>NC_040910.2:53679657-54324365 GCF_004126475.2 Phyllostomus discolor | reverse complement strand
GGCAGGTGAAAAATTACCTTATTTCATAAGAAAAGATAATTTCCATTTTAAAGATCTTTTCTTCACTCATTCCACAAGTATTCTTTGAATACCTACTATATGCAGACAGTGTGTATAGCAGCAAATTATTAATGCTCATTAAAGTCCCAAAGGAGAAAAGAACTTTGTTACTTTAAAAGAACCAGAAGTTTTATGTGACAGATGAGAACTTGGTTTTCTAGAATTCTAATATGCCAAAGATTACCTACTTATAGGTTTTACCTACCTATAAAATACATGCCATATATTCATTCTTAACATGCACTTTATATAATACTTATATAATAAAATGGTAATTATATATATTATATAAAGTTCCTTGAGGGAATAATTTCCTTTTATTAATATGAAAATTAAGAAGCTAAATGGGTTAAATTAGTAAGTACAACAGTATACATATGCAGATCACCAGCAGGTGGTGGAAAATAAAATGACACTGAAGTGAGAAACCACAGAATGTTTACATTCGTGTCACCATGAGTTTGGGGACAGCCAATCACACAGCTGGAGGTGAAGCAAAGGAAGCATAAGGTCCCGCTGAGGCTGAGCAGGCACCTCGCTAGAGTGTCCCAGCAGGGAGCCCACGCAGCTGGGGATGTCATTGTGTGAAAAGGTACCTGGCAAATGACACAGAGAACCTTTGCCATGTAGTTCAACATAATGACGGCCTAGGGAAGCATTTCAGATGGGCTTGTGCCAAAGGCACAGCAAGAAGAGAGCGAATAGAAAATCCTGAATTATGTTCAGAAGCGCTGTCTGAACCTCGTGCACTGGGGAGCTCCACGCAGCCCCATTGGGAGCACCCGAGGTCTCAGCACCACTGAGTGCAGATCACTAAATTGGTGGATCGGTGTTGTTGCAGTTGCGCTGTTAGAAATACCTACTTCACAGAAGGAAGTCCTAGAGGAAGCAGCAGGTGACTGAAGCAAAGATTTTTACCTGGAAGTATTATTTCAGGGAAGCCCATTTTTCGGGCAATTGCTGTTGATCTATCCACCAGGTGTGAAAAATTCTTCTGAACCTGCGTGAGATCGCCTGGCAATAGCTTTAAGGATACCCAAAGTCCTATAAAGATATAAAGGATAAACGTTTAGTTCCCTGTGTGATCTATATAATAACACACACCAACACAGAGAAAAATATGTTGCATTCACATACAGACACAGTACTAATAAGATGAAAATTCTCTGCTGGTTAATTTCCCATTTTCATGACACTCCATCAGGACCTGATTGACAGAGATGTGAACACATGTTTACTTTGAGAGAAAAAGGGTAAAGACTGCCCCAAAAGACACCAAAATGCTATAGAACTATCGTAATGTATGATATTAATGGTATAAAAGAAAGTTAAGTGAATCAATAGGAACAATGAGCTTAAATACTACAATATATAGCAATTTAATATATAGCAAAAGAGTCACAACAAATCATGAAAAAAACCACAATCTCATAAATGTGCTGGGATAATTTCCTGCTACTTAGAGTAGAATCTGTGTGACTTCTCACCTTACATCTTCATTAAAATAGATTCCTACTATAAAAACAGACAGGAAATTAAGAGAATAAAGGTATACTTATTAAATCTCTCATGAACCATTTTCTAAATATAGAAACAAATGAAAGCATCAAAGCAAAAAGAATTATCTGTACATAAACTGAAAGTTTTGATATTTATAAAAAATAAGTACACTAGAAAGTGGTGAAATACTTATAAATAATTATGAATTTATACTACTCATTAACAGAAAAACATTAAGGTCCTCACAAATAAATAAGGCATAAATACAAAATTCATAAAGAAGTACAAGAAGTTTATAACTATTTGGTAAACCAAAAGTGGAAAAGTATGTGTCCTAAATAAGATAGAGTGTCTTTATTAAATAAAGGGCTCATAAAGACTCAGGAGGAAAACTCTGGAAAACTCACAAATACACATGAAGACTACATGATTCATGAAGAGTAGTTTTGTTTTGTTTTTTAATTTAAGAGAATTATAGGGAAGTCTACTTTTTACCTTTCAAATGGGGAAAGATTTTTTTTTAAAGATTTTATTTATTTATTTTTAGAGAGGGAAGGGAGGGAGAAAGAGAGAGAGAGAAACATCAATGTGTGGTTGCTGGGGACTGTGGCCTGCAACACAGGCATGTGCCCTGACTGGGAATCGAACCTGCGACACTTTGGTTCGCAGCCCGTGCTCAATCCACTGAGCTACGCCAGCCAGGGCCCTCAAATGGGGAAAGATTTTTAAGTATCAGTTTGCAAAGCGGGCGAGATGGTAACTGGTGCTCATTGGCAGAAACCTGCAGCTTTGTGTGTGGACTTAAAACACTTGTTGCCATCATTTGACCCCAAAATCCTACTTCTGGGAATTTTTTTGAGAGGCAGTTCTAAATATGGGAAAAGTGGCATTATAAAGATAGTTACAGTAGAGTTATTTAAATTTATAATGGTGACAAATTATAAAATACTTAAGTGTTTACTTAGGGGATTTCATTTTCTGAAATCCAAGTGATGGAATATTATGCGGCCACAAAAATATTTGTGAAGAGCATAAAAACATTTGAAAAGTGCTTGTTTTGTTAAGCAGCAAAAGAATAAATGATCTTTTTTCAGTTTTGTTAAAGTTTCAAAATAAAACTGAAAAAACTCTAAATAGAAACATATTTAGTTATTTGTTTTAATTCTTCAATAATTCCTTACATGTCCTTCCCACTCAGGATACTTGTTAATATACAGAAAACTAAAAATGTTGAAAATAATGTCTTTTCTGGTTGCATCCACTTTGGAAGACAGTTATAGGGTGGTTAAAAATGTAACTCAATTTTCAAAATTGTCTAAAAACATCACCATCTTGGCATTTAAATTTAAAAATTTGAACTAGTTCCCTTGATTATTTTTAATTTAAAATGCAGTTTCAATAAGCAGAACTTCTCTAGGTTCAAATGATGTCAACAGAATCCCACATGAAGTACTAAAAACAACCAAACACTTCTTGCTAGAGAGCCCATTATTTTATATCAATGCATGGTCTTGTGTATTGCTTTGGTCTCCTCCTCTCAGCTTTAGGAAACGTAATGGGATAAACATACTCAGAGTTTAACATAATTACCCTCAAAATTCTCTGTCTTTGTGCATGAACTCAGAGTCAGGGATTATGGGGTAAACAAAGTGAGGGAGGAGTCACAGGATAAAAATTTGTTCCACAGAATTTACAAAGTGTGGCTGTGATCCAGCTCAGTGTCGGGTGCATTCTGGGTGCCTTTCAGTATTAACTGCCTTCAGCAGGGAGCTGAGATGGGCACTGCCCAGCAGGGTGTGTGTTATGCCAGAGGAAGACAAGGAAGGGGCAAAAGTCCATGGGCCCAGCTCTGAAGGCCCCCACCCCCTCCCAGCTGAATGCAGGGGAATGTACCTTGTCCTTTGTGGTTCACTTCCTTTGCTGCTATCACTTTGTTCAAGACTGAAGTGAGTGGCTCATTTTCTGCAATCACATGGGATGTTATCAGGGGTGACATGATTAGCTGCCTCTGCCGGATGTAGGTTTCCATGGCAATCCTGGGAAAGTCAGAAATGAGAAGTAAGAAAAAGATAAGATGTCCCTGTGGCACGGGCCCAGACAGTGGTGGCTCCTATGGGAATAGCTTAGGAATAGAAACACCAAACCCACCTAACTAGAGGACTCTTCCCATCTTTTTGTATTTTTCCACTGGGTGCCTATCCTAGACACCAAATTCACCTTGTAAATGACTGGGGCAAAGAAGGAAAAGAAAAAAAAAACAAGAACAAACAAAACTGATGGCCAAGTATTAACAAAACTGGAGGCAATGCTTGATGCTGTGGGCAAGTGGGAGAGGCTGCTGTCCTGGAACTGCAGGACTGGGGAGGGGCAGGAGACCTGCTTCCCATTCTGGTTCTACTTGGCAGTGAGCTCCACCAGACCCCTCTGGGCCTCAGCGTCCTCATCTGTAAGGGGACAGGTGTGGTCATTGCCTTTGAGGCCCCATCTAGTGCCAACACTCTGTGCAGGCAGGCCTTAGGAGGCTGTTCTTAGATTCCCACGTGACGACAAACTACTTTACATTTCAGGCTGCAACAGCACAGGCATCAGCGAACGAGCTTCCCTTCAATGATCGCCTCAGGCCAAAGCTGGGGCTGTGGGATCACAGAACCAGAGACAGCCCCAGTCTATGGACCGGGCAGCAGGTACTGCACATCACCTGGTGCAGCACTGTGGTCCCCAGTCTTCTCGGCTGTGGGGTGTTCTCGTGCCCACTAGGCAGGCCAGTTTTCTCCAAGGGGCTCAGAGCTGTATCCTGATGAGCCAGGAAACACACTGCACTGTTACTGAAAATGGGCTCACTATCATCCATCTGAGCTCTTCTCAAATGACTCTCTCGGATGAACTAGCCGAATACACAGGCAAAACTCTCTTATAATCCACTCCACAGCTTTTGAGGTGAGTTAGAAGGCATCTGCCATCAACACAGGAGTAAATGCCAGAGGCTGTGATCTGCACCACGGTGGCTTTACAGTGGGGTGGCAATCAAGTCAGGGCTGGTGTCCTCTGAGTGTCGGGACACAGTGGGGACCATCTCAGGTGTGCCGTCTCACCATGACTGCCAGGTGGGAGCTACACAGAGGGCCAGCAGGGAGGTGCACAACCAAAGAAAGAAACCCCTCCCGGGAGACACAAAGGCAGTGCACAGAAACACGTTTTAAGATGACTTTCAGATCTGTAACGCTGCGCCATTTTAGATGTATTTATAATGTTATATACATGGAGCAGAATAGCTTTCGTTTCCATGAGTGCTGTCTCTATTACTCACATATACATAATATACTGTCACGTGTTATTACACGTTTCATATAACGTCCACAGCATGAATGCTGCACCTGTTACATACATACATAATACATATATATTATTGTACGGTAATATTATATAAGAACATTCATGGATAGTTATATTAATTGTAAGTATATATCTGTACATATTCAATATATTAATAAACTATATTTTTATATCTAAACATTCATTTATTGTGTATATTTTTAATATTTACTGATTATATAAGCTATATTAATATAGTTGATTTACTATATTAATACACTTAATTTAATGCATTAATATACAATTGTAATATATTTTAATATATTGTATTCATTAAATATAATATATTATATCTATTTAACATACTTAAATGTATATAGATATTTACACTGGAAGCAACATTCACAAATTTGAAAGTTATCTCATAATTCAAATCAGCACTAAGCTAAATATAACCCTGACCACCGCGGCTCTGGTGGGCTGTGTCGGCGGTGCAGATCCCAGATAAACGCGTGGAGGGCGGGCAAAGGCAGGCTCACTGTGTTCGTGTGGAAAAACAATACCACGATTAATAACACACGAATAAGCTCTGTGTTTGCATACTCACAACTGTGAGCCTACTGTTGCCCCACCCTGTATTTTAAAAAAGTATAAATAGCAGTATCTGGATAAAGGAGGGAAATGTTACTTAGCATGGGCTATTTGTACCATTATATTTAGAATCTGGCCCAAAGGTACTGGGCTTTAAGTTAAAAGATAAGGATTTCTGTATTTTTAATAAAGTAACAGAAAAATGTTTAGAAAACAAGATTTAGCAAAAAGAGGGACAAAACCACCTACAGTTACACCAACAGAAATCATCACTGTTAATTATGGAGTACATCCTTGGAAATATCTGTATTTTAAGACTTTTACTACATTGTAATAACTTACATGGGTGGGTGGGGGGAGTAGCTCTGCAGCAGTGAGCATGCCCAGCAGGCAGCAGGCAGCAGCCACGACGACACGCTGCACGTGCTGCCCCCACGAGCGGCTGGGAACCCACCTCTGCCCACCTGTGTTCCTTACACTCACCAAACACTGGGTATCTCATGTATTTTTATAACTGGGTCAAGCCAAAAACTAACCCTCATTGTTTAATTTAAACTTCATTGATTCTCAGTGAATTTATAGGCCATTTCTTTGTGTGTGTGCATATTTCCTTCATAGACACTTCAAAGGTTATATTAACTTTTTTGTACGCATAGGTTGTTTAAAATTTTTGTGTGGCTAAACCTATCAGTTACTTTTTTAGTCAAGTCTTTGGTGTCTGACTCAGGAAGCCCTCCCATATACCACTAGTATGTAAAATTTCTCCTTTCCTGAAGTATGTTACTATGTTTCATCATTAGGCCTTTACAATGGTGTGGGTTGTGAGACAAGGGTCTGATTTATGTTTCTTAAATGGTTAGCTAACTTTCTGACTCTTTTGCATGGTTTGTCTTCCTCTGCTGATTTATTATTATTCCAAAATAATTTAAAAACATATAATATTACTTATTATTAATAAAGTGTTTATGAATTCAAACAGCCCTGGGCAGACATCTGTAACTCCCAGTGTGTCAGATGGATGTGCTGTGACAACGACAAGCTGGCTTAGACAACCACCCTCTGTCACTGACATGACTAAGCTGTTAGGAGTCAGTCCCAGCAATGTTCCAGCCTCAGCAGGCCGCCGCCACCTGTGCACAGCGTGGCAGAGCCTCGCTGCCAGAGCCGGTCCTGAGTTCACACAGAGGCTGCGTCTGAGGCATGGGGATGGCGACTTGCTGCCCAGCAGCTCCCAGCTCAGCATTGGAGGCGAGATCTCCTCTAGCAAAGCAATTCAGAGGCTCCCTGCATGTCCACCCAGGGCTGGCTCTCCCTCCCTCTGCAGGAACCCATGGACCTGTCTGCTTCACTTTCACACCTCCCAAGCCATCACCACTCCAAGCATGGCCCTCAGACCAGCAGCACAAGCATCCCTGGAGCTCGTTGATGGACACTCCAGACTTACTGGGTCACAGTCTGCATTCCAACAAGGTCCCAGGTGGTCTGCCCACACATGCCTGTTTGAGAAACCTGTGTTGCCCTACATAAGTCCTTGTCTTCTATGACACCTGTTCTAGGTGACAAAGCAGACATCCTTTGGCATTTCTGACCCTTGCACAGCACCATTCTCTGTTTTCTAGTACAGACATAGGTTTTCCCCTTACATTCCTTCAGTCATTTCGGTAGAATCAGAAAAGTTCCATTTACTCTCTGCTATTGGAGTCCAATATAAAGCATCTGGAATAAAGTCCTCTGTCAGCTCCTCTCTGACCAGCTTCCAGCTGGACAGCCTGTCCTTCTCTAACCCGACACATGGTTCCAGAACCTGGTTCTGCATGAACACACCATCCCAAGTGCTAATCCAGGTCTCAAGTCACCCAGGATAAATGCTGAAGTACTTACTGCTGAAAGGGAATAAAATGCTGCTTTTCTTCATCATCCACCTTCCCATGTACAATATCAGTAATATCCATCACTAGGAAGAAGATAAACTTAATTAAAGAAATGGATTACTTCAGGCCTCAGTGTGTTTCTATGGCAGATTAAGAGTACCAGCAACACAGAACAGTGGGGAAAGAAGATACCACCTATGTGACATTTCATCCCTTGCGGACCCGGACTCCTCTGTACCTGCCCAGCTGAAGAGCAATTCGCCAGGGGCTTGCTGCTGCAGGGGCTCAAACACTCTGTGATAACCCTGTAGATGGCTATCTTTTCCAAATTCTACAAGACCAGGCCACTACATTCTTGAGAAATTTGATGCCCTGACCACTTTTCACTGAGTCTGTATGCAAAGGCCCAGAGAACACACATTTTGGCCTAAGTATCAACAGAATAAAGACATGGGAGAGAAGCGCAGGACTTGAAGTGGTCCTCTCTCTCCCATTTGACATTTTCTCTTGATTTACCGGTAAACAAAGGGAGGCCAGAGCACCAGCTGCCCATGAGAGAAGACGCCGCAGTGGTCTGCTGTCTCACAGGCAAGGAGGGCAATAAAGTCCTGTTGCATGTATATTACCTTATTTATATAGAAATTATTAGCCTGACTGCAAGAGATGAGGAAACTGAGAGCAGCAAAGGTTAAGTAACTTGCCCCAGGCCACAAGTCCTAAGTGTTAAAGCCAGGGCATAAACTCAAGTGATCACAGGGTCAAAGCACCGAACCTGACTATCTCCTGCTGTCTACAGAAGTAGAACGTGGCTGAAATTAGGCAGGGGCCCAGGCAGGAGGCAATCCTGTAGTTAATAAATGACAATGTGGCTATAAACACTTGCCAACGACCCACTCCGTAGATAACCTGTTCAGAGATTAAAAGAAATGCTGAGATGTGAGACAACTCTCATATGAGAAACTAACCCAAACTGCAGTGTGAGGCCTGGGGAATAACAACGTGGCGGAAGGAGGCTGTAGAAAGCAGGGCATGGCGTCAACTGGCTGCAGCCTTTCAGGGAACCCTGCACAACTTGTACAAAAGAACCCCTAAATAAACCTGCAAAACTTGTATTTAACAACCCTCCCCGCAAAAATAGGCAGCCCTGGTTGGTGTGACTCAGTGGATTGAGTGCCAGCCTGTAAACCTGAAGATTTGACTCCTGGTCAGGGCACATGCCTGGGTTGTGGGCCAGATCCCCAGTAGGGGGCAAGCAGGGAAGCAACTGATTGATGTTTCTCTCTCTCCCTCCTTCCCTTCTCCTCCTTCTGAAAATAAGTAAATGAAATCTTAAAAAAATAGACAGTTCATTTGTCATTGCCACAGCTAGATACTCCTGAGCTCTGCTGGTGCTCGGCCTCCAGGGTCTGAGGACAGAAGTCTCCTTTCTGTTCCATCATACTCACTGCCCTGAGAACGAACACACACACACACACACACACACACACACACCCTGAGATAGAAAAGCAAGCAAAGTTCCAGCTTGATGTTCTTCCAGTTTCTGAGGCTCATTCTGAATGACAATGGCTTCTAACATGCTTTAACTCCTTAGCTCAATAGGTTGTCCTTCAGGCAGCTGAGCAGTCCAGGGTCAGGGCTCTGGCCTCTTCTGAGAGTTCACTTAAATTCTCCATCAGGAAGGGATGCCCACCTGTCTAGCCATAGGCTGTCAGCCCCTGTGAAGCAGGTTGGGGACAGGGCTGTTCAAGGGAGGCAGGACATCCGGGCTCACAGGACACAGAGGTGGCCTCGATACCCATGTGACCCTGGCACATGGGGTTTCTGTACCTGTGTTCCAGGAGCAAAATTACGGTATTTCACTGATGGTTTGCAAAACTGTTTAGTGACCAAAATTTCAACCTAAGGCTGAAAATGTATTTCCTCAATTTAACACACTACATACGAAAAGGGAGGGCCCCTTGGAAGGCTGAAGGGTTTGATTTAAACTGAGGATCCTCTTTGAAAGCAGTTACAAACACAATGTTGCTTTGAAGAGTAAATTTCCTAGACAGGCAAACCACTGTCCAGGGAGAAGTATACTTGACTACAATCAGCAATCAATATGTGGCCGCAGGCAGGGAGGATATTCCAGAAGCCACACCTGAGGCACCGCCGTGGGGATACTGATGAGGAGGGTCCCGATGGGGACACAGAGCCCACAGAGGGTCACTGATGTTCCCAGGCAGGGGACACTGCGTGTCTGACACTAAGACCAGCGGCCAAATCATCTCCTAGTCTCTGCCTCTGTCTCTCCCCCATCTCCTTTATTTTTCATTATTTTTTTTTACCATCATAAAAATACACATAACATCAATCTACCACTATAACCACTTTTTAAGTGGGCAGCTTGGTGGCATTAAGCACGTCCACGTTGTTGTGCAGCCATCCCCACTGTCCACCCCACCGTGTTTTCATCCTCCCAAACTGAAACTTGTCCCCATTCAACTCTAACTTCTCCTTCCTGTCTCCCTGGCCCCTGGGAACCACCATCTACTTTCTGTGAATCTAACCATCTGATACATACCTCATGGAAGTGGAATCCTACAGTATTTATCTTTTGTGACTGGCTTACTTCACACAGCATCCTCAAGGACCATCCCTATGGTAGCAGGTATCAGAACTCCCTCCCTCTCAAGGCTCAGTGACACGCCATTGTACGGATGGACCGCCTTTGTTTATCCCACTGATCCATCCTGGACTCCTACCTGGGTTGCTTCTACCTTTTGGCTATTGTGAATAATGCTGCTAAGAACATGGGATATGCAATTATTTCCTTGAGACTCTGATTTTAATCCTTCAGGGCACACAACCACAAGCAGGGCTGCTGGATCATAGTTCAAAGTATAAGGTTTTTCAGAACCTGCCACCCAGTTCATCATGGTGGCTGCACCATTGTACCTTTGTCTCTGGGCCTTTCCCTACCTGCTACTCCGAAGGGTCTGCGGAGCCCACAGGTGTGCTTTTTGCCTTCCTTCAGCTCCATGTGGCCCACCCGGACAATCTGGCACACGAGGCTGATGCGGGGTCGGATGAGGTCAGTGCTGCTGAGGTCCTAAAGGAGCAGAGAGCGCACAAAGGGGTCCCACTGCATCACCCTGTCACCTCTGCCTATTTCCTGATGCTGAAAGACCAGAATGGCTCCTCTCTTCTCCCCACACCCAAGAACTATCATGGCATCAGGGAAAAATGACTGGACTCAAAACAGGAGACAATTCTATTCCCCAGTTCCTACTTCAAATGTATTAAGTCAGACCATATTTAATCTAAAGTCTTTAGTTCATCCATTCCAGCAGGGTATTTAAAAATCAGGACACTTGTCGTTGCTACTTTATATATTGCCAAGACACATGCGAGCACAGGATGCATTTCAGTGTCAAACAAAATTAAAACTTGTATGCTATTGACATTTGTTGGGTATCCATGCATGCTGGTTTCGTTTCATCTGCCAAACAATCCTGTGAGGCAATTATAGCAGAGAAATTTACATGCCCTGATTTCTATAATCATTCATGTGTTTTAGGAGAAGCATCCATTGGGAGCTTCTGGGTGTATGTTGATTAGTAAGCGATGTGTGGACAAAATATCTGGTTTTTGAGGCTCATGTCTACATTTGTTTGTATCTGTAAAGATGGGTGAGTAACCCCATGAATGAGCTCAGGGATCTCATTCACTTTAACAGCAAACAGAATTTAATTGCATCTCAAATTCTTTTCATGAAACAGCTGTCCAAGGCCTCTTTACTGAATCAAGAATTACCTTTTAAACAATCACTCCAAATCCTCTGTAATTTACTTCATGTAAATCTCCAAAATAGGATGACAGACCAGTGATAACATCAACCCTGAATTTCTACTCTAGGTTTTGTAAGGCTTCTGTCAAGAGAGAGATAATGGCTCTGGGTGACTAGTTGGGTAAACTGCTGCCCACTGTTACTATTTACTCATTTGCATTCATTGTTAAATGAAGTTTCTGAAAAAGGTTTTATGACCTAGGAAATGATCACTACATTTTATTTAAGTGAAAAGCTGGGCATGAAAGGTATATACCAGAAGATCCTAACTGGTGGGAGGGTGAACTGCAGCTCAGCAGCATCGATCAGAAGATGGAGCCAAGATTCAATAATGTCTTCTTTAAATGTGTTTTCTTTTTAATAGACACACTGACTGGTGAATGCCTTTTGATTTTAGGGGAAAACAACTCACCTATCTCAGAAGTAAGGAAATACTCTGTGTGTAAGGGGCAGGTTTCAGGGAGAATTAGTTCTAAGTACCTTTTTGTCTACATTTACGAGGTGGTGAAGTGATAGATGGGTCAGTGCAGGGATGGTCATCAAACCAGGCCTCTCCTGGGGAGGGATGTTGACAGAACGGATGACCAGTAACAGGGAAAATGAATGAATGAGTGGGTGGATGGATGGGTGGATGGATGGATGGACAAGCCTACACTGGGACCACTGTTGCTCCCTATCCCTTCATTTGGCCTCTACCTGACACTCTGCTCACCTTGCCTTAAGAGTGGTGAGACAGCATGGAGGTAACACATGGGTCAGCGTAGGGAACAAAGGGAGAGAAGGAAGGGAGCCTCCTTCAGGCCTCACAGGAGCTGGGAAACCTGCCTTCTCAGGCTTCTCAGAGCAGGTGGCAGCAGCTCTAGGGCATTTTGAGCACTGGTGTCATAAAAAGTGAGAGAAGCCCAGAAACTTCTCAGCCCAGTGAGGTAGAGCCACCATGCCCCAGGCTGGAGCCCGCTAAATGTCCTCACTCTTGAGCATGTACAGCATCATGTCTCTTACTCTGAAGGAGGGGGAGAGGGGAAAGGTCGTAAGTGCAAACAAAACAGTCTGGATCCCACCACCGCCTGAGCTATAACCTTGTTCTGAAATGCTGGTCCCCTTAGTCGGCATAGCTCACTCCCTCAACTTCAAGTTCTTGCTCAAAGGCTCCATCCCTGAGTCCTGCCTTGACCCACCTATTCAACCCGCTCCAGGACCAGAAACACCCAATCCCCCCAAAGCACTTGCAATTTCTAACATTCTACACCAATGACTCACTTATTTTGATTATTGTTAATTACTGTCCTCCCCATTAGGACAAAAGCATCTTGAGCACACAGATGTTTTTCTGGTGTGTTCCCTGATGCATCTCAGGTGCCTGGCTCAGTGCCTGGCATCTAACAGGTGCTCAACAAATATTTGTGGATGAGTGGCTTAGTCCTTCGAGGAGGACAATGATGACTTTTCTTGGATGACTTATATATTCATCATTTCATTTTTTATGCTTTTCACATACTTATCATATGCATCTGCTAATATCCTAGACAAAGAAAATGACTGAACCGAAGGGGAAACTCACGGTGAAGACCGCCTGAAGGTTGTTAAGTTTCTCAATTTCCTTGGGCATCCCATTGCTGCCCCAACGAATTAGGTAGTTCTCACTGCAGAAAGAAAAAAACGCTTCTTACTGAGGGGTCCTCTGGGGATGGAGCTGCCCACAGGGCAGACTGGAGGGAAGCCCAGCAAAGCTCAGTGACATTCGTCTGGCCGGCGTGCATGGAGCACAGTGACCACACTCAGTCTCCTGGTTCTGGAACGGGTGCCTGCTGCAGCCCTGCTCCGTAAGGCACACCCGGTGTGGGCCTGAGACACACACTGCTCATGATGGCAGAGACACAGCAGATGCCACCAGATTCCGTCTGGGGCTTTCTTCATCTCAAATTCCTGTCTAAAAGTTTCAGCTTTGCTGAATCAAGAATATAATTTCATGATAATCATTCTAAATCCATCCCCTGGAATCTACATCATCATGCTCAAACACAATTTCTATTTTAGAAATAAACAATCTGTCAGTAATCACTTTTAACCATCTTCTCCTAAACACATCTGCTTCCTTGGCTGCTCAGCAGTGATGCCACTGCAGGGTTGAACAAAGCCAATTAGCATTCCCTACAGTCATTAAAATTTTTTATAGAGTTCATATTTTACAGCAGTTTTAGGCCCACAGCAAAGTTGAGCAGAAAGTACAGAGAATTCCCATACCCCCCTGCCAAAACATAGGCTCCACCATGAACAACACCCCCACCAGAGTGGTGTATTTGTTAATACAATCAATGAACTTACACTGACTCATCACTACCACCCAAAGTCCACAGTTTACTTTAGGGTTCACTCTTGGTGGTGTTACTCCATGGGTTTGGACAAATGTATGATGACATGCATCCACCACACAGTGTCACACAGATTAGTTTCAGTGCCCTAAATCCTCTGTGCTCTGCAGATTAACCCCCGACCCTTCCCCTATTGTCTTTTGAAGGCTCTGCTCTTGTCTGTGTTCTGATGAGTCTTAGGTGACTTCTAAGACCCATGGGGCCCACAAACTGTTATTGCACTGTTTCAGCAGCCAGACAAAAGGCTTAGTAGCCCAAAGGATTTTATTTTCTCCTGCCTAGAAATCCTCCCCCTCTTCTCTGTCCTCCCCTCTCAAACTGAGCCAAGAATTTAGGCAGGGGGTAGGTGGAGACCAGGTATTTTTCCAGGGTCAACAGCAGGTGACTGGGTGTCCCACTACCTGATGAAACTGGACCGCTCTGGGTCATAGAGGGCCATGAACAACTCTGCGTCTTCCCCGATGTTGCAGACAAAGTTCTTGAAGTTGACGTAGAGGCCGTAGGTATGGTTGGCACTGAAGATGGACTGTCCCCGCAAGTCCAGGTTCTGCAGGACTGACTGAACACAGGACAGGAGAGAAAGGCATCCTGGTTTCAGCAAACGGAAAACGGCAAGTGGGGGACAAATATAACTACTGACCAAGAGGAGGAGCACTTAGAAGAACGTATACGTAAGTAGACAAATCATCAAGTGAGCCAAATGTAACATAATCATTATTTACATACATAATCAGACCGCCCTGTTCAGGGCCCTGAACCTAAGTAATTCAAAACTGTCAAAAGGGGATAATTCCTGATTTTAGTAGCTTCAAGAAGTCTTCATCTCACAATTGCTTCTGGGTGAACTTCAAAAACATAAAAATCATGATCTGTTATCCTCCTTTGGGGAAAAACCCTCAAAGCAAACAACAGGCCCCAGTGGGAAGGCTTCACCCTCAGGCATGTCAGCCGTTGAAGCCAGAACACAGTGAAGTAGTATCACAGCTGTGCTAAAGAAGTAAAACCTACGAGCTCGGAAACAAGGAAACAAACAGAAACCTTGCGTCACTAGAACAGAAGGACTGAAGACCAAATACCAAAATACCAAGATGTTAGACAGTCACAACACAGGTGAGTTTTTCCTCTTCTGAACCCTTTTAATTTTTATTTAATGTCCAGTTCCTACTTTCAAAATCTTTCAAATGCTTCCTGTTATTTACTCTGGAAACCATAATATATGCACTAAACACAGGAGGTTACATGGAAAAAGGCTCCCTGTCACCGGCTTCCCTCAGGGGCAGTCAATAATGACCAATTCATTGTTCATCTCTCCAGAGTTGGCAGACACATAAGCAAGCGCAGGTGTAGGTGTGTTCTTTTTTGAAACACAAATAATATTATTTCATACACAGTTCTGCATCTTGCTCCTTTACTTAATATTTATCTTTGTGTCTTTCCATATCAGAACATAACATACAGCGGCCTCATTCTTTTTGTTATGTGTTGCTTTTAAAATGACTTCCTAACCAACATTTCTACCTCTGCAGTCACTGACTTCCTTTCTCTCATTAAAAACAAACTTGACAATGGAACCTCAGGGATCAAAGTCTGTGTATCTGAGGAAGAGTACCTTTTCTTCTTGAATCCTTTCCTCAATCCTTTTCGAGGCCACTTCATGGGCCTTGAAGAGGGCTACTGTGCTGGTTTCCTCTGGGTCCAAGATGTTGCCATTGTCATCTCGCACGACCAGGTCCAAGCCAAGCATTCTAGAAAGAAAGGAGTGGGCAGCTGACTCTCAAAGAAGCAAACTCTTCACTGGAGGACCCAGAGGATCTAGAGTGAGGGAGTGCGGGTGCTGCACAAGTTGAGAGCCACCCACTGGCTCTACTCTTTCTAATCCTTGTCTCCTTTCCACACCACAGTGATGTGAGAGCATGCAGGATCGCAATAACCAAGTTCATGTAATGTTATGCAGAGTGATGGGGTCCACAGAACCTCACCAGGAAAGGCAAAATCAGTACTGACTCCGACTGATGCCCCTTTCCCCGAGTCTTCTGTTGTTTGGACAGGATTTCCAAAAGACCAACCTAACCAATTTAAGAGCATGGGCTCTGGTGTCAGCCAGACCAGAAACTAAATCTTAGCTTTCATACTTGCTAGCAGTACTTTAGCTGATTTTGCAAAGCCCTGATTTCCTCATATGTAGCTATTCCCAACCCTTCAGGGTTCTTGGGAGAATTTAATGTGGTAATGCATGTAAAGCATGAAACACAGTGTCTAGCATATAGCGTACACTCAATAAATTTGAGCTTTTATTGCAGCAACTGGCACAAGAAAACACCTGTGTTAAGATGGAATTCTGAGTAATGCACAGGAAAACTTGGGGCCACATGGCTTATCCATGACAGGATCCCCAGGAAGGCTTTCATGCCCACTGTGCACACATAAGTAGAAAAAATGTTACTTAGTTCCAAGAAGTGGGGGCTGTGGTGGAAATAGGATACTGTTATCTGAATGCCCAATGCACATTCCGCACACTGGCTGTTCGGGAACAGGAGTGTCCAAACAGCTAGCAAGCTCAGGAGTAACAGTGCAAGGTGCCAAGTCTTTGGGAAGAAACCAAAATACCTAGTTTTCCTCCTCCATGTTTTATAGCATCTCCATCAACTGACCTAATCTGGCAGCCTCTTCTCCATGGCAGCCAGGCCCACAGGCCACCCAGACTCAGAAGCAAGGGGCCTTGGTGGCTGCTTGGAGACCTATCACTGGTGCATCACTGAAGGGGCTTAGCTTCTTGAGCTGTTTCCCAGGGCTGGCATGGGAAGGCAGGAGTGCTCTGCTGTTTGTGGGGTGTGCACAGCCTGTGCCAGAGATCAGGGGCCCCAGGCCAACGTCCAAAGGGAGAGAGGCAGCGTATGCAGAAGGGGTAGCTGCCGTCTCCCACCGCCACTGATTTGGAAGAGCCCCCAGCACAACGTGACTGGCAGTGCAACCCCTGTGCTCACAGCCCTATGAATGGACACGGGACAAAGGAGGATGCTGTTAATTCTTTAACCTAAGAAGATCTGAGTTTTCTTCCTATTATCTTTGTGACTTGGAAGCAAATCACTTACGCTCACTTGGTCTGTCTCTTTAACCAAAAACGGGAATAGCAGCTACCTCTTAAGGCTGAACTTAGGTAATCTACGTGAAGGGTACATAGGTCAGAGTTCGTAAATAGTGGCTGAATGCAAATCTCCTGTGCTGGGTTTACCTAGCGATTTCTGAATCCAACTGTCAAAGTCTATGACATCTACATGGGGGAGGCGATGAGCTCTGTGTTCCCCAGTCTCTGAAGCATTTCCAAGAGCCATGAGGTTGGAGAAGTAGGGCAAAGGAGGGAAAAGTCACGTGTGCACAAGTGGACAGAAATTTAGAAAGTGAAACTAAGCATCATATCAATCATCAACAAAAACAACATGAGGGACCAAACTGGTGTTTTAAAAAGAGCCAGTTAGGAGGGATGTATCCTGGGTCACCACGAATGTTGATGGACTGACTGAGTTTCCTATTTTCTGAAAGGCAGAGAGTTCTAGAACCTACACACCTGCCTGAGCTAATCAGACAACTGATGAAGCAATTAACTTTGCAGACACAATCCACAGGCTAAAAACATGCTTTATTATTCTGGCAAATCTGGTTTTCATATGCTGTATCTTCCAGTTAGGGAAAGAGGGAGAGAGAGAGAGAGACTGAGTCTGATACGGACTTAAAATCCCTAGTTAAAATATACGCAGAGACAATCTCAGTCCCCAAAAACGTCTGTCCCTGTCTGTTCAGTGGGTTTGGTAGAGGAGCCACTTAGCTCCAAGCCCCATCGTCCCTGCTCCTCCATCACCTCCTTCAGATCAGAGACCCAGGACAGGGGCTGGCCCATGAAGAGCACTGCCAATTTTTTTTCAACAAAATGAGATGTTTTCCAAGGCAAAAAGAAAGCAGTAAGCAGTACTTTTTGGCAACTCTAAGATCAAAAGCTCCGGCTGAGCTGGTTCCTTTGGGTGAGTATGCCCATCTTTTTCCAAGTTCTCAGTGAAAAGTCATCCCTGGTTTACCTGTTCCCATGATCGATTTTGGCTGTGACCTTCTTCTTGAGCTCTGCCAGTTCGTCCTTGGGGAGTGTTCCAGACAGGATTTGGGACCGCCACTCGATCAGGCTGTACGTCATCTGCTGCAGTCGGCGGAAGAGTGTGACCTTGTTGTGCTGGGATGGGAAAATGAGGTGGAGAAAGGGACAAAAAAGTGTGATGGAGGATGAGAATGTCTTTTGACCTTTTGACTCGACCTTTTGACATAAAGACTGTTCTTTATGTGATGTCATCTACCCAATTAATTGTGCCACAGAGTGAGCTGTGCACTTTGAGGGGACGGCTTTGCCCTGAGCCATTCCTCCTCCCTTCCCTATTATGATATTAGAAACAGGTAAGCAGTGGTGGGATCAACGGTTGGTCCTAAATCATAAGTATAACAAATCAACCGTGCCTCCTAAGATTCCGAACACACCACTCCTGTCTGAACGCCTCCAGGGATGTCCGCTATCCAGGCGCCACAGTGGATCACATGGTTAACCCCTTCTTATCCTGGCTCCTGCCCCCTTCCCAGCTGCATTTTATACCAGTCCCCACCTCAAACACCTACGCTCCTCCCATGCAAAGCCATGTCCAGCTCTCCCGAGTGCTGCAGACCCTTTAACACGCTGCTTCCTCTCCTTGGACCCACTTTCCTCCTCTCTCCCTGAACCGAATCTCACACTCACCCTCAATCTCTCCTACTACATCCTAGTCATAAGTCTCTACCTGAAACCCTAACTCCGGCTTCACTGTCTCGCTCCCAGCACCTGGAATTAACTCCTGTCACAGCACAGGAGCCCTGGCCGTGGCAGGGGTGTCTTGCCCTCCGTTTGAACAGTAAGTTCCCATCGTACAAGGGGCTTGCGCATGTTGCCACCCCTGGGAGCCGATTATGGATGAAGAACTATAACTTCAGAGATACGCAATAATGGAAAATAAAATGTAAAATGCAAACTCCCCATAAAACTGTGAGCTGTCCAGAAAATTGTTAGATCTAGAATAATTAAACCATTATCCTGAGCTTCAGTAAGAACTTCCTGTAACCAAACTAAATTAACTGACAACCAATTATTTGTGCTTCTATCATTTGAGGACTCAAACACTTGGTGTCCGAGCCATTATGCCCTTGGCTCTACCTAAGTGACAATTCACCACCTTAGAACAAAGTCAGGAGCATCTACTAGATGCTGCAAATAAAGTTCCTGCCACATTCTAGAGGGGGAAAGGCAGCAATAAAAAAGTAAACTACATATTTTATATGTAATGTTTACATACATAGTAGATATGTAATATTTATGTTAATATGTACTATTTATATAATGTAATATTTACATGTATATTTATGTATATATGTAATATTTACATATATACATATACATGTACAAGATGATTTCAGGCTTTGAAAAGTACAAGAAGCATCCTGCTAAGTGAAGTAAGTCAGATAGAAAAAGGAATGAAGATTTCACTCACATGTAGGGTACAAAACAGGAAGCAACAAGTAAACAAACAAAACAAACAACAAAAATTCCCAGACACAGACACAGTATGGTGGTTCCCAGAGAGGAAGTGGGGTGGGTGGAGGAAGGGGTCAAATGTACAGCAATGAAAGGAGACAGACTTTGGGGAACAAACACACAATGTAATACACAGCTGATGTGTTACTGAATTGTACCCCTGAAACTTACATAATGTTATTAACCAATGTCACCCCAATAAACTAAATTTGAAAAGGTGTGAGAAAGAAAATAAATAAATACAGCTATAAGATAGGGTGCACATGGGGAAAGCGGCCACTTTAGACAGAGGGTTAGGAAAGACTGTTTTGTAGATCGCTTTTGAAAATGTTTTTTAAGTGAAAACCTGTACAATTCCACATTCCCATGTCTACTGTAAGACCACTTCTTTTCTATTTATAGGTGAAAAGTCACGATACATTTGTATAATATTATCTTCCATGAAAACAATGCTAACACACACACACACACACACACACACACATTGTTGGTGGCTGTACAGCATGTTCTGTAGTGATGCTCCCCCACCATAACCCCAAGGGCAGGTTGCTGTGCAAGCTGTCACCTAGAATCAGGGCTGAAAACACCTAAGATCCTCCTGAACTAGGAGTAACTACGGAGGGAAGAGGCCTCAGCCTAGAAGCAGGATAGTGGGAGGCAGCAGCGAGATTAACTGTGTGTGATCGAGGCCTGAAAAGAAATTCAGATTCCATGAGACCATCCAGGAAAGAGATGAGAGCCTTCATCGGTGACTGTAGTACGCTCTCGTAACCCCATCAATCTGAAAAACACAGACTGCCATGCTGGCTTAAAATTTTGAAACTCCCTGCATTTTAGGCCTTTAGTGTTTTCTGAATGGTCTCCTTTTCATCAGGTAGTCCTTCAAAAAGCATTTTAAAATACCATTTTTAATAAGCAAAGGTAAAAATAACCTTGCTTTTTTCATTTAATCCTATAGAAAATGTTTCCATCTCAGTCTTTCAAACTGGAAAACACGGGAGAAATGAAGCCCATAGAATTTGCTTTTCAAAGCTGCTGGGCAGAAAGGGGATCTTTTTTCTTCTTTTTTTGCAGTCTATTTCTAGTGAGGTTTTTAAAAAATGTTTTCTCGTTTTAATTAAGCTATTAGGTCTCATAATAGGGTCAAGTAGGGGCTCAAAGGCCCAGGAGCCTGTGTGAGAGACAGCTCTTTGCCACACATGCTCCCAAGTTCTTAGCCTCAATTATATTAGACATTATCCAAGGCAACTTAATTATTGCCTGTCCATATCAGCCTTGTCTGCCAAGTTCTTCCCCCAAAGAAGGATGAAGACAGCCATTCTTCTCTGATTCACTCTGCCAAGTTAATTCTGAATAGACAAGCTGGAACACACCAAAGGAAGCAATTTCCCCATTTACCTCAAGGAAATGGATTTTTGTTGTCACATTCCTAAGATGATTCTAAGTAGGATGTTTCGAGTCACAGCTGTCACTGACACTACGGATTCCTGGGGCAGCATACGAGGACAGGTGAGGAGGAACTCCGATGCCACACCCCAATGCCCAGAGACCTGCAGCCAGACCACGGAGTCTCCCCTCCCTCCTGCTCCCTTTCCTAATCCCCACCCAATGCAAGCTGTGTGCTACAGAGTGCCTTCACTCGTACTCCTAGCCCTCGCTCATCTCTGCCTTTTTAGCACTAACAGCCATTGTCACAAAATTTAGGGGGGCAAGGCACTTATTTAATAACTTCTTTGATCCTCTGCAAAAGTCAGCATAACCCTGGGACATAGAAGGGACTCAAAACAAACTTGGACAGCTCAGACACAAAATCTCACTCTGGTTTCAATTTAAGAGTCACCTCTACCAAATAGAGACATGGCTCTATGTTTTTTTCTACTGTACAGTAAGGCATTCCTGCATTTGTTTTGAGATTCACCCTCTTTTCCACCTGAAGATCTCCGAGGTCTTACTTTTGCATTTCAATTCTGGATGCCTACCTATCTTGATTTTTTAAAAAAGAATTTGTAGCCTTGGCTGGTGTGGCTCAGTGGATTGAACTCTGGCCTGAGAACAAAAAGGTTGTGGATAAGATTCAGGGCACAAGCCTGGGTTGTGAGCCAGGTCCCCAGTAGGGGGCGTGTGAGAGGCAACTGATGGATGTTTCTCTAGCACATCAATGTTTCTCTCCCTCTCTTCCTCCCTTCCCCTTTCTCTAAAAATAAATAAAATCTTTAACAAAAAAGAATAAAAAAAGAATTTATAGTGATAAAATAAAATCACAAGGAAAAACAGCTTTGCCTTTGATGACGGCAGGAACACAGAAGCCATCCATTGAGTATCTTAGAAATTCTGGGGGTCCCTGAGACAACAGCACCCCTCTCGGGGTGTCCAAAACCTGGATTCAATTTTTCACTTTCCCGCACAATGCAGACCACAATCAAAAGGCTGTCTTCGGTTCCTGCACCTCTTCCTCGGCACTTCCTCTGTTCACCACCTGTCCTCTTCCCTTCGGATTTTATGATTTAGAGGTAAAAGTACTTAAGTGAATGCATTGGGGCCTGATTTCTATCTCTAATTCTGTCATTAATTGCTAAGTGACTTTGGGCATATTATTCTCCCTGGGAAACACCCATCTGTGAAATACAGGGGCTGGCACTAAGATCTATTCCCAAAGAGAAGCATCTTCCAGTCTGAGATTGAGACCTTAATCATTTACTCCTCCAAGCTGCACCCTGCTTAACTATACCTGACTCAGACCACCTTCCTGCTGGTGTCCTTGCATACCTGTTGGCTCTCTATCCAATTTCACCCTTACAGAGCTCTGTGAAATCAATCGCATGTCTTTTCTGAAGACCTGTAACTCCTGGGGTCTGAACCAGTGTTCTGGTTCCTCTGTGTCCTTGGGAAGAAGGGAGCCCACTCGGCCCCTGTTCTGCTCTTGCTACCCATACTAGTGCCTCTTCTCTGATAACAGAAGGCTTTGCCTTATTGGCAAAGGCTTGGTTTTTAAAGAAAAGATTCCAGTAAAGGAGAACTTTTGCCACTGGAAGTAGTACTAGAAATCCTGAATGCCAGACACCAAAGTTGGAGAAAAGCACCCAAAGCACCACCCTTGCCCTGTCCCAGTCCCACCGTCTCATCCTGCCTCTTCCAAGAGCCACACTGGGTGGGGCTTGCTGCTCAGACAAAACACTGGGACCACAGGACAAAGTCGTCTATGGGAATATCCTGTCCTTAGTAATAAGTGATCAGATGCTAGTTTCAAACCATGACACCAGCCTAATGATACTTCAGAGCCTACATCCCAGCAGCCAGCAGCAACCACCTGTTCAGAGAGAAGAGACTTGAGGAGCTTTACTCCTCTAGATATGCAATGATGAGAAGTAAGGGCGATTGACCTTGGTGGGTAAGCTCCCCCAGCCCCACCTGAGTTACGGGCACTTCTTCTGCTCCAGATGTTTGCAGAGCTACAGACTAGCACAAGGCTGTACTCTGCTGGCACATGTTAAATGAAAGAACATCAGTCCTGGGTATGAGTTCCATTTTAGCAATTAAATTCACTTAATTCAACAGTATGTATTAACCATCTTCTAACACACTGGGCTCTTCTCCTATCTCTGCCTTAAGGAGCTAGGGTTACATTCAGTCTCCCAATCTGATAGGGACAAAATGGCAGGCTGACAGAAACGCACCAAACCATGTCTCCAGCTGGAGGATGGGGAACAGCACCGGGCTGAATCTCAGCATGTGGCATTGTAGAGCGTGTTTATGACATGCAGAACATCTCAGCTTCCAGGAGAGTCCCTCTTTTAAAAGTTTTTGTCCCAAAGTCCCCCCCACCCCCAAATAAACTCTACCTTATCAGTTTTCAAGACCTAATTTTTAGCTGAGAAAATGTGATGTTATGAGGTGGGATGTAGACTTGTGCACATTCAGAAGGTATAATAGGGCTGTTATCAAAAAGGTAAACTTAGGTATTATCACATCAGTCCAGCTGTGCCTAAATCAATGCACAAGCATCTGCCCTTATAGCTGGGGGAGCTCACAGAAAGCAAGATGTGCTGCGAGAAAGAATAGAAGTCAAGTTCAGCTCATTGGATCTACTTTCCAAGGCTGGGAAAAGCTAAAATCCCTAGAGGCAGCAGAGGAAAATGGACTGCATACTTACAACCATCTACCCAGAGCAGTTAAGTCCCTACAGGGCCAGAAGGGAGCCCACCTCCTCAGCTCCAAGCTGGAGGGCCCACCCATGACCCACTTCAGGGCAAAATCCCACAGTGCCGTGAAATTCTGCCAACACTGGTCATTGTGCATCAGCTCTCATGAAGCGGTGCTGTAAGGGGGCAACCAGAGGCTGTCATGTCTAAAAGGCAGTGTGCCAGGTACTGTCCGGGGAGCTTTACACAAACTATCCTGTTGAGTTCTTACAGCAAATCTGCAAGACATGTACAATACATAATCACTTGAGTGAGGAAATTAACTGAGGAAGTCAAAGGGCTCTCTCAGGCTGTGGAATCATCCAGATGAACCCTGAAACCAGACCCCTGTCTGCAGAATCTGCATTCCTTCTGTGTGCTTTGTTTGTTTGCAGTCACTGTTACTGGGTTTGTTCCTTTTTGTGAATATTAACAGCACACACCAAGCAAGGGAACAAGCCAGAATTGAGAACTGGCCTGCTGTCTGAACCCAATGTCCACAGAGTGGCCATTTCACCACGAGGGCAGCCACCTCCTCACTCACAAGGTTTCCTCCTTTCCTGATCAAGCACCAAAAACACACACAGTTAACAGGCTCGAATGAGGGTGAGCAGTGCAGACAAACTCACCAGAAACTGTTGCAAATTTGCACCCTGCATTCCTTTACGGAATGGTCCATGCCTCCGGGACTTGAACCTAAACTATGGAGGATCACTATCTGTGGTTACTGAGTGCTCAAGGTCACTCCGCCAAATGATGGTAACACAGGGAAAGGAAGTGGCCTTGGATAAGGGGAGGTGCACACAAGGGAGCTTCAGAGTCTCCAAGGCTGCCGGAGGGAGGACAGCTAGAGAGGCTACTGTTCCTAGCTAAGAGAGCATCAGGGGTGACGTGCTCACATTTGATCTGTCCACACAGTGACTTCTCAGCCACCATCTCTTTTCATATCCTCAAAGTCTACAGAGTAAACAGAGCAGGTCTGACGTCACCTTTACAGAGGGGCAAATCCCAGCAGACCCCTGAAGACCTCAGATGGCCTGCCCAAGCGCACAGAGCCAGTCATGGCCGGGCCTAGATGAAAAACCAAGCTTCTCAATTTCTAGGCCAGTGTCTGCTACACTTTGGCCAACATCGACCAGGAAAGATGAACTAAATGGAAGAAAATAATACTAATATAACAAAGAGGAGCAGAAGGAACACGAGGTTCCTTAGTTAGTGGTAGATGGAACTGTCTTCTTTCTACTCTGGATGAGTGGGTTCCCCTCTCTTCAGCAGAAGGAACTCCCTCTTTTAGGACATATTTATGGTTATTTCATAACAGTAAAGTACAACTGCTAAAAATAGTTATAGCATAACTACTAAAAATAAATCATAGCTATACAAATATCTCTCTTGTCTAACATAATTGTGTCTATACAGCTAGGCTGACTCTGTTTAGCAGATTGTGTTTTCATCTCACCTAAGTCTAGCCTTGACCGGTATGGCTCAGTGGGTTGGGTGTTGTCCCACAAAGCAAAGGGCCGCAAGTTCAATCCCCGGTCAGGGCACATGCCTAGGTTGCAGGCTAAGTCCCCAGAGGCAACCAATCGATGTTTCTCTCCTTCTATTTCTCCTTCCCTTCCCTCTTCTTCTAAAAATAAATAAATGAATTAATTTAAAAAATTTTTAAAGGCTCTCTGGGTCCCGTGAACTTAGACTTGGAACAGAACTTGGACTGTGGAGGCTCTGAAACCGCATGGGTGTCATTAAAGCCACTAAACAGAGCGCCTGAGCGCGTCACCTGTGGCAGGAAGTGCACGGGACAAGTGAGCTAAGTGTTGATGCAGCTGAGCAAAGCCTGCATTCACTTTACACAGACCAAAGAAACGCACACAGGATCAGAAAACAGAGACACCAGGAAAGAGTGTAGTGAGAGCGCTGCTGGTGGTAAAAACTACACTTTGGTTCCTTTCACTCCCCCCGGCCCCGCCACCCCAGTGAAGCATAATGTTTGAAGTTTGCTCCTTTGACACACAGCTTTTTCAGAAAGAAGTTCAGAAATTCTGTCTGAAGTAAACCTTCAATGGTTTAGGAAGGGATGGGGGTTGGGGACAAAGAGGAGAATTCTAGCCACAATTTATAACAAACCACTGGAAGCGTATTGTTTCTTAATGGGAGATTGTGTATCAAAAGCAGAAGCAGGCTGCTCGCCCTGTCAAATGATTAGGGTTCCCACAGTGGATGTGTTTTAGTCCAACAACAATAGCTCTAAGACATGTTTAAATATTCACAAAGCACAAAGTAATTATTTTACTAGATGTCAAAATTAAGATGAAAAACGTGCTGCCCTCTGAGAAAGGAGGGTTTTTTTTTTAACTTAGCTCCCAATTCTGTTACTAAGTTGTGGAGCACACACAGGAGAAATGGAAAAACTAAGCTCATCGCCACTTAACTGCCAAGGGATCTGGAAGCCTAAATAATGAGTCCTACTTCTTCTTCCCTGGTTCACTTCTCCTTTTATTCAATAGTAGACTTGGTACAATTACCTGTGGACGTCTAGAGGACAGATAATAAACTCAGCCCAAGAGTTGTGTTTTAGCAAGAGGAAAAGGCAGCCTCATGCATACTCTCCACTCTTGTACATTACGCCTTAAAAAAAACCCTCTCTCCATTACTTATTATTGAATACGTTTCACCACTCACCGATCTCCAGAAAGACTATGTTAAGGAGCTAACTCATGTGTACGTCATTCCTCATCTATCAAACTGGTTCCATCCACCACTAACCAATCAATTAAGAACCAGAGAGTGCTTTCAATAGAAATACAAGACGATGGACATAGGCCAGATGGCTTAAAATGGCATCTCTATTCTCCTGGAGCTTGTGATTTAAGAACTTACAGGTTAGCTCTCTCCTCAATTAAACATAAAGAGATCAAAAGATCCATTGCATTATAGGGCGGTATGCCCCCAGGACCAGATGACGGGGTCAGCTATGAGTGCTCCTACAGTCCAGAAGGAAACATTGTGAATTAACATCTTTAGAAGATATATTATGAAGAAGAAATGGCTTAAACTTGACCTTGAAGTATGGGCAGAGAAAAGAAACCATGCGCTTTTCCACTGAAGGGGTTGGTGATTTCTACTGCTGTGATCCACCCTGGGAAATGGCCTGGATGGAAAGGAAATACCTTACATGAATTCTTAGACATATGACAGAATGAGTTTTTGATGACTGTTTTTCATATTTGGGTCTTAGAGCACAGGTGGCAGACACAGTCCCCGAGGCCCGAATCCGGCCCTCCACCTTGTTTTATCCAGCCCAGCACCTTGCTTCTACCTGGCGGCAGTGCTGAGCTCTCCCTTAACTGTTAGGAGTAACTATGTTTATACAGTCCTAAAATCACATTCGACCCTTTGAAGGCAACCTCAAGGCTGATGTGGCCCCTGGTGAAAATGGGTTTGACACCCCTGGTCTAGAGTGAAGACTGAAAAAACCACCTAGATAAACAAAGCCAGGTACAGGAAGGAGACGGGCTCCCAGAGCAGCAAGCCACATGTGTTCCCTCACTGAATTCTTCGCGCAGAGAACAAGAGATAGCACACGCACAGGCGTTCCCTGCTGCCATGGGGCCTGTCAGATCCTTCCAGAGGCAAGAGCAAGTGATGCTTACGCACAAGGCCTCCAGGAAAGGGGGGCTTTAGAAAAGTGTGTGCATGTCCCGATGTCGTGAAAAGAGCTCCCTAAAGTGGACACAGGTATAAGCTTGTGGCCAACAGACTGAACAGTCTTGGCCTCTTGCAAGATAGCTGCCCCTGATGTTCTATACATGGAGATGTTAACAGAATGCCCCAGAGTTTCTTCACTGGTGAATTGGTAGTAATTGCACCTACTTTATAGGAGTATTGTAGGATTAATAACAGTTCCAGGAACTTAGTAAGGACTATGCAAGTGTTTGTAGTTATTATCCTTACGACTTTACAATCAGCACACTGTCAGCTGGGAAAAGACTGAACTGATGATTACGTCCACTTCCTCCACTGCCCACCTCAGCCATGACCCTACCCTGCAGAATGCATATCTGCTGGTTCTCAGCCATTGTGAGGTCCAGGTAAGTCGTCATCCAGTGGTTGACCCCTGCAGAGGACGGCTCAGCAGCAGGACAGACTGAAAGCCCAGGAAGGATGCCACTGGCTCTGAGGCCCAGGAGAAAACTCACCACGTAGAGCTTGCGCCAGATGACAGCCCATTCTCGCAGCGTGGATGTGAGCTCCTGCACCAGTGGGAGTTCGCCAGGGATCACCGTCTCGTTTTGCCTGGAGAGAGCCAGAGAGAGGTCCATGTTACTCCAGCTCAACCACTCCTGTTTCTCTCAACAGAGGTCAGACTCCCTGAAGGTCAGAGATGGCGAAGGGGCTGGTTGGGCTTGAAACAAAGCAAAACCTGCCCATCAGGAGGGAGGGAGCTATGTAGGAGATTTTCGTCATAACTAATCATCCGAGGAAAGGAAAGAAGCTGAGGCCACCACAGTTCTCAAAATGATTTCATTTTCTGCAAAGTGATGGGCTCACAGCCCAGCCTCAACCTCCCTGTTTCGTGTCTCTGTGGGAGCCTCAATTACTGAGTCAGGCTGGCTTCAGCAATTCCCAGGGATGGAAGCCAAAATCCAATACTGCAGCCGGGTCTGCCAAGCATCTGTTTCTTGGGTATGGGGGCGCGGTATGTGTGCACAGGTCCTGGGGTTCGTCATCTCACACCAAGCACTGCGGGGTTGGAGGCCCTGCCGTCTTCCAAAATGGCACTAGGTTTTTTCTCACCTGTGGCCTTCAGCATGGAGACTGTACAGACCAAACTCCTCACCTACTCACAGGAGACTCAGAACAAGGAAGACACGACATATAGTCACATAAATCCTCTCTGGTATTTTTATGATTAAAAAGAGGAGTGAGAGCAGGGATTGGTGGCATGATTGCCAGACTTACATAAAAATACAGGATGGCCAGTTAGGTCTGGATTTCAGATAGATGCAATAATTTTATAGTATGTCTTGTGCAATATTAGGGACATACTGCAAAAAACTATGTGGGGTTATCAAAATCTCAAATTTAACGAGGCCTCCTGCATTTTATGTGGCCACTCCGAGTAGTGGGAATGTGCCTCCCACCCTTGCTCTCCACCCACGTGCTGTGGCTAGCGACATCACAGGGAGCCCAGAATAGCCCACTGGAAGGGAGGTTCTCCAGGAGGCAGGTTCTCCAGCCTGATTTTGTTTCTGAGGATTTTTGTGAACTTGGGCATGTCTCCACCTCTCATCTCTCAAACAAGAGAGTGGAATTTATGACTGAGAATGCTTTTGGACTCACTATCAGCCCTGGGACTCCAGTCCTGCTCCAGGAGCTCCCTATTCCCTCCTTAACTCCCCTGCCCGTGGACTCCCTAAGTGGCCTCGCTCTCCCACTTGAGGCCAAGTGTCCCACTACTGCTAGCTGCCACAGAGGCAGGGCTTCCCAGGACACGTGATTAAGGTGAACAAGAAAATAACCACAGGGCAATGAAGTTTATCTGCAGAGCACGTTCACAGACATCATCTGATCAGTTCTCATCTAGCTCGTGATGAATACAGGGCCAGATTTGTTTTCCAAGCCCGAGGTGGCCTGAGGCTAGCGAGCCCATCCAAGATTCAGGGCTGATTTGTGCAGGACCAGCTTGCTCCTTTATCTCCTGGAGTTCCCACATGGGGGCCTGAGGTCTCACCAGAGAAAGAGTGTCAAACATTCATGTATGTGCACACACGTGAGCACACCAGCGGTGAGCAGGTGGTGCAAGAGGAAGGTAAAGACCCGCTCTTCTTTCGTCATCTGTCTTTACTGTCCTGGGGCAGGGTGCCGGGGAGAGACATCATGAAAAGAGAAGACAGAAGGAGGAATTGTGCCATGAAAATGTCTTTATTTATTCCTCTCTCATTTAAGGAGTGGAATTAATGAGTTGAGAGAAATATGGCTCAAGGCATTCCTCAATAACTTTACATCTTTATCATTGTTTAGGAGATTTCCTCGAGTGGGAACTTACCCTCGGTCTTCCACGGTTGCCTCTTTCAAATGGATATATGTTTCAGGGAAAATACCCTACAGAGAGAAGAACTTGGTTACACGGCCATGAAGATCTCAGCCCAGAGGGAAGCGCATGGACAGCAGCGAGGACGAACGGAGGGGAGAGAGGACGCAGAACAATAGCTGCCACCTGCAGTCAGGCTTATCGGGCATCAGTGACGCCAGGGGGCCACTCCGTGAAATCATGGATGACACATCCAAAGGTCTAAATTAAGATTTGGGTTCAGAGCTTAAGACAAATGCTCCATAAATGAACAAACATGCCCAGATCAGCCTGGAGCTGCAGTGAGGGGGCAGAGTTTAACCCCTTCAGATCCTGCTTGCCATGAGACGATTCCCTTTCAAGGGGTCACATAAGTAGTAAGGTGGGGGCTCATACTTTGTGGCCCATAAAATTGTAATAATTTTCTAAAGTGATTCTTCTCAGCACTTTCACTTTAACCAAATGTGCCCAGCACTTACCAGTCTCAAATTGCTCTCCATTCTATAAACTTAAGAGACAATTCTACATCAGTATTGGGACATTGCCTGGGGAAAAACTAAAGGACACAAAGACCTAAAAGAAAGTCTGGAACCTGGTCAGCAGAAACCAAAGAAGTGAAGACCAGATCTAACCAACAGGAAGTCAGGGATGTCCGTTTTCTTAAATGCCAAAGCTTCTGTTGCTCAACTGTGAGACACCGTCATCGATAACCAGAGACTCTGCTGTCTGGAAACAGCATTGTGGTTCTTTGTTTTACAGGACTTTGCATGCCGGCCCAGTATAAGTAAGAGAAGAACCTGTTTAACAGGCACCATGGGCTCAGCTGGAAAAGTCAGCATGACCCTGTACACACTCCGTGTCAGGGTGGCTTGTCACAGAAGTGGGAAAGGGACTTCCGCTGCCTGGAGGACAGGGCTGGAGACTCCTGCGTGGCCAGAGATCCTCGATCCACTCAGACAGAAACAAGTGAATTTCAACCTGGGTCCGTGTGTGTCTAGTTTCCAGTGCTGTATTTATCCATACAGCTCTTTTGTCTCCGTTAACCCTTTGACAAGAAAACAGGAAACAGCAAGCAAGTTTGTGATTGAGCAGCTCCCAGCATTGATGATGACGGTGGGGGGAGGGCCCAAGTCAGAAGTCAAATGGCCATTCTTCCCCACCAGGCAAATGTAAATATTGTACTGACTACCATCTTTCTGGAGAACAAGGCTAGGCTATCCAAAGCTCAGTCTGAGTACATGATGCTAAGTGAGGTAAGTCAGACACGGAAGAAGAGACAAATACTGTATGACCCCACTTCTGTGAGATAACTAGAATAGTCAAATTTACAGATGGAATGTAGAATGGCAGCCGCCGGGGGCTGAAGGGAGGGATGAATGGGGAGTTAGTGTTTAATGGGGGCAGAGTTTTAGTTTTGGAAGATGGAAAGGTTCTGGAGACGGGTGGTGGAGATGGCTGTGTAACAATGTGAATGTGCTTAATACCCCTGAACCATACATTTTAAAATGATTAAAACAGGAATTTTGTTAGGTATATTTTATAATAAACAAATGTCCAGCACTCAAAAAAAAGGGAGACTGTTGGACAAAGAAAGATGGACCACTTGAAGTGGCAGTTACAAAGAACCGCATTTGAAGGTTAAATAAGTTGTAACAGTGCTCGTCCCAAGGACTATCCTTGCAGAAGATTTTCCCCATCAAGAAGGTGAAGGACCAGTTAAAACTGTCATGCATTCATAATCTGATAATTGGGCTCCTCTTCGTAACTGGGAGAAATCTGAGATAGAAGCATTTGACTTATATTGTGACATCTAAGCAGGTAAGTTATATTGGGTATCCAGCCATGATGATTTCCTATTAAGAGAGTATTTATTCTGTTGTATTGCCAGCGTGTTCTTTGTAGGCATCACCCTTCCATGCTAGCATAGATCCACTTACCGACATCTGGTTGCTTTGGGAAATGAGAGGCTTGTAGAACTTTCCGATGCCATTAGGACACACAGAGAGCCAGCTTAAACCTGAGTCGTGTATTTCTGATTTACAGCCTCTCTCTCAATTTTGCTTTTCCTTTCTCAGTGTAACCTACTTACTCACTTGATTAAAAAAATAATAAACTAATGATTTTCTAGATACTGCCCTTATCTACAATCCTTCAAGGACCAATATTGGTTTCTGCAAAGCTCTTGACTTCTTCAATTTGTAAAACCACTAGCTCATTTTATTGCCACTCTAAATGGCTATGTCTGCTTATAAATGACACCAAAATTTTCCATTAAAATAATAAACCTTTCAAACAGCTCTTCCCCTAAAGACTGGCAAATGAAGAAAACAACATTAGCAGAGCATTTCAAATAGGCCCGATCTCTTAATTAATGAAGGGGTGTCAAAAGCCGAGCAGAACTCATGACAACTGACTTTCAATTCCCTGTACATTTCGCAGATCTCCTACAAAAAAAATATTTCAACTTAAAAACCAAGGCGTCAATGCATAGCCCTCGTTTGCACTATCATTTCACTGAATTACAAAGTTTAATTATCAAGAGCTAAGAGAAGCGATTACTGAAATAATTCTTCTAAAGGGTGAGATTTAAGGTTGAAATATGGGTTTTAAGAAAATACAAAAAAAGTTAAAACCACATTCAGAACTTGTCCTCTAGTCCTAGTGTGGCACCCCATCTACCCATTTTCCAAAACAACACAAAGGCAGTAGCTGGGTGCTCCGCTGCATTAGGAGAGCGTGGGACACCTTAGGAACCAAGGCCGTCTGTGCTGGCAAAGGGTCCTCACATGCCAGACTCTGGGAAAGGGAAAGCCGTTTCAACACGATTCACATTCACCAGTTAAACATCAAGAATTCGTTTGTCCTTTAAGTTCATATGATTTTATCTGCAAGTGTTTTGTTGTTCGGTTTTAAAATTGACCCTTTAAATGGTAGGGAGTTAAGTGACATGAGTATTCTTGCACTTTAATAAATTTAGAAATTCAAAGTAATTCATTCTAATATTATGCTTTGAAACAACTATACTTCTGTAAGTATGAACAAAATAAACACTGATGGGGTTAGGCCCAAACTGAGAAGCAGAAGTGCTGCGAACCCCGGGCCCTCTGAGTCCTCGGGTCTAACGGAGTCCTGACAGAAAGGTCTCTGCTGCAGCCTTTCCTAGGGTCATGCCATCCTAGGTCCCTACTTGAAGGCCAGATAGATGAAAGTCAGCAAGTCATGAAGTGAAAACAGTGAAGCTGGAAATGAAGGCATGTGGTACAAGTAACCATCTGTGGGTGGAAACATTCAGCAGCAAGAGTCAGGGAGGAATCCCAGGAGCAAAACAGTGGGAGTTGATGTTCGTTAGCATCACCAGCAAACACTCCTTTATTCTGGTAGGTTATTAAATCATGCAAGTTAACAGTGTGTGTGTGTGTGTGTGTGTGTAAGCAGGCAAGTGCAAATACTGAGTGTGGCTGAAGCTTCCACAAGGTGGGAAGCTTGCCCAGGGCTGGCTGGTGTTTCAAGGCCCACACTTGTGGAAAGGTGTTTTTCTGGGCCCTGGGCCTTTGGAGAGCTGTGGGCAAGGGTTACTTCTATCTCCACATAAGAGCTTTGGGTTGTTTTTTTTTTAATTCACCTCTTGACAAATTCTGAAATGTTGCCCTCCACCCTTTGCTAATTCGCTATTTTGCATGTGAACTAACTGTGAAATAATGCAGCCCCATCGAGGGGCTCTTTCAATAGAGAATGCTGACAGGCTGTGCTGGGCTGGCTGCCAGGGTGGAAGGGAAAGGGCTGACCTGGCCTAAACAAACAGGGGGAGGGAGGGTTAACATCCCCAATTCGCCTGATGGTCAGTGGTCATGGCACTGGGAAAAGGAACCCACTGGGGTCATTATTTTATAATGACTCTGCCCACAATGAGATATATTTTTATGGCCACCCAGTACTTACCACACATACAACTTAAAATGCAGTAGATGACCTATGTAAAAATACAGACCGAAACCAAAGTTTCCTGAAATAATACTTACCATGGCATTCTGTTTTCTATTTTTAGGGTTTACTTTTTGTTTTCTTTTTTTTTAAATAGTGGTTATAACCCACTGCACTGACTTCATGGTGTGTGATGGGGGCTGTCGGGTGCACAATGTGAAGATGGCCGCTCTGGTCGGTCCACAGCACAGTGAAGGAAAGAATCAGGGGGAAGGGGGATGCTTTACTGCTAGGAGTTTAGCATGGGAACTAAAGGAGAGAAGAAGCATGCCTCCCCCTCCAAAGGACAGAGCCAAGGATAAAGGGTCACGGCATTACCACACTGCTTAGCTAGAGGGACAGGGTGCAAGAAGCCTGCAGAGGCTGGGCCTGGTCTGGGAACTCCCCTCCGACCTCTGTCCCCAGTCAGATGGTTGCTGGGCCTGCACTGTGTTGCTGGAGCAGTGAGCTCACAGAGTTTGCTTTCACATCTTAAAGAGCAGCCAGCAGAGAGAAAGCAAACTAGGTGTGGGGACAGCAGAGAGCAGATATGGGACCAGACAGCACAGCACAAAACTAGCAGACAGATTTCAAATGCAAAAAGTGAATCATAAGCCGTACCTTTTTAGATTTATTTTGGAGGGTATATCCTCGGAACCAACCTGTCAAGGAATAAGAGAACACAAAATATTTTGTGTTATCTGGGATAATATAAAGATATAACCAATATACAACCTTATATTGTTAGAACACCAAGACAGAATTCAAGAGACAATTAGCAGACAATATGTTAGAATGTGCACATTTTGGTTTATTATACGATAAAAATCTAGATCAGTTGTTTTTATTCTCTTTATCACTAAAAAATCTGAAATTCATTTACAGCCATGCTTCATCTCTGCCCCTTTGGAGAAAGGACAGACCAAAAAAACAGGACAGAAGGCCGCCCAGCCTCTTAACACCTTGATTAACCCCTTACAGTCACTCAGTGCTTTTGTATGGATGAATCTGGACTTTCATCCATATAGTATACACTCTACAAGTCACCTGACATTATTAAAACAGGTATTTTAAAATAATTTATATCATTTCTCTCTCTTCCCCCTCTCTCTCACTCTCCTCCCTCTTCTGTCTCCTCTAAGCTCCAAGCATAAGAACTACTAGTTATTCTGGAACAACTTTCAACTGGAGTAGCAAACCTTATATATACAAATATTTGCACCTAAAAAACTGTAAAAAATAATAAAATAACACTTCAAATAATTCTTGGCAATGCTATAAGCACACCCTCCCCCCCCGCCCAGCGAAAACATTTTATGTGTTTGCTTGATGAGGCTTTAAGAAAAAGCTTTAGGAGTTAAGAATGCTGGCCTTTACAAAGAGTTGTTTTGTAGGTAAATACACACATGATAATTTGAGTGTTTAAAAATACTTTTAAGTAACTATGTTCTTTAACTATGATTCTTAAATTTGGTTATCCTTAGATTTTTTAAAAATCCTATTATTTGATAATTTAAAAAATGTAACTAGACTTCTGGCCAAGATGGAAGTGTAGGTAGACACACTGTGCCTCCTCCCACAACCAAGATAGAACAACAACAATTTAGAAACAGGATAACAACCAGAACTGATAGAAAACTGAACTGTATGGAAGTCAGACAACCAAGGAGTTAAAATAGACACGTTCATCCAGACCAGTAGGAGGGGCGGAGTCAGGCAGCCTGGGGGAGAGGGGTCACGGCACAAAAAGTGGTGGCACCGGGCGCACAAGGCACCCCAGGCGCTCAAGACCGTAGCGAGTGGACCCTGGGTGCAAGAAGTGGCAACCAGCAGACCCAGCAAGGTGGCAACTGTGAAGCAAGGCACTGCGCACAACCCAGGGTCCCAGCACCGGGAAATAAAGCCTCAAAACACCGAAGGAAAACACCTGTGGGGGTTGAGGCACAGGAAGACTCCCAGCCTCACAGGAGAGTTCCTTGGAGAGACCCACAGGGTTCTAGAACGTGCACAAGCCCACCCACACAGGAATTAGCACCAGAAAGGCCCAGTTTGTTTGGGGGAAGTGGCGGAAGGGACTGTAGTCTGACAGAGAGCAGAGCCAGGGCCATTGTTCCCTCTCGGACCCCGCCCCCACATACCGTCACAACCCAGGGACTGGGTTGCCCCACCCAGGTGAACACCTAAGGTTCCGCCCCTCAACATAACTGGTGCAACAAGACCAAAAAAAAAGAAAAAAGAAAAAAAGCCCGAATGGAAGAACAGATCAAAGCTTCAGAGCAAATACAACTAAGTGACCAAGAGATATGCACAGTTCAAAGCACTGGTGACCAGGATGCTCACAGAATTGGTTGAATTTGGTTGAAAATTTGATGAACAAATGAAGGCTACGCTAGGGGAAATGAAGGAAAATGCACAGGGAACCAATAGTGATGGAATGAAAGCTGGGTCTCACATTAATGGAGTGGACCAGAAGGAAGAAAGAAACATCCAATCAGAACAGAATGAAGAAACAAGAATTCAAAAAAATGAGGAGAGGCTTAGGAACCTCCAGGACATCTTTAAACGTTCCAACATCCGAATTATAGGGGTGCCAGAAGGAGAAGAGAAAGAACAAGTGGAAGAGTTATTTGAACAAATAATGAAGGAGAACTTCCCCAGTCTGGCAAAGGAAATAGACTTCCAGGAAGTCCAGGAAGCTCAGAGAGTCCCAAAGAAGTTGGACCCAAGGAGGCACACACCAAGGCACATCATAATTACATTAGCCAAGGTAAAAATGAAGGAGAGAATTCTAGAAGCAGCAAGAGATAAGGCGACAGTTATCTACAAAGGAGTTCCCATCAGACTGTCAGCTGATTTCTCAAAAGAGACCTTGCAGGCAAGAAGGGGCTGGAAAGAAGTATTTCAAGTCATGAAAGGCAAGGACCTACATCCCAGATTGCTCTACCCAGCAAAGCTTTCATTTAGAATGGAAGGGCAGATAAAGTGCTTCTCAGATAAGGCCAAGTTAAAGGAATTCATCATCACCAGGCCTTTATTTTATGAAATGTTAAAGGGACTTATCTAAGAAAAAGAAGATAAAAAACATTATAGTAAAATGACACCAAACTCACAGTAACAACCACACCTAAAACAAAAGCAAACTAAGCAAACAACTAGAACAGGAACAGAACCACAGAAATGGAGACCACATGGAGGGTTAGCAACAGGGGAGTGGGAGGAGGAGAGAGGGGGAAAAGGTACAGAGAATAGGCAGCATAGATGGTAGGTAGAAAATAGACAGGGGGAGGGCAAGAATAGCATGGGAAGTGTAGAAGCTAAAGAACTTATGACATGTGGACATGAACTAAAGGGGGGAATGTGGGTGGGAGAGGGTGTACAGGGTGGAGGGGAATTAAGGGGGGTAATGGGACAACTGTAATAGCATAATCAATAAAATATATTTAAAAATAAATAATATAAAATTTAAAAATGTAACTAGTTTGTAGAGCCTGAATGTCTCATTTTCACATGGTAAAAAATACAAACAGTACAAAAGTTATATGGTGAAAAATAATTTTTTTCTCATCCTGCACACACACATGCAAAAGCTTTAACTTCCTTTTCAAAATTCCAATAAATATGATGTACATGTTTTCCTACCCTCTACCTTGTAGAGCATACAATTTAATCTGTCCATAAACACATATTTTATAGTAAACATTTACTGAATACCCACTATAGGTAACTCACTGTAATAATTCCTCTTATTCCCCGTGTCCATCAAGCACTCTGTTGTGAAAGGTACATGTGTAAAGCAGCTGTAAACATACACTAAATAGATAACAGCCGTAATTAAAATGTTAGGAAATTGCTAATAGTGTTCTAGATCTTTCTTATAATTTGTTCTACATAAAATCGCCCAGAAAATAGGCACACAATCTATACTGGACATGTTAGAAGTAGAAAGTTGACTTTACTTTCTTTGTGCATAGATTTAAACATTTCAAAAATTCTAAGCTGCCAGTACTCAAAAATTGAACAAGTTTTGCTATTATTTTTTACAGGGAGAAACAGACATCGTCTTGTGGAATCATTAGAGGTTTGAATCAAGGCCCATGGTGGAGAGAGAGATACTGAGCAGGAAATACTGCTCCTAACTTAGAATGTCAAAGGGTGCGAGAGGCCCAAGACGCAACACCAAGCTGAACACTTTTCCCAAGTCTCAAGTCTTTACCACTGGCTCACACTTCCTGACACCTGAAAACACTGTTGCCTGAAGGAATGACTCAGTCTTCATCCTGGTATGGGAGGAGGCAAGCTGAGAAACAATACTTCACATCTTCCAACCAGTTCTCACCTCCCAATGCCCTATAAAATGAAGCTCTTGTCATACAGGCTTTGCTTCACTTTCAGAGAGGAACTCACCACTACTTTTGTAAACAGTGTTTTTGCACAGCCGTTCATCACAGAATTAAACCTGTCATTTTTGAAAACCTATTTTACTTCTTCAGTCTCCTCTGGACTCATGGTACGTGTAAAACCCCTATCAAAAGGCACAAAATCACCATGCTGAATTTGTAAAAGTGAACATTTTGCTTGGCATTAGGCAGTCACAGAACACTGTCTATGCCTGGAGTTTCATTCATCTACCATCAAGGCTCCATAAATTCAATCGCTGATAACGACAAGGGAAATGATAACAATTCACGAGTGATTCCACGCTGTTGAGTGCAGTTGGCTCTGACTCCTGAGACCCTATGCAGGAGTGACGTACAGAGTCCTGTCCTCAGCTGCCCTGCTCGGCTCCTGAGGGCTCCTTCCCACAGCTTTGTTTCTGGAGTCAACCCACTTCACAAGGTCTTCCTCCTTTCCTGCAGCCTTCTTTTTCTTCTTTTTTTGGGGGGGTATTACTGTCTTTTCCAACAATGTGCACAAAGTAGGGCTGAAGTTTTGTCAAGAGAATGTTTGCTCCTGTCCCCCTTACTAATCTGGGTTGTGAGGTAAGCAAGAACAGAATTTTTCAGTTAATCCCAATATTCAGAATAAGATAATCATAGTTAAAGATGTTAATGAAATTAGGCTTCTGAATGCATCATGATGCAAAGAGATAGCGAAGGTATGTCAACAGCTATGACCAAATGAGTGAATGCAGGAACTGACAGAAATTCCAGACGATCTCTTGAGCTAGTAGGCAACTGAAATGAAGGGGGTGGTGGAGGGCTGGCTGAGTCTACACGGCTGCTCTTACCAACACGTAGGTGAAACGATAGTCTCCAAGAGTTTAGGGCAGGCCCAGTGAACATCAACAGTGACTCTATGGTACAGGCTGCACTTCCATCAGGAAACCAGTCACTTCTGTTTTCCTGGGACTATACCAATTCAGAAAAAAATCTGTCCCCTCTGATTGGCAGTATCAGAGAGCTCCTAATTCCACTGTCCAAGTTGCTTAGTTCTCCTGGTTTGTCCAATGATCTGATCTCCATCAGCCTGCTCTGCTTCACCTCCCCTGTCCAGAGTCTCCCTCCCTCCCCAGCTCCCACGTGACATGACAGGCTCCTCACTTGGCTCTCCTCCCCTCTACACACAAATAGCTATGAAGTACCAATTTAGGTACCAAGGTGTAGTGGCGAGCAAGCGTTATTGCGAAGACTACACTCTAATGCTAAAGAAAGGGTATGGAAGTAAGATGACCTCAGGTGACAGTGCTAGGAAGTGCTCAAAAACAGGAAGACAGCAGAGGATGACTGGCGAGGCAGGATGCTGCTTCAGGTAAGGTGGTCAAGGAAATGTCTCTTTGAGAAGCCGAACGGAACCAGTCAGGAAAGGGAAGAAGAGAGTATGGGGGAGGGCAGAGGGAGCTGTGATTCCCAAGCCTGACTGATGATTAGATTCACCAGGGAACTTTAAAAAATACTGATGCTGGGGCACCTCCCCAAACAGTCTGATTTAACTGGACGTGGGTGGGGCCAGGCTCAGGGCTTCTGAATTCCCCTGCTGATCCTAATGTGCAGCAGGATCGATTGCCATATATATATGGCGCTATATATATATATATATATATATATATATATATCATACGCCAGGAAGGAATGCAGATTTTATTCTAAGCACTATGGGAAGCCAGGAGAGGGTTCGAAAGGACATCACACCTTATGCTTTTAAAAGATCGTGCCAGCTGCTCTGTAAGAGTAAGCTGTGGGAGGTGAGACAGAGTAGAAAGAGAACAGCAGCGAGGAGACTAACAGGGCAGTGAAAATGAAGAGATAAAAAGAAGCAGGACAGATATTGAATCCAGTACAGTTGCTCACGATTTAGCTGGGAACAGATATGAGTGAGGGGAAGAAGGGCGAATATTCAGGGTATTTAGATCTTGAGCTTAGGTAGATGGGTGGACAGAAGTATTATTTGGTATAGGAAGATTGAACAAAGGAAAATGTTAGGGAAAGGGAGAGAGAATCAACCAAGCCCAGAGCCACTAGGTGGCACAAGACCACCCAGGCGTTTGCACAGGTGGTGGAAGGACATTGCACAGGACAGACGAGCAGGGCTCCTCGAAGCCCAAGCAGAGCGAGGTGGGCACTTATCCCTATGGGGTGGGGGGGCCATATTGGGCATTGGAGCCTCCATGGGAAGATGAGGTGGGTTCCACACACAGGTCCTGGAATGGGGATGGTGGGCTGACGGGGGTTGTCCGAGTGTGAACAGCTGTGGAGGATGAACACGAGGGAGAAGGTGTGCTGAGGAAAATGAGCCTGGTTACACGCCGGGCAATAGACTGAAGAGGAAAACATGTTAGGACTGCTGAAAGCCAGGTTTCTTACTGCCGTAGAAGGGAGTTACAAGCACAGATTGGGAAAACACCAGAATGCGCCCTGTGATCCTGGACTGGAAGTGAAGGTATTTGTAGATACTAACCACTTTAAAAATACCTAGACAGGTCAGAATTCAGAGGAGTGCTATTCTGTATTTATGCGCACATACATACTATCCTTCACTCCGCTGAAATCTCTACTAGTCCTTACTTTCCTGACCTTGATACAAAGGATAAATGACTCAGAAAAGGAGCTATGTCCCAGCCTAGAGAACAACCTGTCCAAAGGAAGCAGGACAGAGGGCTCCATGGGGAATGCATCCAAGAGACACTGTCTCATTGGCCTGAGGGTTAGAAGATCAACACTTCTGCCAGAAAGACTGGACATGAAGTAGAGGTAGATCTGCAGACAAGCAAGGCAAACAAATCCACGGTGATCTACCTGAGAATAGCAGTGGCGTTTGGGGGGTCGGAACTGTGTGGAAGAAGGTAACAGGAGCTTTGTGGAGCTAGAGAAATGTTCTATATCTTGAATGGAGTGTGAGATACACAGGGTACATTCGTTTGTTAAAACTCATGGAACTGTGTACCTTCAACAAGTGCATTTCACTGTATATAAATTTCATTGTTTTTAAAAACCATACAAAAATGACCTGGCTGGTGTGGTTCAGTGGACTGAGTGCCAGCCTGTGAATCAAAGGGTCACTGGTTTGATTCCCAGTCAGGGCACGTGCCTGGGTTGCAGGCCAGGTCCCCAGTAGGGGGTGCACAAGAGGCAACCACACATTGATGTTTCTCTCCCTCTCTTTCTCCCTCCCTTCCCCTCTCTAAAAATAAATAAATCTTTAAAAAAATACAAAAATATACACCGTCAACCGAACACACAAAGTAATCACCTCAATGGAGCACAGAAGTCAATGATAACAGATTGCTTAAGGATTCCTGAATATTCTTGTTTGAAACTGCCTCACACCAGGTGGAGTCAGGTGTGAAAAGCAAAGAGCCATTTCTTCATTACTGTGCTTCCCCAAAGACGCTATTCATCTTAATCACTGTGCGCTCCCAAGCTGATTCTGAGGAGTGTTGCTCTTTTTCAAAAGTTCAGACACAACCTGGAGACTCATTCACTCATTCAACAGAAGAGATGCCAGAAGAACAAGACATACAACATCTCCATCCTTCTATGTCCTATTTTACAATGGGAAGAAAGTCAGAGACCCAGAGTTAGCACAAGAGCAAAGAAAGAAAGCAGTTTCACGCAGGGCTCAGCATTACGAAGACATGAAAGGGTAATTTGGGACAAGGTGACGAGTGGGATGGGGGACTTTAGAAAGCCTGCTAGAAAACGCCCCCTGATCAGGAACCTGGAGCTGAGGATTTACACCACTAACATGGTCATTTGTTCATCACCCATAAAGACACTCACTGAACACCAGTGTGCCAGACACTGTCGTCAAGGCGAGGGGAAATGGATCTGTAAACAATTGAATACAAAAGGGCTTTTAATGGTAATGCTTGGAAATAGCCTCACACAAAGAGAGAATTATGAACACGCTAAAGACTGATAAGGCAATTACTGAGGGGGCCTCTGACGATGTTTTGAACCACAAAAGCATCATTTAGATGTGGAAGTCATGGAGTGTTTGGTAAAAATCCCTCCTTACTTTGCAGTTCCAATGTAAGTTGGTTTCCTCTTCTCCCCAATCAATAGTTTTTTATTGTGGTGAAAATACATGACAAATGTTAACCATTTTAACTGTGCAGTTCAGTTACATGGTTAACTGATGCACATTCAGTTAATGTGGCATGATGCACATTCACATTACCATGCAACCATAAATTATTTTGGGGCATTAAAGACAAGGAATGGGTAGGGAGCACTGTTTACAGGCACCTAAAAGGGAGGGCAGAGGGTGGAGGGTGTGGGGAACGGGCAGGGAGGGGCAGGTGCTAAATCCTGCTATTTAGGTAGCTAGCTGGGGAAAGCAGTTAATTAGGCCAAGGTCAGAGGTACCATCTCCTGGGGCCGGGTAAGTCTGTCAGGTTTCCATGGCCACAGCCTGCCGTCCAGTCCCCAGTGACTGTCCCTCCAACCTCCGAGCCCTGCCTGAAGTCCCTCCGGGGAAAGCGGTGAACAGGACTGGCCCACAGGGCAAAAGCAGAGCTTAGTTGCTGGCTCTGTGCAGAGGTTGGGCAGCACTTCCAGAGCCTCTGCCTTCAGGAGGACCACCTCCCAAAGGCACTGGGCGCTCATGGAGCTTTGAAAAGAAACTCAAGGCAAAAAGGGTAAAAGATGATTCTCTTATTTTGTACCTTTTTGCAGGACAAATCAGTCCTCCTGGTTAGTGCTCTCAGCTGAGTCCGATGCCTTTGAGAAAGGCAGATGTTGGAACTCTAAGCTCCAAAGGAACTCAGAATTTGTTGAAATTTAGCACCCTTACTCTAAAAAGAAGAAATATAGGCAAGGAACTGACTATGGAAGCTGGGGGTGCACGTGCTGGTCTCCTGTCCCCCCTCTTCCCCTACCCCTGTTGCAGGGGGTGGGGACAAGGGTGGGATACTCATGATGCCTCTCGGGGGAGGGAAGTGTGGAATCCTACCAGCAGAAGACATACAGGCACCAGCACTCCAAGAAAGTGGGAAAGAAAGAGATGTGGTTTCCATCTTTTATTTTATTTCTTGGACAAACAAGAAAGAGCCGTGTTTTTGAGGTCCCTGGCACACAGCAGGCACTCAATAAATAAGCTTTTAATGAATGTATTAATGAGGAAGAGGTCACCCTGAGCTGGTGGCCATGGACAGAACAGGCAGAGAACAGGCGGATGCAAGAAACGTGCAACACAATCCCCACCCAGAAGGCACAATGCGACTACAAGGGCAGAGCACCCTTCTCTCTCCCCAGGACCCCAGTCCCAGTGGGCAGAGCAGGACCAGGTCTGCATGCCCACCCACGAGGCCAAAACGTCCAGAACAGAGGAAATGCTGCTCCTGAGGAGGACGCACCTGAATCTAAAGGCCCAGGTCTCCGAAGACCTGCTCTGCAGGCCTCCTTTTCTCTAGCCATTAAAGAAATGAAGGCTTTCATCTCTTAAACTGCCTTCCACAAAAACATTTTAGTTTTTTTCCATCTCGTTACCTCATAATATTGAACTCCATAGCCACAATGCCAAGGTCCCTCCTGGTGGCCTGCGTTGATGGAAATGTTGGAGACCCCAGACGGGCAGAGAGACCTGGTCCAGGTGGGGGGCGGGGAGATCTAACTGCCATGCACAGAATGGGAAGATGACACATCCAAATGTCCACCACAAAACCAGGGCATCTGTCCGTGACTTCACAGACACCTGGAAGCTCAGGGACAAGGAAACACATTTTCTCTCTTCCAATAAACATCATCACTCTTGGCTGATTCCCTTTACATTTTCTGCTTGAGGCTTTTTTTTTTTTAAAGCAAAGTAATCCTGCTTTTAAAAAAGTTAGTTCTGGGGGCCCAAGTCCTTCTGATCGAATCCCCCCTCCAAAAGTTAGTCCTTCTTGCTGCTGATTCTAATTTCTGTCTTCTGCAATCCTTTTTCTACCTTACCCCACGAGTTCCAGAAAGCCGAAACGATGAAATGCAGCACATAGTTTTAATGGTTCTGCTGCAGCTTACTCTTCCGCGGGCTTTGTTATCGTCAGCACCAACTTGCATGGATGAGGAAGGTGTGCAGGTTTGTGAGCAAGGAGCCAGTGAGTCAAGCGCACCAGAGTAAAGGAGGCCACTTTTCCAAGGAACTATGCTAGACCCTATGGGGCCTCAAGGGGTTTGAGAGTGCAAGCCCCAAGCCTTGATCTGGAAGAGCTGGTTATCTAGTTGCCAGTGGAAGGGAGAGACTCGGGTCCAGTGGCGATTTCTGCGATTTCAGTGCAGGCTGCTGCGATTTTCATAACCTGCTGCGCTTCCCGAGCAGGGGCTGGAGGTTAGTGGAGCAAGGTAAAAGCTGCCTTTATTTCTGAAGGGGGAAATGGAGGTCCCCGTAAGGAAACTCATCATATGGAAATACACTAGACAGAGGTGTACCTTAGCCCAGAGGACAAGTCAGGTGACGTGACAGCCAGCACTGTCCCCAAGGCCCCTTCGGCCTGGGTCACTTAGAAACGTGCTTCACGTTCCTGAGTGGAATGCACCCTCAACACGAAAAGGTGAACCTCTATTTTAGGACTCTCAACAAGAACCACCAGGCCCCGCTCTGAGGCCCTGGACAGGCAGGGGTGAGGACGCCCTGTCAGGGACGTGACAAGGTCAGCAGTGGTGGGGACAGAGGGGGAGCCCGTCGTGGTGACACTGGCCAGAGGAGAAGCGAGAACGCAGAGACAAACACATGGGGCCTGCCACGAGCGTCCAGGCTGAGGACCTGGGCTCAGCTCCTGTGCCCCCTGTCCTAACACTGGCGGGAGGTGGGATGGGGACACACTGCACAGCTGTGCCACAGACGCTCAGGGTAGGAAGGGACTGCTTCAGGTCGGGGGGAGCCAGAGACCCTTACAGGGATCTCCCTGCTTACTTTGTCCTCCCCCAACCCCCTGCTACACCTAAAGGGACTGGACAGACTCCTGGTAACAGCAGCCCACTCCTCAGTAGTTCCTACTGGAGTGGGTGGGGTCGAGGAGGGACCAGGATCTCTGGGTGGGAGCATGATTCTGCTATACTCCCCTGGAACACATGCCTACCTGCTCGGACAAAGTCAGCTGCTGCACACAGGTAGGGAGGCAGGTGTGTGTGGAGGGCAGGTGAGGTGCCTGGGGGTGAAGTGGGCCCTAGTATGCCATGTGCTCAGAGGGCCCCGCTTGTGTGAAAGAGCTCACCCTTACAGAGACAAATTTAGGTTGGGGGCAGACTTGTCTGACAGCTGTTTAAAAGGCAAAAGGACCTTACCCCCTTTGGAAAACTGTATACTGTGTCCAAAACTGAAATGTACTTCCTCCAAAGCCTCACCATGGGGAAAGTATGCTCCACTTGGATTCCACAGGAGCCTGGTGGGAGTCAAGCTCTCCATTTAATCACTACATGAATGTCTTCCAGTTTCTTCGCCTGGTTTTCACATCTATAACAAGCACTAGTAACTCTGACCTCCCAGCACTGTAAGAGCTGAGGCTGAGTACAGGAGAGCCGTTGGCTCCCTGCCACATGCAGGAGTGGAAACTGCCAGACGAATCTGGAAACAAAAGTGCCCAGTGACATAACCAGGCACCAGGTCCTCCTCCAGGGCCATCACTTGGATTTCTGCATCGACAGCAGGGGACTCTATTAGAGTTCTCTTTCGCTTGTTTCCTGAGCAATGTGCCTGTGCCCCCTGGAAGAAGGAGAAGTGACTTTCTAAATTATTCTGAAATGACTGATGATCAACAAAACTGAGGCCATGTAAGCGGCCAGCATACCATGCTAGGGCAAGCTTCACTCCAGCGCCACAGCACCTGATAGGATGTACTTTCATTTTCCAATGGAGTAAGTTCCATGACCCAAAGGGTGACTGTGGAAAAGAGAACCAAAGGGGGGAAAAAGAAGAACGAACTTGGGTGACAGAAAACCCATGTGACAGTGGCTGGAATAACTGAGAATAGCCCAGTCATGGTGCTGAATAAACCCAGGCACCAAGCAGGGATGGAATGCAGCCAGGGAGACGCACATGTTACCACACTGGTGGTTCTAAGGCCTGATCTGATACTCAGTGGGCAATGAATCGGATAGCATGCCCAATCAAAAACAATCCCCCACCCCTTCGCATTCCCTCAATTCCAACGATACCATCAGAGTCTTAAATCTGCACGGGTGAAAACTAACAAAAGAACTGAAGGCTAGGAACTTAATGTTAATTGTTCCTGCCGTTGTGAAGGGTACACAACTGCCAGGCACGGTTGTTTGAAACCTTCCGTTCCTACTATCAAAGTTAAATGCACGCACATTTTATATTCTTGTTCAGAGGGCAACCCTCAGGGGCACTGCACAGAAAACAAGGGTTAGGCTCATCCTCCTTCTTTAACAGGACCCTCTCCTACCCTGCCTTGTCCACACCTCTCTGTAGGCTGAGTTACACGTGGAGGGAAGGCGAGAAAAGGACTGAAGTTCTCATGCACTCTTGAGACGGACTCCCTGGTGGCCCAGATTTTCTAGCGGCATTTTCTGTTCCTCTGGTACTTTCTGTCCAGGGATCAGCCTCTGTGGGCTGAAAAAAATGGAGGCACTCTAGCAGAGTTAACATCTGTGATGTATAAGCACCCTTAAATGCTTTTAAAGAGCTTAAGTGACGCATTACCTTGAGCAAAGCACAGGCATGCATTTATTAGCCTTCACTCTCCAGGTGTAAGCCAGACCTGAAGTATCTTATTCAGATTTGCCCTCAGTCAATTTTGAACTTCCCTCTAGGACTTTCTCCTTACAATAATCCTTAACTCAGTGTCACCCCATCCCACAATGATCTGATGGGCTGTGCATTACAATGAGGATACGATACCAAATGATGCAGAGTACCCAGTAGCCAGGGGTGAGCACAGCAGAGGGGGGCACAGGTATTCACAGAGTTCAAGGAGTCTGCCTATCAGTGTGCTCTCTTCCAACCCTTTGGTCCCACTAAGGTCCCTTGGAGACTAAAACGTATGAACGCAATAAGCTCAAGAGAACATTCCTCCAGAACATCTCAAACACCTCCATAAACCACTGGGCTGAGCTTGCCTCCATAGGTGTACAGGCACCTGCCTAAAGGGGCCAAGTCCAAGGGACCAGTTCATGACAAAGTCACTGAATGAAGGCACTGCTCCGCAAAAGGTTCTCGGCTCTATCCTAGAAGATCCCATATATGCTTATCTATAGGTGAAGACCATAAATTTTGAGGACAGAATTTTATAAGTACATTCAAACGTATCTCAAGGCCTGGCTGGTGTAGCTCAGTGGATTGAGCGCGGGCCTGTGAACCAAAGGGTAGCCGGTTCAATTCCCAGTAGGGGCACATGCCTGGGTTGTGGGCCAGGTCCCCAGTAGGGGGTGTGTGAGAGGCAACCACACATTGATGTTTCTCTCCCTTTCTTTCTCCCTCCCTTCCCCTCTCTCTAAAAATAAATAAAATCTAAAAAAAAGTATCTCAAAAGGAAAAACAGAATGCCTTCTCTTTTTATAAAATTAAATGAGATGACTTTCCACAGACTATACTTTTTAATTATCTTTTCTTGTAAAAACACTCCCATGGCCACACACATCTTCTGAAAAAACACGTCTCAGGAACACATGTCCCCAGCAGTGGTCACTGATATGCTGCACTTAAGGTGAAGGTCGAACAGATGTGGGAAGTGACCAGCACACTCAACAAGTGCCACCTGGCCTGATCTGTTCTCCGGGCCAGTGCCAAAAGGTTTGCACACAGTCCTTGTCCCAAAATCCAAGCTGCTGGGCTCACTGCCATTTGTGTTTGTGGAAGGGGCTGTTTTTATAACTAGAACACGGGGAGACTGCAGATGCTGAATTACAGCCAACTTTCAATGATCTTGACTCGTGGTGTAACAAAAGTCAATGAAAGTGACAAATGCATCAAATGCCTTCTTTCAGCTTATAACACAAATGTTTACAGGTGCTGGGAGGGACTGATTTTTAAAAAACAATTGTCATTTTCTTTGTTTCTCACTCACCTTATGACCAAAGGGCATGGTAACCAAAAGGAGAAGGAAATGAGTAAAAATAGGGACAATAAAGGATGTGGAGGCTGCCAGGTTGACTAATTACTGCCCAGGGCGGTCGGATGTACCAATCCAGCGTCTTGACTCAGACGTTCTCAAAGGGTTTGATAAGACCTTACTGTATCTCTGTACCTATGAGTTTGTGTCTTTTCTATCATGCAGCCCAATGCAGGGGTCCCGTTATCACATCTCAGAATGATGCTCATGAAGCCTCTGCTGGAAAAAAATCTTTTTTTTTAAATGCACTCTCTTCTTTTTAATGTCTGTTATAAAGTTTTGTCACCCATGGAGGCAAAATTCAATATAACTTGAACTACCTGTCACAATACTGCCCTCTAAACTCACTCTAAAAGCCTGACTGACAAAGATGCAAGTCAAACATGTTCAGCTCAAATCATTGGCCATTTTTGCTCCTTTGCCTATTATTATAAGGGAGTGGGTTTCCTGATTAAGGTGTATCTTAAAACTGACCTCACTCCACACCAGAGAAATAACTTGCATATATTAGGGACCTTCTATATATACACAAATGCTTCCTTTTATTTCTTCCATCTGTTCGGGTTGCCTGTTTCCTCTGGTTCCAATCCAATCATTTGTGCTATCCTTTGAAATCATGTAAAATGTTATGGTGTGCCTGCCTCTGTAGAGCTTGGACCACCTTTGAGACATTATCTCATTTTGTTATTTCCAGCAGGGGCCAGTTACATTTACCCCCAGAGGCCACTGTTAACACCAGCCCTCTCTCTTGCACATGTGCATAGTTTACGGAGCTGAGACTGAGTTAACCGATGCGTATGAATCAAATGTAGGAAACCAGTACCTGCTGCTGGAACAGGCGGCCTTGGGCGTGAAATCGCTTGTGCCTAGAACTGGATTAACCCCAGGAGAGGAAAGCTTCACCAAGCTGGGATGCTGCGACTTTGACCTTTCAAAGTACTTTCACTGAGTCACTTTCAATTCAAAAATGGACTGTAAGAGAGAGTTAACATGTCTTATGCTAGGACAGTTCACCTAGATTGGGCAAAACCATCTAACCTAAAGTTTTCCTTCTCCTACTCCATCACTCTCAGCCACTCCTGTGAGACCATCCTTTTCTCCCCACAGCACTTGCAAGTATCTGATCTTTTTTGCATATCTACTTTGTTCATTTGTTTTTTTCTGTCCCATGAATAAAAACCCTATGAGAGCAGAAGCCTGGCTGCTGTGTCACTCAGTGCCTAGAATAGCTCTTGTGCTCAATAAATGCACTTGGCCCATCACAAGCACATAAGACCAGCTCGGCAATATTGCTGAATGATAAATGAGCACACTGAGGCCTCCACACAGCAGCCTTGTACAAGACGCTCAAGATAGAGAACAGCTGTCTGGCTGCCAGACCCCTCATCTGGTGAAAGAAGCAAAGACTACAGGTAGGCAGCGCCAATGACAAAGGCGAGGACCCTTGCTTCTGTCCCAGAGGAGTTCAGTTCCCTGGAAAAGTCTCTGAAGGCAAATCATTCTCCAGGGCCTGTAAAAGGTGAACAGTATATAGCTTCTCAATCAATTCTACTCCCTTCTCTCATTTTTAGTAACAAATGAAGTTCAGGGGCAAAGTCACAGAAAGAAACGGGTGATAGGGATGAGTGATAGATCTCTCATTTGGACTGTGGTCTCCTCTTTTGGCGCCAAAGCTCAAGCAACCATTCTGGCAGTTCCCCCAAAGGTCAAACATGGAGTTACCACGTAACCCAGCAATTCTGCTCCTAGGTATATACCCAAGAGAAATGAAAATATACACCCACAGGAAAATATGTACACAAGGGTCTACAGCAGCATTATTTATAACAGCTAAAAACTGGAAACAACCCAAATGTCCATCAACTGATGGACAAACAAAATGATGCTCATATACACTGAATATTATTCAGTAATAAAAAGATACTTAGTACTGATGCATGGTATAATATGCATGAAATTCAAAAATATTATGCTAACTACCCTGGCTGGGGGCACTCAGTGGTTTGAGCACCAGCCTCCAAACCAAAGAGTCCCTGGTTTGATTCCCAGTCAGGGCACATGCCTGAGTTGCAGGCCGGGTCCTGGTTTGGGGTGTTCGAGAGGCAACCAATCTGTGTCTCTATCACCCATCAATGTTTCTCTCCTTCTCTTTCTGCCTTCCTTGCCCTCTCTCTAAGAATAAATAAATAAAATCTTTAAAAAAATTATGCTAAGGAGAGGAAGTCAGTCCCAAGGGACCACAAATTATATATGACTCTATTTACATGAAATGCCTTGAGTAGGCAGCTCTATGGGGAAAGAAATGAGGCTGGTGGTTGCCTGGAGTGGGGCTGTAATGACCACTAATGGGTGCAGGGTTTCTTTATGGATTATGAAAACGCTCTGAAAGTAGACAGTGATAATGGCTGCCCAACTCTCTGAATGGTTTGCTTTATCAATAACTATCTCAATTGAAAAAACAAAAAGCTTGTACAACAAGAAAATCCTTCTGCAGTTTGCAGAAAACAGGGAAAGGCTGCAGCCGCTGTGTCTCCCTCTGGGAAGGAGAAGTGGAGCCCAGCCTGTGCAGGGATATCCAGGCTCTGTGGGCCAAGCCCCGCCCCTGACTCTCCACACTAGCTCCCCTGGCCCCAGCTTGCCTCTGGCTCCTGTTTTAGCTTCATTCAACTGACTTTGGCTGAGCACCTACTTGCAAGCAAGGAGCTAAGCCAGCAGGGACCTGCAGGTGAGGGTGGGGCAGGCTTTGCCTTCAAGGAGCTGCCACTTTCACTTTTAAACATTCAACCACAGGGCAAAAAAGGACAAAAGGAGAGTTCTGGGTGCTATTCTGTTATGGGTTGTGGGCAGAAAGAATTTTTCATGTCTGGGTTCCAGAAGGGTGGACTCATATCCACATGGAAAAAGCACACACAAGTCTGGTATGCAAATACCTCAAAGGTGAGGTGGAGCAGAGTGTGTCGGGGGAGGGGGAGGAGGGAGCCTGAGGAGTCAGACCTGACAGGAAGCTGAAGACACAACACCCCGGGGCTGTGAACCAGGGCCAGCACTGCCCTCAGTTCCATCCGGCAGCGGTCCTGTGGGTGCCTGCACTGTTTATTTTTGTACAGGGAAGAGGAGATGGGGGAGGAGAGAACACGAGTTATTACTCAGCATTTCCATCGTGTTTCATGTTTGCAAAGCACTCCTGTCCTCACTTGGTCCTGAACTGCCTGAAATAATAAAGGAATTTCAGAACCTAGCCAAGAACTCAGAGTACTTAGCAGATATAAGAACCTATCACTGCATGGGGCAAAGCGGGCACTAGCAAAAAAACTTAATCCAACAAAATAAATACCATTTAAAAATTAATCCAAAATAATAATCTCTGTAAAGTTGACATGCCTCTGCATGATGCACGAACACAGGAAGCTCACATTCTAAATCTGCCCAGTCACACCTTGACACATGTCCACTTTTACAGAACAGGCATTGGTGTCCTTTGAGATGACAGAGTCCTAGGGCTGGCATGGTAAATATTTTATGGCAGCGATTAACAAGAAAAAACAGTTTCCTGTGATCAGCAGACAGCGCCTGGATCATCATGTTAAAGATGTAGCACTGAGCCCTGGCCAGGTGGCTCAGCTGGTTGGAGCGTCATCCCATAAACTGAAAAGTCACAGGTGTGATCCCTGGTCAGAGCACATACCTACACTGCAGGTTGGGTCCCTTGTCTGGGCATGGAATGTACAGGAGGCAACTGATCAATGTTTCTCTCTCACTCTGATGGTTCCTTCTCTTCCTCTCTCCTTTCCTCTTGCTCTAAAATGATGCAGCATTCATAATGTCAACATTTTTTTATGTTGCACATCAATGGGCCAGCACTTAAAAGGCACACCACTGTGTGAGTTGCCATACACAAGGAGCACTGTGGCTTCTGAACTCAAGCTCCAGAACGTATGTGAAATGGGTGTGTGTTGTGTGCCTCGTGTTTATATTTACAGTCATCCAGGCTCAGGGAGCACCTCGTTTGTCTGCAGGACTGCTACCTTTAGAGGGATGTCCATGGTCAATTAGGAAGCTACTTGGTAAAGTGGAAATAGTATGCACACTTAAAATTACCATGAATATGAATCTTATGAGGACAAAGTGCTTCCTTTAGCTATTTCAAAAAAAAATGTTAGGGTCACATAAAAAGGAAAACAGAATTTAAAAAATGCATTCCAAAGACACCATCTGCTTTATTTCAGATCATCTCTCCACTCTTTCCTCCCACTCAGTAGGGCAATTAGAAAAGCTAACTCACACACATGTGTGTGCATGCTCTCTCTGTCTCTGTCTTTCTCTCTCAAGAGTTAACATGGCAAAGTGAACAAGACCTGAAAAAAAACAAAACTCAGAAAGACAAGGCCAGGCCCTGGCCGGTGTGGCTCAGTGGGCTGGGCAGTATCCTGCAGAATGAAAGGTCGCCAGTTCGCTTCCAAAGCACACGCCTGGGCTGCGGGTCAGGTCCCCAGTCAGAGCATGTGCAAGAGGCAACTGATGGATGTTTTTCTCCCTCTCTTTCTCCCTCCTTTCCCCTCTCTTTAAAGTAAAAGAAATAAAAATAAATATTTTAAAAACCATTTTAAAAAAGAAAAACGAGGCCAGAATTTACGGCTGCATCTTTCTTGGAGTGTCTGCGGGGTGACCGAGCGGCACGGCTGGTGGGTTCGCGGGGCCTGGAGGACAAACAGCCCTGGGGCTGCCGATGAACTGGCTGTGACTCAGGCAACACAGACTCAGGAAGCAAGGGCTGCTACGGACAATGGTAATGAAAAAGGTTCAACCAACAGATATGAAAAGCTGGAACTGTTTCATGTAACACACCTAAAAACAGGTCTCAGAACATGCGAAGGAGAAACCCTGCGTCTCCATGAACTGGCACATCCACTGCTGTCACAGTGGAGAGTTCAACACAGTTCTCCCAGGACCAGAGACAACAGAAAGAGTCAGCACACAGCAAGTTAGAAAAAAATATGACAGAGATATCAGAATCTAATTGTCATCTCTAGAGCTTGGCACTCAATGATCCTAAAATACACATTGTTTTCAAGACTACAGGAAGAGTTAAAAAAACACACACTAAAATATGCCTTTTACCTGTACCATGGGAAAATGTGTGTTCACAGAAAGTAGGGGCCAGAGTGGATTAATCTGGCCCCTGATGTTAAGGTAGGGGACCCCTGGCTGGCGTAGCTCAGTGGATTGAGCGGGGGCTGCGAACCAAAGTGTCGCAGGTTCGATTCCCAGTCAGGGTACATGCCTGGGTTGCAGGCCATGACCCCCAGCAACCGCACATTAATGTTTCTCTCTCTCTCTATCTATCTCCTTCCCTTCCCTCTCTAAAAATAAATAAATAAAATCTTAAAAAAAAAAAGGTAGGGGACCTAGTGTGAGGTTTGAGAGGATTATGGTTTCACTAATGCAAAGGAGTCCACAGAAGATAAACAGACTGTCCTCAATGTCTTGGGGACTTAGGGATGCCATGGAATCAATGTTTGGCTGCACCACGGATGATGAGAATGGAAGGGAGGATGGAGAGGGAAAAGATCACATAGACCTCCACCCCTCTCTCTATCCCTGGAGCTGCAGACCCCCGGGAGTCATGGGAAAGGAGAAGAGCAATGCAGAGCCCCAGCCCCCTGCCTAGCTGAAGGCAGCAGCTGTGACAGCAGAGTCTGCTGTGCTACCAGGCCGGTGACAGCTCCTTATGGCCAAGTCCTGCTTTCTTGGGTCTCCCTCTTCCTGTCCTGTCCCGGGGAGCTGCGTGTGGATTCTGGATGACACGCACATACACAAGGCCAGACCCTGCAAACCCAGAGCTCCTATTCCAGCAAGGCTCACCCCTTGAAAGCAGTCTGCCCAGCTGCCCACTGGTTCCGCCCTGATGTTCAGAGAATCAGTGGGTCCTAAACATGGCTCTTTGTTTTGATCCTCAACTTCAGTGGCCTGGATACATGTTTCCTGTGCTCTAGGGGCAGGAGACAGGATGGGGATACAGGAGTCCTGCTAGGATCTGGAGAGCTTGAGTTGGACCTAGAAGTCTCAGGTGTGTGGGTGCAGACATCATCTGTGCTTTTGGACAAACTGGGAGTTCTGAGCGCTACCCTTCAGCCCACTCACTGTTAACCAGAACCACCTCCCTTGCCCGACCTCATTGTGGCAAATAATTCTAGAAGGCTTTCTGGACCAGCTGCACTGCTCACCTAATTCTCTGCCAGAAGCTCAGCAATCCCAGGGGTCTCCCCCTCATTTCTCCTGCAGGCTGGCCACATTTAGTGCTGAGCAGAAAGAGCCAATTAATCATCATTGCTTTTTGGAGCCCCCATCAGCCCAGCACCCTGCCTGTCTGTCCCAAGCCAGCCTTGCGTCCGGTCCTTCTGCCACCAGCGCTTGAGCCAGACACAGTCACACACTTTGCTTCTGGTGACTGAGTGTGTTTGTACTCTCGTACTCAGCTGGCTGTTTAGAAATCCCCCTCCATGTGAAATCGTATCACCTAAGGACTTCCTGGATTTTCACACGCACCCCTCAGGAAGTGAAGCATGTTGATATTTGCTCCAAGTGCCTTCTTAATAAAGTCACTGCCATCCACCACCCCCGGTGCCCCGCAGGGTAGAAGGTGTCTGGACTCACCCTCATACATCTCCAGGATGTGAACCGTGTCTCCGATCTGCAGGGAGAGCTCCACATCTTGAGAGGCGTTGTAGTTATAGATCACTAGGAATGAGAAGCAAGGGGGAAATGGCATCAGTGGCAACAAGATTACTAGTCACTCAGCAACATGTTCTGTGGTTAATGAGCTACTTAATCAACTAATTACCCTCTACTTCATGATTTCACGTGAGTGGCCACTAAAAAGCAGAGAACCCCCCGGGGCCCCCATTCCTGGTGTTCTACTGAGATCCGCCACCTGCAAGTCCTGGCTGTGGGCCTGCTGTGGGTGCGCATCATGCTAGAGGCCAGGGAGAGGGCAACGGAACACACAGGCATCGTCCCTGAACCAGGGGTTTTTATTGTCTTCTTGGGGAAAAAGATATTAAACATATTATTACAGAAATAACTACTTAATTAAAATTACTATAAAAGTTATAAAAAGGAAAAACAGACTATGATGAGAATATATTGTGGGGCTTTGCTGGCTGGTCCCCTTGTTTATCAGAGGACAACCAGCCTGCACTGCCAGTGAGCTACGATCTTGCGGGCAGAAGGCACACCGTCTCCCAGCTTCCCCAACGGTGGCTGGTAGCCCACGGGCCATGTGTGAATCCCAGACACCCTCCAATGACAGACTGACACAGTGCAGTGTGGGGACGGCTACCTCGTTCTGGGCACTCTGGGGAACTGCGTTGCCCCAGTACTTTCTGATCAAGGTGACTTAATCACCATGGTCCTTAGGACTGGCAATGACCAGGCCAGACTGTGAACACAACAGACTAACTCTCAGAACTCAGAGAGAAAAGACAGCCCAATTTTCCTATGGGTAAAGCTCTGAAGGGACATTTGACCAAGAATCATAGATGATGGCTGATGTACACACACATCGAAAACCGCTCCACAGCACTAGTCATCAGGGACGTGCAAATCAAAACCACAACACGCTGCCACTTCACACTCACCACAGTGGCTGCAATTTCTGAAGGCTGACAACTGCCTTTTGAAGACAAGAATGTAGAGAAACTGAAACCCTCACACACTGCTGGTAGAAGAGTAAAATGCCAAGCTTCTTCAGAAAACAGTTTGGCAGTTTCTTAAAAAGTTAAAACATAAATTTACAATATCACCCAGCAATGCCACTCCCAGTCACCTACAAGAGAAATGAAAACATGCCTACACAAAAACTCCACATGAATATTCACAGCTGCTGTGATGGGCAGAAAAACGTCCCCTCACAGATACCCAATTGCATTTCTGGACCTGGTTACCTGGTCCATGTTACCTGGTGCGACCAAATAACTAAATAGGTTAAGGACCTTGAGAGGAGGAGCATTTTCTAGATTATCAACATCGGCCCTGAGTACTATCACCTGTAGCCCAGCAAGAGCGAGACAGAAGTTCCCAGAGGCACAGAGAGAAGGCTCTGTGAAGACCGAGGCAGAGAGAGAAGCCACGTGACCTCAGCCAAGGCCCACGACCACCAGCAGCTGGAGGAGCAAAGAATGAACCTGCAGAAGCAGCGCAGCCTGCCAGCTCCTTGACTTCAGACTTCTGGCCTCCAGAACGGAGACAACACATTTCTATTGTTTTAAAGCCACCCATAGGGCTGTCTAACCACCATGCTATACACCTGAAACCCATACAAAATAACTGTCTTGAGGGTTGTCCACGTACAGAATCATGTCATTTATAAAAAGTTGACACTTTTTCTTCTTCCTTCCCAATTTGGATGCCTTTTATTCCTTTCTCTTGCCTGACTGCTGTGGCTAGGACTTCCAGAACTGTGCTGGATAAGAGCGGTGAGTGGGCAGCCCTGTCTTGTTCCTGATTTCAGAAGGAAAGCTTTCAGTTACGCACCACTGAGTATGGTGTTAGCTGAGGGTCTGTCATACACGGCCTTTATTATGCTGAGGCACTTCCCTCCTATACCCATTACACTGAGTGTTTTAATCATGAATGGATGTTGTATTTTATCAAAGGCTTATTCTGCATCTATTGATAAAACCATGTAATATTATCCTTTGTTTTGTTAATGTGGTGTATCTCACTGACCTTTGCATATGTTGAACCATCCTTGTGCCTCTGGAATGAACCCCACGTGATCGTGATGAGTTATTTTGTTAACGTGTTGTATTTGATTTGCTAGATTTAATAATGCTACAAAGCATTATTAAAAGAGATGGAAAAAGACACAATGCAATGGAAGGATACTCTGTGTTCGGGGACTGGAAGAATCACCATACTAAAAATGGCCATTTTACCCAAAGTAATATGCAGATTTAATTGCAGTCCCCATCAAAATCCTAATGGCATTTTTCAAAAAGAAATAGAACAAAACATCATCATATTTGTATGGAACCACAAAGGGCTCTGAATGGCCAAGGCGATCCTGAGAAAAAAGAATAAAGTTGGAGTTGTCACACAACCTGACTTCAAATTATACTACAGGGCTACAATACCAAAACAGCATATTATTGGCAGAAAAACAGACACACAGACCTATGGAACAGAACTGTGAGGCCAGAAATAAACCACAAGCATGTGGGCAAATAGTTTTTGACAAATGAGACAAAAACACACAATAGAGAAAAGAAAGCCTCTTCAATAAATGATGCTGGGGAAACTGGAAAGCCACCTGCAAAAGAATGAAGCTATATTACAGTTTGCCTCCAAGTATAAAAATTAACTCAAAATGGATCAAAGACCTAAATATAAGATCTGAAAATAAATTACAAAGAAGAAAACATAGGTCCTAAACTTATGGCCTTGGTCATAGAGAACATTTTATGAATTTGACCCTAAAGGCAAGGGAAATAAAGGCAAAAATAAACGAAAGGGACTATATCAAATTAAAAAGCTCTGCACAGCAAAAGAAACTGACAACAAAACAAAAAGGGAGCTAACCTAATGGGAGATGACATTTGCAAATAATAGCTCTGACAAAGGGTTAGTATCCAAAATATAGAAAGAACTAATATAACTCAACTCCAAACAATCCAATTAACAAATGGGCAGAGGATCTGAGCAGACACCTCTCCCAAGAAGACATACATATGATCAACCGATACATGAAAAGATGCTCAGCATAGCTAACTCTCAAGGAAATGCAAATCAAAACTACAATGAGATACCACCTCACACCTGTTAGAATGGCTCTTATCAACAAGACTAGTAATAACAAGTGTTGGAGAGGATGTGGAGAAAAGGGAACCCTCATTCACTGCTGGTGGGAAGCTAGACCGGTACATCCACTGTGGAAAACAATATGGTGGTTCCTCAAAAAATTAAGAATAGAGTTACCATATGACCCAACAATCCTCTTTTGGGGATCTATCTGAACAACTCAAAAACATTTATTCACAAAGATGCATGTACCCCTGTGTTCACTGCAGCATTATTCACAGTGGCCACAACATGGAGCCAACCCAAGTGTCCTTTGATAGAGGACTGGGTAAAGAAGATGTGGTGCATATATTCTATGCAATACTATTCAGCCTTAAGAAAAGATGGAATTTGGAACAACATGGATGGACCTTGAGAATATTGTGCTAAGTGAAATAAGTCAGACAGAAAAAGCTGAGAACCATGTGACTTCATTCATGCATGGAATATAAAACTGAAACTCATAGACACAGATAACAATATGGTGGTTACCAGAAGGAAAGGGGTGGAGGATAGTAGAAGGTAAAGGGGGCCAAATACATGGCGACAGATGATTTGACCTTAGGTGGTGAGCACACAATACATTATACAGGTCATGTGTTATAAAAATGTGCACTTGAAATCTATTAGCATCCTATTAGTCAATGCCATCCCAATAAATTTAATAAAATATTACAAGTAAACTATAACTGAAAAATTAAAAAAATACATAAAATCACCTTGTTTTTAGCCTTTTATTAGGAAAGCCAATATAGCAACATTGTTTACAATAGCCAAAAACTGGGGACAATCTGTTAACTGATGGATGAATGAAGGGATGTGGTCTGTCCACAGTGAAATATTACTCAGTAATAAAAAAGAATGAAATAAGAACACATGCTACATCATGGATGAGTTTCCAAATCATTGTGCTAAATGAAAGCCCTGTGAAAAAACACACTGTAGAATTCCATCTACTTGCAACATCCAGAGCAGGCACAGCTGTCAGAGACGGCAGGGCAGATCATTGGCTGCCTGGTGCTGGGGTGGGAGTAATGACTGAGTGCTGCAGGGTGCTTAGCAGGTGATGGACACGTCCTAACACTGGGTGGTGGTGGTTACTCAGCCCTGTAAATTTACCCGAAATCACTGAGTTGCATACATCAAATGAATGGATTTTATGGGATGTAAATGATACCGCAATATTTTTTTAAGTAATTAGATTTATGTCTTGTCCTCACTCTCGTCATGAATGATCTTCATCCTTCCAGGAAAATAAAACCAACTTAGAGATTCAGTTCCGACCTTTCACCCAACAACCAGAGAACCTATAATACCCCCATCTTGCAGCTCCAATAAGCACGAGGTAGTCACTGATCCCAGGAAGGGGATTAAAATGGGCCACTGGGCAAGGTGCTTACCTTTCCTGAGCCTCAGTTTCCATATTAATAATGTGGTGCATGGCACCCACTGCACTGTCCCCATCACTGCTGACTGTGGGTACTACCCCTCCTTCCTGAGCCTGCAGCACATCCTGCATCTGCAGCAGCAGGGCCCTGGGGGGCTTGTCCCTGCATCATAGTCGCTGTCCACGGGTGAGTGGCAGGGTCATACCTCCGGCACAGCTGTTTCAAGTGGCCCCTCTGTTTTACAGGAAATGCCCAAACAGTGTTCTCCTGGAGTCTTGGCACAGAAGCCTAGATTCCTTATGTTAGAATTTATTTACTCTCGAGCTTTTAAACTGGACTGTGAATCAGAACATGGATAAGCTGATGAAACGGGTGAGGAGAAAGTACACCAAATTCTGTAGTCAGTTCCCCACCCCTAGACCTTTCCATGGCCTGCCACCAGCCCACAGCTGCCATTCCACTGAAGTTCATCTCCTTCATCCGACTGCTAGCTGACTGAAATGTTTTGCCCACTGAATATAGGGCTGGTTTTGTATAGAAAATATAGCTCTCACATCCTTGGCTGCCCCTAGTCCCCATGCACTGTCTTCCATTGACCTGGGTCCTCCCACCACCACACGCAGAGAGAAACAGGAAGTTTCTGAAGGTGAGGCTGCAATTTGGCCACACGTTGGGTAATGACCATGCTGCATCTCTTCTCGTTATTAGTCATCAGGACAGCGGGCAGCTCTCAACGGTAGCTCACAGAACTGGTAGCTCCAGGCACAAACACCTCCCCAGGACTGTTGTACACGTGTGCACACGCATGCTTACACATATGCACACACCCCACAAATGAGCAATCCCTACCCTTTTTGGCACCAGGGACCATATTTTTAAAAAGATTTTATTTATTTATAGACAGAGGGGGAGGGAGAGAGAAAGAAGAAACATCAATGTGTGGTAGCCTCTTGTGCACTCCCTACTGGGGGCCCAGCTGCAACCTAGGCATGTGCCCTGACTGGGAATTGAACCTGTGACCCTTTGTTTTGCAGGCCAGTGCTCAATCCATGGAGCCACACCAGGCAGTCAAAGACTGGCCAGGGACCGGTTTTGTGGAAAACAATTTTTCCACAGGCTGGGGTTGGAGGATGGTTTCAGGATGATTCAAGTGCTTTACATTCAAGCTCACCTCCTGCTGTGCAGCCCAGTACCTAACAGGCCCAGACTAGTACCAGTCTGTGGCCCAGAGGTCGGGGACCCAACCACAGACCAATAAGTTTCCTCAAATCCTAGATCCTCAGCCTGACAATCAAAATGTTCCAAAAACTATCCCAGCCTTAACTGTCCACCTTTGTCACCATTAGTTGCCATATACCACCCTCTGCTCTAATCAACTCTGAACACTTCTTCCCTAAATTCTGTGCTCAACCCATGGTTTATCCCTGCCTGAAACACCAGCTTATCTTTTTCTTCATAACAGTCCAAAGCCCACATTCATGCACGATTTGACCAATGACTACTGACTCCCTGTGGGCCCACATGCCTCTTTTTTTCTGACATCCCACAGTATCTTTTCTTTCCAACACAGTTTGGCTTTCTAATCACAGATCACCTTGTGTTAGCACCTGCCACCAATCAGAAGGGAAACCCTTCCCAAAGGGGGACCTGGTCCCAGAGGACTTTTGTGTCTTTTATACTTCATGGCACTGCATTAGACACTGAGAAGGTGCTCAAGGCACAACAGTGACTCTTATAAAACCCACCAATCAATTCAGTGATTCACCACTTCTTTCCCCAAATCTCAGCTGCTATGGCTCCCCAACTCTAATGATGGATATCAATATCGCTTCTCCTGCCACTTTGCTTATTATGCAAGAGAGAACCTGCCTTCCCAACTGAAGCTTTTGAAGAGATTCCCATGGGAAGCACATATCCCTTCAACAAAGCCTTCCACTGAAGGGACAGTTTAGAGGACATTTCATGTCATTGGGCAAAAGTACCAACAAGCCTTCTAGCAGTTAGCACTGTCATATATTCATTCCAGCTGCGCACTTCAGACCCACCCCTCCCTCAGCCCCTCCTTAGGACACCGCATTTCCATTGCATTTTTATGGTTTCCCTTCCACATGCAATATAGTAACTGTGTGGAGGGGATGCCACACACATTATTGAATGAGGAAACAGAGACTCAGACAGGGTGAGCACCTTGCCCCAAGTAACTCAGCTTTACAAACAGCCAAGCTATCCCTAGGACTGATCCTGTGAAGAGCTGCTTGTCACAGTGTACCAGGTGGGTCTGTAAGGTGGAGGTTGCCCCGGAATAGCTGGAAATAGAAGAGCCACACAGGTTCTCAACATGTCTCAGCCTTTGGTTTCTCTCATTAAATGAGAACCCAGCTTCCAAGAACAAGCTTTGTCATGGAAATCCATGACTGGTGATCACGGTGTCTGTGAGTCTGGTGCTATTTCGGGAACAGACTCACAACCAGTGCACTCGGTGGGGATCATGTTTTCTCTTTGGAATGTGCATAATTTGTTACAGAGAAAGGGGAAACAAAGGAACCCCTTCGAGTTCAACAAAACAGAACTGAAGATCAACTCTACCCCTTAAATATGCATGGCCTTGGATGAATTGCACAGCCTGGGCCTCACTTTCCCATCTGTAAACTAGGCTTGGGACCAGGCGGCTCCACAGGACAAGGTCCCTGTGGCTCCAACATCCTCTGTTTCGTGAGGTGATGATAAGAGGCAAGAGAAACAAGTTTTGCCATTCTGCACTAGCAGGCACCACCACAATCTCTTCTTTTGTCTGAGGAAACTAAGCAAGAGTGGGGAGTTGCTGGTTATCTCCCGTGGCTGTTACGTGCAAGGTTGGGAAAGACGAATTGCTGGAATTCTTCCTTAAGCGGCTTACTGACTGTTTATATCACCAAAGTGTATTTCTGCAGAGCCAAGAAGACAAGACAGCCTATCTACAAATGTGAAATAGTTTGCATTTTATCAAATCTTATATTTGGCCTTTTCTTTTAAGCCAGGCTTTTATGAAAGAGGAAAAAAGAAATTTGAGGTTTTAGGATTATGCAACAGCAATAAAAAAGGAGAATAGATTTATAGGCCCCTAAATGCAGATCAGATTTGATGAAAAGTCTGTGGGTTGCTGGTATTTAATCCTTCTAATAAATTAGGTTCTTTCATGAATCCTCAAATTACAACCCCTTGAAGAATACCTAAAACACAACATTTCCTGTTAGTCTTTTGGTCAAATCTACAAAAGAAAGATTCAGTGAACCAAACGAAGTCCCAATTTGAGTTGTATACTATTGAGAGTATTAAAAAGGTCATCAGACTTCATCTTTTTCATTATTATCATGATCTGCCTACTTTCAGCCACTGGAACTACAAACGTTAAAAGGGCACATCTCATCTTCGACCTCCTCCCTGGGTTTAATGCAATGCTGCCCTCCTCCAAGCTCCAGCAGACTTTTTCCTTTTGCTCTTCAATCCCCTTCAACAGCAGGATGAGATGCCTGGCACGCAGAGTCTCTGGTCAGAACTCTCCAGGCCAGGGCTATCAGGTAGGCACTTCAGCTTACAATTCTCAGCACCACTCACTACTCCACAAAAGCACGTCACACAGCAATCTTTATTTCGTCACCTAGACTCTCCCAGAGGGGTGAGGCCAATTTATTGGTTATTCTTTAGAGCAAGAATTTTCAATCTTTTTCATATCATGGCACACATAAACTACTAAAATTCTGCGGCACACCAAAAAATATATTATTTTCTTGCCTATCTGATAAAATAGGTATAATTTTGATTGATTTACAACAATAATTACCTACTTTTTTGCTCCAAAGTGACTTTAAAAAAATCAGGTACCTTTAAGTGTATATAAAGATTTCTGGTACCAAAAATTAACCAATCAGACAAAACCTTATTATGCAATGTGACCAATAAGATGCAACTCTATTACATGATCTGAATATTTAATGTTTAAGACAGGGCATTCGCATTGGATGACTACTGTGTTGGCTGATGTCATTTTTTATTTCATAATCCAAGGGAAAAGAGGTCAGGGCCCCTGACCAAACAGTCAGGTATTGCATGTTCAATAATTCTTGCAGCACACAAGCTGAAAGTCACTGCTTTAAAAATCTCTATTTTTCTAGCCAAGGAGGCATAGGTAGACACACTATGCCTATGCCTCCTCACACAACCAAAAGGACAACAAAAAATTAAAAAAAAAAAAACAACCAACCAGAACTGACCAGAAAATTGAACTGTATGGAAATCTGACAACCAAGGAGTTAAAGAAGAAACATTCATCCAGACAGAAGAAACACAGAGACAGGGAGCTGGGATGGAGAAAACACACGGCAAGGCAGCGGCTGGCAGACTGGGTGAGGTGGCAGCTGGCAGAGCAGGTGAGGTGCCACATTTGCATGCAGATACAATGGGAGGAACAACTGGGGAGTGAGACAGACCACTCAACCCAGGGTTCCAGTATGGGGAAATAAAGCCTCAAAACCTCTGACTGAAAAAACCTGTGGGGGTTGAGGCAGCAGGAGAAACTCGCAGTTTCATAGGAGAGTTTGTTGGAGAGACCTACAGGGCCCTACAACATACCCAAACCTGCCCACCTAGGAATCAGCACCAAAAGGGCCCAATCTGCTTGTGGGTAGTGGGGAAAGTAACCAAGAGACAAACAAGTGGCACTATTCCCCTATCGGACCCCTCCCGCACATACAGTGCCACAAAGCAGTGACATGGGTTTCCCAGCCCTGGCAACTATCTAAGGCTCCACCCCTTACTACATAACAATTGTACCAAAACAAAGAAATATGGCCCAAATGACAGAACAGATCAAAGCTCCAGAAAATATACAACTAAGCAACAAAGAGACAGCCAACCTATCAGATGCACAGTTCAAAACACAGGTAATCAGGATGCTCACAGACATGGTTGAGTATGGTCACAAAATAGAGGAAAATGTGAAGGCTATGAAAAGTGAAATAAAAGTAAATATACAGGGAACTGACAGTGATGGGAAGGAAACTGAGACTTAAATCAACAGTTTGCACCAAAAGGAAGAAATAAACATTGAACCAGAACAGAATGAAGAAACAAGAATTCAAAACAATGAGGAGAGATTAGGAACCTCCAAGACAACCTTAAACATTCCAACATCTGAATCATAGGGGTACAAGGAGGAGGAGAGGAAAAAAGAGCAAGAAATGTGGAAAACTTGTTTGAACAAATAATGAAGGAGAGCTTCCCCAGTCTGGCAAAGGAAATAGACTTCTAGGAAGTCCAGGAAGCTCAGAGAGTCTCAAAGAAGTTGGACCCACAGAGAGTCCCAAAGAAGTTAGAAGCCCACACCAAGGCACATCATAATTACACTACCCAAGATTAAAGATAAGGAAAGAATCTTAAAAGCAGCAAGAGAAAAGGAGATAGTTACCTACAAAGGAGTTCCCATTAGACTATCAGCTGATTTTTCAAAAGAAATCTTACAGACAAGAAGGGGCTGGAAAGAAACATTCAAACTCCTGAAAGGCAAGGACCTACATCCCAGATTACTCTATCCAGCAAAGCTGTCATTTAGAATGGAAGGGCAGATAAAAAGTGCTTCCCAGATAAGGTCAAGTTAAAGTTCATCATCACTAAGTTCTTATTATATAAAATGTTAAAGGGACTTATCTAAGAAAAAGAAGATAAAAATATGAACAGTAAAATGACAAACTTATAACTATCAACAACTGAACCTAAAAATGAAAACGAAAACAAAAACATAAATGAACTAAGCAAACAAGCAGAAATGAAGATCATATGGAGGATCATCAGTGGGGAAGGGGAGGGAGGAAAGGGAGAAAGAGTACAGGGAATAAGAAGCATCAATGGTAGGTAGAAAATAGACACGGGGAGGTTAAGAATAGTACAGAAAATGTAGAATCCAAAGAACTTATACGTATGACCCATGGACATGAACTAAAGGGGTGTGCAGGGTGGAGGGGAATAAAGGGGGGAAATTGGGAAAACTGTAATAGCATAAACAATAAAATATATTTTAAACAATTTCTATTTTAAGGATTATGACTATTTGTGGATAGAATCAATAAATATCTTTAACTGCAGAGATTATTTCACAGACATAAACTCAACTACAGTCTATTTCCTAACTGGTACCAAGTGATTACTATAAGCCATATCATTTAAATTAATAGTAAATTAAATTTACATGAATATTTAAAGGAGAAAGGCTGCAACAAAGCAATTGAAGATTATAGAACAAAAAGTCTACGTTCTACACACACGGGCAGCTTTTCCCCACAGCTTCCAATCTAAACCATGGCAGCAACGGTGAACTCTTCACATGGTTTTGTGAAGCTGGAGAGGCCGGCAACCAGAGCTCCCAGGACAGTGACTAAACCTGGGAAACACTTCGTTAACACAGTCACCTTCCTGCTTCCCCTTCCCCTTTCTTGTCCTGTCCAACTTCTGGCTGAGCATGGTGAAAATCCACAGAGACGGATACTGCCCCCTCACCACTAAGCCAGAGGAAGTTATTCAATGAAAACCAGGAACCAGGAAGGACCATAGAGATAACAGAATAAGCTAGTGTTTGTTTGTTTGTTTGTTTCTCTGTTTGTTTGTTTTTAGACAGGGGGACGGTGGGGAGGGAGGGAGAAAAAAGGGAGAGAAACGTCGATATGAGAGAGAAACCTCGATCGGCTGCCTCTCACATGCATTCCAACTGGGGATCGAACCCCCAACTCAGGCATGTGCCCCAACCAGGGATTGAACTGGCGACCCTTCGCTTTGTGGGATGATGCTCAACCCACTGAACCACACTGGTCAGGGCAGAATAAGCTAGTCTTAATAGTTTTTCAAAGGTAAAGGATGTTGGACAATGACATGCAGGTGTCCTTAAAGACAATGAAAGCCAGCCACCTTATTGCAAAGACCTAGGGGCAGAGCTGCCCTAAGGAGCAGCAGCAGCACAAGCAGGGAGGAGTGCCCTGCTTGAGCCGTGCCCTCCCTGCCCCTCACAGGCACAGTGCAGGGCCCGCCGAGGCTCTGCTGCTGTCAGACCATGGGTGATGCCTGCTCATGAACTCGCCACAGCACTGCCAAAGCGGGGAGGACACAAGAGGCACACGTCTAACGTCACTCATGCCTGCAGTTCCTTTCACTTCTATCTGATCTCTTCCTTGTTACAAAGTAAGAGGAAAAAATCTGAGAGCAACTAAGGCAGGGTTTTAGAAGATGTAAAAAAACAAACAAGCTCAGCACACCTCCCCAATCACACATTCTTATCATCAGGTTCTTTGTGGTATACACTCTAATAAATTAAACAGATCTAACAAAAATGGTTCCAGCTAAGACTGTGTCAGGTTCACTGATTTGTCTTTCAGACAGAAGTTACAAATGAAGCACAGAGAATGTGAGGATAAAAGCCAAATTCTTGTGGGATTGAGCACACTTGGAAATTACGGTGAAAATGTGACTATTTTCTTGCATACCTATATGAACTTGAGGCGAAACACCATTCAGGGAATGATCCCTAACCAGGCTGTAGAAGCTACTAATTTAAAATCATCAGCCTGAAAATGCAAATACACCAGCAGCGCCTTGGACCTGGGCTCACAGCTCAGCAGGGCTGGACCCAGGGCAAGCCCAGCCATGCCCACTGCTGTGCCTGGGGTCACAAACAGCACTGCAGCTTCTTCAGCGTTAAATATACCACAGTCACTCCTACTTACTGAAAGGGCAGTGAGCAAACATGGGCATGTTGCTGGGAGGGAAGGCGAATGAGAAGAGCCGGCCAGCAACCGAGGAGACCTGGGGACTCAGTCAAGTCTGCCTGACTCATAGTGGAGGAAATGGAAGCTCTGGTGGTGGGGGGAAGGGACAGGGAGGAGGCAGTGGTGGGTGGGATTGCGCTGCATGCACTGTAGGCCAAGGTAAAGCAAAGTTGCCATCAGGCCAGTGAAGATACTTTCTGCAGCTTGGCTAAAAAACTACCATTCTGGAGGCTCAGACTCCAGGTTCCTCATCAATAAAGTGACATTTTGTGAACTGGTATTTTGTCTTCCTCTGAGGATTGTTGTGTGAATAAAATGAGAAGAAACATAAAAATGAGTAACCCTCAGTCATATCTTTGGAACCAAGCTGTTTCAGAAGGAAAGACAAGTACAAAGAGACTGACTCACAGACATAAGACTGGCTGATGGCTGTCGGGCGGGAGGACGCTGGGCCAGGCGCAGGAATGGAGCAAAGGAAAAAGAAAGAGCACTCCCGGACACAGACAACACGGTGGTGTCTGCCCTCTTGCAGGGCGGGGATAAATGGTGACCAGAGGAGACTTGACTTGGGGTGGTGAACAAGCACTACAATATACAGGTGATGCACTGTCAATCTGTGCACCTGAAACCTGTACAACTTTTTTGACTGGTGTCACCTCAATAAATTCAATAAAAAGGAAAAAAGGTAACTCTGGGCTAATCTATAATCTTGAACTGGAAATATTAGTATGAATTAGGAGTATTTTTCTTTCTTAAAGTATATGTATCTCACTTCCACATGTGGGCACCCATTAACCCATTGGAGACCAGATAAACTATCTTGTCTTCAGCAACTAAAACAGTGGGCCACCCATATGACACAGTGGGTTTTAGATATCGACCAGCGTGGGAAGTCAGGGAGAGATGCCCCAGAGGCAGTCCCCAGACAGAGGAGGGCCTTCTACTGGAGCCTCCGCTCCTAGCTGGAAAAGTCTCCAAGTCAAAGTGCAGGGAGGAGCGGCCTTAAACAGAGCCCAGCCGCGACCTCAGAGGAGAAGAGCTGAGAGTTCAGGGAGATCAGGCAACCTGACAAGCAAGGCAGGGCATCCGAGGGGGGTGGGCGGAAGACTTTTCCCAGTGAGTCCACCAGTCACGCCAATCACGCCAATCACGGCTGAGGTCCAGGGGAAGGACCAATGGAAACACTACAAACACACAGAAATGGCTCCCAGCCCTTCCTTGGGGCTGGGGCAGTTCACACTCTCCACAGCGTGAGTCGAGAAACGCTGCTGTCTGTTACCACGGAGCACCGTGCCCCAAGAATAGTGCCTTGCCCTGAGCGGGGTGGCTTGGTGGGTTGGTGGGTTGGCTTGCACCCCAAAGTGAAATGTTGCAGGTTTCCTCCCCAGTTGGAACGTGCGAGAGGCAACCAATCAATGCTTCTCTCTCACATCAAAGTCTTTCTCTCTCTCTTCCCCTCTTCTCTGAAAATAAATAAAATCTTAAGAAAAAAAAAGGAATATCGCCTTGGTAAGCAACCAAACTGGCCCTGGGCTACAGGCTGTGCTGGTCCCATCTAACAAAGAACAAATGTGAACCCGAGAAGAACAAAGATTTCCTCGCAACTTAACTGCCAATGAGATAACATTTACAGTGTCAGACATGCAGTTTCACATCACCAGGCATGAAGGAAGGGGGAAGTCTCATACACAGGAAAACATCAATCAATAGAAAAAGATCCACAAATGACAGATCAGGCCATAGAACGAGTCCCAGTTAACTGAAAAGAACTCAAATCATACAAGGCATGTTCTTGGACTAAAAAAGAATTAAATTAAAAAACTAGTGACAGAAAGACATTTATAAAAATCCCCAAATATTTGGAAACTAAATAATACACCTCAAAATAACCCAGGACTATTAAAAATCAAAGTAATCCACCACATTAAAATGAAAGAAAAAGAAAAAATGATAAGCTCTATAAATGGAGAAAAGGCATTTGATAAAATCTGATATCCATTCATGAGAAAAACTGTCAGTAAATTAGGAATATCTTCAATCTGATGAAAAGCACACCTGATACACCTACTGCTAAACATTAGACCAACTCATCAACTGTCCACCTGCTGCCTTAGCACCGAGCACGAGGCAAGGACGCGTGCCCTCGTTACCATGCCCCACACTGCAGCAGCGGGTCTGGCTAGAGCAATAAGAAGTGGGGAGAGGGAATACATTACGTCTGATTTAATTTTAGGACAAATAAAAAATCTAAATTTCACAGACTATATTTCACTATTACCGTTTTACAACTGTAAAAACTCACCTGAATTCCACTTTCTTTTCACACACACTTGAAAATAATCAAGAGTAGAAAAGTAATCATACACATTCAATGTGCCTCTCAAGTTATCCCCAAAGTGTTAAAATATTTTCGGTATAAATGTTCATAAAAAGAATATATTACTCATAAAATATAATGACCTAACTTACAATACAATCTAAATGTCAATGGCAAAATAGCATTTATCCAACCAGAAATCTAGGCTTGCTTGTTTTCTGGCATTGAATAATAGAAATCACTGTAAAGCTAGTGGAAAATATATTTCCTGGTTTTCCCCATTAGCATATGACATTTTATTTCACTATTAGTAAGTAGTGACCCAAATAATTATATTTGCTCCAAATGGAAAGTGTTACGGTTCCAACTTCTGCTTCTACTCTGTGAACCACAAGAAGAGAAGGATAAGATCAGTCACACACTTACAAGAGCTGCACATCTCACACACTCACATTTCACTGCACACTCACCCCAGCCCACCCCTCTGCCCCCGAGGAAATTTACAACATCAGGGGGAACAAAAACAAAGATAGGTCGATGTCAGTGAGATGACTAGGGACTTGACTCTACGAGTCACTCAGGTTTGATACCTATAGAGTCATTTGAGAATTCTCTCATTTCTGCTCCCACCATTCTATCTTTTCTTCATCTAGAACTCGGATTACTGTGCTGGGTCTTAGCTGACTTCCCTGCCTCCAGTCTCACCTCACACATAAATTAAGACGATAATAACATTTAAATCACAGGGCTATTGTGGAGATTAAATAATATTTCTAAAGCATTTAACCAAGGGAAGAACTGGCAATTCTTGGTATTACAACACCATTCGGCAAAACTGTGCCCCTCTAAAGACTTCTTTACATTACATATAATGTCTTATTCCCCAGCTTGAAAATCTTCCAATAGTTCTGTGTTTTCTACTAATGCATGTAATTTAAGTATTTTCAAAGCTCATTCCTGAGCCTTTTGTGTTCCCCTTGCTCGAATGGCCCTCTCTGCTTACCTCCACTGGACCAAATTCTATCCATAAAGTGGACTTACAAGGCCAACTCCACACAGGCAGACCCAGTTGCCCCAGTCTGCGGTGGCTGCACCACTTTGGGGATTACGGCACTCTGCCTACTAGACCTAAGTTACAGCTTAATCAACACAACCTGCTGTGTGATGGCCCGCCCAGGTCCTGCAGGGGCTCCATGCAAAGGGGAACCCAGCAAGCAAAGGCTCCCTGTGTCAGAGCTTTCTTAAAGAGGGCTACTCAACAGTATATTAGTCTCTGCTTAGGTAAATGGCAAGACTTTCCCCCTCATGGAATCTCTTCTGAAGGGAACTGTGAGTGGGTCTGACGGTGCCCTTCAGTCTGGTCCTGTCTGTTCACCACTGCGGACCGATCCGATGTCTGTCCTTACCTGGTACTCTGGTGTTGTCAAAATTTCCTCCGGGGCAGGGGTGGGGTGGGGATGGATGGGAGTATGGACTGAGTGTGGGCATGTGATGGGTGAATATGCCAGGCACAGGGGAACTGGATGGCACAGCTCACAGAATAGGGCCTATTCCAGGCTCTCTCTGCCTTGACATTTCTCTTGGGAAGGGCAAAGTTGGCTGCCTATGCTTACAGCCATATTTTCCATCAGTTCTCTGCCACTAATTGGCAGATTGAATGATAGTGTTATTATTACAAATATTTGAATCTAATATTTTGTCATCTTATTTTATGTTTTCAATTTTCTGTGTTTTGTTTTTGTCTTTTTTTCTCTCGTTCTGTGGTTTTCAGTTTCCTTTTTCCCCTTCCAGTAATAGAATAAGGTAATTCTGTGTATAGAGAGGCTTTATAAGTATTTGATAAAAATTGGAAAGAACCCGAAGATCCTCCAATAAGAGAATGAATAAACAAGCTGTGGTACACCTATCCATACAATGGGATTTCACTCAGCAATAAAAAGGAACAGCAACTTATATAACATGAACGAATCTCACATGCATTCCATTAAGTGAGAGAAGCCAGACTCAACAGGAGACGTACACACGGTACGATTCCATTTAAATGACACCCTGTGGGAGGTACCAGGGGTGTCCAGGCTGCAGCCTGCAGGCCCCATGTGGCTCAGGATGGCTATGAACACAGCCCAACACAAAATCATAAATTTACTTAAAACATTATGAGACTTTTTTGTATGATAACATGTCACAATGTATTTAATGTGTGACCCAAAGTTGCCAAAAGCTTGGACACCCCTGACTGGGACCACAGCAAAGGAACAGACCAGTGGTTCCCGAGCGCTGGGATCAGAAAGGAAGTTGACTGGAAAAGGGTGCAGGAAACTTCTGTGAGGCTGTGGCAGCAGCTGCACAACTGAATGCGTTTGTCAAAATTCACAGATCTATGCATTCAAAAGGGTACATTTTACTGTGAGTAAATTATACCTTGATTTTTAAAAATTAAAAAAACACAAAATAAGTTAATTGTATTCGTGATTGCTTTGCCACTTTAAAAAAATCTCTAGCACCTACACATCTCTTAATTATCCATACCTTTAATTAAACATTAACCAACTGATGTGAGAGAAAACCAGTAAACCTTTAAATCCTGAGACCCTTCCTCAAACCTGGCAGTTTCACTGAATAAGATAATACTAATTGGTTATTTTTCTATTATTTATCTGCTTTTCCAAAAATTACTGTTGCTTGCTATTTTGTGGCTATATTTAAAATAATTACTTCTGTATAATCTTATGTCTAATTGGTTTACCACTAATCTTTTTATAACATTACTTCCTCATTTTTGCATTACTTAGGGTGATCTTTAGGTTGAGTAAATCTCTACTATGGTCTGAATGTCTGGGCACCCACCCTCAAATTGATATTGAAATCCTAACCCCCAAAGGCAACAGTACTGGTAGGTGGGGCCTCTGGGAGGTGAGCAGGCCATGGGGGTGGAGTCCTCATGAACAGGATCAGTGCCCTTATAGATGGGACCCCACAGAGCTCCCTGCTCCCTGCCCTCTTCCACCGAGTGAGGACCCAGCCCTAGGGCTGAGACCTGGAAGGGGCCCCTCACTAGATGGTGCTGGCACCCGAATCTCAGCCTTCCAGCCTCCAGAACTCTACGCAATAAATTTCTGCTGGTTATAAGCCACCCAGTCTGTGGTTATTTTGTTATTGCAGCCGGAACGGGACTAAGACAGTCTCCAAGTAACTTGTTTAAGTGTGTTTGACACTCTTCCTTGGCTCTTACGTCTACGAATTTTTGTTGCCTTCAAGTTCAGCAGCATTTAGAATTCTTAGGTCAAAAATTGTTTTGTTCGAAAGATTGGAGAAAACAAAGACCCAACTAAATAGAAACACATGATGTTTCTATAAGAAAAGATACAATGTTAGGGACCCTTTTGCACTGCTGGTTGGTGCGACCTCTGTGGAAAGCAGTATGGAGATACTCAAAATATTAAAAATGGATCTTCCTTTTGACCCAGGTATCCTACTTTGTAGGAATATATCTGAAGGAACCCAAAGCACTAATTTGAAAGAACATAAGCACCCCTATGTTCATTCAGCATTATTTACAAGTAGCCAAGATATGGAAGGAGCTCAAGTGTACACTAGTAGATGAGCGGACAAAACAACTATGGGACATTTACACAATGGAATAAATACAACTTGGTCGTAAGAAAGGAGAAAATTTTACCCTTCGTGACAGCATGGATGGACCCTGAGAATATTATGCTAAGTGAACTAAACCCTGTCAGAGAAAGATAAATACCATGTGATTTCACTCATAGGTGGAACTAACAAGGAAAGTGGGAACAGACTTGGAGAGCAGGATGACAGCTGGGGGGCACAGTTAGGGGTGAAGGGATTGAGCAAAAAAGATAAAGACCAAACGGACATGGAGAATAATATGGTGATTGCTGGGGGGGGGGCGGATAAGTGAACTAAATGATAATGGAAAAAATACATTACAGGTTAAATTTAAAAATTAAAAAACATATGTTAGATCTCAATAATGATTTTGATGTTCTAAATCAGGGTGTCAAACTCATTTTTATCTGGGGCCGCATCAGCCTCATAGTTGCCTTCAAAGGGCTGAATGTAATTTCAACTCCTTAACAATTAAGGAGTATTTACATTTATACAGTCCTAAAATTATTTTGGCCCTTTGAAGGCAACCGTGGTCTAAATAAAACTGATCTAAATAAAACATGTAATAAAACTGGATTTTAATTAAAATACCAATGGGTTTTTAAAGAGTTTCATTCGTAAATGATAATAAAGTCCATCTGGAAAAATAAATATGTAAAAAAATCAATAATGTTTTGAACATACAGAATTAACAAAGGGAGATTAGCTCCAACATATTTAAAAATTGCCCTAAATCTTCAGTAATGAGCCCTGACTGGTGTAGCTCAGTGGACTGAGCTCGGGCTGCGAACCAAAGTGTCGTGGGTTCAATGCCCAGTCAGAGTACACGCCTGGGTTGCAGGCCATGACCCCCAGCAACTGCACATTGATGTTTCTCTCTCTCTTTCTATATCCCTCCCTTCCCTCTCTAAAAATAAATAAATAAATAAAATCTTAAAAAAAATCTTCAGTAATGAAATCAAGGAGAGTGTTTGCAAGAGACAGATCAATCAGTTCAAGAGAATTTGAAAAACTCAGAAAAAGAACTGAATGTAGGAAAATAGTAAATGGTAAAACTGGCTATCCACATAGGATAAAGTAAAATTAATGTAGTCAATAAATGTTGTCAAAATACTTGCTGTACTGGGTAGAGAAAAATAAGTTTCATGTGCTTTAACACTATATATGAAAACGATTTCTGGATGAATTAGGGACTTAAGGTAAATCATAAAATCATAAAATAACAAAAAGAAAGATATAGGACAATATATTTATAACTTTGGAAAAAGAAAAGGTTTTCTTAGCTTATGACAAGACCAGACAACAAAAAACACTACAGCTTTGGTCAGATTAAGAAAAAAATTGAAACTCCCATAGAACAAAAGACTATAAATGACACGGAAAATGAATTATAAACCAGGGGAAAAGTGACAATATATTGATACGAGTGTATCAATAGATACAGAGAAAAGCATTTCACAAAATCCAATACACATTCATGATAAAAAAATTTTGAGTACTCTAGGAATAAAGGGGAGCTTCCTGTACTTGATAAAGAAATCTTCAAAAAACCCTACAGGTGGTCCTGGCTGGTGTGGCTCAGTGGATTGAGTGCCCACCTGTGAACCAAAGGGTTCCGGTTAGATTCCAAGTCAGGGCACATGCCTGGGTTGCAGGCCAGATCCCCAGTGGGGAGTGGGGGGAGCGCATGACAGGCAACCACACATTGATGTTTCCCCCCTTCTCTCTCACCCTCCCTTGCCCTCTGTCTAAAAATAAATAAATAAAATCTTTTTAAAAAACCCTACAGGTGGATAATATCATATTTAATGGTGAGACATCAGAAGCTTTCCCACCAAGATCAGGAAGACACCAAGGGCGACTCCTGTTACTACTGCTTTTCAGTGTCACACCGGAGCCCTAGCTAGTGCAGTGAGACAGGAAAAGAATATAAATGATGCACAAATTGGGAAGGAAGAAGCAGAACTGTCTTTGTTTGCAGATGACATGGTCACCTATATAGGAAATCCAAAGAGTATGTTTTTAATAAGCTCCCAGAACTAGCGTGCAGTTACAGTTATGTACCGCTTTACAATGGGGAGACATTCTGAGAACTGTCATCAGAAAATTCTGTTGTTGTGTGAACATAATCGAGTGCACTTACACAAATCTGTTAATAGATGGTGTAGCCTATTCCACAATCTATGTGCTATACTTTTATATGACTGGCAGTGCAGTAGGTTTGTTTACACCAGCATCGCCACAAACATGAATAATGCATTGTACTGCAACATTATGACAGGTATGAGGCCACTAGGTGTTGGAATTTTTCAGATCCCTTTTAATCTCAAGGGACCACCATAACATATGTGATTTATCATTGATGGAAACATTGTTATGCAGCACATAACTGTATAGCAAAGCTATAGGTAGGATACAAGGTTAATATACCAAAGTCATTCCCTTTCCTATGTACCAGAAATTAACAAGTGTAATTTGAAATAAAAGAACAATACCATGGTACATTAGCAACCCCAAAAATCAAATCCTTTGGTATAAATAAATCTAACAAGAGATGTACAAGATCTGTATGAGGAAAACTACACAACTCTGATGAACAAAATGAAAGAACTAAATAAATGGAGAGATGTTCATGGTTAGGGAGAGTCAATATTGTTAAGATGTCAGTTCTTTCCAACTGGATCTATCTAGATTCAATGCAATCCAAATCAAAATCTCAGTAAGTGATTTTTTGTGGATACTGAGAAACTAATTCTCACATGTATACAGAAAATTGAAAGATCCAGGATAGCTAACAGGATATTGAAGAAGAACAAAGTTAGAGTACTACCCAAGTTTAAGACTTATGTATAAAGCTACAATAATCAGGCCAATGGGTATGGTAAAAGAATAAACAAACAGATCAATGAAACAGAGCTCAGAAACAGACCCACACAAATAGAGTCAACTGATTTTGACAAAGGAGTAAAGGCAATACAATGGAGAGAACAGTCTTTTTAACAAATGGTGTTGGAACAACTGGACAACCACAAGTAAAAAAAAATGAATTAAGACACAAACCTAACAGTTTTCACAGAAATTAACTCAAAATGAATCTTAGACCTGAGTATAAAATGAAAACTATAAAACTCCTAGAAGAAAACACAGAAAAAATCTAGATGATCTTGGGTTTGTCAAGGACTTTTACATACAACACCAAATCAGTGTTTATTTTTATTTTTTGGATGCCGATGTAAATGGTATTGTGCTATTTCAAACTCTGCCTATTAATATAGCTACGGGGCTATATGTTTCTTTAACATTCTTGCACATGTCTTTTAATATGTGTATGTACTCAGTTCTGTAGGGCACTTACACAGGAATGACATTACTGGATCACATGGTACATGTATGTTAAAATCCAGTCAATAGTGCTAAACATTTTTCAATAGTATCAAATTACATTCCCAACCCAACAGTGGACCAGAGTTCCCATTGCTTCACATCCTAACAACACCCGGTTTTAGAGCAGAAAGGTTGAAAAAAACCAATGATCAAATCATCCATATTAGGAAGCTTATAAAACAAAACAAGACAAAACAGCAAATTAAAGCCAAAGAAAGAAGGAAGGTAATAATAGACAGAAGAGCAAAATCTAAGAAAACAGAAAATAAATGTTCAATAGAACTGACAAAACCAAAGTCGGTATATATTATTATTAAAAATTTGATGTCAACAAATTTGAAAATTCAGGTGAAATGCTAAAATGTTTTGAAAACTATAACTTAAAATTATAGAAGAAGAGATAAAACAAATCTAAATAGTACTATTAAATGAACTGAATAATTATGAAAACTCTCTCCACAAAAAACCTTAGTGTACATGGCTTCACTAGTGAATTCTACATAATTTTTAAGGAAGAAGTATTACCAATCTTAAACAAAAAGAGAGAAAAAAGAATGCTTTACAACCCTTTTTATGCATAAATTTTGGAAATGGACATAAATTCTGACCCAGCAATCCCACATGCAGGAATTTATCTCATGACATATTTAAGAGTAAGAAGATAAATTGCAGGAATGATCACTGTGGTGCTGTTCACTGCAACAGGTGAACTGGGCCCCCCAATTCTTACGTTTAAGTCCTAACCCCCAGAACCTCAGAATGTGACCTTCCTTAGAGATAAGATCTTTAGCTTAAAATGAGGTCACTACAGTGGGTCCTAATCCCACTAAAATGATGGCATTGTCACAAGAAGAAAAATTCACACAATGGTACACGCAGGGAGATGAGGATGGGCAGGAACCGGGAGAAGACAGCCATCTGGAAGCCAAGGAGGGAGGCTGGGGGCAGGTCCTGCCTCCACGGGCCCCAGGAGGAACCAACCTGCCGACACTTGCATCTCCAGCTTCTAGACTCCAGGCCTGGGGAAGTGCATTTCTGCTGTTTAAGCCACGCAGTCTTTGGTACTTTATTATGGCAGCCCCAGCAAGTTAAACATTCATCACAGTGAAATATCAGGAAACAATTCATACTGTTTACCAGAAAAAAAAAGTTTAGACTACAAGACAGCCATACTATGAACACCACAAAGCCTATGTGAACAGTGAAGTGTGCGTATATGTGTGGGTACTGAGTAGGAGTTAAAAAATGTCCATAATTTTTCCTAAGTAGAAAAAAGTGTGCTGTAACATCTATGCATATTATAGTACTTTTTTTTGTTAAATAAATAATTAAGTGTGTATTTGGAAGAAAAATTTCTGGAAATTTATACAATAAGTTGTTAATGTGTTCAGGATTAAAGAAAGCTTTATTTTCTACTTCACGTTTGGTTGAAATAGATGAGTATATATTATTTCCTTAATCACGAAAAACAATTTGAGGTATACAAACACATGCACACCCCATATTACATGTAACAGATGGAAAGATGACAGAATCTCAATTGGACTTTTTTAAAGTGATTGAACAAAATGGTCTACGAATTCATATGGATGGAGAGCCATCTGAGAACTGACAAGGAAATTCTGAAAGGGGAAAATGGCAAGGGATTTATTTTCTTTCAACATATTAGATTTTCTATAAAGTTTCTCTAAACCCAAAATAATGTAGCACTGATAACAAAACCAGAAAAATTAATCAGTGGCATCAAATAGTCTGGAAAAATATTCAAATACATGAGACCATGGCATTTTAACTTGGTGAGGAAAACGATTGAATAAACAGCACCAGCATACCTGGCTATTCACCTGACAGAAAACAAAATTAGACTCTTTAGTTATCCCATATACAAAAAAAGAGTAAGGAGTTAATATGCCAATCTTGTTATTTTCTTTCCTTTTTTTGACAGTAGCCATCCTAATGAGTGTTAGGTGCTATCTCAATGTGGTTTTGATTTGCATTTTTCTAATGATTAATGATGTTGGGCACCTTCTTTTATATATGTTTGTTGGCCATTTGTATATCTTCTTTGGAGAAATAAATGGCTAGTCAGGTCTCTGCCCACTTTCAATTGGGTTATGGAGGGTGGGGTTGCTAAGTTGTAGGTTAAACTATCTCCTTCACATCAGTCTGGGAGAGGGGGCCAGTGCAGCCCCAGGCAGGGGAGGAGTTAGTGAAGTATTTTTTTTCTTTATACATCTCTGTTATTTGATTTGTTATAAAACACATAGATGGGCCCTCTGATTCTTTTGAGATCTAATGAATTAGAGGGGAAAAGGTGAAGCTGTGTCTCCCATGGCAGAGAGGAGCCTCAGGCCCACCCCTGCAAGCCCTCCCCACTCTCCTTCAGTGGTGACCTATCCTCATCACCCATTCCCACGCCATTTTTTACATTTCCTTGTTGTGTATATTAAAAGTCCTTCATTTACCCACTTTTTAAGTTGTAAAACATTTGCACGTGTGTACTTTGTTTGGAAGACTAAAGTCCAGAATGCACATTCCAAATCTTGGCCCATCAGCAAACCACAGAGCCCTAGCAAGAATGGATGAAGGGAGCTACTCTGTTCTATGGCTTTTCATGCAGACGCTCAGCTGACCATAGCGCAGGCCCAGAGCAGGAATCCGAGTGAGGGGCACTCCAACAGGGTCAGAAGGAGTCAGCAGACAGGGTTACACAGTGCGTCATTTGTTGGGCACACAGTAGTGCATGGCATCAAGGGGGTTTGGCAAATTTCCGCAAACCCTCCCCGCAGATGGGAGTCTGCTTTGCAAGGGGGAACACTGACGGCGCTCGGCCTTCACAACAGTCTCCGTCAGCCGCTGGGGACGTCCCCCGGCTCAGCAGGGGCCTCGGCTGGAAGGTAGGAACAGGTGAACAAAAAGAGATTAGATAGAAAGGAATGATTTCTAATGAATTCTACTCAGTGTGGTAATTCGGCAATAATTATGATTCCTGGTCTCCATCCTATCTGATTAGAGGAGAAAAAGAAAAAACGAGTTTACAGAGATCCTCTTACTTATTCTCATGGAACTTCTGTGAAACAGCAAGAGACAGAGCACACACTCTTTTATTTATATTTGAGAAAATAAAGGCCTGTGTGAGTCAGGTGGAGACTCAGACCACCCGTCTCCTCAGAGTTATCATATCCACTTGTCCAGCAGTGGACATGAGATGACCCACTGAATTATATTCCCCTTTATGGTAAAGATGGGGTTTGGGAACAATTCATAAGTGATCAAGTAGAAGCACTCAGGGAAATGGTCTGCCTCTCACACCCCCTTTGAAATAATACTGGAGTTATTATAAGAAAGAAAAGTCTGCATCCACCCTTAGAAACCAAGCCAGGGCACTATGGCCGTGCCAGAGCCAGGCAGCGAGGCTTCTTCGCACACGACAGCACAGGCTGGAGTGGGGCGAAGAAAGGGAGAACGCTAACTCAAACACAGTGTCCCCAGCCAGGCAAAGGCCCCTAGCACAAGCAACGCTCCTTGCTCACTTGGAAGGGGGAGGGCAGGAGAGAGTGTAAGACTGAGCCCACGTCTTCACTCTGCAATGCTCTGAGGATGAGCCCGGAGCTGTCGGGGGGTCTGGATGGGAGTTCCAGCCCCACCAGCAACTGGCTCTGGGACCTTAAGTTATTAATCTTCTGTAAACGTCCATTTTTCCCTGTGCCAAACTGGCCCATAACTGTGCCTTCTGAACAGGATGGCTCGGAGGGTTAAATGACATGAGAACATACTGCTTAAAACAGTCCCTGCAAATGCTCATCTAGAGATGATGATGGCGGTGATGATGGTGACGGTGAAGAGCATGATGCGTGATGGATATGGGGGTGATGTGCACAGTGATGGGTGGAGATGGTGAGAGATACCACAATGGAGATGGTGAGAGTTATTACATGGAGATGGTGACGGATGTGATGGAGACGGACACAGGGATGTGATGGTGATGAGAATGTGATGATGACTAGTAGTGGAAAGGTCAAAATACAGCTCAAACTCTAGAAAAGCTTCATGTATTTGATAGTATTCTTACTCTTTGATCCAGTCATCCCACTTATCAGAAACATTGTTTTGGAAATAGAAACAGACTAAAGAATTTCAATGTAAAATTTAATTGTAATTAGAAAAACAGTAAATAAGCTAAATACCTAACAAGAATGGAAGTTTTGAAAAATAATCTGTAAAAAATAAAATGATACATAGACAGATCATCCCCAACTAAGGAGAGACTACAGAAACACAGGTCAAGATGGGGAAATTTGGGAAGCTGGGTCAACGAATGCTATCCCTACCATCCCACACAGCTTCCAGAGAGCAATCTCTTCTCTACCCCGCAGGGGACAGAAAGTCATTCCGCTGCAAAATCACAAGGACACCAGGCAGGGGAGGGTGCTGGACTGGAACAGAATACAGGGGTCACACACAGGGGAAGGGTGCCAGAGTGGGACAGAACACAGGGATTACACACAGGGAAGGGTGGTAGAGCGGAACAGGACAAACAATCACCAGAGCCCACTTCTGCCCCCGAGATCCAGGAGCTCCAGTGACCAGTCTTGTTCTGCCTCCCCATGACACAGAAAGTCCTTTCTGGAGAATGAACCACCCAGAGAAAGTTCTACTACTCGAGGAATTTGAAGTTCTTAAAAAATAAAAGAGCCAGTTCAGACTTTCTCTTTCTCCTACACTAATGGGCAGTGCAGGCAATGAGGCGGCCAAAGATCAGCAAACATTTGATGGAGACTCCAACATGAAGACTCTAGCACAGAAAAGAAGAGAGGAGAAAACAGGAGACCAGAGAAGAAAAAAGAAAGAAAAATAATCTTGCAGAGAGGGAAGAAGTGCAAGTGTCTGGAGGACATGCAGTCTCAGGCACCACAGGGAGGGACCACCAAGGCTGAAACTGCAAGGCTGGCGACGTGTGGCCACCACCTGGCTGAGGCGTCCCAGCCAGCGAGGCTGCAGGGATGGAAAGAGAGCTGAAAGGGAACTATTTCCTTGCTGTGCGGTTCGATGCTGACCTAGTGCCATGTGTTACTGCCCCAGGTGTCACCGTATCACTGCACAACGCTGAGCCATCACCCTCCTCCCACACACCAGTCCAAGGGCTCCAGCTTGAGTTCTGTGCCTGGGTAAGTGGAACCAAAGGCACTGCAAGTACAGTGTAGGGGATACAGTCAATAATACTGTAACAACTAACTATGATGCCAGTGGGGAATGGCATTACAGGGGGATCGCTTTGTGAATTATATAAATGTCTAGCTACTATGCTGTACACCTGAAACCAATATAAAGTAATATTGTATGTCAACTGTAATTGAAAAATAACAAAAGCCAGAAATGGCTTAATGCAAAAAAGGGGGGGTCATGCACTAGAACTGTACTCCATGCTGGACACCTAGCACACCTGATGCTAATATCAGCTGGCACAGAAAGAAGACCCGAAGTTCCCAAACAGCCGATCCCAGTGGTCAGTGAGTCCATTCAGTGATGGTGACTCGAAACCACTAAGTTTAATTGCTCCTTCTTAAGGTGTCCACTATTAAGGGGTCCAGAGATCATCCGTATAATTACTTGTTTAAACACAAACTATTTTTTAAATCCCCTCCCAATGATGATGTGAAATCATGTGTATGGTGTTTGCAGGGTCGGACATGGTTAAGAACAAAGTAAGAGCTGTTATATTTGATAACGTAGACATTTCAACAAACTTTTACGCTGTTCAAGTAGGGGGATGATATCAAAGTCAGTAGTTGCCACTTTCTATTACTGTAAGGTCTTTACCACTAGGACAACGTTGCTTTAATAAATGGTCTTTTTATGGCTAGAAGAGAAAAGGTGTTCCAGTGGATAGACACTGCAGTCGGAAACACTGCTGCCAGAAACAGAGATAACACAGTCCAAAGGCTGAGTGGGTTGCAGATTCTCCCCCGCCAGGTTTGGGAAGAGCAATCCCTTCTCCCCCACTCTGCCCTGCCCTCCTGTAGAGGCACCGTCCCTCCCTCACATTAGTCACCACCAGAACACATCCCAGACATAGCCAGAGACCTTCCTCTGCACCTGTGGGGGGCTGGTCCTGTGCTGTGGGGGCAGGGAGAAGTGCTTCCCGAACTTGGAGAACTAGAAGTGATGCCCCGTCTCGGGCGAGGAAAGAGTTCTAGTCACCCCCACACAGTGACTCTGGCTCTAAGCAGCAGTGTCCCCACAGAAAGCGCTGGCTCTCATGTCACTCTAGCTTATCTGCGTTTTAAAGCTGCAATCAAACTGGTCACCCAATTCCCCCATGCTTTCCAAAGAAACATAAAGAGTCAGCGGCGCCACTGTCAGGACACTCCCCAGTCTGGGGACCCAGGTCCCCAGGGTGGAAAGGACGGCTGCCTCTCGGCAGCAGAGCCCAGGGTGTCCCCGGCTCAGTGACCTGCATAGGGTCCCACACCCCCATTTCCAGATGACACCAGTTCCTTCAGAAGACTTGTCTGGTGACGCAAGGGAGACCTCGGTCCAATGCGAATGCTAAGAAGTTTTTCATTCTGGTCACTGGCTCCTGGTAGGTAAGAAGGGATTCAGTGTGGACCAGGGCAGAGAGAGAGACCAAATTGGGGCAGGAACCCTGCTTCAAGGCACCCCGTTGTGGTCTCCTGAGCCGTGTCATCTCCTCAGCCAGCAGCCAGTAACAGGCAGGGCCTCCCCCATGTGCCACCACCCAACATCCCGTTCTTCGTGTTGACACAGCACAGCTTGTGGAAGGAGAATGACCAGAGCACAGCCTTTGAATGGGCAGGAGAGGGGTGAAGGGCTGGCATTCAAGGTGAGCTATCCAGACAGGGAAGCACCCCAGCACAGAGCCCTGGGGCCAACCATGCAGGGAGGCCAGGCTTCCCTCAGACACCTGTGAGGGGAGAATCACTGGGCAAAACCGGAGCTGCTGGCGGTGCCTGTGGCCCTTCAGGGGGTGGAAGAGACAAAGGTGAGACTGAAATCAGGAAGCCTTGGATCCTTGCGTGCACATAAGATGTCAGACATGCCACTTCCCCTTTGGTGGAGGTGTTCACCCACCAACGGTCTGCCCGCACCACCCCAGATCACTTAGCCCCCAAACCACTTCCCACGCCAGGACGGATGCCCGCCTGCACACCAAACCCCCTGGGAGCGCCTATCCAGTGCCCCAGTTAGAATCAAAAGAGGAACAGGCAAAATGAAGGCAGGAATTAGTTCCCTAAAAGCAGATCGGTGCAAACAGACTAGCTCGCTCCCACATTGTGCACGTCCTAAAGGGCCCCTGTGCAGCCGCAGTGAGAAGGGGGACCTTTCCCAGCCCCACTGCCTGCCACCTGCAAGCAGAAACGTGTTTGTGATATCCGGATTTGCGTTACTCCTTCTCCTTGGGGGGTGGGGAGGTATTCCCAACACACGTCCATTCTTCCTGGAAGACGACTTGAACTAGGGTTTCTCATTAAGCCCTGACGGAGCAAGGGGAAAACCCAAAGGAGAGGAAAACCGAGCTCTACCTCCCAGGTCTCCAGTTTCTCACGTCTCCAAAGGCTTCAGAGAAGACACAAAGGAAAAGCCGCAACCAGCTTCCCCAGCCAGAGGGGAGGAACCTAGAGATCTGCAGCTCTGTTTCGCTACATTCATGCCTTTTTCAGGTGGCTGGGACTTCTGTGTGAAACAAACAACTCCATCCAGGTGAAGAGGGCTTTGAACAGGCAGAGATCCCCCAGGGAAGTTGCTGTAACACACCCGGCCTTTTCATTTTGCCGGTTCATTTCAGGCAGGAAATAGAGAGGCCTCCCTCACCAGCTAGGGTCTGGGCCTGATCCACAGGAAACTTTTCTCTTGATTAGACTCCCACTGAGCCCAAGGTTCAACTTTCCATCTTTTATTCCAACCCACACACCGGGCCACTCCAAGAGAGCAGGCAGGGGGCCTTTTCAAACAAACTCGCCCACCCACAACCACTTGGGCAATCCACAAAGCTGGTGTTGAGAGAATCAACCGCGCCTTTTTCTTGGAATCAGGCAATTATCCTTTGAACCACCAGGGAATAGCCTCTAAACAGCAAATTAATCCTTCCTCAATCCTGGCAGTTAAAGTTCAGGGGTCCGTGAAAGCTAAGCCATAATGCCTTAATCCACTGGCTGAGCATTCACAGGCACTGTGTAAAAAGGGGACAGGACAGGCACTGCCAGTCCATCTGGATGACACCACTGCAAAGCACACTGGCCTCGAAGACCCTCCCTTTTCCTAGGTTTTCCTACAGTCCTGTGGGGGGTGGGGGGTATTCCCTCAACCCTCCCACTTCAAGCTTCAATATAAAGCGAAATGATTCAGAAGCTTTCTAAACTACATACTTAGAATGAATCAGTCACAGTCACGTGACACATCCTTTCCAAACAGATTTCCAAATGAAATGGGATCCAGATGTTGTGGGCAGATGTGTATCCAGTCTGCGTCCTAGGTGGTACCAAGGTAATGAAGGCTCAGCTGATTTGGGCTTGATGAACACTAACTTTCCTAACTAGAATGCAAGCTCCTCCTTGGGCAGGGAGGACTCGCCCACTGCACTGGGCACAATGCTTGGTCCATAGCTAGTCCTTCAAAGCCAATAAATAAGTAAAATGAAGAAGGTTCAAATGTGTCAAATTAAGTACCAATTAATATGTCAGGAATGAAAATGTTTCCTGTGCAAGGTTATACAGATGGATGTATCTGGAAAATCTGGATCACCTTGTTAACTAAGACATCAAGCAAACCACCAGATTTTTTTGTGTGTAATAGCTATTTTATTTCAAATGGTCTTTACATGGAAACTTTACTTAAAAAAAAAAACTCAGATGACAAGCTATATAGATAACACTTCGTAGTTCATATATTCTAACCATTCCTTAAGACTCAATTGAAATGACTGGTCGAATTTACTGAGCACCTACTATACGCCAGGCCCTGTATGGAAATCTCTCCGGCACTTACTTTACCTTCACAGCCCTTTGTAGTAGGTTCTGAGATCCCGCTTCAGGGGTGAGGAAATGGGTTTGGCTGTTCCTTGGGCCGCCCTGATCTCTCCAATGGAAAGTACTCACTTCCTTTTCTAAAACCCTCTTTAGCATGTTTTGTGCTTCTCACGAAACAGATTCTTTTCTCATGTCCACACAATGATTCGGGATGTACCTACCCCGTCCCCTCTGCTCCACAGTATGCTCCTTGAAGGTGGACTATCTCATTCAAACACTGCTCCCAAGGCAGGCCCAGCAAACGCATACCAGAACCACTGCGAAGGTTCTGAAACAAAACACAATGGAGACCTGGGCCTTGTATCCCGAGGATACCTTCTGACCTCAGTTGGCGTTGTCCAGCCTTTATCTGCAGAAAGCTGTCCAGGTGCCACCAACTCAGGGATTTGAGACCACTGTCTTACTCAGCTAGTTCACTGCCTACTGGCACACTGTGCGCAACCAACAAAATTTATCAAATGAAAGGGTGGCTTAATGAATAACCATTACTATGAGATGTCATTCAAGGTACATACAATTGTTTTTCACATGGGCACAGAACACCCCTGCCCAAACTCTGCCAACATCTGGACCTACCTCCCGAGGTAGCACTGCCCACCTGACCGACCTCGCTCAGGTCCGGCCACAGTGGCCCTCCTTATAACAAACCCTCTGCCTGGAGTGTCTGTGCCCTAGATTTGCATGGCTCGTTCCTTCTTTTACTCAGATATTTCCCCAAGTGTCACCTCCTCAGAGAAGTGACCTCTGACTACCCTGTCGAAACTACAGCACGCAGCTCACGGCTCTCTACAGCTCCGTCATCTTGGATCGACATCTCCCAGCCCTAACATGAGCTGACAGCACCTTATGTATACTTCAGGTGCACTGTCGGTTTCCTGCCACTGAGGATGCAAACTTCCGGAGGTTCCGGAGCCCCTGAGGAAACAGACAGCCTGCCCGGCTGTTCACGCCTCCAGCTGAGGTGTCTCAGAGGGGCCTGGTTTCTCACTACAACAGAAAGGAGGCCTGGCTGACCTTCCAGAGTCTCCCAAGGTCTTGGGAGAATGAAATCTGACAGACACAAAAAGCTAATGCTTAGATATCATCTAATGTAGGGGCTCTTCTTAACATGGGCTCTGTCAGTCCCTGAACACTCTACAGACTTCCTTCAAGTCGCATGTGCAATGTTGTCCACAGGCATACACACAACTTTCTGTGGAGAGTCCACAGCTCTCAGGAGAGTCTCCAAGGAGCTTTATTTCTCAAACAAGAAGCTCAAATTCTGTCACCAAAAACCCTTCATTATGGATGAGGAAACTGAGGTCCCCAGAAGCAACTTAGGTAAGATCATGCAGCTGGTAAGGGACAGAATCCAAGCAGAATTCCATTTGTCGATTCCCAAGCATTCCCAAGCACCCTCTCCAGCCCTCCAATGTTTCCTTAGAAGACGGAACCTCCACCCCTCACAATGCCCCATGGACACTCTGGGCCCCGACCCTAGAAACCCTCTTCATTTGTGTATGACTAAGCCTTGGGCAAAACCAGTGAGGCGTGACTTCCACTGCTTAACAACTTAATCTTCTCAAATTTGCATGTGGTGAGACCATCAGACAGGGGTAAAGGCCCAGATCTGCCCTAGGCCTCTTTCAGATGGCATTTCATACCAACTAAGTGCAGCCACCCTCTCGGTCGCTCGCTTGCTCACCCGGCGCCCTCAGCAAATAAAGAACTCCTCTTCTCTGCCACCAAGGGCTCCAATTTTCTTGTGATTTCTCTGATGGTCAGTGTCAAGGAGATACCCACCCTCCACATGTCCTGCTGGCTATTCTCTCAATATTGTGGATTCCAAACCAGCCCTGCTGCAATGGGGAAAAAATGTTCAAAAGCCATTTGGGAGGAGTGCACAGGGAAGGTGTGCCAGGAAATACGGGCAGGAGCAAGTGCAACCTCAGTCAGAGCACAGATCTGACCCTGGCCAGGTGGCTCAGTGGGTTGGAGCATCCTCGGATATACCAAGGTTTAGGGTTCAACCTCTCATCAGGACACACACAAGGAGCAACCAATGAGTGCATAAATAGTGGAACAACATCAATGTTTCCCTCTCAAATCAATAAATAAAATTTTAAAGAAGCACACAACCTGTCCTCTACTTAAGAGATGTGCTGTATTCATGGAGCGCTCTGCACAGCACAGAGGCCCACCGGGGCTACCTCAAGAAAGGGGTGTCTGGCCCTGGGACTGGGGAGCTGCTGAGAATGGGGGGCAGCACCAGGGCCTGGATGCCCCCCACAGGCTGCAGGGTTTGAACTCCCTTCTCTCTTACCTCTGTTGCCATGTGGTTTTCATTTATAACTTTGGCTGCTATGTGCCTCCGGTTTGCCATGGATTCTGCTGTCATATGGCACCCTTTCAGTTTCTGCCTCTGGCAAAACAGATCTTGGGAATCCTCCATTCAAACTTCCAAGACAGGGATCCTGATCAACTTTGTTTATTTCTTTGTGCCAAGACATATGTCACTGTCCAGACTATGGAATGGCCTCTGTGGGGTGGCGGCCCCACCCATATGCCAGTCAGCAATGGTCATGGCAGTGCACAGGGTGTCAAACACAGCTGCTACCCAGGCCTTCCCTCAGTCCCCTGCACAGGCTGTGCCCAGACAGGTACGACAGCGACTATTTGCCACGCAGGCACTCCACCTGGCTGTTCATGGGATGCTGACATGCACTGCCAGTATATGTTCAAGAATTCTGGGAACCATCTGTTTATCTGCAGGCAGTTTGAAGCTGGCTATAGGGGGTATGGACACCACAGACATGGGCAGATGCTACCAATTAGGGAGTGCTTTTTCCTGGATAGCCAGTCTGCTAGCACATCATGCAGCCTTAACAATGGTTAAAGAGAAAGAAAAAAATCAAGTAAACAAGGCTCCCCCACAATCTGACAAAAGCTACGTCATTTCCCTCCTCTCCCTTTCACCCAGCCTGTGCTCCGGCCATAATGGACAGCGTCCTATCCCTCCACTTGCCCGGAAAACCTGCATTTTAGACAACGCTGATGCTGAGCCACATCTCCAGCCTTCCCAAACTTGAATGTCCATCTCTGTCAAGTTCACTTCTTCCCTGAAGCCTCCCCACTTCCCTCAGTTACAACAACCTCTGTGCCTCCAAAGACTGGAACCCAGGCTGAACTTCTCTGCACCCCTCTTCGTGCTCAGCCTTCCATGAGTCAGTGCAGCCTCCTACCTTAGGTGCTGGAGTTCCTCATAAACCTCCCAGGAATGGGATCTTGTCCACGTCTCCTCTGGATCCCTGCAGGAGCTGAGCATCTACCTGCCCCTCAGTGAGATGCCCGATGAGCACATGGTGAATAAACACAGAACATGCATTTCCACAAGTCTGCCAGTAACACAGCTCTCCTTTGGCTCAATGCACCTTCAATTTCTGACCTGCTAACTCGTGAGTGCCCTGACAGGTCTGAGCCCTGACAACCAAACCAACAAGGGAAATCAAGTCTGGAAGGCAGATCAAGTATGTGCCTGGTGTGTGTGTGTGTGTGTGTGTGTGTGTGAGAGAGAGAGAGAGAGAGAGAGAGAGAGAGAGAGGGAATTACTTCAACTAGATCCAAACACCTGCAAGAGGGGGGACATCAGGGATTAAACTTTGATCTAGCAGCAGCAGAATCATACTTCAAATCACACTCAACCCCAGGTTAAAACTGATCTCCCTTTAATACTTTGGGAAACATGGAGCATTAGAGGACATCTCAGAACTGGAAACCAGATTAACAAGATCACAAGTTCAATGTCAGGCATGGAAAACTAGCTCTTCATGTTATGAATTACTTCATGTATGGTTACAGCCTGAACAGTACATAAAAGCTGCCAAGAAGTGAGAAGAAATACTATAAGATTACAACTGGCATGTGAAGAAAGGGCACAAATAAATAGGCTTCTCTGCCCCAAAGCTTCTTCTAGATGAAACCTCCTCAGTGAGTCTCCAGGCAGAAAATTCAATGGTACATCCACCGGTGATCGTGACTTTCTCCTGGTCCATGGCTGTGGCCTGACGCTGCTGGATTCATTTGCATAAATTTTCAAAAAGTGAAAATCCTTCCCATTCTGAGAATCTAGAAGGTTGTAGAATATATTATCTCTATTTTACAGATGGAAAAACTCAGTGGAAGAGAGTCAGCCACTTGACCGCATCTGCAACGGATATGGAACTGCAAGCCGGCATGCTAATCCCAGATCCTGCTGGCTTCATGTCGCCCACTGTCGCGCCAAACCCTAAATGCCCCAGAATACAAAAAACAAGTGACCTTTATGAAATGAGTAATTCCTGAAGCTTAATCCAAGCACATGGTGTCACAAACCATGTAAAAAACAAACAAAAAACCAACTCAGAGCTCAGACAAAAGAACATGGCAGGGTAACGATCTCAGCCAGAAAACAAGCCCTGTAATGTTCCAAAAGTATAAACCCCTGCCACTCAAGGCTGCTGGTAAATGCCAGAAGATAGAGACACATTCTGGTGGAATACAGATTTAGTTGTAGATGTCACTTATATTTCCTCCATCTATCCTTTCCGGATAGGAGCTCTTTCAGAAAGGTAGTGATACAAACTTTCCCTAAGGTTTTAAACCTCCTTAGCATGGAATTTTGTCCCCTGGGATCTTAAAAAAAATCAAACCCAAAGTAAAGAAGGGAAATAAGTAAACAAATGAAAGCAGAGATGCACAAGGCCCTAAATCCTCCCTAACACACCCTGACCTGATTGTTAAAAATTCAGTCCTTTGGGCAACAAATGAGGGGCTCCCTGTTTTCCTGGTCTAGAGTCTGTCCTCACGTCACTGCATTAAATCAGAATCAAAATGCCACCAGAGGGGAAAACTGATGGGATTATAGGCTGCTTCATGAAGTGAGCCTTTTGCTTCTGAAATAAGTCATGCTGTCAAAATCTGAACTGAGCAGGCAGACTCATATCTAATTCAGGATAGAAAATATAAGAGATTAAAAATTTCCAAGGCTCTTGGCTTAGATCAGAGCTTAACCATGGAAAGAATTCTCCTACAGACTCAAACTATTCCTGGGTGTGTGAGCCTATGCAGGGCATCCCTGAAGCGCTCAGACAATCAAACCAGCTGAAGTGGCAACCCTCACACTGTCAGAGATGAACTGGGCTCCCCCTCTCCCTGGGCATACAGTGTTCTTCAGAGAAATGATTCCAGAGTATTCCATAGGCAGGGAACTCTGTAACTCAAGTAGGCATCAGTCTTCCTTAAGGAAGGCCTACAGGCCCATCAGATTACCATCTAGTATTCTGTTCTCAATGGATTCCTGATTCTATGATAATCTGGGTGATAGGTCCAGAAATGGTTACTGGTCACAGGTGTCCAGCAGTTCATGAGGCAGAGGTGACTATTCTGGGATACTTTGTCAGGCGAAAGGAAAGGAAAGCAGCCTTGACAAAACCCTGCCTACTCTGTTTTTCCAGCACCTTACTTACATAAACCTCATAATGGCCCCGTGAGCCACTGGAGCATGGCAGGTGCTCGGCAAACATGTCCCTTCTCAGAGCAGGAACTCAAGGGACCCACTTCGAATGGGGCTGCACATTCCAGGTGACCTGACCCAAAACATCCCTGTGAATTAAGTAGGTAGGTGTGAGTGTGTTATTCATTTATACCTGTTAGGGTCCCCTGCATCAGTGAGTGCCATTCCAAAACCACAGGAACAAAGAATGAAAAGTCCCATCACCCAGAGACCAAGGAGTTCAAATAGCTTCCAGGAAGATTCTTGCAAGACCAGGCCATTTCTGGCCATAAAGCCTTCAAAACTGAAAATAGGCTAGACTCTAGGCTGGACCTTTTGAGGGCAGGAACAGGGTTAACCAATCATTAACAACTTAAGAATCAGGCCTGCTCTGCAAACAAGGGCACCTGATTGCCAGGCTCAGCGCACTGTCAGGCAGGCTCCCCACCCCATGGGCTGGTAGATAATGACTGTGTACAGCCCAGGGTACCAGGAAGTGTACTGGTCTTATTCCTATTTTCTCACTTGGCTTGGAGCCTGATGTGACTTCACAAAGGCAAAGAGCAGTAAAAGGTGGCAGACTTGGACTTTAAAATTCCAGCCACAAGAAGCTGCTCTCCAGAACTTTCCACTGGCTGCAGTACCTGCTTTTGCCTCTACCCTGACAATGCGGCTCCTAGCATGGCTTGGCCACAGGACCCTAGCTCCAGTCTGCAGGACTACTAGTGGTAACCCGGGTTCTGATGTTAGCCTGCCCTGTGCCACTGGGCAAATCGTCATCTGTCTCAGTCTTCTTCAGTAACTCAGAAGGTGACTCTCTGTTAAAAATGTAGATCATATCAGAGATGCTGTGAGACTACAGAAATAATTTATATTAGATGTTCTGCTTTATTATTGAAATGCTTTATTTTATGTACTACAACACCAAGTGCTGTGTATACCACCCGACTGTGTATTACTTTATCAAAATATGACAGTATTTTACTGTCTTCAAACAGATACAAGAGACAAAACCTGAGACAAATGGTTTATCCTCCACAAAACAGTCATTTAGATCAGAAAAACCACCAACAAATTAAAATTAATGAGACATAATTCTGCAAGTTTTAAATTTTAGTATCATAAAGAGATGAGGCTTGTATTAACATGAAAATTCCATTTTGTACTTAACTAAAGCAAAAGCTTGGATTTGGTTTTTGATTATAAACAAAGAGACAGTGCATCATAAGTAATTAACTGAATGATAGAAAAGCATATGACATTAAAGACAGTCATCAAGAATACGGGAACATATAAAGTTTGATTTTTGCTAGAAAGTCAGGAGTCAGCACAGTCTGAGAGTCAGGGCAGAAGACCTACTTGCCAAACCCAGCCAAAACATCCTGTGTGATTGGGGCCAAACCACCAAAACAGGCTGTTTCAGCTACTGGATCTCCAAAGCTGAGGCAACAGCAGCTGTCGCCTTTAAGCCTCAAACTGCATTCGTAGTAATAGGGTGATTAAATTCCACTTATTTATTTGTTTACATGGGGGAGCTGGAACATGGGAAACCCATTCATACTGCACAAACTTTAAAAGGTACAAAACTATTCAATAAAAGCTCTCTGCTGGAGACATCCAGTCACCCATTCCCTTCCAAGACACAATGAATAGACAATTTCTTGTCTCACTTTCAGAAATGGTCTAGCATTCACAAGTACCCACGAACACATACTTTTCTTTGTCTTCCGTATTCCATGCCTAGAACAGTGCCTGAATAGGACACACTGCACCAACATTTGTTTAGTGAATGAAATTAATATTATGCACTTTTTGCATCGAGCTTTTACTCAAATATATCTTCGAAATGAACCCTATCAATGTATTTAGAGCTGCTTCATTCTTTTTCTCTCTAAAAACTAAGTTTAATATACATATAGAGAAGTGCATGTGACATACTATACATGTACATTTCACTAAGTTTTCATAAATTGAATGCACCCCCTAACCATTACCCAGCTCAAGAAACAGAACCCATGTGACTAATAATCTTAATGCGAGTGCCCAGCACATCTCCCACCCCTTACCCTGCAGATACCTATTCACTATCCTCACTTGTAAGAAGAGTAGTTTTGCCCATATTGGTACTGACAGAAGTTGAATAGCACAGTATGTACTCTTTGGTCTGTGCCCTCTTTCACACAGCCATGCTTGTGAGACGGACCCATAGTTTTGCCCATGCATGTCGATCATTCATCCTCACTGCCTTATAGTCCTTCACTCTGTGAGGACACCACAGTGTATATATCCACTTGACTGTTGATGGGCATCAGTGTCATGTCCAATCGGGGGCTCTGCTGAAGAGTGTACTATGAACATTTTGCACAAGTCTTTTTGTAGAAATATACTTTCATTTCTCCAAGAGTGGGACTGCTAGTTCACAGGGTAGATGTATGCTGAACTTAGTTACTAGGAACTGCTAAACAGTGTTCCAAAGTGGTTGTACCTATTTAAACTCCCACCAGGGCATGAGATACCCTATTGCCGTACATCCTGGCCAACACTTGGTATTTCTTTTCTATTTTTAAATCAATGTAACCCGCCCTGGCTGGTGTAGCTCAGTGGATTGAGCTCAGGCTGTGAACCAAAGCATTGTAGGTTTGATGCCCAGTCAGGGCACATGCCTGGGTTGCAGGCCACGGCCCCCAGCAACCACACATTGATGTTTCTCTATCTCTTTCTCCCTCCCTTCCCTCTCTAAAAATAAATAAATAAAATCTTTAAAAAAATAAAAACAAATCAACGTAACCCTTCTGGTGGGGTTATAGTTGCCTAGCATTGTGTCTGCATCTCCCTAATGATGAATGTAGATGGGGATCCCTCCATCTGTATATTACACACTTGGGTATCAGTTATTTGTGCAGTGCCTATTCAAATCATTCACCCATTTTTCTATTAGGTTATTGTTTTCTCTTATTGATTTGTATGTAATTCTTTACATAGTCACAACATGATGTATCAGGAATATCTTGTCCCAGTCTTTTTAATCTCTTTTAAGGATGTTTTTTGGTGAAAAGAAGTTCTTAATTTTAATATGACTTGTTATGTTATTTTTCTTTTAGTGTTTTTGTGCCCTGTTAAGAAATCTCTGCCTACTGTCTAGTTAAGAGGATATTCTCTTGTGCTTTCTTTTTTAAGCCTTTTCTCTTTTTTTAAGCTTTCACTGTTTCACCTTTCATACATTTGGACTCAGTATTTTCGTACGACATCAGGTAGACAGGGGTCCAACACACTGTTCAAACAGATAACCATTGAGCACACACCCTTTTTTGAAGAGCTTGCCCTTTAACCACCGCATGTCAGCCCCTCTGTCCATCCTGAACCTGATTCTCCCTAATGGCCAGAGAGCGCTCCACTGTGTGCCCGGCCATAAATCACTCATCCCATTTCCAGCTGTGTGGCCTATGAACTGTTTTCACAGCTCTGCTATAAATAATGCTGTAATAAGTAATTTTGCCCCTACATCCTTCCCCACATGTGTTAGCACATCTGTGGGTAAACTCATAAAAATGGAGCTGCTAAATCAAAGGGCATGAACATTTTCAATTTTAATAAATATTTGATATGGGTTGCACCAATTTTAATTGGATTTTTCAAACCATAACAAACGGGCCCTGAACCATGTGGTTCAGTGGGTTGGGTGTCGCTCCCCAAAGCAAGGGGTTGCTGGTTCCACTGTCGATCAGGGCACATGTCTGGGTTGTGGGTTTGGTCCCTGGTCAGAGTAGGTATAAGAGGCAACTAACTGATGTTTCTCTCCCTCTCTTTCTTCTTCCCTTCTCCTCTCTATAAAAACAAAAATAGGGGACTTCAGGTCAAGATGGCAGCGTAGGCAGACATGGCTCGCCTCCTCACAGAACCACATCAAAACTGCAACTAAAATATAGGACAACCATCACTCAGAACCATCAGAAATCGAGTTGCATGAACGTCTGACAACTATGGAATTAAAGAAATCACATCCATCCAGACTGGTAGGGGGGATGCAGACACAGAACTGGCTGCTCCCACATCCACATGTGGTGGATAAAAATTCGGGAGGGATATATCAGGAGCAAGGAGTCCAGCCCCATATCAGGCCCCTCAGTCCAAGGTTCCAGTACCAGGAAGATAAATCCCACAACTTCTAGTTGCAAAAACCAGTGGGGATTGAGTTGGTGGAAGAAAATGCTAGAGCCCCAAGCAGTTCCTCTCAAAGAACCCACCTACTCAGAACACGGACTCACCTACTCAGACTCACTCCCTCTGAGCTCTAGCACCGGGGTAGCAGCTTGAAAGGCACCAGTGGTATACAGGGAGAAACTAAAGTGCCTGGCATCAAGGTGAGCAGAGGCCATTGTCCCTTTTCTAAACCCTTCCGCCACAGAGATGGTGAGATAGTGTCATATCTGAGACTTCATCAACCTGGCTAATGCTGTTTGACCTGCCTAGAAGATCCACTGGGGCTCCGTCCCACCCAAGCTGCTTTTCCACATAAATACCTAGTCTTTTCTCATGCTTCACAACTTCCAAGCAACAGTTGGAAGCAACTGTTATCAAACAAGCAACAGTTGGCCTCAGTGAGCTCCAAGCCTGGCACTGGCAGCTGCCAGTCTAAAGTCACAGCTTGCCTTCACCTGGGAATCTCCGAGCCCAGCATAAGTAGCAGTCATCTCAGATTGCTTTACAGCTCAGGTAGGGTCGCCCCAGGCAAAACACAGGTGGGGGCTGATATCAGACTGCACCACCCAGGAAACTCCAGGGCCAGAGTACCCAGTGGACAGCTACAGACCATGTCAAGAGCACCACCACCCTGCCCCTGCACAGCTGATCCTCCATGGAGGGTGGAGGGTGGTAGTCAGTGATCACAGCCAATTCTTGCAGCTGACTGGCCTGGGTACATCCCTCCTATTGACCTGCCAACAGTAACCAAGGCTCAACTACAAGAGGAGGGTGTACTCAGCCCACACGAAGGGCACACCTCTAGTACGCAGTGTGAGTGATAGGGAAGGCTGTGCCACTGGACCCTACAGGATACCTACTACATTAGGCCACACTACCAAGACACAGAGTCAGAGCAGCTCTTCCTAATACATAGAAACAAACACAGGAGGCTGCAAAAATGAGGGGACAAAGAAACATGGACTAAGTGAAAGAAAAGATCAAAACTCCAGAAAAAGAGATAAACGAAATGGAGATAAGCAATCTATCAGATGCAGAATTCAAAACACTGGTTATAAGGATGCTCAAGGATTTAGTGAGGACCTCACTAGCATAAAAAGATCCAGTTAAAAATGAAGGATTCACTAACTGAACTAAAGAACAATTTACAGGGAAAAAAATAGGAGAGTAGATGAAGCTGAGAATCAAATCAATGACATGGAACATAAACAAAAAAATGACCAATCAGAACAAGAAAAAGAAAAAAAAATCCAAAAAATCTAGGATAATATAAACAGCCTCTGGGACAACTTCAAGAGGCCCAACATTCGCATCATAGGGGTGCCAGAAAGAGAAGAGAAAGAGCAAGAAATTGGAAATCTATCTGAAAAATTAATGGAAGAAAACTTCCCTAATTTGGTGAAGGAAACAGACATGCAAGTGCAGAAAACACAGAAAGTCCCAAACAAGATGGATGCAAAGAGGCCCACGCCAATGCAAATCATAATTAAAATGCCAAAAGTTAAGAATAATGAGAAACTCTTAACAGCCACAAGAGAAAAGAAGTTAGGTACCTACATGGGGAGTCCCCATAAGATTGTCAGCTGACTTCTCAAAAGGGATTGCACAAGAAGGGACTGGCAAGAAATATTCAAAGTCATGAAAAGCAGGGACCTACAGCCAAGACTGCTCTACCCAGCAAAGCTATCATTTAGAATTGAAGGACAGATACAGTATTTCCCAGACAAGAAAAAACTAAAGGAGTTCATCATCACCAAACCATTATTATATGCAATGTTAAAGGAACTTATTTAAGAAAAAGAAGATCAAAATTATGAACAATAAAAGGGATAAAAATACAAATCTATCAACAATTAAATCTGAAAAACAAACTAAGCAAATAAGAACAGAGACAGAATCATGGATACACAGAACATTTTGATGGTTGCCAGATGGAAGGGGGATGTTCGAGAGTGGGTGAAGAAGTGAAGGGATTAGCAAGTACAAATAGAAGTTACAGAATAGCCATGGCAATGTCAAGGACAGTATAGGAAATGGAGTAGCCAAAAACCTTATATGTATGACTCATGAACAGGAACAATGGTGGGGGGACTGCCTGAGGAAGTGGGGGGTGCTAGGTGGAGGGCAAAAGAAGAAAAATTAGAACAACTGTGCTAGCATAATTAATAAAATGTAATTTTAGCCCTGGCTGGTGTGGCTCAGTGGATTGAGTGCCGGCCTGTGAATGGAAAGATTGCTGGTTCAATTCCCAGTCAGGGCACAAGCCTGAGTTGCTGGCCAGGTGCCCAGTTGGGAGCATTTGAGAGGCAACCAATTGATGTTTCTCTAACACACTGATGTTTCTCTCCCTCTCCTCCTCACTTGCTTCCCTTCTCTCTAAGAGTAAATAAATAAAAACTCATTAATTTTAAAAAGAGGAAACATTTTCCTCAAACTGCCCACACAGTATTATTATAAGACACCATATAGTAGAATTTCGACTACACCAAAGTTCCTACCATTTTTGAGCCTTAGGGCCCCCTTTCCAAAAACAATTAATGTATAAACTATGCTTCTGGTGTCCACTGATTGGCAGAGCCTATAAAACCATGTAAGTTCATGGGAACTGTGTGTCCTCAGAGCCCTATTAGGTGGAAAGTAAAATGAGTCATGCTGTCCCTATTAGAGGGGCAGGGCCTTCTCTGTTTAACAAAGAGGAGTGAGGACTTCCGGCCAAGATGGAGGTGTAGGTAGACACACTATGCCTCCTCGCACAACCAGAATAAGGTCAGCAACAATTTAGAAACAAGATAATAACCAGATCTGACAGAAAATTGAACTGTATGGAAGTGGGACAGCCAAGGAGTTGAAATATACATATTCATCCAGACCGGTAGGAGGGGTGGAGTTGGGCAGCCGGACAGAGAGGGGTTGTGGCACAAAAAGTGGTGGCACTGGACGCATAATGCATCCCAGGCACATAAGGCATCCTGGGCGCAAGACTGCAGCAGGTGGACCCTGGGCATGCAGGTGGCTGGCAGACCCAGCAAGGCGGTGATTGTGAAGCGAGGCACTATGCACAAGGCGTGTGGCTGTCTGGGCGATCCCACATCCGCGCACAGATAAACCAGGCAAAACTGGGCAGTAAGACAGACCGCCCAACCCAGGGTCCCAGCATCAGGAAATAGAGCCTCAGGACACTGATTGAACACACCTGTGGGAGTTGAGGCCCAGGGAGAGACTCCCAGCCTCACAGGAGAGTTTGCTGGAGAGACCCACAGGGTCCTAGAATGTGCACAAGCCCACCCACAGGGGAATTAGCACCAGAAGGGCCCAGTTTGCTTGGGAGAAGGGACCGAAATCCAACAGAGAGCAGACCCCACCCCCACATAGTGTCACAACCCAGCAACTGGGTTGCCCCACCCCAGTGAACATCTAAGGCTCTGCCCCTCACAATGTAACAGGCCTGACGAGGCAAAAAAAAAATGGCCCAAACAGAAGAACACATCAAAGCTCCACAGCAAATACAACTAAGCGACGAAAAGACAGCCAACCTATCAGATACACAGTTCAAAGCACTGGTGATCAGGATGCTCAAAGAACTGGTTGAATTTGGTCGCAAATTAGATGAAAAAATGAAGGCTATGCTAAGTGAAATGAAGTAAAATGCACAGGGAACCAATAGTGATGGGAAGGAAACTGGGACTCAAATCAATGGAGTGGACCAGAGGGAAAAAAGAAACAACCAAACAGAAAAGAATGAGGAAACAAGAATTCAAAAAAATGAGGAGAGGCTTAGGAACCTCCAGGACATCTTTAAATGCTCCAACATCCAAATTATAGGGGTACCAGAAGGGGAAGAGGAAGAGCAACAAGTGGAAAAGTTATTTGAACAAGTAATAAAGGAGAACTTCCCCAATCTGGCAAAGGAAATGGACTTCCAGGAAGTCCAGGAAGCTCAGAGAGTCCCAAAGAAGTTGGACCCAAGGAGGAACACACCAAGGCATATCATAATTACATTAGCCAAGGTAAAAATGAAGGAGAGAATTCTAGAAGCAGCAAGAGATAAGGAGACAGTCACCTACAACTGAGTTCCCATCAGACTGTCAGCTGATTTCTCAAAAGAGATCTTGCAGGCAAAAAGGGGATGGAAAGAAGTATTCCAAGTCATGAAAGGCAAGGACCTCCATCCAAGATTGCTCTATCCAGCAAAGTTTTCATTTAGAATGCAAGGGCAGATAAAGTGCTTCTCAGATAAGGTCAAGTTAAAGGAGTTCATCATCACCAAGCCCTTATTTTATGAAATGTTAAAAGGACTTATCTAAGAAAAAGAAGATAAAAACATGTATAGTAAAAATGACAGCAAACTCACAATTATTAACAACCACACACAAACAAAAACAAACTAAGTAATCAGCTAGAACAGGAACAGAACCACAGAAATGAAGATGACATGGAGGGTTAGCAACAGGGTAGTGGGAGGAGGAGAGAGGGGGAAAAGGTACAGAGAATAAGCAGCATAGATGGTAGGTAGAAAATAGACAAGGGGAGGGCAAGAATAGTATGGGAAATGTAGAAGCTAAAGAACTTATGACACATGGACATGAACTAAAGGGGGGAATGTGGGTGGGAGAGGGTATGCAGGGTGGAGGGGAGTGAAGGGGGAAAATGGGACAACTATAATAGCATAATCAATAAAATATATTTAAAAAATAGTGAGCACAGGTGCCTGCGATTTGCTCCAGCTCTACCTGGAAACCAGGTAGAGACATTGCCCCTTTTGGGGGTGGGGGTCTGTCTCAGCGGGAGGTGAGGCAGCATCTCCTCCCCGGGACCAAGCCCTCTGTTCCACTGGAGAGAACAGAACAGGAGTTGCATCTGCCTTGGCAATAAGAAGTTCTGACTCAAAGTTCTCCCAGGTCAAGTCTTGAGACTATGGCCATTTTGTTCAAAATACAGGTCTACGGAATAAACCAAAGTTCTCCTACTTCTAGGTCATCCTTCAAGATCAACACATGACCTTTCCTTCACCCCTCAGCACTCTGTAAACCACAGTGACACTGCTCCTCAAACATGCCATGATATCAAGACACTGTCGCACCACTAACTAATTTTGCAACTGACACCATATCGATACCTAGTGATCAGTGGCCTCGTAGCAGGCCTGAGACCACATAGCCACCATGGAATCCACAGCGTGACTTCCACTTTGCTGGCTCAAACCTCCAAAACAAACTTCCTGCCCAGAACTCTTGAAAAAGGGGAAGATGAACCTTAAAGGAAACCATCAACAAAATGAAAAGGCAACCTACGAAAAGGAAGAAGGTATTTATAAATCATGTATCTGTAAAGGGTTAATATCCAACATACATAAAGAACTCATACACCAATCACAAAATGGGCAGATAATCTAAAGACATTTCTCTGAAGAAGACACACAGATGACCAATAGACAGGACAAGATGCTCAACATCACTAAGCATGGTGGAAGCACAAATCAAAACTGGGACAGAACAGGAAGAAGCTAAGAAAATCCCTTGGCAAGTGGAATGGGGAAACTGAGACAGACAGCTGAACACACTGGCTGAGCAGTTTACACTCAGTGCAGAAGGTCACCAGGTGGAAAGCCCCAGGTGCCTAGTTACGGGCAAATAGGAAAACAAGGCTCTTGTCCCCAGGGTGGCCTTTCTTCCCCTGACCTATCACTGGTCATGTGGTTTCGACCCCAAGACCTTTGTGCCCTGGAGGTAAGTATGTCTGGGCCTCACTCAGCTGTATTTCAGCCAGTTAGGTAACACCGGGACCACATGTAGTGACTAATGACCAATCAGCAGAGACCCCGACCCTGAAAGGACATACCTGAAAAAGTTGATGAATATTCTACTGAGAGGTTCCCCTAAGATCCCCCCACACATACCCTCACCTACCCTCCCACCCCCAAAGCCCTCTCCCTCCCGGAGTATGCCTGTGCCTTTCCCTTCTTCCTCTTCTTCCCCCACAAGCCTGCATCCTATACTCTAATGGTCCCCAGGAGACTTGCAACCGTAGGAACAATGGGCAGGGAAAGCTCACCCTGGGCTACTCCTGTACCCCAGAACACTGTCTCCAAGGCCCCATTTCCTCTGACTTCCCAGTGAGCTGACAGCAGCCTGGCCTGGGCTCTCTCCTATTGCTTCTTCTACCCTAAGCCCTTCCTTGTCTCACTGTCCCAGCCTTAATAAACTTCCTCTCATAATCACCTGGACTCATGTTGCAATATCTTTCCTACACAAAGTCAAGAACCCAAACGCTACAGGCCGGCCTGGGCCTAGTCCCCTTTCCAGTAAGAAAACCACAACGAGATATTACCTGACACCTACTAAAATGGCTGTCACCAAAAAGATAAAAGATAGTAAGTGTGGTGAGGAAGTATAGAAAAGGGAACCCCTGTGCACTGTTGGTGGGAACGTAAGTTGGTGTAGCCACTATGTAAAACAGTATGGAGGTTCCTCAAAAATTAAAAATTGAGCTACCATATGACCCAACAATCCTACTTCTGGGTATTTATCCAAACTCATAGATACAGAGAACAAATTGTTAAAGCCCAGGGGGAGTGCAGCAGGCAAAATGGGTGAAGAGGGTCTAAAGTGGGGGTATCAAACTCATTTTCACCGGGGGCCACATCACCCTCACAGTTGCCTTCAAAGAGCCAAAATAATTTTAGGACTATATGATGTAACTACTCCTTAACTGTTAAGGAGTTAAAATTACATTCAGCCCTCTGAAGGCAACCTCGAGGCTGATGTGGCACCCAGTGAAAATGAGGTTGACACCCCTGGTCTAAAGGTACAAACTTCCAGTTACAAAATAAATCAGTCCTGGGGATGCAATGCATTGTACAACATGGTGTATACAGTTAATAATAATGTAGTGTATCTTTGAAATTGCTAAGACAGTAAATCTCATTAAAGTTCTCATTAAAAGGAAAAAATTGTAACTGTGACTGATATTAACAAGACTTATTGCTGTGATCATTTGACCACATACGTAAAAATCCTTATGTTGTATACCTGAAATGAATATATGTCAATTAAGTCTGAATTAGAGAGGGAGGGAAGATGATTTAATAGCCAATCTTATTTATAACAAAACCTCTACATGGAGGAAACCCAGGGAAGGCAGAGGCAGGCCTCCCCTTCCCCCAGGCTGTGTGGAAGGACTCACTCTCCAGACTTGCAGGAATCGTGATAAAGGAGTGTGCTCTCTCCAGAGTTAAAAAGAGAAATGAAGCATCTAGAAGACAGCAAGTTGAAACACCAGTTTGCTCCTGGCTGTGCGATTTTGGTAAGTCCCTTTATATCTCCAGGGCATATTTCTGCAATAAAATGAGGATGTGAGCCAAGAGGTGATGCTTACAGAATCTGCTGTTAATATTTCATGATTCTGTACACTAAAGGGCAAAGCTGTCAGATTTCTACAACTGAGCCTTAGGACATTCTTATAAGTGGTTCCTGGGAGAAAAGGCTGGGGAGTGAAAGTTCTATCTAGTTCCAGGCTCCTATAGCACATCCTGCTGCAGGTACCCAGGTAACAAACTAGTCGGCAGGAAGCATTCTTACTCACCTTGGGTGAGTCAGCAAAGAGCCATTTTCAAAGAATTTGTCTCTGCTGCAATTTCCTTCCCTGGAGTTGTTTGAAAAGACAAAGAATGAACTCCCAGGAGTCAGAGAGGGAAGCTGAGGGGTTAAACACAGTTTAATGAGGTGTGAAAATGTAAGAGAAAATGACACAAACGGGAAAGGTGGGTCCAGGAACATCAAGTCATTTGAACAGCAGCAGCTTGGCAGTGACACAGACCTTTGTGTCAAGGACAAAGACCACTTTTGTCTCTTGCTCTGGAACTGGCTGCCAGCGATTCAGACCATCCTTGGCAGGAGCCTGACCCCCAGCCTGGCCCGAGAGAGGTCGCAGCCTGAGCATCATCACTCGGATAAACAAAATGAACACAGCCATCCTCTGCTTTTCCTTGCTCACCCAAATCTCGGCCTCAAAGTCTTTCGCTAGCCTGATCTCAAAATCACTTTTTTAAGCTTAAAAATGAAACATTGTGGTATGCTGGAGGCTACTTACAAACCAATGTCAAAGGCACCTTACCCCTAAATGATTTAATACCTCCTTTAATGCCCACAGAGAGCAGGCATATCGTGGGTGATTTTACCTGTCAGGTCAGGGAGAAAACTATATTTCCCTCCATTGAATTATCTAGTGAAGGACAAGCCATGTGAGCTTAGCCAAGTTCCTAGGCCACGGATATGGGTCCAATTCTATTACAACTCATTGCAAAGAAGTGAAGTGAGTTCTAATAGAATTGGACCAACATTCCTTTTTAAATTCTTTTGACAGTACTTAAATACTGTTTACGTACAGTTATAATTATAGTGCAATTATATTGAACAACATTGCTGGAAATAAACTAGATGCTAAAAAAATTGTGCTTGATGTAAAAATTCATTGCAGTGAGATCGGATTCCTTACTCCTAGAACCTGGTTTGTCTCTTAAAAGTCAGATGAGGACAAACCACAAATCAACTTAATTTTCAGCTAACATGATGGCAGACTGACCACCACAGAAAGGCTTCTGAAAATCTGGACAAACTAAAATTTGAGTAACTACTACCTTTCCCAAGCCCCTTCCTTGCCAGTCCTCTAAATTACTTTTTCTTCTCCACGTTCCTTGTGACCACTTACCTTTTTTCTGTCATTATCCTGTACAGAGTATATACGTGTTTACTTTAAGGCAGCACAACCCCTTGTCGGTCACGGGGAGCAACAAATGAACTGAAATGCCTTGCTGCTTCCGTGAGGTGGCATCTCCTTTTCTTCCCAGCTCCTGTGCAGAACACAACACTAATCCAATGACTCAGAACCTCCTAAACCCCATTCGCCACCATGGTCAAGCTTTGCTCTTCCCACTGAGCCAAGGCTACAATGTACCTTCCTCCATGAAGCTTTCACAGATGCCAAAAAAAAAAAAAAAAGAAAACGCAAAGCCTCCTTGTTCCCTTCCTGTGTTATAATGCAACATTCAAGATTTCAATGTTTACAGGATCCTTTGCATAAACAACTCATTAAATCTATTCTATTATTTAAATGATTCTTTGCCTTGCTGCTTGGAAACTCTGCAGCAGACACAAAGGATTTAGGTAGATGATAGGCTCCCCACTTGTTTATCCCTTCATCACTGACTGGTAAGCGCTGACAGTGAGCCCTGCAGTTCCCAGGGCTGGGCACACCGATGAAAAGAAGACATTCCTGTCCCCACAACTACACAACCTAGTCTGGGAAGATAGACAGCTGACACAAACAAAGACACAGGACCGTTGGAGATCATATGAAGAGAACAGAGGAAACAGGACAGACATGGAGAGGTGTGGGCAGGCAGGACAAAGACAGTGGTATGACTGGCAAGGGTTCTCAAAAGGATCTAAGGAGGGATTATTCAGAGACCTGAACCATACAAGAAAATGACTCCATGTTCAATTCTCTTTCTATCCAAGACGGCTGACCCTCACGGATTCTGTGTGTGTGAATGCCCCCACTGGCTACAGTGCACTTGCAACCCCCAAAGCAGCACTCCTGGTTTCTCGAGCTCATTTGCAGATGCACAAACAGGCAAAGATGACATGCAAGTTCCCAGTTGAGGTTGAACCAGGTGACACTCTCCTTCCTTTTTTTCATCCTCACCCAAGGACCTTTTATTGATTTGAGATAAAGAGAGTGAGAGTAAGAAATGAGAGAGAGGGTGGGAGAGACATGTGAGAGAGAAACATTGATCAGATGCCTTCCGCACTGACCCCACCAGGGATTGAACCTGCAACCCAGGTATGTGCCCCAACCAGGAATCAAACCCCAGATCTTTCAGTCCACTGGATGATGCTGCAACTGAGCCAGGGCTCTGTCTTCTTGTTTCAGTTCTCATTCTGTATTCAAGTGTACTTTTTGCCATCTATTTAGTGTCACATTTTTCTCATTTTTGTGCTTTTAGTTGATGATTTTGCTTTTTAAAATGCCCCCCAAGCACAGAGCTAAAGTGCTTGTCTAGAGTTCCTAGGTACAAAAAGGCTGTGATGTGCCTTATGGAGAGTATATATATATGATAGATAAGCTTTGTTCAAGCAAGAGTTACAGTGCTGTTGTCCATGAGTTCAATATTAGTGAATCAACCAACAATGCATACTAAATAAGGTCTGTAAGCCTTAAACAACAACACACATAAATTAAGGGGATGTATTGATCAGTTGATGAAAATGTGACCAGAGGCTCAAAGGAACCTGGCCTTGCGTTTCCCCTAGGAGCACAATTTCAGTACTCACTAATTCAGAGGTTGCAGTGACTTTGCAGAGCACGAACTGCCTCCCACAAAGAAGGAAACAGCACACTGAAGAGGAAGTTTCGGTTGCACACAAGCCTCCAGACCTTGACAGGCAACCGCATTCAGCCAGCTCCAGTGCACTCCTGCTGTGTCTCTGCTGCCTCCACTTCCACCGTCGCTTCTTTCCGCAGCAAGTCATGCTGGTCCTCCTTCAGTGGGAGGAATGTAAGATTTCCTTTTTCAATAATTGTTTTAAGTAAAAAAGAAAAAATGCAGGCAATGTAAAAAAATAGTGAGTAGAAAAGAATACAGAAGACAAATGTGCATGACAGTGATTATGAAGCTACCACAGAAGGGCACCTCGACGTGGCAGAGGTCAAAGTGGCAGCTAAACAGCTGACGTTTGGGGAACATGTGGTGAAGAGTTTGGCTTAGGAGTGAGATTTATGACCGTGGATGAGAAATATATCTTCTATGAACCTCAGTTTTGTTTTAATCTGGAAAATGGGACAATATGTGAGAATTACAGCATTATCTCAACGATTTAATGAAGTAACGTGTAAAACAGCAACATAAACTTTTTGGTCTCAGAACTTCTTCCCACACGTAAAGTTATTCAGCCCTAGCTGGTGTGGCGCAGTTGGCTGGAGTATCATTCCGTAGACCAAATGGTCATAGGTTCAATTCCCAGTTAGGGTATGTGCCCAGGGTTGCATCCTAATCAATGTTTCTCCCTCCCTTCCTCTCTAACTCCACTCTTCAAAACAATGAAAAAAATGTCCTCAGGTGAACATTAAAAAAAAGGTTACTGAGAACCCCAAGGAGCTTTTATTTATGTGGGTTACATCTATAATTATTTACCATATTAAAAATTTAAGCTGAAACATTTGAAAAGTTTTTACTTGTTAAAGTTAACTATAAAAAACCCAATCCATGTTAGCAAAAAGTATGTATTTTTCTTTAATCAAAACTACTTTTCCAATAACTATGTCTGGTGTCAGATGGGTACTAGATTTATCTGGGTGATCACTTCGTAAGGTATATAAATGTCTAATCACTATAACGTTGTATATCAACTGTAGTTAAAAGATAATGTTTTAAAAATTACTTTTCTAAACAAAACACAGAGAGGAGGGCATTGTTTTGGATATTTGTAAATCTCTTTAATGTCTTGTTTCACAAAGGCTGTTGGCTTCTCAGGTCTGCTTCTGCATTCAGTCTGCAGCCCTATCACACTCCACATGGCCTCTGGGAAACCACTCTGTATATGCATGAGGGGGGCACTATGAAAACAGGTCCATGACATCTTAGTGTTATTGCCAAAAGAGTGTTAACCTCATCGACCCCCCAGAGAGTGTCTCTGAGAACCCCACGTGTCCCTGGAACGTAATGAAATAAAGGGCTCAGAACAGCGCCTGTCACACAGTAAATCTTTAATAAATACTCTTCTCTATTTCTCCATTCTTAGCCTCAATGTTGTTAGACCATGAATACACTGGGACAAGGATTTCTTCAGTTCATTACAATTGTGTAATATCCAGCCCAGTGTCTCCTGTGGACAGATGATCGACAAGTGTTTCTGTTGTTGCTTACCCCAGTTCTGTAACTACTTAGCTGTGTGATCTTCAGCCATGGCTTCTTAACCTGCATTCAGATTCAGGGGACCAATGACTTGAAAGAGGAAAAGTACTCCTTTATTTTCTGACACCCAGCATGTACTTCAATGATGACTACAGGCAATGAAACCAGAGTTCTACCAGCAGTACCAGCAACACAGTCACCAACAGATCACAGGTATTTTCCCATCACACATGGTTACTGCAGACACCTTAAAAAATCCTTGGTGCTCATCACTAACTCAGAGTATGGTGTTGTCAGATCTACCACTAGACCTTGTTCTTTAATGTAGTAATAAAGAAGCACGTATATTACAACATCACAGATTTTGAAAATATCTCAAAAACTGTATTTCAATACAACTTGATTTATTTTTAATCCTTCATATTTAACTCTGTGCACTTAAAAACATTATTCTGAGAAAGGGGTCCATTGGCTTAGCCAGATGGCCAAAAGGTGTCATGCAACCAAAAAAGTAAAAGCTCATTTATCTCTTCAGGCACCAAGTTCCTCCCTGAGCTTTCTGAGACCCCCCTCCCAGCTGTTACCCCTCCAGCTGGAGTATTTGGAATATGCTGCCCTGGTGGGGAGGAAATGGGCAGACATCCACCCACACCTGAGTGAGTTAGCAAAGCATCTGCTTTCAGTTTTTATACCAGCACTGGAGAAATTTACTCTACAAACTTCAATGCTTTTAGACTCATGGGACCTAGCACAGCTAAAGGGCTGAAAAGCTAACACTGAAAGCCAATGTTCCGCCAAATGACCTGTTATCACATTATAAAAAAATACATATCACAAATCCCAACAATAATGAATTATTTTGCAAAGAGTCCATCATCAACACAGTCTGGGTCTGCTCTTGATAGAAATAGCAGGCTTACAGTAAATGTGCCTATAATCTGAATATTCATCACTGATTTTTGCTTAAAATGTGAATAAAAGTGTTTATAGGCTCAAACAGAACAAAGGACAAAAAGAAAAAGAGAAAGAAAGAACCAAGGAAAAGAAAACAAGAAATAGGAAGGAAGAAAGAAGACTTTTCCAGGGCTATGGGGAAGAGCACTTTTTCCAACGCACTCAGCACTTCACACCTGGGTACTAACGAACCAAGGGTTTAAAGGAACAGGCCTACTGGTGCCCTCGACTGATAAGATAACACACAGGTCAATCAGGCCCACCTGATGCTAAGGATTCAGCCGACAATGCTATGTTTAAGAACTAAGGAAGCACAAACAGACTGCATTTCAGTCCCTGTAGAAAAATCTAGGCTATGTCCAAGACAGCCAACAGTGGCCCCAAGATAACATGAGAGAGCAGAGACTGCTGGACTCACTGCCCACAGTGCAAAGTGAAATGGAAGAGCAACCCTCACACTGAGTAGTCCTGAGTCGTTAAAAGGCTTCCAAATGCTCATCACATTGTTTCCTTCGCCTAGAAACAAAATCTGTTTAGCAGACACTCAGAAGTGACAATTGCCTCCCAAAAGTCCAATGAGCCAATTTTTCCAATTAGACTTAAACCAGTCTGTCTATTTTATGCTTCCTTGTTTCTCAGAAGCATAGCTCATGTTTTTACTTGCAAAGGAAAGACAGGCTGAAGACTCTCCTTCAGTAGTCCATCTAACAGAACAAAATACAACTCTTACTGGAGGAAATGAGATGCTAAAACCTAGAGGGGAGAAGAAAACTTTTTAAATCATTGGGAAGTGAGGCTGGTGCTTTAGGACGTCATCTCAACACTGAAGATGAGCAGTCACTGAATGGACACTTCACACCAGGTCTACTTCCTGAGTGACAGGAACAGAAAGCCATAACCCCCTGGTTCACTGAAGCCAAGGATGAGAGGCCACGTAATGAAACTCAGTCTGGTCTACTGCAGGAATGGTGAGGAAGAGGTGTGGAGGTCTGAGGTCTGTGAGTACCACATCTGAGGGTGGGAGGGATTGGAGCCCTGTGCAAAGGTCTAGATTTGGGGATGCAGAAGGTAGGAGGGCACTCGGCACAGGGGAGAAGCACAAGGGAGCAAAGTTCACAAAGGAGGGACTCTGCGCAGATTGCACAAGAGTGAGAAGGGCAGCGTCTGCACTGCAGGGTTAATGAAAGGAGCCAGGAGAGATAAGGGTGCTGAAGACATGCTGAACTGGATTACCGGAACCTTGCAAGTTGGGCTCAGTTTAGACTTTACCCGTAGGCCAAGGAAGGTCTCCAAGCAGAGAGGAGATATGAACACCGATGTGCTTTAGGAATAAACAACAGAGATTTATTCCTGGACAATCCGTCCTAACAGCGGGTTCTTTTGTGAAATACAGATTAATCAGAATCTATTGTGGCCAGCAAAAAATTATATCCTGGAGCAGCTTTGCTACCTGTGCCCTGGAAATGCAATCCAAATACCTGACTCCAGAACATACCATGAGAGAAGGGGAATACCATACTTGTTCCTATGACTAGCGCAATAGAAACCACATTTTGGGGCTACATTTCCATTAACTATACCAAAGTCCTAATAGTTTTGGAAATAGCTTTTATGCTGTTGAACAAAGTTAGAATTGATAACCCTTTTGTAAGCAGTAACTAACAAGCAGGCACTGCTCAATATGCTTTAAATGAATCCCATCTATTATAGAGCATTTCACTTCCATAACAGCTGGCTACTGATTATCACCTATGAGTCCCTGTCTGAAGCCTCATGACCAAATCTTGACCAGGTGGTGTGGGGAAGGAGAAACGACAGCCACCCATTTCTGAGTTGTAACCATGGTATAGTGCAAGGATCCTACAACAAATTTAAACGGAAAAAAGGCTTTGGAATAGGGGAACACAATGAATTATATTTATTATTATTATACTACATATATACTTAAAGGCTCACAATCTAAGAACAACATAGTAAATATGAGTCTCTGTTTGCTTTTATTAACTGACTCATGGCTACAGAGTTAAAAAAGGACCTAAAGATGTTATCTCTGAAAGGGACTTTGCCATCAGAAAGCACAGGTTAGGTTCGGGGACCTCTCCCTAGCAAGGAGGGAGGAGAGGAAAAATGGGGTCGGGGAAGGGAATAAAATAAAAGATTAGATTGGATTACAAAGAAGCCAAATGAATGAATCTGAGAGGAAGTGATAAAATTCAAAGCACATTATCTGTGTATACTAGGAAATTGCTCCGAAATCTAATTGCCACTGGTCATCGCCCCGCTAACAGCAGTCTTCCCACAAGACCTGAGCAACCTCACTCCTTGATGAAAAGTAGAATCAAGATTTTCACCTGAATCAAAACCCGCCGTGCAGCCATCGATTGTGAGGAATCCAAACCAACATGGCAGCAATCCCTCCGCTGGTCGAGGGGGCCTTCCAGCACCGCCTCTGTGAATGCCAGGTGCCTAGCAGGGGACGTGTCACAGTTCCCTTAATACAACGTCCTGGGCTAATTCCGCGACGGAACTCGGGGTTTAGAAGGCAGTGGTAGACCCTCTCCTTACACTCCGTTAAGGGATGAGTCCCAGGGGCCGCCACCCCCGTTCCCGTGTCACACGCTTCCTGTCTCTCCCATCACATCCACACAACTTGATTTGCCCACTCACTTTACAGCTGTTGTGAGCATCCCAGCCCCTAGGAGGAAGCGAGGGAGCGGCTTTCTACTCCCAACTCCTCACTTTGGAGCTTCAGAGAGAACCTAAGAAGAGGGGGGCAGAAAGCATTGAACAGGGAGCAGAACTCTGCCGATCTCAGCCAGTTAAACTCCTGAATGAAACCTCACTATGGGGAGGAGGGAGGCGAGCGCCAGAGCTGGTCCCACAGGGTAACCGGCGAGCGCCCTCGCCTTTGACGTTTCCAGTGCGCAAAGCGCTGAAGTTCTGGGTTCGAGAGCAACTTGGCCCCTCCCTTAACCCAAGTGCTAAAGGCACTTTTAGCCACTCGGCCCTCCCCAAACCCGGAGTAACTGCCCCCGCGGGGCTTCAGGAGAGGGCTCTGATCCCTACCCGCTCCACACTGCGGCCGGGGGAGTGGAGCCCTGGCTGCGCCCCTGCGGGCAGCGGGGGCCGGATCCCGTGCCGCACGGCGCGCGCACCCGGTGCACCGCGTCCGCCACCCAACTTTGAGCCAGGGAGGGCCGCTCCCGCGCACTTAGGGAGCACTCACCAACCCCGTACTTCTGCCGTTTGGTCGGGATCCAGCGGGCCATGGCGGCCACCTCGCCCAGCAGCGCGGCGGCTACAACTCCTGGGGCGCCGGCCGCCGTGCCGCCGAGCTCCTGCGCGCCCCGGGTTCCTCCGCCATGTTCGGCAAACTTCGCCCGCTCGGCGGACTGGCTTCGCGCTGCGCTGGCCTGCGCCGTCCGCGCCCGCCCACCCGGGATTCGCTCGGGCTCCCGCCCGGCCCGTAGTCACCTGCTGAGCGGGACGGCCGCGCCGCCCAGCGCTCCCCTCCTCCGGGCGCCGCCCCGGCCCCTCCCGCCGGCCGCGCCCTCAGCCCGCCTCCGCGCCCCAACTATTCTCTCCGGCCAGCTCTCCCCGGTCTTGACCGGCTCCGGGGCCGGCTCGCACTCCGGCTCCTCCTGGCGCACTTCCCTAAGCAGCTTCCCAAGGCAGCCTGGGGTCTGATTTGCCGTTGTGATGTTTTGCTTTATTTTTTTCTCTCCACCTTCCCTACTAGGATTCACCCTTCGAGACTGGATCTGTGGGGCGGGTTCCCCAGGGCAGTTGTCTGGAGGGCTGCGCTGGGGGCGCTGGGCACCCCAAGCCGGGCAGACCGGCCACGGATGGGCGAGGGTTGCGGGGTCCGCTCCCTTTGCGCGCGCCGGAGCCTGGGGTACACTAGAATGAATTGAGAGCTGCTTCTCGCCCCCTGGGACGCCCTCCGCGCCCTCCGCCAGTGCTCAGCGGCGCTCAATAAATAGTTGTTGAATGAATGAGCAGTTGACTACTGCGTCCACCCCCTGGAACTTCAACTGGAACCACGAGAGCCGGAAGCCGGACTCCAGGGCAGACAGATCTCCTGCACAGTTTATAACCTTCAAAGCGGGAACGTGTGGCTTGTGGGAAATGGAGAACCGATGCAAAGGACACAGGCTTCTCAGAAGTATAAAATAGTTTCCTAGGGAAGCCTTGGTGGGGAAATTATTTAGAAAGCCCTAACTTGGAAATTCTGTATCCCCAAAACACCGTACTCCTCCCCAGCTGAAGAAACTCGGACACGCGTGCTCAAGGGGTCCTCCCGAAGACCTCCCTTTGCCAACAGAGCAGCTGCCCAAGGACCATCCCTGCGGAGAAGGGGACCGACTGGGCACATCCAGGTCTTCTCGTTCACTGACTGTATAGTTTTGTAACAAAAAGCCCAAACTCGGGGACTGCTCTTCTGAACTGCCACAGACTCCCGTTGGCGCCCTCTGAAACCGCCCTCGAAACTGCCCTCCTGTAGCTCACTTCCTCCTGGAGAGACCTCCGGAATGAAGATTGGGTCGGGGGTGGGGTGAGGCAGTGGGTACCTCACTCACGGAAGTAAAAATCTGAGTAAATGACCAACTGATTCATGTTTCCATTTGAGAAAACGTGCCCTTGAGAGAAAGTTTGTCCTGCAGTCTGAGATGCCTTTCTTGCCTGTTTGGAACATGAAAAGACAGGCAGATAAAGTACAGTGAAACTAGATTAAAGAATCTGTGCGTTTTAACTTTGGTAACTTTTTGTAAAGCCGGATCTGAAATTAAAAAATAAATAAGTCCTGATCACGGTGGGTAATTCCTAGGCTTACTTATTCATCCATAAATAGGAAAAAATTTAAAAATTTATTCGCCAAGATTTCATAAGTTAAGAAATCTGTCACTTTAGATTTAACATCCTAAAGGAATCCTACCATTTTCCCCCAAATGAGCTCTCTCTGCCATCATAATTAACCTCATTTACCACGTTACGTACTTCTTCTTTCCACAAATATTTATGAAGTGCCTATTAAATGGCAAGCATTGTTTTAAGAACAGGGCACAGCAGTGAATAAAGTAAAATCCCTATCCTCATTGAGCTACAGTCTAGAAGAGATAAGACAATAAGCAAATGAATGGACGCCCACAGAGGCTGCACCTGCAGAGGAAACGTTGAAGCCAGAAGGGTAGGATGGAAGAGGGGCACTGCAATTCCGTAGTGATCACTCTGGGAAGGCATTTCTGGAAAGGTGCTGAAGAATCACAGACCAGAAGGAAGTGAGTATTTCAGGGAAAGTACTCTGAACTCAGGAACCAAAAATGCAAAGGCCTGGAGGCATGTTTGGCAGGTTCCAAAAACAAGGAATCCATGGTGAAAGGTGAGTACAGAGCCTGGTGTGGGAGGAAACTTGGTCCCAGAGGCCAGATAAAACAGGGCTGTGAAAAGCATAGGAAGGACATTTCCTATTACTAGGAGATGTGTTTTAAGCCAACCAAAGGCATGACCTAATTTGTCTTATTTGCTACAAACAGATTGTAAAAACAAGGAAGGATGCAGGAAGATCAGAAGGATGCAAGGCTATTTCAGTAGTTCAGGCAAGAAATGAAGATAGTTGGCCCTGGCAAGGTAGGTCAGCAGGTGAGAGCATTGTCCCCATACTCCAAAGTTGCAGGTGCATCTTTGGTCAGGGCACATACAAGGAGCAGCCAATGAATGCATAAATAACCAGAACAACAAATCTATGTGGCTCCCCCTACCTCAAAGAAATAAATTTAAAAAAAAAAAATTTAAAAAGGAAATGAAGGTAGTCAGGCCCAGGATGGGAAGCTGGGGAGGGTAAAAACAGGTTGGATTCTTAACATATCCTGAGGCAGAATCAACAGGAAGGCTGTGTGGGCAGAGGGGAATTCACTGAGGCTTCTGGAACTCTTAGGGTACTTTCCTCAGCATATGTTTTTGGAAAGTTTGTCCAAAAATAATCCTTTTTAAAAAAAGAGTTATATTTATTTACTATATTTTTGGGTTGGCCAAAAAATTCATTTTGTTTGTACAGTGGCTCTAGTAGCACTTAGTTTTCTTTAACTCCATTGGAAACAATTTTGTTAGATAGTATTGTGACAGCTGTCATATCAGTATGCATTAAAAAAGTATCAAAATTGGTGAATTTTTGTGCAGCCATTTTAATATTGAAGATAGAAGAAAATAAGCAACATTTTCAATGTGTCATAACTTCCTATTTCAATAAAGGTAAAAACACAACTGAAATGCAAAAAAAAGATTTGTACAGTGTTTGGAGAAAGGTGCTGTGATCGATCAAACGTGTCTAAATGGTTTGCAAAGTTTCTTGGCACTGTAGACATGTTAGCCAAATAACTCTTTGCTGTGGGGCTGTCTTATGCACTGGAAGATGTTTAGCAGCATCCCTGATTTCTATCCTCTAGAAGCCAATAGCGGGAGATAGCCAACATACTCAAAATATCCAAATCAAAGTTATTGGTGAAAAAAAAAATGTGTCTTTTAGTTTACAGAAAAAACAACATTCTTTTTGGCCAACCCATTATTTCGGGGCCCACAACCTTGATTCTTATCCCTGGGTCAAGACACAAGATGGGCCAAGGCTGACCCTAAAACTGGGCTTACGCTACTAGTGATTAGAGTTGCCATTTTCTTGGTCGTCTGTGATATCTACCTTATCTTTACACTTTATAGCTAAATTGTTCTGTACTGAAGTTTTCCTTCAATATTTCTGTAAGACTCACTTCTTACCTTCCCAGTAAGTCCTCTATGTGAACCTGTAGGAGCTGAAGCATTTTTTATCGTGGAATAGGGGCTTCACAAACTTACTTCAAGGAAAGTAAGTGTTCAAGGAAATTGGGTGTCCAGTGGCCTCCAACTGCTGGTATATTTTAAATTTAATACACATCAGAGCATTAAAGCTCATCCAATGGAACTGGATTTCTACCAAAGTGATTTCAGCAGCCTCACCCTACCCTTGCATTATAGGTCTTTTGCAAAACTTGAGGTTTGTATTTGGGCACTGACTATTTCAAGTTTGACAATAATTGTGTTAAGAGGGCTGGCAGAAAATGGAACATTTAAATTACAGCTTTCAGTATGTTTATTCTTTCTCCTCTGAAGACCGAAGTCCACCCACTTTGTTATATCAGATAGTTAAATCTCAATTGGGAAGTCTATTAAAATAATAAAAGCAGAGCTATTCAAAGTCTTTTATTAGAATCAAGCTTAAAATTAGAGTCAATCAGATGAGTAGGTGGAATAACAGCTTGTTTCCCAGAAGCATCCTTTTCCTTTTCCTCTGATTTCTTTTCAGAAGAAATGTTAAGCATGTTTACAACCACAGATAGTCAGACTCCCAAACCCACCCAAATACAAACACTTATGCACACTCATGTGCTCTGCCTAAAGGTGCGTTGGGGAAAGAAGCAAGGTAGGATAAATGAATTTGGGGGCTAGTTTGACATGAATATTGGAACCGTCCCCCGAATGGCTTCTAAGAAAATAGATGGATGTGAACACAACTGCCAAGCGCTTCCCTCCCTCGACTGATTACCAGGTCTTTCTTGCCAATCTAGCTGGGCAGATGGCAAGTCTGAGAGGAGCCATGGGTTCTGTTAAAAAGAGTTCCTTTTTTTCCCCTTATATAGAGGAGGCTCATTCTTTTTTTTTTTTTTTAGATTTTATTTATTTATTTTTAGGGAGAGGGGAAGGGAGGGACAAAGAGAGGGAGAGAAACATCAATGTGTGGTTGCCTCTTGTGTGCCCCCTACTGGGGACCTGGCCCACAATCCAAGGAATGTGCCCTGACTGGGAATCAAACTGGTGACCCTTTGGTTCTCAGGCTGGCACTCAATCCACTAAGCCACACTAGCCAGGGCTTTTTTTAAAAACGATTTTATTTATTTAGGTTATTTTTCTTTTTTAAATATTTTATTTATTTAACTGTACTTGAACAACAATTAAAACATTAAAAAATTTTTTGAAAGATTTTATTTATTTATTTTTAGACAGAAGGGAAGGGAGGGAGAAAGAAAGGGAGAGAAACATCAATGTGTGGTTGCCTCTAGTGCACCCCTCACTGAGGACCTGGCCTGCAACCCAGGCTTGTACCCTGAATGGAAATTAAACCAGTGACCCCCTGGTTCACAGGCTGGTGCTCAATCCACTAAGCCACACCAGCCAGGATATATTATTCCAATTTTTTAATCATTACCCAAGGATATGTTTATTGATTTGAGAGAGAGAGGAGAAACATTGATGTGAGAGAAAAATATTGATTGGCTGCCTTCCATATACGACCCGACTGGGAATCAAACCCACGACCTTTTGGTGCATGGAACAATACTCCAACCAACTGAGCCATCCAGTTAAGGCCATTGGTTAATTCTTGTATGTGCCCTCTCTGGGGTTTGAACCTTGTTGTATTGGGATGCTCTAAACAACTGAGCTACTCTGCCAGGGCCATATATATATTTTAGACTTTGCAGCCATATGGTCTCTGTTACAACCACTCAACTCTCAGTTGTAGCAGGAAAGCCACCAGAGACAATATGTAAACAAATAAGTGTGCCTGTGTTCTAACAAAACTTTATTTGTAGACATGAAATTTGACTTACATGTGATTTTCATAGGTCACAAAATATTGTTATTTTAATTTTTCAACCATTTAAAAACATAGGAAACATTCTTAACTTGGAAGCTATACAAAAATAGGTGGTGGGCACAATTTGGCTTATAGGCGTAGTTCACCAGCCCCTACCATGGAGCCTGACTGCCACCTTGCCACGGGCGTGCAGGGGAGGGGGGGTTTCCAGGAGATGCAGCAAGATGGTAAGGGAGGCACTGATGTGGGACTTTCCCACCAAGTCTGTCGAGTGACAGTTTTGGAGAAGCTCCTGGCAGAAAATCATTGAAAGAAAAGGACCCCAAGTACTACAGGTTGCCTAGAAACTAGAGGTTGGGGCACTCCTGAGAACAGTATCTGTTTTGGGAAATTGTGTACTGGTGTAGCCCCTCTGAATTCTGTTCTAAAGGGTAGAAACTGTAAATGAAAACCCTAACTGAACCTCTGTAAGACAGCAGCACATAGCATTTGCTTTGGTGCCCACTGGGCAAGCAGACTTCTGAAGAGGCAGGGTGGCATGCCCCTTGGAGCATTATTTACAAGAGGCAAGGCATGGAAACAACCTAAGTGCTGACCATGGATGAATGGCTACAGACTAGGTGAGATTATATAGATATAATTCAGCCATGAAGAATCAGGAAATCCTGCCACTTGCAATAACATGGATGGACCTTGAGGGCATTATGTAGGGCCCTGAAGGTCTTATCAATATGCTTTATTCCACTTTTAAGTGAAATAAGACAGAGAGACAAATACCATGTGAGTTCACTTATATGTAGAATCTTAAAAATGCCAAACTCATAGAAACAGAGGGGAATGGTGGTTGCCAGGGGCTGGGGGTGCGGTAAAGGGGAGGTGTTAGTCAAAGGGTATAAAATTAAAGTAATTTTTTTGTATGGTCTTCAGTCTCAAAGTATGGATTCATCCCAGGGTCTTTTCGGGGCATATTCGGTAGTATTCCTGAACTCACTTCTTCTAAGGTAACAAGGTATGTTTAAATACTTTGCAGCGATTACCTGGCTCAGCTGGATTAGAAGGATGGGGATGGGGGGGGCGTTCCTTACGTGGTGTCTGAGTCATTTTCCTCTGGCATAATGTTCTTATTTAAACAAGCCCTTCCCTGCCATAAAATTATGCCTCAGGGTAATACAGAGCAACTCATACCACAGAGCGAAAACAATTTTAGGAGGAGAAATAAACTCACTTATTTCCTTCTGGAAGGGAACTCCATTTGAAAATCATCTGACTATGAGGTCTGTCCAGGGGAACTTTGGGCTTGGCCCACACTTCCAGTACCAAGTGAGTGCGGACCCTCGGTGTTGACTTCTCCCGCTATTTGCTGAAAAGGCCTCTCTTCACTTGTCTTCCTGTTTGCAAAATTGTTGTTTTAATTCATTGCCTGGGTACAAGTGTTAAAGTTCTTCAAAATGAAGTAGTATTTGAAGACAGGAAATTCCTGTTTCTAGAATGTGAACAACAGGAAAATTCAATGAGCGTATATTACTTAATATTCTGTAAGACATTTTAAGTAAAAGCATACAGATAAAATGTGTATATCTGCAGTGCATCCAGTTAAGAATAAAAGAAAAATAGAAATATGCACAGTTAGGAATGCAAAATGATATAAGACCATTGATGTAAAGAAGCAATTGACCAAGACTATGCTGTGTGGTCCTTACTTAATACACTGCAGGAGTCACAGTGGAAGCAGAATCCATTAGGAAAATGCAAATGGAGGTAGTTGAGCCAAAGTAAAAAAACCTACGCCAACCAAACAGCATAGAAAAAATGGAAAATATGGTCAAAACATTACATTCAAAAACCTACCAGACTAGATACGAAGGTAAATACATTTTATACCCACAGAATAGATTCATTAAATGGAATATAAACTATTCCATAGATGACTGAATGCTTTTTAATTTATTTTATGAAAGAATGCAACCTTAGCAGAATACCCATTAAAATAAACAAGAAAAATATAAGTACAAATTTGTACCTGTGCAAATACGGTTTGCATAGAGATGCAAAATAAAATATGAGTGAATTTTATCAAGAATAATAAGAACGGATTACTAGTCGAAATGGCTGAGTGAATGAAAGTTGCAGTCGCCTTCTCCCACAGCCGCACCCGCACTACAGCCGGGTGGGGAGGACAGTGGCGACTGCAGTACAGAACAGCCATCACTGAGAAAGAACCTCCTGAAGGCCAGCACGACAGAACTCCCAGAGCCAAGGACGTGAAGAAGGGGGCACATTGAGGCTGTATGTCAACTACAATTGAAAAACTAAAGATAAAGAAATAAAATAAAACAAAAAACAATATGGAGTGACTAAATAAGTCTTATTCTAAGCCTCCACAAGGGCTTTTAGAATAATAGTAAATTTATCTGATCCAAAGTTCTTGGACAACAACTGAACAGTCATCCAGAGAGATCCACAAAAAGGGTTGGATCCCCTTTTTGGGGTTCCAAAAGGGTTGAGTACAGTCAATATTCATTCTTTTTTAAAAGATTTTATTTATTTATTTTTAGAGAAAGGGGAAGGGACGAAGAAAGAAAGAGAGAGAAGCATTGTACACCCCCACTGGGGATCTGGCCCACAACTCAGGCACATGCCCTGACTAGGAATCAAACCAGTGACCCTTTGGTTCACAGGCCAACACTCAACCCATTGAGCCACACCAGCCAGAGCTCAGTATACATTCTTGATCCAGTCTCTTAGTAAAATAAGAGTGGGATATGAATCCTCAACTTGGTGAAGAGGGTATTTTGGAAACTAGCTGCCAGCATCACAGGTAAGTGTGAATTGTCCCATATTCCAGTTCGCCAGAAATAAAAACTGAAACCCTTTCACGCACAGGGAGAGCAGTATGCAGAAATGACTTTTCCACCGCGATGAGGTGCAGGACAGCAATTGGAGGAGACCAAACTGGCTGCTACTGATTTACCAGGCTAACAGAATCGACAATGAATGTTCTCAAGTAAATCAGAATTTTGTCACATATTTAAGATTCAAAGTCTCTCGTTTTCATGTACATGTGTGATGATTCCATAGGCCACAAAAATATATCAGGGCCCTCTCATCAAATTTACCATTATATAGCCCTGGCTGGCGTAGCTCAGTGGATTGAGCGCGGGCTGCGAACCAAAGTGTCCCAGGTTTGATTCCCAGTCAGGCCACATACCTGGGTTACAGGCCATGGCCCCCAGCAACCGTACATTGATGTTCCTCTTTCTTTCTCCCTCCCTTCCCTCTCTAAAAATAAGTAAATAAAATCTTCAAAAAAATTTACCATTATACTGTAATACATGATATTTCCATTTCTGCAAAGCTCGGTTTTCCCTCTAAACTTACCCATCTTTAAATAAAGAAGAGATGTTCACTTCAAAAGTATTTCATTTGCTATGAGAAAAATTTTTTAAAGATTTTATTTATTTTTATGTTTAGAGAGAGGGAGAGAAAAACATCAATATGAGAGAGAAGCATCAATCAGCCGCTTCTCCCACACACCCCAAACAGGGAACTGAACCCACAACCCAAGTACATGCCCTGATGAACCAGCAACCTTTCGGTTTGTGGGACGATGCCCAACCCACTGAGCCACATGGGTCAGAGCTACAGAAAAATTTTAACAGCTCGATGTGATTGCTCTAACTCTGTTAGTGGTGTGCTGTGCTCTGCTGGGTGAGGTGGGCCTGCAGTGAGTGCATGTGTCATTCTGAATTCTTCCCCAAAGGCTGGTGCTGCTGCTTCCCCTAAAAGGCAAAGATCCTCCGAGTTTGCCTCCCAGCCCAAAATGAGCTGACAGCCCCACCCCTGTGGTCGATATCTGTCAACACCATCCTTGTGTGCTGACCACAGAATCATGGCTGAAAGGGAGACTTTGGGGTGTGGTTGCACCTATACAGTTTTCACAGATCCCCTGTTTAACTGGCTCCAGTGGGCATCCCTCCTTTTGAAACTGCATTAACTTGTAAACAGCCTGCAAGGCCTGTGAGACAAGGGAGCCCTGAGCCACTTTCCAGGTCAAGTCCCTGCACTTGGTTCAGATGGAAGCTTCCCAGATGGGCTAGAGAATGGCCATTAATTTCGATGCAGCAGCATGGGGAACACACACTGGTGAGAGCAACACCAATGAACAACAATAACTGCTGCTAAATTAACCTCGGACATAAGCAACTTAGGAATGATTTCAGACCCATGGGTAGTCTTCTTTTCGCGGTGCTCCACGTCTTTTCTTCAAATGACCCATCTAGTAAATGCGTATCTCATGGTGTCCTAGAAAAGGGGGTTTGACCCTTTCTTAAGATTAAAGAACACATATGTTGAATGTTCTTATTCCAATTCCCATAGCAGAAAAATACAATCAAATTTAGAGAATAAATTAGAAAGAGGGCAAAACTTCAAAATATAGCTGACCCTTGAATTCCACAGGGGTTAGGAGTGCCAATCCCCTGTGCAGCTGAAAGTCCGTGTATGACTTCTGACTGCCCAGAAATTAAGTTGTCCCTCCGTGTGGGCACAGGATTGATTCTAGAACCCTCCATGGATACCGAAATGCACAGATGATCACGTTCCCTCCATCAGATGCTGTAAAACAATGTGTACAGTCCATTCACTGCATCCATGTGAATTGTGGATGGAGAACAGTCACAAGTACTTATTTTAAAAAATGTGTGCATGAGTAGGCAGTAGGCAGTGTTACTGGAGAGTAAAGCGTAACTTTTAAAATTTAATAAAATCAGCCCATATCAATTTGTGTCTGCTTTATTTATTTATTTATTTATAATTAATTAATTAATTAATTTTCCTCACCCAAGGACATGCTTTTTGATTTTAGAGAGGGGACAGGAGGGAGGGAGAGAGGGAGAGAAACATCAATGTGAGAGAGAGGCAATCAATCAATTGCCTCTCGTACATATCCCAACTGGGGACTGAACCCATGACCTATGTATGTGTCCTGATGGGGAATTCAATCTGCAGCCTTTCGGTATAAGAGGCAGTGCTCCCACTAACTGAGCCACACCAGCCAGCACCATGTCCGCATATTTTAATAGAAATAATATACTATGCATGCTATGCTACAGCAAATAGCCTAGACAACTCTAGAAGAATAGCAGAAAATTAAAAGATCAAGGGAGAAATGTTGCTATTCCTGAAAAAGAAAGCTGAAAAGGAATGCTTAAAACAAAACAAAAACAAAACAAAATGGAATTCAGCGTCAAATAGCAGCACATAAATGTGGTACTAGTGCCATCTGCTGCTGTAAATATAAATTGCAGCTATCCAGTTGCTGACTTGTTCTGAATAGTATTCTGATTCTTTGAAAACTTGCTCTCCCATGGCAGGAACATGTATTTTATACTGCTTTCATATTCCTACTTACCCAAGTCTTACTACAGCAAGTCCTCAAATAATGTCTTTTGTTCAGTGTTGTTTCTTTACAAAGTTAATTAGAAAAAAAATCATTCTGGGCAGGGGCCACAGACTGTGAGATTGGCAGGTTCTCCCCATGTTTGTGTGGGGTTTTCTCCTGGGCTCCTGTTTTCTCCCACATCCCAAAGTGTCATGTGAGGTGAATCCACAGGTCTGAATGACCCCAGTCAGAGTGAGTGTGGGTGTGGGTGTGTCTGTGACACCCTGTGATGGAAGGAAGTCCTGTTCAGGGTGGGGTCCCACCTTCACCCGAGCTGCTGCGAGAGACTCTGCCTACTTCCACCCAGAAGTGGAATCAGCAGGTTGAAAAGTCATTGTCCTACTTGATTGTTTTGATCTTTATTAGATGTATGTATAACTCACATTTAAAATTGGAAGTGTTTTGGGGTCTTTATTTAGAAGTTTGGTGATGTTTTGGTGGCCAGAAATTTAATGTAGGAACTTAACTCTAGCTTCTGTCATTTAGTCTCTGGTAAAATTGGTTTAATTATGTCATTTTGCTTGAAGTTGAGGTTTCCAATACCTTATCAACAATGCTAAGTGAGAACTCATTGCATGTGCTGAGAAACACTGTGTCAGGTGCTTTAGGTTGGTCCTCTCACTTACATGTCATAACAACTCTACCAGGCAGATAGGGTTTTCATCCCCATTACACAGATGAAGGTCACTGAATAATTTACCCCAGGTCTGAAGGGTTGGGGCAGAGCCAGCTGAACACACCGGCTGTTGGACCAGAAGCCGACCTCAAGGCCACCATTCTGCCTGATTATGCTATGTTGCTTGGCGGTGGTGGGATCCTTTTGGGGGATCATTCAAAATAACTGTTTCCAACACTCCAGCTCCAGTTTGCCATTAAAAACAGAATCAGAGCAGAGAAGAGGGCCTGCAGGTTTTCTTGTGTGGCCTTTCCAATTTTAATAATGCTTATCAGGTTTCAGACATTTAGGTGCCTTCATGCTAATTTGCATGTCTGACAATAATAACTTGCACTGGAATATTTGCAGAGTACCTCAGCTTAGAAATAGGAAAATGGGTCAGATTTTTCCTGAAAGGCATCTTCTGAGGATTCCAAAACCCTGTGTTTCTATCAAGGGGACGAGAAAGGCTTATTAGTCCTTGTTTTGTATAGATGGTTTGTCAAACCTTTATTGGTTATCGTACGCAGATGCTAAGAACTTTCAGCACTGTGTTCTGATGAATCCCAGGGCTTGTTGCTAAATGTAAAGGTATTTTGTGTCCAAGGTCTGAAAACACAAAACAGAGAGGGAATGAAGCAAATAGAAAGTATAGTGATAGATGAGGTCCAGGAGGGGAAAGGAGAAAGTGGTTGGAGATGTGGGCAGGCCAGTAAGTCCCAGCGAAGGAGAGAAGCGAAATCTGGAATGGCACCCAGCAGCCCATTCCTGGGAAAGCTGATGGCAGCCTAGGTCCGTCCCAGCAGCACCCAGGAGCAGACTGGCAGTGGGGTGATGATGACTCCCTGACGGTGTGGCTGGTTCTCAGAATAACATCCTTGAAATCTAGAGTCAACTCCAGATATGATGCATGTCCGATGCATTCAATGGAATCAAGACCCGTCCAGCATCACTGCTGAGAAGAGTGCCACGCTTTAGCTCCTCTCCTTCCCCTCGCTTCTCCTCCACAGGTTTGGCAGTGGCAGCACTTAATTTAATCCAGCCGTAAACAGTTGAAAACCTCAATAGTGAGTTCTGAACGGATTAAGTATGTGCACCCAAGAGCTATGGCTTAGTTGCTGAGTTACAGCTTAGATTGGCATCTCAAAGGTGGGCTGCAGATTCCTGGGCCTGCGTCCTACTTGCCTTCTGGATAATTCTGCTCCATGTGTGTGGCAGTGGTAGCCAAGAGTTCTGGAACTAGGTACTTCCAATGGCAGCCTCCTTCAGTTATTTCGACAGGGCGAATTTCCTGTGTGCGTGTGTGTGTGTGTTGCCATCCATCTTCCAGCTTCAAGTAGAAGCCCAGCAGCTGTCCCGAGTCTCTAAGGATGTTGAGTCAGACAGACCCTTGAGTCCCCCTCCTAGGCGTGGTGTATGTGCAAGGGAAACAGAGCCCTTTCTTGTTTAGGCCACTGTTACTCTGGATTTTCTGTCCCTCAGGATGGAACCCGATCCCACTTGATCCAGGAAGTTAGAGAACATGACTGGCCTGCCATGGCATGTTTACACACGCTCCTTAGTAAATCTACACTATACATTATTATCCGAGATTGCCATGTCCTGAGACACAGAAAGTGTCCAAACGTTGATGTGGCAGAGACCACTGGCTTAACTAGGAGACGGAAACCCCACTGGCTGTTTAAACAGAGATGTCAGTGTGTTACAGAATGGATCCTGGGGGTGGGGGAGGGGCAGGGAAGATAGTGTTACCTAATGGACCCTCTGTCTCCCGGGGTCCCCCTATAGTAGGTTCCCCTTGCCCGCTGCCAGGGAATTATGACTCTCAATGCCAGAGTTTAGTGAAAAGGAAAGGAACTATTTATTCAAAGGTCACACCGATTTAGAGTAATGATTAATGTCTTCATTAAAATCCAAAAGTCCCTTAAAACACCTACAAATACACAGTCCTTCCTTTCCCCCTTTGCCCAGTCAGGGGTAGCATATCTCAGGTAAAGAAATACAAGTCTGTGGCTCAGGTAGTCCTGGTTCTTCCCAGTAAGGCTGGCAGGCCTCCCTTGGTTCCCAGCAACATCAGCTGTGTCGCTGGGATCTCCAGTTCTTAATTCAATACCACGTGGCACCTTCTCATGGCCCACTAGCAAGAGTCCTGTCGCTTCTTCCCTTCCCTGCAAGGTCTTGCATTGTCCCCATCCCTAGTCCTGCATTGTCTCTCCTGCTTCTTGAACTGTGTGGTAAAGAGAGCCCTAAAACTGTGTGGTTTGAACCTGCATGGCTGCTGCACCTGGGTTTCAATCCCTGTGCAAATCTTCTTCTGCAACCCCATTTCCAACTGCTCCATGCACAATTGGCTATACCTGCCAGCATTCTGTATTTTTTCTAGCTTTTCTCGGCTGTCATAGTAAGTCCAGGCAGGCTTGACTCCATGGCAGGAGCCAGCCATCTCCAAGCTCTCACACAGGCACAGGCTCACTGTAACCAGAGGGGAGCTGCCTTCCAGTTACCTCATGGGTCTAAGTCAATCCCATCTCCCTGGCTCAGAGCTTGGCAACAGCTGTTTAACATGTCTATGAAACCAGTCAAAAGTTGTAGATATGTTAAATGGCTGTTCTTGTGGTTATTTGCAAAACTCTTGCTATGCAAAATAACTCTCAATGGCCCTGCTCCATATGTCGCATCCCCCAGTTCAGACTTGTGGGGGTGAGGACATCTGTATATATTTTTAATATTTTCCTGGACACCCTGAGTCCTGGACCCCATTACAAATCCCTCTTGTGGGGTGCCCTGGCAACCTCGAGGGACAGAGCAGCTGGTAGAACAGGTCGTGTTAATGTTTCCATTTATTTGCTGCCCTCCCAGGAAGGGGTGCTACATCCTGCCTCACTGATGTGTGACTTGTTTTGGGCAAACGTAAGCAGGGGTGACATACACACTTCCGAGTTGAATCATGCGATACGTGAGTGACACAACTTGTGCATGAAGGCTTTCTGATAGGTAGGCAGTGTGGTGAGGATGAAGCACTGGGCTTGGAGTCAGGACACCTGCATTCAATTCCTGGCTCTCCCACTTCGTACCCTGATAGATTTGGGGCCGGTCACCAAGCTTTGCTTGATGTCAGTTTCTTCACTGGAAGGATGGGCTCAGTGATGGACTGACGCCGATCTCTCAGCTTCCTTTCATCTGCTACAGTATACCTTGGGTCAGCCATACAACGACACTTCTTTAAAGGAGAACATCTTGTCCCTAGTGTGGACGAAAAGGGGCCACATATGAAACCTGACAAGCTCAGGGGAGGCCTGTTGTGTGGCCTTACTAACTCAGAGACATGGGATGGCTTGTAATTAAAACTTTCTAACTAAAAGCAGGTCATGGTGGGCAGTCATGACCTAGGCTGGATTCTTCTCGGACAAAGGTCAGTCTTCACCTTAACTGAGCCTGTCTATTGTCCTTGCCTCAAATTTCCTTCTTTCAGACCCCTCAAAGCACAGGCACTGCACCAGGGGGAGACCATAGCTCCTCTCATTGTTATTGTCATCATGTTAATTGTTGACTGTTTGCTGTCCTGCCCCCACCTATGTAAGAGAAGTATGTGTCCATCATTTTACTCTTTATCCAGTCCCAGAGGTCCCCCCTGCCACTCCCACCCCCACCACTCTGCTTTTTCCCTGACTCCCTAATCTATCACTGAAGGATTTCATGTAACCCACTTAAGTCTCCTCTTTTGATTGTAATGTATAAAATAAGGTGCAAAACTGCCAATTTCCCAATCCGTTGACGTTTTGTTTCCCAGCAATTGTTGTCAGTTTGGCTCAGATAAACTCATAAAAATTCTTATGGGTTTGGACATTTCTTATGTTGACATTAGATCAAGGACTTTTCTTTCCTGCACTTGTCCCTTTGACTAAACGTTGCCTTTGTCCTGGTACTTATTTACCAAGTGGGTTTTTTCCTCCTAAGAATGAATGTTTTTTCCATGAACCAAAGCAGTGCAAAGTCCACTCATTCCAGCTTCTAAAAGGACAGTTCCGTTGGCTGGAAAAAAGAGTGCCTGTTTTCCTAGTGACTTAGCAGGTGCAGGAAAAACACCAATATTTAAAGGTCTAGGATAAATGCAGATCCTCTCAAGTGGTGTTAAGTGTTTCAATGGAGAAATTTTGAGAAAGCAGCTGTAACACACTCTTTGAGGTCCCTGTTCCCTGCTCAGCTTGCACTTCAGAGCTCCCGGCTGGGCTCACCACCTGCCCTGTCGCCACCTGCCTGGTGGTCACTTTCTTTCCTCTTCTTCATCGGGAGAAAGATCATATTCCACTTGAGTTGCACCGACCAGATCTCCTGACCTGGGGGGACCACGGACATCTGATCGGTGTGATCCTGCGCACAGCTGTGGTACAAGTGCAGCGGTGCAGGTCCACAGTACCCTTTCAAAGGCCGGGTGTCTCAGGGCTTTCCAGGACACCGTACCCATGTAAGTTAGAGGTGTGCTTGGGACTCTTCCTGCCAGCACTTCTCTGAAACTGTGAAGTCCTGGCATTGGGAGGGGGTGGGGGTGTTAGGGGAGACCACCCACATTGTTCAGACACACCAAGGTTCTGGGTTTGACCTTTGATCAGGGCACGTACAAGAATCAACCAATGAATGCGTAGATAGTGGAACAACGAATCTATGTTGATTTCTCTCTCTCATCTTTTTTCTCTCTAATATCAATAAATAAAAACCAAAATAAACTAGCTATGCCCCATCTCTCCTGGGCACTGTCCTGTGATCTCTTACCAATCCTGTTGCCTGGTGATCATGCTGATTTCTAAACAAATGGCCTTGACAGGGGCCGGTGGGGGCTTCCCCTCATTTCCCTCTAGTAGGTTTTGGTTTCCCAGCATATATAAAAGTTATGTTACACTATACTGTATTGTATTAAATGTGTAATATACCTTAACTAGAAAATACTGTATTGCTAAGAATTGCTAACCATCATCTGAGCCTTTAGTGAGTTGTACTATTTTTGTTGGTGGAGGGTCTTATCTTCAATTTGTAAAAAATGCAGTATGGCAATGCACAATGACGTGAACTACACCTGCAGCACTAACCAACCCTACCTGACACTGTTTGGAATGCTGCTCCCCACACAAGCTCCCTTGGGTTTTGCAGTAGCCCTGTGAGTTGCACAGCACTCGATGTCCACCAGCTTGGGCCAGGTACAGCTGGGATAACAAGCAGCCCCACGCCTGATTACTTTCAATAACGAAGGGTCACACTGCTCACATTTCAGCTTGGCTGTGGACTGGCTGTGGCCCCGCAGCTCTTGCCCACTCTGACTTTCTAGTTCCGGGAGCAGCTCCAGCTCCAGCTCCAACATGAGCCCGTCTTTTCCTCTCACATTCGTGTCCCCACAGCTTGGATGCCTAGGCCTGCTGTCAAGTGCGGTGGAGAGTGCAAAAACAGAAATGGGAAGGGATCATCGTTTCACAGGCAGCAAATCTGAGAAACAGAGAGGGTAAGCACATGGCCTGAGGCGATGCAGCGAGGCAGGGGCGGACTAGGCCCCAGGGATCACATTCAGTAACAAGCATTGTTCTCTGCTCTAAGTCTTGTGCCACTTCCAAGTCCTTTTGAATCATTCCTACAAGTGTCCAGGGAGTATCTCACAGGTGCTCACAAACAAGTTCTCTTAGGCCTGGCCACTAGGTGAGGTGTCTCCAAGCTGTCACCTCTGTCCGATATTGAAGTGCCACCTCCAGACTCTCTTGCTCCTGTTGAATGTGTTGAAGCTGCTAGGCCATCAACACCACGAGCCTCAGGACTTGCAGGGGCGCCGCTGTGGTGCTGGGCCACCAGCCGGTGTCCCTGGGTGTGGGTGGACACCCAGAGGGCAGACTCCACCACTGTCTCGTATCTCACTGTTCTCAGGATCTCACAGTGATTTTTCTGAGTCATTATTTAATTTTTTAATAGGTAAAATGTGCACTAGTTAAAAATAACAGTGTAAAAAAGCATGTTGTCTTACTTCTATTTTTGCCCCAAGTCCCCACTTCTGAGAATAAAATCATTATTTTCTTGTGTATTTTCTACAGTTTCTGTATAAAAAATAGCAATGGGTTTTATCCCATTTCTTACACACAAGGCAGCATACAATACTATTCTGCACTATTAAAGGTGTAAGTGTGTTTCCCCAAGAAGATATGTTGAAGCCTTAAACTTCAGTACTTTTGGATCGGGCTTTATTTGGAAATAGGGTGTTTGAAGATGTGATCAAGTTAAGATGAGGTCATTAGGGTTCACCCTAATCCGAGATGACTGATGTCCTAATAAGAAGAAGGAAATCTGGTGACGAAGACATGTGGAGAGAATGCCACGCGATGACAGGCTGAGCAATACAGTGCAAGCCAAGGACTGCTGACCACCAACAGGAGCTGAAAGAAACAAGGCAGGATCCTCCCCTTGAGGCTTTGGAGCAAGCACGGCCCTGCTGACATCTTGATTTTGGACTTCTAGCCTCCAGAGCTGCAAAAGGATACATTTCTAATGTTCTGAGCCACGTAGCTTGGGGTACTTCGGTATGCTAGCCCTAGTAAACTTAGTGTATCAGAGATTTTTCTGAAGCAGTACATGGAAAATTTCCTCTTGTAAAAAATGCCAAACAGTATTTTATTGGATAACCATAACTTAATTATCTTACTCTACTGATGGACACTTGAGTTAATTTCATTCTTTTCTATTATAAATAATTTTGCAATGAATAATCTTGTACATATGTTATTTCATAAGATGAAGCTTGAGGAAAGAAGCCATATCCACAACATTAAAGTGCAGGTGAAGCAGCAAATGCTTATGTAAAACCTGCAGCTAGTTTTCTGGATCTATCTAAGGTCATTCATGAGGGTGGCTGTGTTAAACAACAGATTTTCAATGCAGATGAAACAGCCTTCTATTGGAAGATGCCATCCACGTTTTTCATAGCTAGAAAAGTTAATGCCTAGCTTCATAGCTTCAAAAGACAGGCTGACTTTCTTGTTAGGGCCTAATGCAGCTGGTGACTTTATGTTGAAACCAACACTCATTTACTATTCCAAAAAACTCTAGGGCCCTTAAAAGTTATGCTAAATCTACTCTGCCTGTGCTCTATAAATGAAACAGCAAAGCCTGGATGACAGTGCCTTTGTTAGAACATGATTTACTGACTATTTAAGACCCACTCTTGAGACTTACTGCTCAGAAAAAGAGAAGATTCCTTTCAAAATATTACAGCTCACTAACAATGCACCTGGTCACCCAAGAGCTCTGATGGGAATATACAATGAGATTAATGTTGTTTTCATGCCTGCTAATGCAATATCCATTAAAAAAAATACATGTTGTAAGGCTATAGCTGCCATAGATAGTGATTCCTGTGATGGATCTGGGCAGAGTAAGTTGAAACCTTCTGGAAAAAATTCACTATTCTAGATGCCATTAAGAACATTTGTGATTTATGGAAGGGTCAAAATATCAACAAGAACAGGAGTTTGGAAGAAGCTGCTTTGTGGATGGCTGTGAGGGGTCAAGATTCCAGTGGAGAAAGTAACTGCAGATGTGTTGGAAATAGCAAGAGAACTATAATTAGATTGAGCCTGAAGATATGACTGAATTACTATAATCTCATGATCAAACTTTAACAGTTGAGGTGTTGCTTCTTATAAATAAACAAAGTGCTTTCTTTTAAGAAAATTTAGTCACTTATTTTTAGAGAGAGGAGAAGGGAGGGAGAATGAGAGGGAGAGAAACATCAATGTAAGAAGGAAACAATGATTGGTTGCCTCTTGTCCGCACCCCAATGGGGGACTGATCCTGTAACCCAGGCTTGTGCCCTGATGGGGAACCGAACTGGCAACCTTTCACTTTGCAGAATGATGCCCAATCAACTGAACCACATGAGTCAGGACAAACACTGGTGGTTTTTTGAGATGGCACCTACTCCTGGTGAAGATGCTGTGAAGACTTGAAATGACAACAAGTATTTAGAATATTACATAAACTTAGTTGATAAAGCAGTGGCAGGGTTTGAGAGGACTGATTCCAATATTCAAATAAGTTCTATAATAGGTAAACTGCTATCAAAGAGCATCGTAAGCTACAAAGAAATTGTCAGTTGATACAATGAATTTCACTGTTATCTCATATAAAGAAATTGTCCCAGCCAGCCAACCTTCACAGCCACCACCCGATCAGTCAGCAGGCACAGCATCGAGGCCAGATCCTCCACCAGCAATGAGACTACAACTCACTGAAGGCTCAGATAATGGTTGGCATTTTTCAGCAATAAATTATTTTGAAATTAAAGTAAGTACATTGGTTTTTTAGACATGATGCTGTTGCACACTTAATAGACTCTGGTATAGTCTAAACATAACTTTTATATAGACTGGAAAACAAAAAAATTCATGTGACTTGCTTTATCACACTATTTGCTTTATTGTGGTGGTCTGGAACCAAACACATGATATCTCTGAAGTATGCCTACAGTCACTGGGCCTGAAACAAGGAAAGATATTCCCACATAGGGTAATAATCCCGTCATTGGCAGCAAGGGCTCTTTAACTCTTGGTAGGAAGTGTTCCAGGTACAATGTCCATTTTTATGTGGCTGCGTGGGGGTTGAAAAGCTATAAACATGAGACAGCCTTTTCCAATACCTAAAACAAAAGTCACATCATCTGTGTTCCCATCTATCTATGCAGCATGAGATGGTAGATGAGGGCCAGGACAGTTGCCATAAAAACTATGTTTGGAAAAGAAAGGCCTATGAGACACGCAGCAGACTATGGTCCATATCACAGATCAAACTATGCAGGATGAACTGAGAAGGCTCCTTGCCTTTGCCATGGAGTGACCTTTAGGCTAGACTCTGGTTCAACTCTCTAGCAAGAAGTTTTTCCATTGTTCTCACTGGTTTTCTAGTGAAGTGGACATTAGAGAGTTTGGTCCTAAAGTCTGTGTTTCTTCCACAACCTGCTTCTTGCTGGAGCTGGACATACTTGAAACCCTTGCCCCAAGAAGGGAGACATCTGAAAGACTAACCACACCACAGCATCCGAGTCAAAGCCCAGGACCCCTGGAGGATGCACAGTGTTTTCCATGGTGTGTTATTTAGAGGCTTTATCATCTAGGCAGAGAAGTAGCACCCATCATTCCTTTCCCATCTTTTTGGTCAGAGCATTTCATGTGGCCACAGCTGGCTACAACAGGAAATGTAGACTTTAGCTGGGTAACTATGTTCTTAGCTAAAAGTCCAGTGTACTATCATTGAAGAGGTAGGTGACTGGTACTCAGCCTGATCCACACTCAGCCCTTGTGCCATCTTCTATATCATGCTGGTGCAAACGTGGGTTTCAGCACGTCTCCATGACTCACACAGACACAAACCACATGTACACCTGCACAGAGCTTTGTTGATGATAATAGACCACTGGGTTTGGGAAGGTGGGTGGCATTTATGTAACTTAAGATTAACATTGTAACATCAGATCTTCCCATTCTTTAAAGACCCCATGCCATTTCACTACATTTCTCAACCTTCTGTCTGTTTTTCTCTTTGTCGTGCTTGTTCTATGATGAGAAGTTACCACCCAGTCCTACACCTGAGTGGTTTAGCTTTGTTTCTGTGTCCTCAACTACTGCTAATGCCCTGACAATCTCACCTTCCACCCTAGTGATAATATTATGAGATTCTGCTAAAGGAAGATAGCTCTGTTTTAAAAGGAATTCAAGGGCCAAATGTTAAAATTATGGTTTTTCCTTTTCATCAGGATGGTGCCCAAAGTGAAGGAGGAAGTCCCTGCCCCTCCCAAAGCTAAGCCAAAGCAAAGGCTTTGAAGACAAAGTAAGCAGTGCTGAAAGGTGTCCATAGCCACAAAAAAAAAAAAAAGAAGATTCATATATCATCCACCTTCTGGAAGCCTAGCACTCTACAGCTCTGAAGGCAGCCAAGTGTCCTGGGAAGAGCGTCCCCAGGACGAACAGGCTTGACCACTACGCCATCATCACATTCCCCGAGTACTGAGTCAGCCATGGAGAAGATAGAAGACAGCACTACACTTGTGTTCATTGTGGAGGTCAAGACCAACGAGCACCAGATCAAACAGGCTGGGAAGAAGCTCTATGGCATTGACGTGGCCAAGTCCACACCCTGGCCAGGTCTGATGCAGAGAAGGTCTATGTTCGACTGGCCCCAGGCTATGATGCTTTGGATGTTGCCAACAAAATTGGGTTCATCTAAACTAACTCCAGATGTCTAATTCTAAATATAAAAATTTTATACTAAAAAGAAAATTATGATTTTCTTTTACCCTGCTCAGATTTTTTGTACAGTAGAGAAGGGACTGGAAAGAAAAGTATAAAATATATGAAATATATGTAATTGCATGGTGAGATTATAAAAATTCTTCTCTATTTTAAAATGTGTTATTATAGAAATATATTTCCTTTGTAATTGGAAAAATAGACTATACTGAAGAATCCACATTTTTTCCTGAAAATTGGTAAACACATTGCATAAATTATATGCAGCTCACTTCTTATCTGCATTTCTATAGTAAGAAAAGAAAAAAGATAAAATAATAACATGTTTATAGAACGCTTACTATGTTATAGGCAATTCACTACATACAGTGCATGAATTTGTTAATTAAATGCTTATAACAATTTTATAAAGTGGGTGCCTTTATTATTTCAATTTTATAAACTAGGGAACTAAAGCACAGAGAGGTCAGTTACCGGTGCAAGCTCACACAGCTAATAATAATAACCTGAACAAGCATAGAGTGCTTACTGTATGCATCATTCTATGTGCTTTATATGTAATAATACTATTTAATTCTTAGCTCAATGGTTTATGATAGCTAATGTCATGGTTCCTATTCACAGATAAGTAAACTGAGGCCCTGAAAAGTTTAGTAACTTGCCAAGATTATAAAGCTAGTAAGTGGCTAGGCTGGCATTTGATCTGGATGGTAGGGATCCAGGTCTGTACTTTTGAACATTAATACTTACTACCTGAGCTTGTGTTGTAAAGCTAATGAGCCTATTCTCAAAATCACAGGGGGCCATGAAGAGACTTCCTTTGAGAATACCAGCCTCTGGGATGCACGGTCTGGGGAAGATGCTATGACTGCTGGTCCTTGTGTGCGTCAGGGCAGTTGGACTGAGTTCCACTATGGAACCAACTTGGGTGCATCCGTTCACAGCAGGATAGGAAGGCTCTAGGAGGTAAGGGTTTGAATTACAGCAACCTGAAAATGCAGTGAGGCCCTTGCCTGGAAAATAAACATCAGACTGCTTACTCAAAAAGCAAAACCTGGATTTGCTGGGCTCTCCCGAGAGACACCATCGTTAGTAAGGGCCTCACACCAGCTGGCTTCCTGTGCACAACGAAGCCTAATAACGCTGACAGGCCACATCAGCTTGCACTAATGGGCTCGTGTTTTATTTATTCAGGTGCTGAGTTGACATTTCCCAGACTCCATAAATCCACGGATTTGGAAATAACTGGGTCCCCTCTCTTTATACTGTGATGTTATCTCCCCAAATGAAGGAAATAGGACTAGAAAAAGCATTAGGCAAAATTCAAAACACAAATCCTTGGTGTTTAACATGATATATTGCAAAGAAATTTCTGGTGCTGAAAGCCACTCTTTAAGCAACACTTCCACATAGCTCCAAGTAAATAATGTAACAGCATTATTTATTATCTGGACCCTTCTTTCCTCCTTTCCCCTTCCTTCCTTCCTGTTTTGAACTTTATATTATTTAAAATAATGATGCAATGAATAACTTTGTATATATATCACTTCACACATGAGTGTATATTTTAGGATAAATTCCTAGAAGGGAGTCAAATGATACAAGCACTGTGATTATGGTAAATATTGCCAAATTTCTCTTTCTTGAATATATTATTTTACACTTCTACTTACAGAGTATGTAGGTGCCTATGACCCTGAACCCTCAACGACTTAGTTTATCAAACTTTTCAGACTTTGTCAACTTGATAGGTGAAATGCGTATTTCACCTATCACCTTGATAGGTGAAAAGTGTATTATCAGTGTATTTTTAATTAGTTTCTCTTATTATGAATGAGATTGTTCATCTTTCACACATTTCAGAGCTATTTGTATAGTCTTTTCTGTTAAACATCAATTAATATCCTTTATTCTTTATTCCATTGAGTTAGTCAGTTTTTTCATTAATTTTTTTGAATTTATTGGGGTGACATTGGTTAATACAATTATATAGGTTTCAGGTGTACGATTCTATAATATAGTCTCTTTATTGTGTGTTCACTACCCCAAGTTAAATCTCCTTCCATCACCATTTATTCCCCCGTTACCCACTTCCATCTTCCCCAGACCCCTTTTCTCTGTCAGTCACCCTGCTGTTGTCTGTGTCCATGAATCTTTCTTGTCTTTCTTTTGTTTTCTCAATCCCTTTATCCTTCTCACTCAGCCCTCAACCCCCTTCCCTGTGACAGCTGTCAGTCTCTTCTCTGTACCCATGAATCTGTTTCTCTTTTCTTTGTTAAGTTGTTGTGTTCATTGGATTTCACATAACAGTGAGATCACATGGTATTTGTCTTTCACTAACTGGTTTAGTTCACTTAGCATAATGTTCTCAGGTCTATCTAGCTGTCTCAAAAAAAAAAGATTTCCTCTTTTATGACTGAGTAGAATTCCATTGTATAGATGTACCACAGCTGTTTTATCCACTCATCTACTGATGGGTACTTGGGCTGCTTCCATATCTTGGCTATTGTAAATGATGCTGCAATGAACATAAAGGTGCATACATTCTTTTGAATTAGTGTTTTGAGAGTCTTCCAATATATTCACAGAAGTAGAATTGCTGGGTCATAAGGTAGTTCCATTTTTAGTTTCTGAGGAAATTCCATACTCTTTTCCACAGTGGCTGCACCAGTCTGCATTCCCACCAACAATGTATGAGGGTTCCCTTTTCTCTACATCCTCACCAACACCTGTTGTTTGTTGTTGATATTGATGACAGGCATTCTGACAGGTGTGATATGATATCTCACTAGGGTTTTAATTTGCATTTATCTGATAATTAGTGACATTGAGCATCCTTTCACTTGTCTATTGGCCATCTTTATGTCCTTTTTGGAGAAGAGTGTTCAGATCCTTCACCCATTTTTTAATGGGATTGTTTGTATTTCTGGTGTTGAGTTGCATACGTTTTTAAAAATAGATTTGGATATTAAGCCCATATCAGATGTATTGGTGAATATGTTCTCCCATTCTTTGGGTTGTCTTTTCATTTTGTGGATAGTTTCCTTCTCTGTGCAAAAACTTTCTAGTTTGATTTAGTATTATTTGCTCATTTTTTCCTTGGTTCCTTTGCCTGAGGTGGTATATCATAAAAAATACTGCTACAAGAAATATCTGAGATTTTTCAGACATTCCATGCAGCAACATCTTCATTGATATGCTCCTTAAAGCAAGGGACATAAAGGAAAGAATAAACAAATAGGACATTATCAAATTAAAAAGCTTCTACATGGCTAAAGAAAACAGCATTAAAGTGAAAAGAGAACCAACTATATGGGAAAACATATTTGCCAATGATACCTCAGACAAGGGTTTGATCTCCCAAATGTATAAAGAACTCACATGACTCCACTCCAGGAAGACAAACAACCCAAGTACAAAATCATCAAAAGACTTGAACAGACACTTCTCCAAGGAGGACATACAGAGGGCCCAGAGACATGTGAAAAGATGCTCAGCATCACTAGCCATCAGGCAGATGCAAATTAAAACCACAGTGAGATATCATCTCACACCAGTCAGAATGGCCGTCAGAAACAAATCAGCAAACAAGTGTTAGAGAGGATGTGGAGAAAAGGGAACCCTAGTGCACTGATGGTGGGAATGCAGACTGTTGCAGCCACTGTGGAAAGCAGTATGGAGTATCTTGAGAAAACTAAAAGTGGAATTGCCTTTTAACCCAGCAATTCCACTACTGAGATTATACCTTAAGAACCCTGAAACACCAATCCAAAAGAACCTATGCAGCCCAATGTTCATAGCAGCACAATTTACAATAGCCAAGTTCTGGAAGCAACCTAAGTGCCCATCAGTAAATGAGTGGATCAAAAAACTATGGTACATTTACACAATGGAATACTACACAGCAGAGAGAAAGAAGGAGCTTCTACCCTTTGGGACAGCATGGATGGAACTAGAAAGCATTATGCTAAGTGAAATAAGCCAGGCAGTGAGGGACAAACACCATATGATCTCACCTTTAATAGGAACCTAATCAACAAAAGAAAAAAGCAAACAAAATATAACCAGAGACATTGAAATTAAGAACAATCTAACAGTAGCCAGAGGGGAGTTGAGAGGGGATAATGGGGGGAAGGGTTTTCAGGAACATGTACAAAGGACACATGGACAAAACCAGGGGGTGGGGCAGTAAGAGAAGGGAGGGAGGTGGGTTTGGCTGGGGTGGGGGAGAGTGGTGGGGGTTAAATGCAGACAACTGTAATTGAACAACAATAAAATAATTTTTTAAAGAAAAGTAGCAAGATTTCTGTTCACCAGGAAGAGATGGAATCTGCTGGAGACACGGGCATTCTCTTAAAGGGCCAATGCACAATTTCATTCACAGACATTCACCCTGGGTTCCAGTGGAGGTGGTGTGAAGCAGACCAGAGTTGCCTAAGGAGAGTCTGGGGTTGGTGGCTCTGGGGAGGGAACTGAGCAGACAGCCACCAGGATCCCTGTGCTGAGTCATTCTACCACACTGCATACACCATTTTATTGGGTGGAACACTCCCTTTTTTACAGCATGAGGCTGGGTGAAAGCAATAGCCCCACCCTCTAGATTCCCTTTCACATCTCCCTGCAGAGCTTAGGTCCTGCTGAGGAGTCAGCTGCCTTGGCCAGGGTATAGAGGTTTGGGCAGACTCAGGGGATGTCAGTGACTAAGTTGACAGGCTTTGGATGGGGGCCATTCCCTCCTCCCACTTTTCTGTGAACATGGCTAGTGCTTCCCTCTCACAACAGATACAATAGAAAGACCCTCCCAGCTTCCAGAAGACCTAATATCCAGACTCCAGAGGTGACACCTGCCTGACTAGTGGCTTCACCCTGCTGAGGTCAGGGCAAAATCCAGGACAGACTGAGTTGTGTAGTCCTGGGGCAGAGACCACAACTATTTCCTTCCCTGAAGCCTGACCAGAACCTCCCACTCATGGGAGATTTGTCAACCCCATTCTTCTGAATCCATCAAAGGCTTTTTCAGTGACAGAGCCTAATAGGCAGCCAGTGGACAAAGGCAAATGGAGGTGGATCTTGTTGGGGTGCCTTGGGACATTTGCTGACCTGCCCCTGAACCCAGTGCTGGTGAAAGGCAACCTTGGTACACAGCCTGGTCCTTCTCAGGCACACCCAAGCACAGCAGAGGCAGTGACAAACTGTGGGTCACCTGTGCTCTAATGAGGTTATTGAAGGCCAGGTACAGACAGCACCTGACACTGGTCTGCACTGGGCAAAATTCTTCCAAGAATTTCTTCCAAGAGGCTTGAATCAGGATACCCAGAGGACAGCTTCCAACATCAGAACAAAATCCAATAAGCTTCACAAACAGCATATTGAAAGGGAGATCTCAAGCAGGCATAAAACCCTATCGAGGACAAATCCTGCTTTGTGTGGTCAGCACTTACACAGCAGCTCAGATTCGATGGTAGGTGTTGAGCCTTACTGTCAGCCAGCATGAGGGTTAGTTCCATGGATGAATGAGCAAATAGCAATTATAACAGGAGGGCCCATATAACAAACACAAGGGCTATGCCTAGAGCACCCATCTCAGGTGATCAAGGAGATGGCTCCACTGGACCTCACAGGACACCTACCACATAAGGCCTCCCCATGAAGATTGAAAACCACAAAAAATTTCTCTAATATATAAAAACAACACAAATGAGGAGACAAAGAAACAGACCCCCAAATGAAATAACAGGAGAACTGTCCAGAAAAAAGCTAAATGAGTGAAGGCAAGCAATTTATTAGATATAGAATTCAAAGTAGTGATTATAAGTATGCTCAAGGAACTTAGTAAGAACTACAACATGAAAAAGGACATGGAAACCATAAAAAAAAAGACCAATGAGAAATGAACAAGGATCAAAAAGTTTCTGGAAACAATCCAAATCTTTGCAATATATCTTGATGTCAGATATCATATTCTTCATTTCTGATTGGTCCTTAGGTTGCTTCCAGCACTTGGCTATCATAAATTGTGCTACTATGAACATTGAGGTTCACAGGACCCTTTGAATTGGAGTTTCAGGGTTCTTAGGGTATAATACCAACAGTGGAGTTGCCAGGTCAAGAGGCAGTTCCATTTTTAATTTTCTGAGGAAATTCCATACTGTTTTCCATAGTGACTGCACCAGTCTGCATTCCTACCAACAGTGCACTAGGGTTCTCCTTTCTCCACATCCTCTCCAACACTTGTTCATTGTTGATTTGTTTATGATGGCCATTCTCACCAGTGTGAAGAGCCCATCTGTAAATGAATGGATAAAAAAACTATGATACATTTACACAATGGAATACTATGTAGGAGAAAGAAAGAAAGAGCTCCTACCCTTTGCAACAGCATGGATGGAACTGGAGAGCATTATGCTAAGCTAAATAAGCCAGGTGGTGAAAGACAAATACCATATGTTATCAGCTATAAGTGGAACCTAATCAACATAACAAACAAGCAAGCAAAATATAACCAGAGACATTGAAATTAAGAACAAACTGACAGTAACTACAGGGGAGGTGGGAAGGAATGGCGGGGGGAAGGAAAAGGGTTTTCAGGAACATGTACAAAGGACACATGGACAAAACAAAAGATGGGTAGGATCAGGGATAGGGAGTGGGGATGGCTGGGGTGAGGGGGAGTGGTGGTGGTGGGAAATGGAGACAACTGTACTTGAACAACAATTAAAAAATTAAAAATTAAAAAACTTAAAATTTATTCACTCAAAAAAGATATACTGAAAAGAATAATCAATAGGTTGGATGAAGCAGAAAATCAGGCCAGTAACTTGAAAGATCAAAAAGAAGAAACACTCAATCAAAGCAGTAAAAAGAAAGCAGAATTTTAAAGAATGTATTTATTTATTTTTAGAGAGAGAGGAAGGGAGGGAAAAAGAGAGGGAGAGAAGCATCAATTGGCTAACTCTCACACACCCCCAGCTGGGGACCTGACTAATCCAGGAATGTGCCCTAACTGGAAATTGAACCAGTGACTTTTCAGTTTGTTGGCCAGCAGTCAATCCACTGAGCCACAATGGCCAAGGCAGAAAAGAAAATTTTTTAAATGAGAGTAGTTCATGGACATTTGGGACAACATGAAGCATAACATTTGCATCATAAGGGTACCAGAAAGAAAAGAGAGAGCAAGGGATCAAGAACCTATTTGAAGAAATAATGACTGAAAACCTCCCTAACCTGGTGAAGAAAAAAGACACACAAGTCCAGAAGGCTCAAACACAATGAACACAAAGAGGCCCACACCAAGATACATCATACTTAAAATGGTAAAGCTTAAAGACAAAAAGAGAATCTTAGAAGTGGCAAGAAAAAAATAGTTCCTATAAGTGAGCTCCCATAAGTTAATTTCTCAACAGAAATATTTCAGGCCAGAAGAGATTGGCATGAAGTATTCAAAGTGATAAGAAGCAAAGGCCTACAACCTAGACTATTTTGCCCACTAAAGCTATCACTTCAATTTGAAGGAGAAATAAAGAGCGCCCAGATAAGAAGCTAAAGGAGTTTGTTACCACCAAATCAGTACTACAAAAAATGTTAAAGGACCTGGAGGAGAAGGAAGGTGGAGAAGGAGGACACAGGAGGTTTAAAGAATAAAATAGCAATATATAGGTGCCTATCAATAATCACTTTAAATCTAAATGGCTTAAAGTCTCCATTCAAAAGACATAGGGTAGCTAAACAGGTAAGTAAACTTTTATATATATATATAAACTTTTTACTTATCTGTTAAGTTGGGTTTACTTATAAACCCAAATAAATAAAAACATATATATATATGATGTCTATAAAAGACCCACCTCAAAATGAAAGATACACACAGACTAAAAATAAAGGGTTGGAAAAAAACATTTTATGCAAATGGAAATGAAAAAATGTTAGGGTAACAATCATTATATCTGACAAAATAGACTTTAAAGCAAAGGCTATAGTAAAAGACAAAGAAGGACACTACATAATGATAAAGGGAGCAATTCAACAAGAAGATATAACCCTGTAAATATTTATGCACCCAGCATAGGAGCACCTAAATACGTAAAGCAAACCTTGATGGACATAAAGGGAGGTACTGAGAGTAATACAGATATAGGAGGGCATTTTAACACCTCATTCCCATCAATGGATAGATTTTCCAGACAGAAAAGCAATACAGAAACAATGGCCTTAACTGACACACTAGATTAGATGGATTTAATTGATGTCTTCAGAACAGATATTTCATCCCAAAGCAACAGAATACGAATTATTTTCAAGTGCACATGGAACATTTTCTACAACAGACCACATATTAGGACACAAAACAAGGCTCTATAAACTTAAGAAGACTGAAATTATATCAAGCATCTTTTATGACTATAATGGTATGAAACTAGAAATCAATTACAAGAAAAAAATGGAAAAACACACAAAGTCATGGAAGTTACATAACATGTTACTAAACAATGAATAGGTTAACAAATAAATCAAAGAAGAAATCAAAATATACCTTGAAACAAATGAAAATCAGAACACAATGATCCAAAATCTATGGAGCACAATAAACATAGTCCTAAGAGACAAATTCATAACATTACAGACCTATCTGAAGAAATAAGAAAAATCTCAAATATGTTAAGTTGACACTAAACGAAAAAAAAAATAACAAAGACCAAAGTAAGTAGGTAGAATAAAATAAAGATTGGAATAGAAATAAGCAAAATAGAGTAAAAAAATACAAAATATCAATGAAACCAAGAGGTAGTTCTTTGAAAAGATAAACGTTTAACCAGTCTCATCAAAAAAGAGAGAGAAAACCCAAATAAATAAAATCAGAAATGAAAGGAGGAGTAGCAACTGACACCAAAAAGATAAAAAGATTGTAAGAAAATGTTATGAGGCCATATATGAGAGACCTAAAGCCAACATCATATTCAATGGGCAAAAATTAAAATCTTTTCCACTAAGATCAGGAACAAGACAAGGCTGTCCACTTTCACCACTTCTATTCAATATAGTACTGGAAGTTTTAGCCACAGCAATCAGACAAGAAAAAGAAATAAAAGGCATCCAAATCGGAAAGGAGGAAACAAAACTGTCACTGTTTGCAGATGACATGATAGTATACATAGAAAATCCTATGGACTCTACCAAAAAAACTGCTTGACCTAATAAATGAATTTGGGAAAACAGTGGGATACAAAGTCAATATCCAGAAATCAAAGGCATTTCTGTACACCAACAATGAAACAGCAGAAGCAGAGATCAAGGAAAAAAATCCCATTTGAAATAGCAAAAAGAAAAATAAAATATCTAGGAATAAACCTAACCAAAGACGTAAAAGACCTATATTCAGAAAACTACACAACACTGAAGAAAGAAATCAAGGAAGACACAAACAAATGGAAACATATACCGTGTTCATGTATTGGAAGAATTAACATCATCAAAATGTCCATACTACCCAAAGTGATTTACACATTCAATGCAATCCCTATTAAAGTACCAATGGCATATTTCACAGACATAGAGCAAACACTTCAAAAATTTATATGGAACCATAAGCGACCCCGAATAGCTGCTGCAATTTTGAGAAAGAAGAGTAAAGTAGGAGGGATCACAATACCTGACACTAAACTATACTACAAGGCCACTGTAATCAAAACAGCCTGGTACTGGCATAAAAACAGGCACATAGACCAATGGAACAGAACAGAGAGCCCAGAAATAAGCCCAAGTCTCTATGGTCAATTAATATTTGACAAAGGGGATAGCAAAATAAAATGGAGTAACAATAGCCTCTTCAACAAATGGTGTTGGGAGAACTGGACAGCCACGTGCAAAAAAATGAAACTTGAGCACCAACTTACACCATATACAAAAATAAATTCAAGGTGGATAAAAGACTTAAATACAAAACGTGACACCATTAAAGTCCTAGAGGAGAACGTAGGTAGGAAAATCTCAGATATTTCACGAAGAAACTTTTTTACTGACGTGTCCCCTGGAGCAATGGACATAAAGGAAAGAATAAACAAATGGGACCTCATCAACATTAAAAGCTTCTGCACGGCTAAAGAAAACAGTATCAAAATTAAAAGAGAACCAACTGTATGGGAAAACATATTTGCCAATGATACCTTAGACAAGGGTTTAATCTCCAATATATATAAAGAACTTACAAGACTGAACTCTAAGAAGACAAGGAATCCAATTCAAAAGTGGGCAAAGGACTTGAACAGACACTTCTCCAAGGAGGACATACAGAAAATCCAAAGACACGTGAAACGATGTTCAATATCGCTAGCTATCAGAGAGATGCAAATTAAAACCACAATGAGACACTACTTCACACCAGACAGAATGGCCATCATAAACAAAGCAACAAACAACAAGTGTTGGAGAGATTGTGGAGAAATGGGATCCCGGATCCCTAGTGCACTGCTGGTGGGAATGCAGACTGGTACAACCACTATGGAAAGCAGTATGGAACTTCCTCAGAAAACTAAAACTAGATCTGCCTTTTGACCCTGCAATTCCACTGCTGGGACTCTATCCTAAGAATACTAAAACACCAATTCAAAAGAACCTATGCACCCCAATGTTCATAGCAGCACAATTTATAATAGCTAGATGCTGGAAGCAACCTAAGTGCCCATCAGTAAATGAATGGATCAAAAAACGATGGTACATTTACACAATGGAATTCTATGCAGCAGAAAGAAAGAAGGAACTCCTACCCTTTGCAACGGCGTGGATGGAGCTGGAAAACATTATGCTAAGCGAAACAAGCCAGGCAGTGAAAGACAAATACCATATGATCTCACCTTTAACAGGAACCTAAATAACAAAACAAAGAAACAAGCAAAATATAAACAAAGACACTGAAATAGAGGCCAGGCTGACAGTGCCCACAGAAGAGAGTACAGGGAATTTAAGGGAACAGTGGGAAGGGTTCACAGGAACAAACTTAAAGGACACATGGTCATAAACTAAGGGGAGGGTGGTAATGGGAGGGAAGTGGGGAGGGTGGGAGGGGGGACTGGATTGGGAGTGAAAAGGAGAAAACTGTATTTGAACAATGATTAAAATAAAAAAAATAAAAAATGTTATGAACAATTACATGTCAACAAATTGAATAAGTGGGATGAAATGGATAAATTCCTAAAAATATGCTATCTTCTAAAACTGAATCAGGAAGAACCAGAGAATATGAATAGACAGATTACAACCAGTGAAATTTAAGCTATAATCAAAAACTCCCAGCAAGCAAAAGTCCTGGTGAATTTTACCAAACATTCAAAGAAAAACTAACACCTCTCCTCCTCAAACTATTTAAAAAAAATTCAAGAGGAGGGAAAGCTCCTAAGCTCATTTTATGAGGCCAGCAATATCCTACTTCCAAAACCAGATGAAGACAGTACAAAGAAATAAAATTACAGGCCATTATCTTTGATGAATATAGACACTAAAACCCACAACATAATATCAGCAAACTGGATTCGGCAATACATAAAAAAGATCAAGCATGATGATCGAGTGGGATTTATTTTGGGGATGCAGAGTTGGTATAATATCCATCCGCAAACCAATAAATGAGATATACACAAACAAAATAAAGGATAAAAACTATATGATTGTATCAAGATGCAGAAAAAAACATTTGATAAAATCCAGCACCAATTTTTGATAAAAACTCTCAGCAAAATGGGAATAGAGGGAAGATACCTCAATGTGATAAAGGCTGTATATGACAAACCCACAGCCAACATTGTACTCAAGGGCAAAGACTAAAATGTTTCCCTTAAGATTGGAAACAAGACAGGGATGTCTGCTTTCACCATTCTTATTCAACATAGTACCGGAAGCCCTAGCTATGTCAGACAAAAAGAAATAAAAGGCATTCAAATTAAAAAGGAAGAAGTAAAACTGTCATTATTTGCATTTGGCATGTTACTGTACATACAGAACCCAAAAGATTCCACCAAAAAACTAATAGAACTGATAAATGAATTAAGTAAAGTAGTGGGATACAAAATAAGAATCCAGAAATCAGTGGCATCTTTATACATCAGTGATGACCTATCAGGAAGGGAAACTAAGAAAACAATCCCATTCACAATTGTTTCAAAAAAATACAAATATCTAGGAATAAATTTAACCAAGAATGAAAAAGACCTATATTCAGGTAATTATAAGACACTAAAGAAAGAAATTGAAGAAGTTACAAATAAGTGGGAGCCTATGCCATGTTTGTGGATAAGAAGAATGAACATCATTAAAATGTCCATACAACCCAATGCAACCTCTAGATTCAATGTAATTCCTATAAGATTCCAATAGTGTATTTCACAGAATTAAAGCAAATATTCTGAATTTTTATATGAAGCCACAAAAGACCCTGAATAGCCACAACAACCTTGAGAAAGAAGAACAAAGTTGGAGCAATCAAGCTACCTGATCTCAAACTATACTAACTAATATCGAACTATGTACTACAGGCCATAGTAATCAAAACAGCATGGTATTGGTACAAAAACAGACATATAAATCAATGGGACATAATGGGGAGCCAAAAATAAACCCACAGCTTTATAGTCAATTAATGTTTGATAAAGGAAGCAAGAATATACAATGGGGTAAAGATAGTCTATTCAATAAATGGTGTTGGGAAAATTGGATGGAAACACACAAAAACATGAAACTAGAATGCCTTTTTACATCATACACAATAATAAACTCAAAATGGATTAAAGACTTGACTCAAAACCATAAAAATCCTTGAAGAAAACATAGGCAGTAAAATCTGAGATATTTCTTTAATTATTTTATTGTTGTTCAATTACAGTTGTCTGCATTTAACCCCCACCACTCTCCCCCACCCCAGCCATATCCACCTCCCTCCCTTCTCTTACTGCCCCACCCCTTGGTTTTGTCCATGTGTCCTTTGTACATGTTCCTGAAAACCCTTCCCCCCATTATCCCCTCCCAACTCCCCTCTGGCTACTGTTAGATTGTTCTTAATTTCAATGTCTCTGGTTATATTTTGTTTGCTTTTTTCTTTTGTTGATTAGGTTCCTATTAAAGGTGAGATCATATGGTGTTTGTCCCTCACTGCCTGGCTTATTTCACTTAGCATAATGCTTTCTAGTTCCATCCATGCTGTCACAAAGGGTAGGAGCTCCTTCTTTCTCTCTGCTGTGTAGTATTCCATTGTGTAAATTCACCATAGTTTTTTTCTTTTTACTGTACATTTTTTTTAAAGATTTTATTTATTTATTTTTAGAGAGGGAAGGGAGGGAGGGAGAGAGAGAGAGAGAGAGAGAGAGAGCGAGAGAGAGAGAGAGAAACATCAATGTGCGGTTGCTGGGGGTTCTGGCCTGCAACCCAGGAATGTACCCTGGCTGGGAATCGAACCTGGGACACTTTTGGTTCCCAGCCCGTGCTCAATCCACTGAGCTATGCCAGCCAGGTTTTACTGTACATTTTTAAAAATTTACTTTTATTTATTTTTGAGGTGAAATTCATATAACATAACACTCAACATTTTAACAATTTTAAAGTGTACAATTCAGTGACTTCTAGTACATTCATAATGATACCCAAACATCACCACTACCTAATTCCAAAACATTTTTTAAATCTTTTCTTAACTTTTTTAAATTTTGATCATTGTTCAAGTACAGTTTTCTCCCTTTTACTCCCAATCCAGTCCACCCACCAAACCCTCCTCACTTCCCTCCCATTACCACCCTCCCCCTAGTTTTTGTCCATGTGTCCTTTAAATTTGTTCCTGCAAACCCTTCCTATTCTCCCCTGAAATTCCCTCTTTTCTCCCCTCTGGTCACTGTCAGCCTGTCCTCTTTTTCAGTGGCTTTGGTTATATTTTGCTTGTTCCTTTGTTTTGTTGTTTAGGTTCCTGTTAAAGGTGAGATCATATGGTATGTGTCTTTCACTGCCTGGCTTATTTCACTTAGCATAATGCTTTCTAGCTCCATCCATGCTGTTGCAAAGGGTAGGAGTTCCTTCTTTCTTTCTGCTGCATAGAATTCCATTGTGTAAATGTACCATCGTTTTTTGATCCATTCATTTACTGATGGGCACCTAGGTTGCTTCCAGCACTTAGCTGTTGTAAATTGTGCTGCTATGAACATTGGGGTGCATAGGTTCTTTTGAATTGGTGTTTTAGTATTCTTAGGATAGAGTCCCAGCAGTGGAATTGCAGGGTCAAAAGGCAGATCTAGTTTTAGTTTTCTGAGGAAGTTCCATACTGTTTTCCAGAGTGGTTGTACCAGTCTTCATTCCCACCAACAGTGCACTAGGGTCCCCTTTTCTCCACAACCTCTCCAACACTTGTTTTTTACTTTACATGTTATTTACTTGTTTTTTACTTGTTGCTTTGTTTATGATGGCCATTCTGACCGGTGTGAAGTGGTATCTCATTGTGGTTTTAATTTGCATCTCTCTGATAGCTAGCAATATTGAACATCTTTTCATGTTTCTCTGGATCCTCTGTATGTCCTCCTTGGAGAAGTGTCTGTTCAAGTCCTTTGCCCATTTTTTTTACTTTTTTAAAAAATATATTTTATTGATTATGCTATTACAGTTGTCCCATTTTCCCCTTCACTCCCCTCCACCCTGCACACCCTCTCCCACCCACATTCCCCCACTTTAGTACATGTCTATGTGTCATAAGTTCTTTAGTTTCTACATTTCCCATACTATTTTTCCCTCCCCCTGTCTATTTTTTACCTACCATCTGTGCTACTTATTCTCTATACCTTTTCCCCCTCTCTCCTCCTCCCATTCCCCTGTGGCTAACCCTCCATGTGATCTCCATTTCTGTCATTCTGTTCCTGTTCTAGATGTTTGCTTAGTTTCTTTTGGTTTTGCTTTAGGTGTGGTTGTTACTAACTCTGAGTTTGATGTCTTTTTTTACTGTTCATATTTTTTATCTTCTTTTTCTTAGTTAAGTCCCTTTAACATTTCATAAAATAAGGGCTTGGTGTTGATCAACTCCTTTAACTTGACCTTATCTGAGAAGCACTTTATCTGCCCTTCCATTCTAAATGAAAGCTTTGCTGGATAGAGCAATCTGGGATGTAGGTCCTTGCCTTTCATGACTTGAAATACTTCTTTCCAACCCCTTCTTGCCTGCAAGGTCTCTTTTGAGAAATCACTGACAGTCTGATGGGAACTCCTTTGTAGGTAACTGTCCCCTTATCTCTTGCTGCTTCTAGAATTCTCTCCTTCATTTTTACCTTAGCTAATGCAATGATGATGTGCCTTGGTGTGTTCCTCCTTGGGTCCAACTTCTTTGGGACTCTCTGAGCTTCCTGGGCTTCCTGGAAGTCTATTTCCTTTGCCAGATTGGGGAAGTTCTCCTTTATTATTTGTTCAAATAACTTTTCCACTTGTTTTTCCTCTTCCCCTTCTGGTACCCCTATAATTCAGATGTTGGAATGTTTAAAGATATCCTGGAGGTTCCTAAGCCTCTCCTCATTTTTTTTTGAATTCTTGTTTCTTCATTCTTTTCTTTGTGGTTGTTTCTTTTTCCTTCTGGTCCATTCCATTGATTTGAGTCCCAGTTTCCTTCCCATCACTATTGGTTCCCTGTGCATGATTTTCAGTTCCCTAACTGAAATGATTTTCCTTCATTTCACTTAGCATAGCTTTCATTTGTTCATCTAATTTGTGACCAAAATCAACCAATTCTGTGAGCATCCTGATCGCCAGTGCTTTGAACTGTGTATCTGATAGGTTGGTTATTTCTCTGTCGCTTAAAAGTACTGACCGTGGGGCTTTTAATTCTGTTTGAGCCATTTTTTTTTTTCCATTGGTCTGGTCGCACCTGTTATGGATGAGGGGCGGAGCCTTAGGTGTTCACCAGGGCAGGGCACCCCAGGCCCTGGGTTGTGACGTTGTATGTGGGGATAGGGTCTGAGAGGGAACAATGTTGCCTGTTCCACTCTCTCTAGGACTTCAGTCCCCTCTGCTGCTTCCCACAAGCAGATTGGGCCTTTTTGGTTCTGGCTCCCGGGTGGGTGGGCTTGTGTACTTTCTAGGACTCTGTAGGTCTTCCCAAGGATCTCTTCTGTGAGGCTGGGAGATTCTCCTGGCCTCAATGCTCACAGGTGTTTTCAGTAGGTGCTTTTAGGCTTTATTTCCCTGCGCTGGGTCCCTGGGTTGTGTGGTCTGTGTCACTGCCTGTTTTTGCCTAGTTTATCTGCGTGCAAATGTGTGACTGCGGACAACCAGCTTCCTTGTGCACCTCACTGGGTCTGCTTGTTGCCTCTTACACCCAGGGTCTGCCACCAGGTCCATCAGCTGCCCCTGTGCCTCTGGGGTCCACCAACTGCTGCCTGCGCCCTGTGCTCCCGTGTCTGCCAGCCACTGCTTTTTCCTGCCGGGACCCTTCGACCCCTCTCCGTAGGCCTCCAACTCCGCTCCTCCTTACTGGTCTGGAGGAATGGTTGTCAGACTTCCATTCAATTCATTTCTCTCTGTTCTGGTTGTATTTTTGTTTCTAAATTTTTGTTGTCCTTAGTTTTGGTTGTGTGAGGAGGCACAGTGTGTCTACCTACGCCTCCATCTTGGACAGAAGTCTACCTTAGAGTCTCTGGAAAACTAGGCCTCCAGGGAACAGGAGGCAGTGCAGCAGACATCACTTCACACAGCTTTCCAGTGGCAAACCGTTTCCTACTTGAGCCTGAGGCCCTTGAGTAAGGAGAAACACCCCCATTTTTTAATTGGGTTGCTTTTCTTCTTAGAGTGGAGTCGTGTAAGCTCTTTGTATATTTTGGAGATTAAACCCTTGTCTGAGGTATCATTACAAATATGTTTTCCCATACAGTTGGTTCTCTTTTTATTTTAATACTGTTTTAATACTTTTTAAAAATTTTATTTATTTATTTTTAGAGAGGGAAGGAAGGGAGATAGAGAAACATCAATGTGCGGTTGCTGGGGGTCATGGCCTGCAACCCAGGAATGTACCCTGACTGGGATTGAACCTGCGACACTTTGGTTCGCAGCCCGTGCTCAATCCACTGAGCTACGCCAGCCAGGGCAATACTGTTTTCTTTAGCTGTGCAGAAGCTTTTTATTTTGATGAGATCCCATTTGTTTATTCTTTCCTTTATGTCCCTTGCTCTAGGGGACATTGTCAGTAAAAATGTTTCTGTGTGAAATATCTGAGATTTTCCTGCCTATGTTCTCCTTTAGGACTTTAATGGTGTCACATTTTGTATTTAAGTCTTTTATCCACCTTGAATTTATTTTTGTATAAAGTGTAAGTTGGTGCTCGAGTTTCATTTTTTTGCACGTAGCTGTCCAGCTCTCCCAACACCATTTGTTGAAGAGGCTATTGTTACTCCATTTTATTTTGCTATCCCCTTTGTCAAATATTAATTGACCATAGAGACTTGGGCTTATTTCTGGGCTCTCTGTTCTGTTCCATTGGTCTATGTGCCTGTTTTTATGCCAGTACCAGGCTGTTTTGATTACAGTGGCCTTGTAGTATAGTTTAGTGTCAGGTATTGTGATCCCTCCTACTTTACTCTTCTTTCTCAAAATTGCAGCAGCTATTCGGGGTCGCTTATGGTTCCATATAAATTTTTGAAGTGTTTGCTCTATGTCTGTGAAATATGCCATTGGTACTTTAATAGGGATTGCATTGAATGTGTAAATCACTTTGGGTAGTATGGACATTTTGATGATGTTAATTCTTCCAATACATGAACACGGTATATGTTTCCATTTGTTTGTGTCTTCCTTGATTTCTTTCTTCAGTGTTGTGTAGTTTTCTGAATATAGGTCTTTTACGTCTTTGGTTAGGTTTATTCCTAGATATTTTCCAATTATGCTTCTTATTCCCTGTACCTTTTGCCTCCATGTTCCCCCTCCCCTTCCCCACTGATAACCCTGCATGTGATCTCTATTTCTGTAATTCTGTTCCTGTTGTAGTTGTTTGCTTAGTTTTTGTAGGTTCAGTTGTTGATAGTTGTGAATTTGTTGTCATTTTACTGTTCATAGTTTTTTATCTTCTTTTTATTTTTTAGATAAGTCCCTTTAAATTTCATATAATAGGGCTTGGTGATGATGAACTTCTTTAACTTGACCTTACCTGGGAAGCACTTAATCTGCCCTTCCATTCTAAATAACAACTTTGCTCGATAGAGTAATCTTGGATGTAGGTCCTTGCTTTTTGTGACTTTGACTACTTCTCTCCAACTCCTTGCCTGCAAGGTTTCTTTTGAAAAATCAGCTGATAGCCTTATGAGAACTCTTTTGTAGGTAACTCTCTCCTGTCCTCTTGCTGCTTTTAAGATTCTCTCCTTATCGTTAATATTGGGTAATTTAATCATGATGTGTCTTGGCGTGTTCCTCCTTGGGTCCAACTTCTTTGGGACTCTCTGGGCTTCCTGGACTTCCTAGAAGTCTATTTCCTTTGCCAGATTGGAGAAGTTCTCCTTCATTATTTTTTCAAATAAGTTTTCAATATCTTGTTCTTGTTCTTTGTCTTCTGGCACCCCCATGATTTGGATGTTGGAATGTTTAGAGTTGTCCCAAAGGTTTCTAAACCCCTTCTCATTTTTTTTTTTTTGCATTTTTGTTCATTCTGTTCCACTTAGATGCTTAGGTCTTCCTTTTGTTCCAAATCATTGATTTGAGCCTTGGTTTCCTTCCCTTCACTGTTGGTTTCCTGTATATCTTCTTTTATTTCACTTTGCATTGCATTTATTTCCTCCTTTATTTTTTGACTGAGCTGAATCAATTCTGTTAGCATCCTGATTACCAGTATTTTAAACTCTGCATCAGATAGGTTGTCTATCTCCTCGTTGCTTAGTTCTTTATATGGAGTTTTGATCTGTTTTTCATTTGGGCCATATTTCTTTTTCTTGGTGTACCTGTTATGTTGGAAGGGGTGGAGCCTTAGGTATTTGCCAGGGCAGGGCAACTCTCCTTATTGCATTGTGGCACTGTATGTAGGGGAGCGGTTCTAGTGGGAACAATGCCACTTGCTTAGTTCTCATCCCACTTTCTGTCACTTCCCTTACTACCCATAAGCTGATTGTGTTATTTTGGGTGCTGATTTGCAGATGGTTGGGTTTGTGTATATTCTAGGACCCCATGGGTCTCTCCAACAGACTCTCCTGTGAGGCTAGGAGTTTCTCCTGCCATTGCAACCTGCACAGATTTTTTATAGTCAGAGGTTTTGAATCTTCAGTTTCCTGTGCTGAAACCCTGGGTTTTCTGGCCTGTATTGCTCTCTTGTTGTTCCTTTCAGCTTATCTGCATGCGAATGTGAGATTGCCTATGCGGTCCATCACCTTGCCAGCCTAGTCCTCCAGTTGCGACCTTGTGGCTATGTCTTCTCTGCTGCCCCGGCTGCCCATCTCCACCCCTCCTACAGGTCTGGGTGAGTGCTTCTTTAACTCCTTGATTGTTGGACTTCTGGGCAAATGATTTCTGGAAGTTCAGATTTTAAATTGATTGTTAATTTGTTAACAATCAATTTGATTTTAAATTGGTTGTTACCTTTTTTTGGTTGTATGAGGAAGTGAAGTGTTTCTACCTATGCCTCCATCTAGTCATTTGAATATATTGTTAAATGGCATTCTTGTTTAAACTTTTTCTCCCCCTTTTATTTTATTGTTTGTATTTGTAGGAGTTATTTATATATTCTGGGTAAGAAGCTATCATATGCATTGCAATGACAGCTTTTTTCACTCTGTGACTTGCTTTTCTACATACTCTTGGTGTCTTTGGTGGAGAGAATATTTTAATTTTTATGTAGTTGGATTTATTAAACTTTTCTTTTATGGTGTGTGTGTTTGTGTGTGCATGTATGTATGTATTGTTAAAGAAATGTTTGACTACCCAAGATAGTAAAAAATTATGTTCTCTTTTAAAACCTTTATTGTTGCCTTTGACAATTAGAGTAACAATCAACTGGAGTCACTTCTGGATCAGTAAATAGGACCTCTGAAAATCTACTTCAAAACTGTGCTCCAAAAATAAAGGAGAAATTAAGATAATCCCAGATAAACAAGAACTGAAGAATTACTCACTTGCAGATGTGCCTTAAAAGAAATATAAAAAAGTCCATTTCAGTTAGGCTGAAATGGAAAGAAACTAGGTGGTAGCTCAAATATGCCCAAAGAAATAGAAACTACCAGCAAAGGTACTACACAGACAAATTAAAAGACAGTATATAAAAGTATGATTTGTTGTAGTGAATACACTAATGTACCACTTAAAGATGGGGATAGATAGACCTGAGAAATGTGTCCTTAGGTGACCTCTTCAGTGTGGGAACATCGAGTGCCGTTACACAGACCAAGTCTAGCTTACTACCCACCTAGGGCTTGTGGCAGTGCCTGTAGCAGAGGAAAAGCAATTTTCCCTACCTCCTTCTGAGTTCTTGGGTGAGACATCTCTGTAATAACAAAAAAGTTTAACAGAAGAAAGGCAAACAAGAGTTTATTAACATGTGTACTTCCTTTATACATGGGAGACACCCAGAGATACTGAGCAACTTGCCAAAACAGCTGAAGCCACTGCCTTAAGTACCGTCTTCAACTGAAGACAGAAAATGTTGGGGCTGGAGGGAATCAGTTATGGGAAGTTCCCAGGACAAGCACTGTACAGTAGGGTAAGGTTGTCAAGGCTGTTACACAAATGTGTCATTGCCTGTGCACTGATGAGACTTTCTAGAGATAAACTCATCGCCCCTCCCCTACTCCTTCCCAGTACATGAGGGAGATATCCTCACAAAGGCAGGTTTCCCTTACAAATGTGAATGTCTTTTTACAGACGATAACTTCTACTTGGTTTTTGGAGCTTTTCCCATGTGTGCTGTTCCTTAAATTAGCCAGCCTAGCCCTGGCTGATGTGTCTCAGTGGGTTGAGCATTGGTCTGTGAACCTGCAAATTTGCCAGTTCAATCCCAGATCAATTGGGGTTGTGCAAGAGGTAATCAGTTAATATTTCTCTCACACAAAGCTGTTTCTCTCCCTTTCTTTTCCCCTCCCCTTTCTCTAGCAAATAAATAAAATTTAAAAAATTAACCAGCCTAAAATACTCTTTGTGCCAAAGAGACATATTTTGGGGGTGATAAATTTTATTTCTTTATAGCTCTTAGGCTACAAACCTGTACAGCATGCTACTGTACTGTATAGTTACTGCATAGTTACTGTACTGTATAGTACAGTAACATGCTGTACAGATTTGGAGCCTAAGAGCTGCAAACACTACAAAGAGCTACAAATACTTCACAGTGGTGAGTACTTGTCTAATGCATTGTGTTAGTACATTAGGATGGCTGTAACAACAACAAAAATGATATCTACATGACTAGGTGATAGAATTTTTCAGCTCCATTACAGCCTTATAGAACCATTGTCATATATGTGGTCCGTTGTTGACCAGAAAGTCATATTGTGATGTATGAGTGCATCTCCTTCCACTTTGTACACAATTTCAAACTTAATCATATACAGTTATCCATAATATTGGCTTACTGCACTTTTAACAAATGTAAACTCTATAATGATGTCATTTTGCTCATATCTGATATTAGAAAATGTACATCTTCTCTCTCTTTTTTTTCTCTGATCAGTCTCAACCTCAGTAGTATTGTCATTTTGAACTGGGTGATGTTTTGCTACTTTCCCATAGGGTGTTTAGCAGCATTCCTGGCCTCCACCTGTTACATACCAGCAACACTCCAAGTTGTGACAATCTGTAGTATTTCGAGACATTGCCAAATGTCCCCTGGAGGGCAAAATTACTCCCAGATGAGAATCGCTTTTATTGACCTTTGCAAAATACCATATTTTGACTTCATTAATTCAGATGGGTTTTGGGTCTTCTGCATCTCTACTTAATACTTAATGTGTTCATTCTTTTTTCTAACTTTTTGAATGTATGGAATATAGTTATAATCTCATGTCTTTGTCTACTAATTCTAATGTCTGTATCAATTCTGTGCTGGTTTTAGTTGGTTGATTTTGTTACCAGGATGAACTGGGTCTGGATGCTCAGTGATTCCAAGCCAAAAGGCAACTCCAAGATAATTTTATGGGAAGGAACTTGATTACAGGCTAGCAAGCAAGGTCACAGTGGGGATTATCCCCAGAGCAGCATGTATCTCACCAAAACATCAAATCCATCTTTATTAGGGGAAATCATGTGCAAACAGCAAGGTAGACTTGGTCATTGCCTGTAGAAGTGGGGACATTTCAGAGTATGCACAACTGGGAAACATGGCAATACATATATCGCATGTTGAAAATGACAAAAATCTCTGCTCTGAGTGGAGATTTTAGTGCTATAATGAAGGTATAATGAGGAAAGTTTGTGAGCTGACACTGGAGCATCTTTCAGGCTACTCCAGCCAGTCTCAGGTGGTTTCAATAGTTCACTCCTTAGTTTTGCAAAAATTGTTCCTGAAAAACAATTCTTGCAATCATGAAGGTCAGGGATTGCATAGGTATGGACAAAAACCTGCCCGAGTCTTGATCTTTTTTGTGAAACTTTCAGCAAGTTGTAAGAGAGCATTATTCAAACCTTATAAATTTTAAAGCGATCTAAGTGGGGATACAGGATAATCTAGGCAAGGTTACAAAATCTAAACAAAGTTTAATCTATGCTTGGCTACCTGCCAGGCTACATGTGTAGGCGAAGGTACAATTCTCCTCCTCATTATAGGCCATATTTTCCTCATTCTTCGCCTGCTTAATAAGTTTCTTAGAAAAGATTTTGTTTATGCTTTTTTTTTTTTTTTTTAGAAATGGGAGAGGAAAGGGAGAAAACCAACCTGATCAGGAATTGAACCAGTGACCTTTCAGTTCACAGGCCAGCACTCAACTCACTGAGCCACACCAGCCAGGGCTTTGCCTACTTAGTAAATTTTGACTGGATATCAAACAAGGGAACTCTACCCAACTTCATGTTGAATATATTTGCATTCTCATTTTAAAATTTATTGATTTTTAGAGAGAGAAAGGGAGAGAGACAGAGAGAGGGAGAGTGATTGATTTGTTCTTCTACTTATTTATGCAGTCATTGGGTTGATTCTTGTTTGTGCCTTGATCAGGGATTGAATCTGCAACCTTGGCATATCAGGATGACACTCTAACCAACTGAGCTACCTGGCCAGGCAGGAATGAACCATTCTTTTTAAAAATATATATTTTATTGATTATGCAATTACAGTTGTCCCATTATCCTTCTTCATTCCCCTCCACCCTGTACATCCTCTCCCACCCACATTCCCCCACTTTAGTTCATGTCCACGTGTCATAAGTTCTTTAGCTTCTATATTTCCCACACTACTCTTGCCCTCCCCCTGTCTAGTTTCTACTTATCATCTATGCTACTTATTCTCTGCACCTTTCCCCCCCTCTCCTCCTCCCATTCCCCTGTTACTAACCCTCCATGTGATCTCCATTTCTGTGGTTCTGTTCCTGTTCTAGATGTTTGCTTAGTTTCTTTTGGTTTTGCTTTAGGTGTGGTTGTTAATAATTGTGAGTTTGCTGTCCTTTTACTATACATGTTTTTAACCTTCTTTTTCTTAGATAAGACCCTTTAACATTTCATAAAATAAGGGCTTGGTGTTGATCAACTCCTTTAACTTGACCTTATCTGAGAAGCACTTTATCTGCCCTTCCATTCTAAATGAAAGCTTTGCTGGATAGAGCAATCTGGGATGTAGGTCCTTGCCTTTCATGACTTGAAATACTTCTTTCCAACCCCTTCTTGCCTGCAAGGTCTCTTTTGAGAAATCAGCTGACAGTCTGATGGGAACTCCTTTGTAGGTGACTGTCCCCTTATCTCTTGCTGCTTCTAGAATTCTCTCCTTCATTTTTACCTTGGCTAATGTAATGATGATGTGCCTTGGTGTGTTCCTCCTTGGGTCCAACTTCTTTGGGACTCTCTGAGCTTCCTGGGCTTCCTGGAAGTCTATTTCCTTTGCCAGATTGGGGAAGTTCTCCTTTATTATTTGTTCAAATAACTTTTCCACTTGTTTTTCCTCTTCCCCTTCTGGTACCCCTATAATTCAGATGTTGGAACTTTTAAAGATGTCCTGGATATTCCTAAGCCTCTCCTCATTTTTTTTGAATTCTTGTGTGTTCATTCTTTTCTTTGTGGTTGTTTCTTTTTCCTTCTGGTCCATTCCATTGATTTGAGTCCCAGTTTCCTTCCCATCACTATTGGTTCCCTGTACATTTTCCTTCATTTCACTTAGCATAGCCTTCATTTGTTCATCTAATTTGTGACCAAAATCAACCAATTCTGTGAGCATCCTGATCACCAGTGCTTTGAACTGTGCATATGATAGGTTGGCTGTCTCTTGGTCGCTTAGTTGTATTTGCTGTGGAGTTTTGATCTGCTCTTCTGTTTGGGCCATTTTTTTTTGTCTTGTCATGTTGTTAACATATGAGGGGCGGAGCCTTAAGTGTTCACCAGGGTGGGGCAACCCCCATCCCTACATTGCTGTGTTGTGATGCTGTATGTGGGGGTGGGGTCCCAGAGGGAACAATGGCACTTGCTCCACTCTCCGTGGACTTCAGTCCCTTCCGCAGCTTCCCTCAAGCAAACTGGGCCTTTCTGGTACTGACTCCTATGTGGATGGGCTTGTGTATGTTCTAGGACCCCGTGGACCTCTCCAACAAACTCTCCTGTGGGGCTGAGTGTCTCTCTGTGTGCCTCAACCCCCACAGGTATTTTCAATCAGTGCCCCAAGGCTCTATTTCCCAGCACTGGGATCCTGGGTTGCATGCAGTGCCTTGCTTCACAATTGCAGCCTCACAGGGTCTGCTGGTTGCCACCCCACACCCAGGGTCTGACTACTGTGGTGTTATGTGCCTGGTCCCACCGCTCTTTGTGCCAGGACCTCACTCAGCCTGGCTGCCTGACTCTGCCCCTCCTACCCGTCTGGATGAATGTGTGTATTTTAACTCCTTGGTTGTTCAACTTCTATACAGTTCAATTTTCTGACAGTTCTGGTTATTATTCTGTTTCTAAATTGTTATTGTCCCTATCTTGGTTGTGCGAGGGGGCACAGTGTGTCTACCTACACCTCCATCTTGGCCAGAAGCAGGAATGAACCATTCTTTTTCATTTTGTCATAAAAAAGTTCAAACATATACCAAATGAAGAAATTAATAAAATAAATAAACCACATATATCCATTTTACATATCAATAATTATTGTAGTTTTTCCCACTGGCTTAATCTATTTTCCTCTTTTCCTGAAGTATTTTAAATATTAAATGTATCATATCATTTTTCTCTCCATGGTTCAATGTGGATATTTTCTTACCTAACCACCATGACATTATTCATATCTAGCAAAATTAATAATAATTCTTTGGTCCCTTCTGATAACCAGATCAGAATCAGATGTCTTTAGTTGTCTCAAACAATATTTTTATATTTTGTTCACCTGAATCAAGGTCCAAGAAGAAGCCTATGTATTATATTTTGTTGTTTAGCGTTAATAAGTTTAAAAAATATCCAGAACTATGGCCCATCACTTTTTTTCAGTTATTTACTTGTTTTAGAAGATGGGTCAGTTACTTTGTAGAATGTCCCATGTTCTGGAATCCTCTGCTTCTCCTGGTGGAGCCATCCCCTGTGTTTCTGTCTTGCACATTTCCTGTAAATGGGTGTTAGCTCTAGAGCTTGATTAGGTTTAGGCTCTGCCTTCCTGGCCAGAGCACATCAGAGGTAGTGCTGTGTGTTTTGTGCTGTATCACAATAGGAGGCACACGAGTGTCCCTTGTTCGACCTTTACTGATACCAAGATTGAGTACCTATTTCAATGGGGGATGGCTTGATAATTACTTGTTAAGCTCCCCTCAATTTCTTCTGTAATTGTTTCATCCACTGATGATGTTTGACTGAATCAAATATTTCATGAGGGGTTGCAAAATGATGATTTAGAAAAATTATTATTTTCTCTATTCATATGCTGGATAGTTTATGAAAAGAAAGAGTTTTTGATCAACTAAAATGATTTGGTTATTCTAAAATTAAGGTAAGTGATGAATCCTTGTATTTTAAGTCCTACTGGTCAAGTTTTTGTTTTTGATGTTGTCCTTGTTTGACTTTTTCTTTTCTTCATCTTACAAAATCATTAAGAACTATGGGTATTTAAAAAATAAATTCAAGATCTTTAAATCAGTTTTTTCAGTAATTTTTAGATGCAAAACTGTCTCATTTTTGACTGAAAGTAGTTACTTAGGGGTGGTTTTGATGCCTTTGATGATGACCCTTCGTCTTACCATTTTCATCTTTGAAAGCTTCCTTTGATTTTGTCATAAAAAGTTTTTAAAGTATTTTATTGATTATGTTGTTACAGTTTTCCCAATTTCTCCCCCTTTATCCCCCCTCTGCCTTGCATCTCCAACACTCCTATATTCCCTAACCCCCTCATTCATGTCCATGGGTTGTACATATAAGTTCTTTGATTTCTCTGTTTCCTATACCAATCTTAACCTCTCCCTGTCTATTTTTTGCCTATCAGTTATGCTTCTTATTCCCTGTACCTTTCCCTCCCTATTCTTCCCCTCTCCTTCCCCACTGAAAACCCTCCATGTGATGTCCATTTCTCTGATTCTGTTTCTGTTTTAGTTGTTTGCTTAGTTTTTTGTTGCTTTTCTTTTCTTTTCTTTTTAGGTTCAGTTGTTGATAGTTGTGAGTTTTACTATTTATAGTTTCTGATCTTCTTCTATTTCTTAGATAAGTCTCTTTAAATTTCATATAATAGGGCTTGGTGATCATGAACTCCTTTACCTTATCTGGGAAGCTCTTCATCTTCCCATCCATTCTAAATGACAACTTTGCTGGATAGAGTAATCTTGGATGTAGGTCCTTGCTTTTTGTGACTTCAAACACTTCTTTCCAGTCCTTTCTTGCCTGCAAGGTTTCTTCTGAGAAATCAGCTGATAGTCTTGTGGGCATCCCTCTATAGGTAACTCTCTCCTTTCCTCTTACTGCTTTTAAAATTCTCTCTTTATCTATCTTTAATCTTGGGTAACTTAATGATGATGTGCTTTGGTGTGTTCCTCCTTGGGTCCAATTTCTTTGGGACTCTCTGGGCTTCCTGGACTTCCTGGAAATCTATTTCCTTTGCCAGATTGGGGACATTTCCTTTTATTATTTGTTCAAATAAGTTTTCAACTTCTTTCTCTTCCTCTTCTCCTCCTGGCACCCCTATGATTTGGATTGGAACATTCAAGTTGTCCCATAGGTTCCTAAGCCTCTCCTCATTTTTTTGAATTCTTGTTTCTTCATTCTGTTCTGGTTGGATGTTATTTCTTCCTTCTGCTCCAAATTGTTGATTTGAGTACCAGTTTCCTTCCTGTCGCAGTTGGTTCCCTGAATATTTTGCTTCATTTCACTTCAGTTAGCCTTCATTTGTTCCTTTATTTTGAGACCAAGCTCAGGCAGTTTTGTGAGCATCCTGATTACCAGGATTTTCAACTCTCCATCAAGTAGCTTGGCTATCTCCTCATTGCTTAATTCTTTCTTTGGAGCTTTGCTCTGTTCTTCCATTTGGGCCATATTTCTTTGTCTTGATGCACCTGTTAAGTTGTAAGGGGGTGGGGCCATAGGTATTTGCAAGGGCAAGGCCACTTTCTTTGTTGCATTGTGGCACTGCCTGTGGGGGTGGGGCCAGAGAGGGAACAATGCAGCTCGCCTGCTGGGCTCTAGCCCCACTTTCCAAGGAACTCTCTTGTCAGACTGGGAGTCTCTCCCCCCTTGGCAACCCCTGCCATAGTTAATGGCTAGCTTTGGGTCTCTTTCCCATTCAGCCAGTCCTGCCTCGCTTGTGTAGTCTGGTGCCTCACTGCACATTCTTTCAGCCAGCCCTGCTCTTGCAGCCTGCCCCTTGCCAAGGGTCTCCTCCATCTGTCCAGCTGCCTGTCTTCTTCCTACTGGTCTAGTTGACTGTTTCCTTAATTCCTTCATTGTAGGAGTTCCATGCATTTTGATTTTCTGGCACTTCTGGTTGTTTATTGTTTCTAGATTGGTTGTTATCCTCCTTTTGGTTGTGTGATGAAATGAAGGGTTTCTACCTATGCCTCCATCTTGGCTGGAACTCAAAAAACCATTCTAAATTGGAGAAATTCTTGGATTACAGATTTTTAAATGAACTTTCTTCCTTCCAAGTACACATGGAAATTTGGAGTAACTGTGAATAAAATGTTGCCAAAAAGATGTCTCTCTAGATTACTTGTAGTGATTCATTTGTACATTAGCAATAAATGTATTATTTCTCCATCTTTATTGTTTTGTGTGTTTAGTGTTTTATCTAGTAATTATTTATTGAATGTTTAATATAGTCAATGCACCCTTCTACTTACTGAATAAACAACAATAACCAAGCAAATCAATGCTCCTCTTGACTTAAAATTTACAGTCTTGTAGGGGAGATAGGAAATGAACAAGGTAAATAAATGTAGGAAGTTTTACAGTAACAAGTGCTAAGAAGAAATAAAACAGAGAAATAGAAAGTATGTGTATGTGTATGACAGTTAGTGGAGGGGTGTTGAAAGTTTCAATAGAGTGGCCAGGGCAGGCTTCATTGGGGAAGGTGATATTTAAATAAAGAGATGAAGGAAGTGAAGGAGCAAACCCTTTGGATATCTGGGAGAAGAGCATGTAGGCATAGAAACACATGTAAGACTGCAGTGGGAGCACACTTAGTGTGCTTTTCAAGGACTGGCAAGGCTGGTGTGGCTGGAACACAGGGTGCAAGAAGAAGGAGGCAAGGCATCAAGGGGCAGCAGTGGGCACAGATCATGTAAGCCTTTGGGTGGCAATGAGAACACGTCGTCCTGCTCTCCAACTGTAGAGAGTATAAACTGATCAAGGGCCCCTGCGGCTGCATTCTGAAACCCACCAACACTTCCTGGGGCAGTTTCTTTAGACAACCAATAGCAAGTATGGCAATAGTACTAAAGCAGGCCTATTTCTAGGAGAAAATGGAACTTCTCTGATGGGTGACAGTGGCTGATAGACTTGCTAAACCTTCCTTCAACTGAAGGGACATACAGGATACTTCCACTCAGTTTTCCTTACCTTTGTCCTTTCCTTAGGGTTAGACTTGCTTTGTGGTCTGATGATCCTTTCAAATTATCGCAGTTCCCTTCCCATTCTTCCTCAGAGATGTTTCCCTTAATAAAATTTTTCACTTTTTCAACTATTTTTTATTGTGGAAAAAAATGTACAAATCACAAAATTTACCATTTTAGCCATTGTTAGCCAATGTCCAGTAGCATTAAGTACATTCACATTGCTAGGCAAGCCATCACTGCTATCCATCGCCAGAGCTTTTTTATTTCCTCAGGCTGAAATTCCATATGCAGTAAACACTGTGAAGTAAGTCTGATGCCTGTGTTTCTTCAGGCACAGTTTCTGGAAATTTATTTTGTTTGTTCGAGGGGGCAATATTTTCTTTTCTTTTTTTTTTTGATGCCTTGTGCTCTTTTGCTGAAAATTGGGCTTTTGAAAAAATAGCAACCTCTCCCAGGCTTTGCAGACTGGCTCTGTGTAGTGGGAGACCTTCCCTATCCAGCCCAGTGTGGAGATTCATGGTCTTCAGACCTTTTCTGACCATGCATCTTTCTGGGGCCTGTGCTCCCTGACCCCCTGCCCACTTCCCTTTTATATATTGCTGTTTTTAAATATCTTAATTTCCCTCAGAATCTCACTCCTGCTTCTTCTTGGGGCTGTAGCTGTTCTAGAGCATTCCTCAAATCATCAGTCTTTGCCCTGGGTGTCTGCAGGTCTGTCAGCTCTTGTGATTTTCATGAGTCATGTCTGCTGCTTTCTGCAGCTTCCTAGCCTGAGTTCCAAGCAGCTTTTGGCTGTCAGAGCTCTGAGTTAGGCATTACTGAGGCCAACCCCACAAGTAGTCAGTGGACAGGTTAAAAAGTGGCAAATTTGTGTCATTAGACAGGGACTGAGGACTAGGCCACTGCTTCCCACAAATGAGGAAGGAATGGGTAGACACATCATAAAATATCCTACCATTTTCAATGTGGCTTTTTCTTGATTTGACATTTGCTTGCTTGCTGTAGATTTTTAACTGATTTCTAGAATTCCTGTAAACTTACTTAATTTTGTTTCCGATTATTTATTTAATGTTCTTACGAGGGAAGGGTGGGCGGGACTTCCCCATTTGTGCTCTCATTGACATCATTTTGCACATTTAACGCCACCTTGGCCTCTGCTTCTCAGAGACCACAGACTAACACAGATTTGTAAATACTGGAAATGGTTTACTTTTTCCCTAAATGTGATTAAAGGCCCTGGAGGTCTTGAGCAGAGGAATGACATGATCTGATTTACATTTAGACAGATTTTTCTGGCTGTTTTCTTGAGAGTGGCCTGAATGGTGGCAAGGGAAAACTATGTGCGCTTAGGAGGCTATTGGAATAGTCTGGGCACAAGATTATGGTGGCTTGGATGAGGGTCACAGCAGCAGATATGGCAGGATTCTGAGTACAGCTTAGAGGTAGAGTTGGTAGAGTTTGCTTACCGATGGGATATCAAGGAAAAAGGGAACTGGAAGATTGGATTTGCCAGTGATGGAGAAGTGGGGGAAACAGTGTGCAAACAGCAGGAGCTCAGTTTTGGATATCATAAATTTGAGATGTCCATGAGACATAAATTGGGGGGATTTTGTGCTCAAAGTCCCCATCTGGGCTGGGGAAACAGATTTTGGATAGCAAAACAATGGTAATTAAACCTATGAGACTAGAGGCAACCTTCCAGGGAGTGAGTGTGGGTAGAAAAAGCAATGGCTCAAGGACAGCACAGAGTGCTCCAACATTTAGAGCTTGGGGAGATGAGGGGGAACCAGCGAAGAATGGTGATGAAGATGTTCGCATTGCATTATCTTTGATAATCACATTGAATCACAAACATTTATGTAATATATTTCTTTGAGAAGACTAATATAGAATAGGTGCAATAATTACAGACAAATTGTATGAGGCTTTGTAGTACATTCACATAGCCAACTAACAGTCATTTTAGCAGTTATAGGATTAAAACCCGTAAAGTGGATACATTTTTAAAAAGCCACCACTTATACTTGACAAATCCAGACACCTAGTGTTTTAAATCATCGCAATGACTTGAAATTTTATATTGATATTATAAGTTCAATATGTAATAGTGTTTATTATATATTATATAATATCAATAATTGACTATATTGATATTACACATAATATCAATAATTGGTATATGGTTAATTATTGATATTATATATATAATATATAAAATAAATGATAAAAGGTCTTTTGATGGGTAAAACTTTCTTAAACAGGGCACTAAAAGCCTTAATCTCAAGAGAAAAAGAATTGATAAATAGAACTTTATTAAAATTAAAAACTTCTGTTCATAAAAATGGTACTTCACAATAGAGGATACCCATAAAGAGAGTAAGCATATGGAAGATGCCCATCACTCATCAGGTGTCTATATTTATTATAAAGAATTGGCTCACGTAATTATAGAACCTGACAAGTCCCAAAACCTGCAGTCAGCATGCAGGAGACTCAGGAGAGCTGCAAGTGTAGTTCTGGTCTGAGGTCCAGAGGCCTGAGACCCAGGAAGAGTTGATGTTTCAGTTTGAGTTTAAAGGCAGAAAAAAATTCATGTCTTTTCTCTAAGGCAGTCAGGCAGAAGGGTCCTGTTTTACTCAGCCTTTGTGTTCTATTCAGACCTGCAACTGATTAGATGAGTCCCACCCACACGGGGGAGGGCAATCTGCTTAACTCAGTCTTCCGACTCCAATGTTCACTTCATCCAGAAATACCCTCATAAACATGCCCAGATATCTGGGCATCCTGTGACCTGGTCAAGATGACATAAAATTAACCATATATCTATATCTATCCATGCATATTTGTGTATTTCACACATAAAATTAATCATGTATGTATCCGTATACTTAACAATTAATATAAGTGCTCTCTGGAATCCTCTCAAAATTCTTAATTTATAACATCTTTGCCATATAGAGTTGTTGACATAAGAAATGTCCAAACCCATAGAGAATTTTCATAATGGCTACCATCAGTAAGTCAACAAATAACAAGTGCTGGTGAGGATGTAGAGAAAGGGAACCCTTTTGCATTGTTTGTGGGAATGCAGACTGGTTCAGGCACTGTGGGAAATAATATGGAATTTCCTAAAAAAATTAAAACTAGAACTGCCTTTTGATCTAGCAATTCCACTTCAGGGAATATGTCCTAAGAATCCTGAAACACCAATTCAAAAGATGGTATGCACCCCCATATTCATAGCAGCACTATTTACAAGAGCCAAGTTCCAGAAACAGCCCAAATGCCCATCAGTAGATGAGTGGGTAAAAAGGCTGTGGTACATTTACACAGTGGAATATTACTTAACTCTAAAAGAGAAGGAACTCTTACCTTTTGTGACAGCATGGATTGGCCTGCAGATTATTATGCTAAGTGGAATAAGCAAGTCAGAGAAAGATAAATACAGTGGTACCTTGGTATTCATTGTTAATTTGTTTTAGAACACTTAATGAATGCTGAAACTGATGAGTACCAAGTGATAAAGAATTTTCTCTTGTGGGTCAGCACCATGACTCATACAAGTTCTAGTAAGTGGGACAATTCTCAAGCAAGCACTGGCTGCTGAAACATTTTTTTCTCATCAAAATGTGATGAGTACCAGGTTTAATGAGGTTAGAAGCTGATGAATACGGAGGTATGACTGTTCATTAGATTCCACTAATATGTGGAATCTAATGAACAAAACAAACTAACAAACAAAATAGAAAGAGAGGCATAGATATATGGAACAGACTGAAAGTTCTCAGAGGAGGGGGGAAGGGGAACTGAATGAAAGAAGGTGAAGTAATTAGCCAAAGAACATATATGCATAATTCATAACACAGACAACAGTGTGGTGATGGCCAGAGCGAAGAGGGAGATGGGGCTGGGAGGAGGGGGCAAAGGAGGGGAAGTGGAAGACATCTGTAATAGTGTCAACAATAAAATAAAAAAAAAATAAAGAGTAGAAACTCCTCTCCCAATAAAACAAATTTACTTGAGCCAAACTGATGACAATTGCCAAGAAGCAAGATCTCAAATGCTCCAAAGAAAAACAATTTTGCTGCTTCTTTCATACCTTTTAATTAAGGAGGGAATGCAAGAAAGGTGACATGAAAGTGGGAAAAAGCAAGGTGGGGTTGGAGTACAGGATAGTTAACAAGATTATGTAGTCTCTCAAGGGTGGTTAAGCTTTGGAGGTGTCTGAAGAAGAGGCATCTCAGAGGTGTGTTAACCTAGATGCACAGAAACAATGGACAGGGCTTGCTTAAAGCAAACATACAACTTTTTCTAAAGAAGTTACATGCTTGGGGTATGACTACCTACAATGACCTGCTCAGTTACGAATTTTATGATCAGATCACACTGGACTTGTCAGACTTACTACAAAGTCCCCTTTTTATTCACAAAGTAGTATTTCCTTTTTGTTTTTGTTTTTTTCCATACTGGTAACATTCTCAAACTCTGGAGACTAGGATGTGGATATATTATTACAGGGGCCACCATTCAGTTCACTATACTACCTTCATGCCCCTAGCTTGGTTTGAGTTACTGTACATCAAAATAACTAAAATCAATGTTAAAAAAGTTCAAATTAAGGGTCAAAATATCAGTTACATACTGTCTTCAGATTATTCATATTTTTTCAGAGATAATTTGGTGAGATATAGGTAATTCCTACCCACCCTCCCAACTACTCCCACCCCCTTCCAACCTTTGCTCATGGCAGTGAATTACTATCTTTAATATTGGCTTTAATCCTAAATAAAAGCACTGCCGGAATACAACACATGCCTCTTAGTAATTCTCAGCACCACTAATATACTACTTGTTATAAAAAAGTCTGATTTTTAAAAATTCATTGATTTGAGAGAGAGACATCAATTTATTGCTCCACTGATTTATGCAGTCATTGGTTGATTCCTGTATGTGCCCTGGTAGGGGATTGAACCTGCAACCTTGGAGCATTGGGATGACTCTCCAACTGAGTGAGCTACCCAGACAGGGCCTGTCTGACTCATTTTTGATGTGGAAAATAATTTTATGTACTTTACAGGGGCTGCTTGGGGTGGTTTGCTTGTTCACTTCTGCTTTCCCAGTTCTCAAGGCCTACTAGCCATGGCCATCCCAGGGAAGTGAGCAACTGCCTGTAGCCCACCATGGTGTGGGTTGAATGTTAGTGGTTGAAGGGGTCTTAGTTTCCCCCATTCCCAGACACCTTAACATAGAAATGCAGAACTAAAGTCCGGAAGAGGTAAGTGGCCCAGGCCATGGGAACTGGTGGTGGACGTGGGACAGGAGACTCTCATCATCTGTAGGACATCACTCTCCCTCTGTTTGTTTTATTTTCCCGCCCCACCATGAGGGTCACAGCACTGTGTGATTTCCAGGGCTCTAAGAGAACAAAAAGTCAAAGTTTGTACCTTTAAACTCTTGCCTCAAAATGGTGATTTTGATGAGCCAGTCCCTGTGATGTAGTGATTTATAACAAGAAATGTATTTGTGGCCTTGGTCCAGTTTCTGACATAGAGTTTCTGAAACCCTTGGAATTTCCTGAGTGAAGAGAGAAATCAAGGTGTCTTTTGTTATATTAATGAGGTGACTTTTGGAAAGCAACATGAGATGGGGTGGTCGCCAGGAGAACCAGTCATGTAATTAGGGTGTTGGGACTGTCATGCCTCCCCACCCCCAACCTACAACTGGTGGGGAAAGGAGAGGGTTTGGAAATTGAATTCAATCACCAATAGCCAATGACTAATCAATCATGCCTTTGTAAAAAAGCCTCCATAAAATCCCCAAACAACTAGAAAATGCTTCCTGCTTAGTGAACACGTGGTGATTTGCTGGGACAGTAGTGGAAGCTCTGAGCCCTTTCCCCATCCTTAGGCCTATGAATCTCTTCCATCTGGTTGTTCCTCAGTTGTGTCCTCTTATAATAAACCTGTGATATAGTAAGTAAAATGTTTGAGTCTTGTGAGCTGCTCTAACAAATTAATTGAACTCAAAAAGGGGTTCGTGGGAACCTCTAATTTATAGCTGGTAGATCAGAAGCACAGGTAACAGCCTGAACTGGCACAGGTAACAACCTGAACTGGCATCTTGGAAGATGGGGAAAGCAGAGTCTTGTAGGTGTGAACCCTTAAACTATGAAATCTGATGCTGTCTCCAGGTAGATGGTGTCAGAATTGAGCTGAATTGCAGAACACACAGTTGATACCTGAGAATTGCTTGCTGTGTGAGGAAAAAACCTCATATATTGGAACTGGTAATGTACGGTTTCAGAACAGGACACCCAAAATATACCACTTGGATTAGTAATTATTTTGAATGAAAAAATATGTATTTGAGAAATAGAGCAAGAAGGATAATCTGACTCTGTTCTCCCCCTTGAAAGCAGGAAATAAATGTCCCATGAGAAAGGCACCCTTCCTATACCAGGAAGAGTAAAGGGCATACTTATCACTAGAGAAGAACTTTAGGGTTGAGGAAGGCTGTATGAACAAATCTTGAACTTCTTCACCATTTTACAACTTTTAGCCCAAACCCCTTTGTCTTGTCAATTCTTCACAAAGTCATTGTTTCCAAGCTTTCTGCTCTGGTCACTTCTTTGACTTTCATATCTTTTGGGGGCTTCTGTACATACATATGTAATTGAATTTTTCTATGGCTAATCTGCATTTTTATGGTGGGGTGCCTCAGTCAAGAACCTAGAAGGGTTAATTCTGATCACTTCCCCTTCAGTGATTGGAACCTAGAGTCCCCAAAAGGAAAATGCTACTGGAGTCACTTTGTTACAGGACAGGCCTGTGTGGGCAGGGGATAAAATACTATTACCAAATGGACCCCTGCTTCTCCCCGGGTCTCCCTGTACTAGGTTTACCTTGCCCACTGCCAGGAAATTATGTCTCTCAATGCCAGAGATTGGCGAAAGGGAAAGGAATTATTTATTCAAAGGTTGTACAGACTTAGAGTAATGACTTAATGTCTTCATTAAAATCCCAAAGTTCCTTAAACACCCACAAACACACACAGTCCTTCCTTCCCCCCTTTGCTCTGTCAGGGGTGCCATATCTCAGGAGTAGAAGTCCGTGGTTCAGGTAGCCCTTCGGTTTCCGGCACCATCACCTGTGTTACCTGAGATCTCCAGTTAATCCAAAACCATGTGGCACCGTCTTGTGGCCCACCAGCAAGAGTCCTTTCAACTCTTTTCTTCCGAGCAAGGTCTATCCTGCTTCCTAAGCCACGTGGTGAAAGGGAGCACCCCAAAGTTGCGTGGTCCCAACTTTTTTCACCAAAGCTGCGTGTTCCCTCTCTTGTCTCCAAGCTCTCATGCAGGTGCTGTAATGGGGGCAGGGGCGGGGGTTGTCTCCCAGTTACATCCTGGGTGAAAGTCACACCCATGTCCCTGGCTCAAAGCATGGCCACAACTATTTATCATACCCATGAAATCCGTTAAAAGTTATAGATACATTAAATGACCATTTGTGAGCTCATCTACAAAGCTATTGCTATGCAAAACAGCTCTCAATGGCCCTGCTCCATGTGTCCCATCCCCCAGTTCAGACTCGTGGTGAGGAGGGCATCATATATGTATTTCCTGGATACCCTGAGTTCTGGAACCCATTACAAATCCCTATTTGGGGGCCCCCAGGCTGCACCCTGTATCAACCCCACTTCTTTGGGTTGGTAATAACACATGTGGATACACCTTTGAGGAGTAAGGAGCATGGGACTCAGAGGCAGTAGTGGTTTGTTTGCATGGACAGAAGGGGGACTGTGACCCACATCTCTGCCTCACTCTTCTGTTTGTTATTGGAGACTCTCTGCCCTTGCCATGAAACCGGCTTCATCTTTTTACAAAAAAGGAACTAGAATTGGCCTAGAGAAGATCTAATCTAATGTGCTTCTAGCTTTTTCTTTGTTTGGGTGGGTAGGGGTAAGGATCTTTGCATATGAGAGATCATGATGGCTTCACTCAGACACCGTGTTCTCAGGTTCATTCTGAAGGTGACATCAGCCTTGGTCTGCCAGTGAAGAAACATGGCTTCCTTTGTGCCAGCACCACTCCTCATAATGTTTTCTACTTGCCAGCTGACAGCTGAGCGTGAGTGTGCTAATATGCTGGTTATGTGACTCTAATATAAATGAGTGTTGTAGAGTAAATAATGGATATCACCTCCTTTGCTGGAAGCAAGCTCTGATATGGGGTGGGTAGGAAGAGGTGTGGATCTTAGTGAGGGGCTACCTTTGGAGAAAACAAATGTACATTTTGTTGGGTTCTCATTTTTGCTTAAGACTAGCACTTGCAGGAAGGGGAAGATTTCCAAGAGCAAACAAAGAGAAACTGAACCTCTGCCAACCCTTTCGGCCAAATAAAATTTGGAGAACATGCTGAGGTTTTGAAACTGCTTGGCAAGGTAGTAATCTAAGATCCCCTGGGGTGCTAGTCAATCTAGGCTTGGAGACCTGTTCAGATCTGTCTGGTCAAGACAAAGGAACTGTTTAATGAGTGCACTTCCACAGGTGATGGTCTGAAAAGTGTTACCGCTCCGGGGAGACTGGTGAGGCCTTTCCTGCTGGTGTGCTGGGACACACATTGGCTTTGCTGGGGCCACCAGGCCAGGTCTGTGCTCACAGACCAGTCCTAAAGAGGACCTTCGGGCCTGTAAGAAAATGTTTCCCAGAAACTAAAGTTGGTTTGTTTGCTATTCCAGGACTTAAAATTCAAGGCTTTTTACTTCCTCAGTGCAGTTGCCTAATGACATTAATGGAGGTGGATCAGTTAGGTTAGAGTGGTCCAGGACAGCCCCAGGGACTTTGGGGGATCTCAGTGGCAGAAACAAGGTGACTCTCCCTTTTGGGTGAGTAGCAGAAAGTCTGTCATCTCTCTGCTCCTATAGGCAAGTTGCCCACTCAGGATGCACTATGTGGCGGGGGTCTCTGGCCTGGCCGTGGAGACTCAGAGTCTGCCTGTTGATGACAGTGACATCAGGACCCTTGAGAACAGAGGAGGGGTAGTTCCCCAGAGAAAAGAAGTGGTGAGAGTAAATAAAAACAGCTTGTGTCTGCTTGAAAAATGAGGGTGGAGAATTCTTTCTCTGGACCCCTTACAGAGAGAAGATGCTTATCTTGAGCCCAGGGAGGCATGGGGCAACAGCAGTGAGGTTTAAATTAGGGGGTCCACATCCACCATCACTGACACTGTGGCCTCCTGGGAAAGTGGGGGCCCTGCACCTCTGCTTGGAACTGCTGTGACTTTAATTTCTTCTGCTTACCTGCTGAGCTGCCCTGAGACTCAGAGGAAAGAATGGATGTGGGAGTGTTTCGTAGACGGCAGAGCACACTGAATGCAGCGGACTACACCAAGCAGAGGTCCTCAGTCCCAGTGTGGCTGTGGTCCAACAGCATCAGAGACAGCAACACAGAAAGCTTAGCATGCAAAGAGATAGCCTCACAAGTCCAAGCGCACAGTGAACAGTTCTGCTGCAGTCAGGGCGGGTGAAGAAGACTGCTGTGTAAAATTCCCCCAGAGGTGTTATATCAACCAGTTCTGAGCAGAGGCTGAATCTTCATTCCATGGCTTCGTTTCCCAGGAATCTAATGACTTACTCAGCTCTGGGGCTCCTCAGGATGGAAGGCTGCTACATTATGCATCAGATACTGTGCTCAATCTTGGATGGAAAACATGTGACTTGTCCTAATGTAGTTATTGCTCTTTGTCTATTTGCCTTCTGACTGGCATCATACTTTCCAGTTTAGCACTCAGCTAAATTTTCGCTAATTTCATTATCGAAAATGCTTTTCAAATATTCTTGAGAGATCTCTTTTAACAGTTCATCATTGGGATTTTCTGAGTGCCTCAGAGTTGAAGAAAGCTAGCCACAGGGCAGCTAAGACCATGCTTACAGATGTGGCAAAGACGGAGCCGTAGCAGGAGAACCGGGGCTGTGCAGTGGATCATTGGGGCAGCTATTTTCTCTTCTGCAAACTTCTTGTCAGATTGATGGCAGTTCTTGTAAAAGAGGGCTCAAGAGACAATTGTAAAGTAATATTTTAACTTAGTGATTGAAAATTTAGATTTTCTCTAGGAGGATGAGTGATTGTGGTGCTTATTGCAAGTCAGCAAAAACATCTCTCAGATGAGATTGTGCAGCTAGCCTAACACAATCCACTGACATGTGAGATTTGGCATGGATCACGTATATCACAGTCCTATCTAAGGGGATTCAATTACCTACAGGGCCTGATTATAATGTGACTTTACTGAGCAATGACCCTAAGAGACAGATGCTTTTATCACTGGGACTGTGCCATCCTCACTCAGAAGTGGTGTCAGAATGACTGGCAAGGGCAGGACTATCAGGCAGCAGGAGAGGTCAGAATTCCAGGCTGAGAAATGTTTTTAGTAACTAGGAAGAAAGGTGCCAGAGCCCAATTCCAGATGTTAGGGGGTAGAATAGGTCAGGAACTGGGAGTGGGCAGGTGAGAACAAGGGAGATGTGCATCCGTGGGGCCCTGGTAGGCTGGGACAGGGGAGACCATGAAACCGAAAGAGTGAGGGAGCGAGGCAAAGTGAGTCAGGGTAAAGGGCCCAGTGTTGCTGTCCCTTAATGGGCCCCTCCATTCTGACGTGTCTTAGTCCTCTCTAGCTGCCAGAACAAAATACCATACACTGGTGGCTTCAATGACAGACATTTAGTTCTTACCATTCTGGAGGCTGAGAAGTCCAAGATCAAGGTGCCAGCAGATGGGGCATCCAATGAGAACAGTCCTCCAGGCTTATAAACAAATGCCTTCTGGCTGTGTCCTCACACAGCAAACAGAGAGTTCATCTCAGGTCTCTTCCTATACTGAGCTCATCATGCAGGCCCCACCCTCGTGACCTAATACTTCCCAAAGGTGCCACCTCCAAATGCCATGACCTTGAGGGGTGGAGCTTCAACACAGGGATCTGGGGAGACACCAATGTTCAGTGTACAGCATACTGTTCCAGATGGATTGGATGTCTGTGATTAGTGCCTGTGGTTCTTTCTCGTTGCCCTTGACTTGGGTCCCACTCCAATGTCTCTGGTGGGAAGAATTCTGTCTTGAATCTTTTTTAAAAAAAGTTTATTGATTTGCGAGAGAAAGGAAGGGGGGAGAGAGAGAGAGAAGCATTGATTGGTTGCCTCCCATAGATGCTCTAACCAGGAATTGAACCCCCAACCTTTTGGTGTGTGGGATGATGCTCCAACCACCTGAGCTACCTGGCCAGGGCTCTGCTGTATGAGTCTCTGTGGGGGTCACAGCTCACTTTCCTTCATGGAAACTAAAATTGCCAGGTGCTTTCCTGCACAGCCTCCCTTGCAGTGAGACCAGGATCACATGACCTAGGCTTTGCCAACCTGGGTTTGGATCTGGAACTGGGTGCACCCAGAAGCAGGGACTGTAGAGAGCAGCATTCTCTGGTGCTAAGGGCAGCTGCCGCAAGACTGTGTCCCAGCCCAGCTGGCTGGTGGTGCTGTTGGAGGCAATGAGGCCAGTGAGGACTCCGTGGCAGCAGTAGGAGCCAGCAGTTGGCAGTGTCCACTGCAGGGGGACTTGGAGCTAGGAATCAGTTCTGCAGTGAGATTTGGGGGTTCCTGGCCTGGCTCTCCAGATCTCTTAGTGATTCCCTGAGCTACTTAATATCCTTTTAATAAACTTTTTTTTGCTTTAGTCAGGTTGAGTTGATTTCTGTTGCTGGCCACCAGCAACCCTCCCTGATTCACTGCTATGTTCTAGTTAGCAAATCCAAACAAACACCCAGAAACTTACTACCATGAATGTTGGTATACAAGAATCTTGTATTCTTGCTTGTTGAAAATATTTTGTCCCTCTTGTTCTACATTATAAGGTAACAATGTCTACAAACCTGCCATGTTTCAGCCCCTCGTTTCCATCCCAGTGTAACTGTTACAGAACAAACAAGGGCAGCCTGGGACGATATACTATTACTGAAAGAAACCCCCCAGGTCTGTTATGTCCGCTATCTATAGGAAAGATGTCTCTCAATGCCAGAGATCCATGAAAAGGAAAGGAAATGTTTACTTAATGCTATACAGATTTAAGGTAGTGACCTAAAGTCTTTATCAAAATCCCAAAGTCCCTTAAAACACCCACAAACAGAAACAGTCCTTCCTTCCCCCTTTGCCCAGTCCAGAGTACTGTATCTCAGGAAAGGAAATAGAATTCCATGGCTCAGGCAGCCCCCAGTTCTTCCCAGGAATCCGTCTTGACTGGGAGACCTCCCTGGGTTCCTGGCACCCAGTTGCCCGGGATCTCTGCTCCAGCCACGTGGTCCTCTCTCCCAGGGCCATGGGAGTCCCCACTCAGCCAAAACTGCGTGATTCTCCCCTGCAATGGCTGCAGTGGGGGGTGGGGGGGCGAGGGCGGTTGCCACTCTGCCAAAGCCAAGTGGTGATTCTCTGCTAAAGCTGCATGGTGATTCTCTCTTGCAGGGCTGCGGGAGTCTCCACTGTTAAAGACGCATGGTTCTCTCCCCCTTTACAATAGCTGTGATCTTCTCTGCACTGCCACAGCTGCATGGTTCTCTCCTCAATGGCTGCCCATCTGGGTTTAAATCCCCTTGCCAATCTTCCTCTGCAGCCCCGTTTCCAAATCCTTCCACACTCAGCTTCATATGCCAGAACTCATATCCTTTCAGCTTTACTGGTCTGCCATCATGAGTCTGGACAGTTGTGGCCCCATGTCATGGAGCCAATCATCTCCAAGCTCCCATGCAGGTGCTGTAACTTGGGGAACCTTCCCCCCAGTTCCATCTTGGTGGGGAATTTACTTCCATTCCCCTGGTTCAGAGCATGGCCACAGCTATTTAACATATCTATGTAACCAGTTAAAGGTTATAGATATGTTAAATGATCACACCAGAGGGTAGCTGCAAGGCTGTTGCTATGCAATACAACTTAATGGCCCTGCTCCATTTGTCCCTTTCCCCAACCCACACTTGGGGGCGTGAGGTGAGAACATCCTAAAATCTCCTGGACCCCTTGAGTTCTGGACCCTATTCCAAATCCCTATTTGGGGCCCCCCTCTTGGCTGCACCCTGTTGCATAACTTCTGTTGAGGCCAGACCATCAGTAAACTCCATAGGGTCAGGTGCCCGGAGTTGCTGCACTTTCTCTAGGCTCTGCGCTGTGGGCTTGAGAATGGAGTCCTGCCTGGCACCATACCAGAAGGCAGGGAGTTGGCTTTCCTCTTGGTCTCTCCCAGCATCACTTCTAGGGCTTGGCCTTGCCTCTTTCCTCCCCTGATGTGTAGACAGAATTCTTGTAATGATCAGGACTCTGCCTGATGTTCTTATAATTTCTGCTTTTCACTCCCAAAGCTGAGCATCTTCCTTGCCCTCCCCTCCAGCTTTCCAGCCCCTGACTGTGCAGCTCTCCTGTAGTGCTGTGGTTGATAGCCTGGAACCAGGGCTTGCTCAAAGTCCTCCACCCTGGTTCCCCTCCCCTCATACTGTCCCATGAGAGCTTTCCTCTTTGTGTTCTCTGTGTCGCTGCCATCAGCAGTGTGCCTACTCCCCATGCAGTGGGTGGTTGGGTGGTGAATTTTGACAAGAACCAAGTGACCTTGATCCTGACGCATGATCTTGTCCTAGTGAGAATCCCCTATGTGCTTCCTATTGCGACAAATACCTATACTGAAGACAGAAGATAGGACAAGGTCAAAACCAAGAGCAGAAGCTGACAGCTGTGGTTTTCTTCAGGTACCCAGAATGAGCACAAATGAGAAATTTTATTTCAGGAATTAGGATAAGAAGGGATGAAGAGAGGAAAGCCTGCATGGCAGACACACACACACACACACACACACACACACACACACAGAGAGAGAGAGAGAGAGAGAGAGAGAGAGAGGAGATACATCAAACCAAAATCTGATGCATCAGATACTAAATGTCAAATACTGATATCAAATACCCAATCTGCCACTGGCATCCAGAAATCTTCACAAGGACCCTGGTGATATTTCATTGCTGTTATACAAAATAAACAAGAAGGGAAATGTGATGACAGGGAAGGTGGTGAAAGCCTGAGCCATTGGAAACAGATCTCCGACTTCGATAATTTGTTTTTACAATCAACATAGTCAGCACCTGTTTTTCTGCTGTGGCCAATCACCACCCGCAATGCAGGTCTTTTCAGACCGACCTTTCAGTGGAAGCCTTTCTTGTAAACCAGTGGCTGTGTTAGGCCAGAAACACTGGAGTTCGCTAGATGAAGAGAAGCCTGTCCACTAAGCTGACAGTCACGCCAGCCTCCTGGCTGCGTTCGTTTAGTCATGTCGACTGCAGGAGTCAGCGTAGGTTGAGCTCAGGTGAAATCAGTCTAATGAGGCTCGGGTAGTTTTAATTAGTTCGTGTGTAAGTGCAGGCATTTCGTGCTGTTTCTTGTGAGCTCGTCTCTGAGAGAAAGAGCGGTGCACCTTTTCCTCCCTGATTCCTGATGACCCAGCTGTCAGAACACCATTATCTTTTCCCCACTCACAGCTCAGTCAGAGAACGTCATATGGCCACACCAGCAGGTGTTGTAAGACTCTAAAACTAGGATTGCTGAAATTTGATATAGTAGCAAATTAGGCCCTGTGGTGCTAGAAAGTTCGGAATGTTCCTCTAAAATTGTTCCCAAAATGTCTGTGTTTTCTGGAATCTGCTGAAGCCTATGACGTGTTCCTGACACACGTGGTTGAAAGGCACCCCTGGGCATCCACCTGATGGAACATGTCAGGTTGTGAAGAAATTGCTTCTCCAGACTTGGCTGAGTGTTGCACTCTGGGCTTGTTTGAAAGTCGCTTGGCTCTGTGAGACACAGCTGAGAGCTGGCTTGAGGAACTAGCCACGCAAATCCAGAGGGATGCCTTTCTTAACTGAAGAGATTCAGATTCAGGGAATATTTTCAGTTGGCCATTGAAACATTGCTGACAAGTCTACCTGACCTTCACAAAGCCTCAAGGATTGTTTTGACTTTACAGTTTAATTGGTGCCCAATCAAATGCATGACCAACTTCTTTACTTAAAATGTTCTCTTATGCTTATTAATTTTTGATAATTCTTCTGGCTCACAGTTCCACTTCCAGTCCAAAGGTCAGGTCCCGAAGGCTGTTGCTCTTCAGGCATCTTAGTTGCAAACAGACCTCCCCCTGGTTGATTTTAAGTAGAAACGGAATTTATTCCAAGGGTATCAGAGAGCTCAGAGAAAGGAATGGATGGGGGGTAGGGGGTGGCGGGTGCTGGAGAAAAGGAGAGCAGGGGGTCTGAGCCTTGAGCCGGCCCAGATGGAGGCTGGTGGGGCCCCCTTTCAGCCAGGCCACTGCCAATACCTCCACCAGGGGGTCCTCCTCTAGGCCCCTAATTCCCTGCCTTTCTCACTCCAGAGCCTAATTCTGGGGGATTGGCCAGCTGGCTGAGGCTTACTCTCACATCCCAAGGGATAGCTGCCAGAGCCTGGGAAAACGATCCTCTAGATTTGGGCCTCCCAGCATGAGATGGCCTCTTGCCAACTACATGGGTCACACGGCAGGTTCCTCAGTCACAGGAGAAGTGTTTCTATGGGTCGCAGGGGAGGCAGAACGCAGCAGGGCTGCAACTAGGTCTTCAGTTCTGACAGGGCACCTGGAAGACCCAGGCAGCTCAGAATATTAACCTTGTAAATTATCTGGACTAGTGTTTGGCATGTAAATTCATATGGTGAAGCCCTAACCTAACCTCCAGTGTGACTATATTTGGGGACAGGGTCTGTGAAGCGGTGACAAAGGTAAAATGAGGTCCTGGGGTGGGGCCCCAGTTGTAAGAAGAGGGAGCGGCCCTAGGGCTCACTCTCTCCACTGCACTTAGAGGAAGGGCCCTGTGGGGACACAGGGGTCCCCTGCAAACCAGGAAGAGAGCACTGCCCAGAACCTGAACTCTGCTGGAGCCTTGATCTTGGGCTTGTGAGCCTCCAGGTAGTATGAAAATGAGTTACTGTTGTTTAAGCCCCACAGTCAGTGGTATTTTGTCAGGACCGACTGGGCAGACTCAGGCAGAGGAACAGGAGAGAGGCTGTCACCACCGGCTCTTTGCACTTGCTGGCCCGTGGTTGCCTTGTAGTCGCCTGACTTGTTCAGAGTATTCCCCTGCAGTCTTACGTCACATTCCAGTGTTCCTGTAACAGTAACAAAAGGCTTTCTAAGTTTGTGAGCCTTTAGTCATGAAGAACCTTCTGGAGTGTAACAGGATGTGATACCATCATGAGAAGACTCATCCTGCAGAAATGTCTCATTTAAATGAAAATTGTAGTTAAGCAATGAAGCAAAACGCTGGGGAAGAGTGGTAAAGTGATGCCCCCTTTAAGGGTCCCACTAAAGTGCGTGATCTGGAAAACACTGTGACCAATTCTTTAACAAAACCCCAGAATCCAACCTTCCTTGCTTTTTGTTCTTTCAGAGAAGGAGCATTGGGATTATACCCATGATGCAAAATGCCTTGGAACATTTGTTTTGGAGTTGTTTTCATAAAGAAGCCCATATTTGAAGCATTCTTAATAGCTGCAGCACTGACCCTTGAGCAAGTTGGGGCTTAGATGCACTGACCTCCTACACAGTTGAAAATTGTGCATAACCTCTGACTCCCCCAACACTGAACTGCAGTCATCCTTCTGTCTCAGGGCACCCCACAAATGCCAGAATTCACAGCTGCTCAAGGCTGTTATATAAAATGGCACAGAACCATGCAGACAGTCAGTTTCGCATTATGGATTCTCAACTATGGATCAAAAGTCTTATTTCCTACATACCCTTCCCAAGAAGACATATAAATGTCTCCAACATATATATGAAAGATATTCAACTTCACTAGATATCAGGGAAATGCAAATCAAAACTACAATGAGATACTACCTCACACCTGTTAGAATGGCTCTTATTAACAAGACAAGCAATAACAAGTGTTGGAGAGGATGTGGAGAAAAGGGAACCCTCATTCACTGCTGGTGGGAAGGTAGATGGGTACAGCCACTGTGGAAAACAGTCTGGAGTTCCCTAAAAAAAAAACAACTAAGAATAGAGTTACCATTTGACCCAGAGATTCCTCTCCTTGGTGTCTACCCAAAAAACTTGGAAACATTTATCTGCAAAGATATATGCAGCCCTGTGTTCAGTGCAGCATTATCCATGGTGGCCAAGACATAGAGCCAAAGTGCCCTTCAATAGAGGACTGGATACAGAAGGCGTGGTACATATATTCCATGTAATACTACTCAGCCACAAGAGTAGATGAAACACTGCCTTTTGAGACAACATGGATGGACCTTGAGAATATCATGCTAAGTTAAATAAGTCAGTCAGGAAAAAGTTAAGAACCATATGATTTCACTCACATGTGGGATGTAAAACTGACACTCGTGGACACAGACAGTAGTGTGGTGCTTACCAAGGGAAGGGGGTGGGGGATAGTGGAGGGTGGAGGACGGCCTGACTTTGGGCGGTGGGCACACAGTGCAGTGTACAGATCTTGCATTGTAGAACTGTATACTCGACACCTGTGTGATCCTATTGACCAATGTCACCCCAGTAATTTAATATAAAATTGGGAAAAGTGCTCTTTTTGATCAATGGTTGGTTAAATCTGTTGATGGGAAATGAGAGATATAGAGAGTCAACACTGTATACAAAAAAGTGCATGTATAAGTGGACCCGCGCAGTTCAAACCTGTGTCGTTCAAGTGTCAATTGTATAATATTTGTCTTCTAAGATAGTTATTAAAAATTGGAGACATCCCAAATCACTTGGAACCTAATCTGATAATGCACTGAGCTATCTAAATGCTCTGTGGACAACAAACACAAGGATTGAGAAGAAAATGTGATTAAACTGATTTAAAAACTTTTTATTTATTTTTAGAGAGGAATGGGGAGGGAAGGAGGAAGGGGTGGGGGGAGAGGAACATTGATGGGTTGCCTCCTGTATGTGCCCCGACAGGGGGATAGAACCTAGGTATGTGTCCTGACCTGGAATTGAACCCACAACCTTGGCATATTGGGATGATATGCCAAGTGAGTATATATGTGGCAACTGAGTAACCAACTGAGCTACCTGGCCAAGGATAAAATAATTTTTATTTTTTGTGGGTTTCAAAGTGGCTCAAAAAAGCTTCAGAACAGTCATCCAAACACAAATAGTAGCATCACTGAACTGAGCGTTTGCTGCCATGATGACTCTTTTGAAGGACAAACAGTATTTGCCTTGTCATTGTAGTCACTCCTTCTGAGCTGTCTCTGACCATTGCAGGGTGTTCTTCCTTTTATATACTCATTAGCCAGACTTAGTAACAACCACAGCTGGCAAGAAGGCTTTCACATGCACACCTGTCAGGATGGCTGTTCATACTGGCTTCCAGAAAGAAGGTGGCATGATTTATATAAAGCTTTTATGATGAGCAACATGTCTGACCTTCTCTGTATCGCATGGCCTCAGTGTCTAGGATGCAACTGTGAACCCTTGACCTGGAGCATTTAGACACAGTACGGTGCTCTAGAAGGACAGAGAGCAGCTGGGTAGCTGCAGGCCCACAGCAATTTCGTTTCTTATCAGATCCAAAGAATCTTTTAAGGTTGAAGTCACCTCCTCTCCGTGGAATTGAGGCACTGAAATAAAAACACTTTTGAGAGGTGCTATTTGGTGACTGAAAGCAAAAGGAACTGGACCATGGGCTCCTGGACTGAAACTCTTTTTTTTCCCCAATTCACGCAAATATTTAGCATCTATTTCTATTTTTTAGTCACAGAGATGAACTATTTTAAAAGAATCAATGTAGATTTATTATGGATTTTTTTTACATGCCTGAATCTTTGCATCACAATGGCCTTTGAAAAAACAGGGTTGCCACAGAAAGGTTTGAACATTTATAAAGCAAAGGATTCACCCAGAAAGAGAATTACATATTTTACAGATTTTCTGTGAATATATTCAGTGCTGCAAAAATTGCATGTTTAGTCTTATATCCTGAAATAACTTTACATTATCATCACTAATAAGAGCATAAGAAAAGTGAGTCCAAGCAGGTTTATATACAAATCAGCTTCCATTTTAGGCCAAAGAAAATCATCATTCTAAAATGGAAAACCAAGGCCAGGAGGCCTAATTACAAATGCAAAAAGGCCTGCTGGCCATTACCTTCTCGGGTCTGCCCTCCAGTGTTTACAATGACTCCTCAGGTCCATCCCCAGAGTTGAGCCCCGACGTCTATGCCGACTCCATTCAGTATTCATATGGCATGAAGTGGGAGTGCTGATCGTTCACTACGGGTCTTGGCCTAAAGCCCACCCTACGGTGCTCCCCTCTGATGCAAGGCCAGAACTATGCACCCTAGAGGCCTGGGTCTCCGCTGTGTTCTGGCATCCTGTTGCCCGAGGACACATCACCATGTAGCACCCTTGTGAGAAAAGGGAAGCAGGAGGAGGGAGATTTCCTCCCCGATCTCAGCTGCCCTTGTCGTCTCCCCAGCAGCACAAACTGGCCCCCTGCCCCTCAGCTCCTGAGTACTTCTGGAGGCTGCCGCACCACACTCCCCCTACAGTGGTCCTTGCAGCAGCTGTGCAGCCGCCCCTCTGACACCCGCGCACCGGTGAGCTGAGCCAGAAACCTAACCAACCACCCGTGAGCTCCCAAGCTTCCACCCCTCTTCATTTTTCTTCCCTCAACGCTGGGGGTGGCGCCTGCTTCCTGCAGGTGCAAACACTTCACCCTTCCAACGCCTGGGGAACCAATCTCCTGTATTACATTCCCTCTATGTGAAGAGCCCAAGTGTAGTTTCTGATTTTCACTGGACTCTGACAACTATATCATTATTTTATCCAAGCATAGATTTTCTGAATATTAGCACAGTTATGGTTTCAGTACACATCCATGAACAATAAAGGAGAGAATTTTCCTGCACTGATGGACGTTAGGAAGGGGTAAATACAACAAAGAATGAGGCATTTCTACCAATAACGGTGAGTTAGGCTTCTAGAACATTCTGGCTCCACTGGCAGAGAAGTCTAGATTTTAAAACTATTTTAGAACCTTATTCAAATAAACAAATCCACTTTCATGGGCCACTGGTTTAAATGGTCACGTGAGCATATTACTATGGTGTAAACATAACATCATATGTTTACAGCTCTTCTAAGAACCTCGTGTGCTTGTTACTGAAAATGGAGCTCTGGTCCTCACTTCTGTGTTCCCAGGAGTAGGCTGGGGAAAGGATGGAAGAAGGTCCACGGCAGCTCCCTTTAAGGACACATGTTGGAACTCACACACATTAATCCTCTTACATCTCACGTGCCAGAATTTAGCCAAGTGGTCAGGCTCAACTGAAAGGAAATCTGTATGTAGCTTTGAATCCAGATATTCAGGTGTCTGACTAAAATCAGGGGTTCTCTAAGTAGAACAGTAAGAGAAAGGGTAATGGAGGAACAACCAGCAATCTGCACCAGACATCATTATAGAAGAGGAAGTGCTTTTATTCAACAAGCATTTGCGAAGTGCTGGATACCCTTCTGGGTACTGGGATACAACAGTGAATAATAAAACCAAATCTTTGCCCTCAAGAGCTTACACTCAAATGGAGAGGATGAGAGGCAGGTAAAAGACAGGTAATGACAAACAAACAAACAAACAAACACAGAGTACCATAGTGTCTGCTCAGTGACCTCGAGCAGAGACCTGGGGGAAGGGCACTCCAAGCAGGACACACAGAGGTCCTGGGGTGGGCCATGGTGGAAATGTTGGAGGAGCAACCGAGAGGCCTCTAGAGTTGCAGCAGAGCAAGTGGGAGCAGGTGACATGGAGAGACACTTGGCATTGAAGAGATCAAGGGTTACCTAGGAGCAGAGAAGTCAATGAGACATTAGATTCTCTCAACTATCAACTCTTCTTGTTTACTTTATCCTCACCTGAAGACATGCTTATTGATTTTTTTTTAGAGAGAGGGGAAGGGAGGGAGAGAGGGGGAGAATCATTGATGTGAGAAAGAAATATCAATTGGCTGCTTCTCCTATACACCCCAACTGGGAATGGAACCCAAAATCTAGGCATGTGTCCTCACTGGGAATCAAACCCATGGCTTTTTGGTTTATGGGATGATGCTCCAACCAACTGAGCCATCATCCCAGGACACTGATAGTTCTGGGATGATGGACTATCCCAGGACATCCCAGTTAATTGATAGAACTGATGTCAGGACAACCATAAGGTCTATCAGTTAACTAATAGAGTGAAAATAATCATTCATGAGTTCATTTAACAAGCTTTTATTTTAAAAAAATTTCTTAATTCTTACCCAAGGATATACTTAATGATTTTAGACTGGGAGGGAGGGAGAGAGGGGGAGAGAGAGAAAGATGTGAGAGAGAAACATTGATTGGTTGCCTCTACACACGCCCTAACTGGGAATCAAATCCACAACCCAGGTATGTGCCCTGACCAGGGATTGAACCCACAACCTTTTGTTGTATGAGACAATGTTCCAACTAACTGAGCTACCTGGTCAGGGCATTCAATAGGCTTTTAAAACAGAGCTTTCTATGTGCTGACTGCTGTGCTCATACTTGGAATAGAAACATAGGGGCAGAAGGACCTCATAGTCTGGGGCCAAGGAGGAGACAGAAATGTAATTGTCTGTTATGGTATAAACATAACATCGTGTGTTTATTGTACAAGTAATTGTAACATAATGTGGAATTATAACCATGCAGAATGACCCACACTGGGTTGAAGAGAACAATGGAGGAGGCTGCTTGAATGAGGAAAACAAGTGCTGAATTCAAGGATGAATAGGAGGTTTTATCCAGGAGAAAAGGAGAGGCAAAGGGTGACCCTTGCAGGCAAGAAACAGCCCTATGAGTGTGTGTATGAGTGTGTGTGTGATGCAATTTCGTGTTTCTGCAGGATGAGACTAGAGGGGAGGCAGGGGCCAGAAAATGCATGTCTTATTCTAGGACAGGTCTGGGTCATCCTGTAGATAAGAGGGAGCTGTGGAAGGGAATGAAGCTGGGGAGTGTCTTGATGAGGACTGAAGTTCATTATGTCACTCTGTGGCAATGGAGAGGCTATAGGGAGATGAAGTGATAGCAGGGAAATGTTGGGGTGGGGGAGTGACAGCTGGCAGGCTCTGAGGAGACCAGGTCAGAGAGCAGAGTGCTGGGGCCTAAGGCTGGTGACCGGCATGGTGTTCTGACTCAGTACAGCAGTGGGCTCAGACCGGCAGGGGCCCAGGCACTTCAGATCTGTGCACCCTGCCGAGATGGACACGCATGAGTTTAAGATGAAGGCCAGAATGCACTATAGATGCTGGAGATAACACGAGAGGGAAATTCAGAAGAAGACAAGTGCCAGGTTTTCTGGAGGTCATGTTGTCTGAGGACACTCTTCAAGAATGAAGGGAGGTCCAGGATTAATCTAGGCAAGATCTGGGTTATTTGGAATGTTGGTCTGTCAAAATGCCCTAAGACAAAAAGGACTTCTTGGCCAAATAACTGGGGTTAATGTTAGGTCTTTCTGTCTTTAGATTCTTTTTTATTATTATTATTTTCTCTTCCTTTCTTCTTATTATTTTTATTGTTGTTCAAGTACAGTTGTTTCCATTCTCCCCCCACCACCACTCCCTCCCACCTCAGCCATCCCCACATCCCACCCTTGATCATACCCCCCTTTGGTTTTGTCTATGTGTCCTTTATGCATGTTCCCAAAAACCTCTCCCCCTTTCCTCCCCCACTTTAACCCCTCTCACTTCCCTTCTGGTTACTGTCAGTTCTTAATTTCACTGCCTCTGGTTATATTTTGCTTGCTTGTTTGCTTTGTTGCTTAGGTTCCACTTATAGGTGAGATCATATGGTATTTGTCTTTAGATTCTAATTACAGAGTTGCTTCACCTATTAAAGGCTCTGATAATTCAAAATAGCAGCCTATTTTTGTTTAACTTGTCTTCTAAATCTATATATCTACAAAAGCACTCCCATGTTCCCAGCACACTTTTGCACCCCATAGGACCCATGATTCTCCTGTAGAACTGGGTTCCACAAGATGGAGTTTGAGGAGACACTGACCGAGAGGGACCGAGGAAAACGCTCTCAGAGTGTGATGTGGGGAGAGCCAGGACCAGTCCCTGGAGCCCGTGTAGCCTGTCCAGTGTCCTTCCTGCACTTCCTTCTCTCCAACAAAACAGTCTTAGTGAGAATCCAAGTCCTTACAAAGGATACAGTCCACAGGCAGCTCCTGTCAGCTTCAGACTGAAAGGATCCAGGACAAACCACCCTCACTGTGTAGCACGGATCACACAAACATGCAGAGAATGAGGGATCTGTTTCAGTGCTTGCTGAGGGACATTAGCAAGAGGTCAGTAGGGCCCTGAGGCAAGCATATAGCCCCCTAGAAGGGCTTATTCATCGAGGTGAAGCCCAGGCAGAAGGAGGAAGATAGAGTTCACTTCCAAAGCCTGGGTGGGAGGGAGGGTCTGGTCTGAGGTGTATGGGATGGGACGCCTCAAGAGGGTGCAAAGGGAAGGATCATCAAATAGTCTGAAAGGTACAAAGAGCAGAAATCATGTCTACTCTCTGGGGCAGGGAGCTGGCAAAAATGGAGTCAGTAGGTTCTAGTTAATGTGCGAGGGCAAGTATAGGATTCTCTCTTCAATGCTAGTGTCCTGGTGTGTGTGTGCATGTGTGCACATGCCTGTGCACATTTACTCAGGATGTGGGTGTGGGTCTGTTGGGAAAGTATGGGGATGGGGAAATCCCAGGTACTGCTTCAAACAACAGGCAGGACAGAGCAGGCTTTTGCCCTTCCAGGGCTAACCGAGGCAGTGCATGGAAGCTGGTGATCCAACCACAGCCCCCCATGTCCTGGCCAGAGAGCCCTGGGATGCATATCAGAATGATTTTGCCACTCATACATAGTGATGGCAATTGCAGCTATTTAATTGATAATTAGAACAAAGTATTAAGGTCTGGTCTGATCTAGTTTGCTGGCAATATTTCCCTAATCTTGATAATGGTAATAACTAATTGGACATGGCCTCCCTTCTGTTTTAATAACATGGTGTCATTTGTTTGCAAAGATCAGTTAATCCCTGCCTCTTGTTGCTCTCTCTTCATATCATCCTTAAATTAGCTGCTGTCAGAGCCATCCTTCTAAACAGCACTTGGATCATGTTACTTGCTTACTCAAAAGAATCTGTGAACTCTCTCTTCCCTCTTAATGAATAAAATCCAAACTTGATGGTGTGACATTTGAGGACACCCGTGAACTGGCTCCCACCCACCACTCCAAATCCTGCTGTTAGCCCATCTCAGAATCCCATATTCAGAGTTCATGCTTAATGTAACAGCCAGGAAAGTGTGGTACCCATCAGTTAAGATCAGTGGGACCACCCACAGGGGAGGGCCCTGTGGGAGCCTTGCCCTTTCAGGGAGGCCCACATGGCCCAGGCTCCAGCTGGGATGGTGCTGTGGATACCCAGGGGCTGGCACTGGGCCCTCTACAGCTGGTTCAGAAGTAGTTTGTTGTTTCTGTACATGCCAGCTGAATACCTGCCAGCCTAACTGCACTCCACTGTTGTTTTTGTTCTCTGTTCCTTGTATGCAATGTTGTTTTCTGTCTTCTTGCCTTTGCATACGGATGGTCACTAATTCCTTTTTTGTTCTCTGTGGACAAAGAGCCAGACCACATTTCCAGTCTACACCAAGGGCTGATCATATGACTGGGTTCTAGACTGTAGAATATGGGTAGAAATTGCATGCCAGTCAAAAGTCTGGCTCAGAAAAAACCCACATGAAATCCTCCACTCTGTTCTCCAGAATGCCAGCTGGATATGGAGGAAATGGCAGAACCACAAGAAGATGGAAGCTGATTCCCTGAATCGCCATGCAGAGACTTGTCCACTAAAACTGGCTTGACTTGTTAATAGTGAGACATACACCATTATTGCACACCACCATTCCTTCAAATTTGTATTGTCTTATGTAGTTCCCTTATTTTATTTCCTGGATTGTATATTTCTTCAATTTATATTCTATATTAAACTCTTCTTTTAATATATTTTATTGATTATGCTATTACAGTTGTCCCATTTTCCCCCTTCACTCCCCTCCACCCTGCATACCCTCTCGCACCCACATTCCCCCACTTTAGTTCATGTCCATGTGTCATAAGTTCTTTAGCTTCTACATTTCCCATACTATTCTTGCCCTCCCCCTGTCTATTTTCTACCTACCATCTATGCTACTTATTTTCTGTACCTTTTCCCCCTCTCTCCTCCTCCCACTCCCCTGTTGATAACCCTCCATGTGATCTCCATTTCTGTGATTCTGTTCCTGTTCTAGTTGTTTGCTTCGTTTCTTTTGGTTTTGTTTTAAGTGTGGTTGTTAATAATTGGAAGTTTGCTGTCATTTTACTATACATGTTTTTTATCTTCTTTTTCTTGGTTAAGTCCCTTTAACATTTCATAAAATAAGGGCTTGGTGATGATGAACTCCTTTAACTTGACTTTATCTGAGAAGCACTTTATTTGCCCTTCCATTCTAAACGAAAGCTTTGCTGGATAGAGCAATCTGGGATGTAGGTCCTTGCCTTTCATGACTCAGAATACTTCTTTCCAGCCCCTTCTTGCCTGCAAGATCTCTTTTGAGAAATCAGCTGACAGTCTGATGGGAACTCCTTTGTAGGTAACTGTCTCCTTATCTCTTGCTGTGTCTAGGATTCTCTCTTTCATTTTTACCTTGGCTAATGTAATGATGATGTGCCTTGGTGTGTTCCTTCTTGGGTCCAACTTCTTTGGGACTCTCTGAGCCTCCTGGACTTCCTGGAAGTCCATTTCCTTTGCCAGAATGGGGAAGTTCTCCTTTATTATTTGTTCAAATAACTTTTCCACTTGTTGCTCTTCCTCTTCCCCTTCTGGTACCCCTATAATTCGGATGTTGGAACATTTAAAGATGTCCTGGAGGTTCCTAAGCCTCTCCTTTTTTTTTCAATTCTTATTTGTTCATTCTTTTCTGCATGGTTGTTTCTTCCTTCTGGTCCACTCCATCGATGTGAGACCCAGCTTTCATTCCATCACTATTGGTTCCCTGTGCATTTTTCTTCATTTCACTTATTGTAGCCTTCATTTTTTCATCTAATTTTAAACCAAATTCAACCAATTCTGTGAGCATCCTGATCACCAGTGCTTTGAACTGTGCATCTCATAGGTTGGCTATCTCTTGGTTGCTTAAAAGAATGGGTTCTGGGGCTTTCATTTGGCCTTCCGTTTGAGCCTTCTCTCTCTCTCTCTCTCTTTTTGGTCTGGTCTCGCCTGTTATGGATGAGGGGTAGAGCCTTAGGTGTTCACCAGGGCTGGGCACCCCAGTTGCTGGGTTGTGATGTTTTATGTGGGGGCGGGGTCAAGAGGGAACAATGGTACTTGCTCCATTCTCCGTGGGACCTCAGTCCCTTCTGCTGCTTCCCTGAGGCAACTGGGCCCCTCTGGTGCCAGTTCCCATGTGGGTGGGCTTGTGCACGCTGTGAGACTTCCCAAGGACTTCTCCTGTGAGGCTGGGAGTATCTCCGTATGCCTCAACCCTCACAAGTGTTTTCAATCCATGCCCCAAGGCTCTATTTCCCAGCACTGGGATCCTGGGTTGCACGCAGTGCCTTGCTTCACAGTCGCTGCCTCACTGGGTCTGCTAGTTGCCACCCCTCAGCCAGGGTCTGCCAGCTGCTGCTTGCACACTCAGGGTCCATCCACTGTGGTCTTGCGTGCCCCGGATGCCTTATGCTCCAGGTCCCAATGTTCTCTGCTCTCTGTGCTACAAGCCGTGCCCGGCTGCCTGACTCTGCCCCTCCTATTGGTCTGGTTGAATTGGTCTATTTCAACTTCTTGGTTGTCCAACTTCCATTCAGATCGATTTTCTGTCAGTTCTCGTTATTCTGTTTCTAAATTGTTGTTGTCCCTATCTTGGTTGTGCAAGGAGGCACAGTGCGTCCACCTATGCCTCCATCTTGGCCAGAAGTCTGTATTCTATATTAAACTCTTAAGGGAAATATTTGAAACATACACTTGACCCATGAACAACATGTAGTATAGGGGTGATGATTCTCAGACAGTCAAAAATCCACATATAACTTTTGACTCCCCCCAAACTTAACTTGGTATCCATGGGGGATTGGTTCTAGGATATCAAAATCTTCGGATACTCTAATCCCTCATATAAAATAGCATAGAACAATTCATATAGTCAGTGCTTCTTATCTGCTAATTTCCAACCTCAGATTAAGAATACTGTTTTTGATTGGTGGTTGGTTAAATTTGCTGATGTGAAACCCTGGGCTATGGAAGGCCAACTGCATATGCATTGAAAACAATGTATAAGTATAAGTGGACCCACGCAGTTTCAAACTTGTGTTATTCAAGGGTTAACTGTATATGAAAAGTATAAAGAATAATATAGGAGACATATGTATTTGCCAGCCATACTGAACAAATGTTATATCTTATTGATGTTCACCTCAGATTTTTTTTAAGTTGTAAAACTTACACATGCATTTAAAGGTCTCACTCCTCCATTTTCATTAAGCTCACCACTTTGCAAGTAGTAGGGGTTCTAGAAATGCTTTATGAATGAACATATGAAATTGGACACCAACATGTTGTTTTCTCACTGGCAGTAACTGATTTAAATTTTATGTCCTTTGTGACCAAATCTCTGCAGTTCCCAGATCATTGGCTAACATCTATGCCATAGTTTGGCTCCATGAAATGCAATGAAGCTGAATAATTCAGGCCTGATTGGAAACCACATCAGTTGCCCCCACTGACATCAAGACCGCACACACTCCCTGGCCACAGCCTGATATGACAGGGGAGAGAAATTGGTTTTCTCCAAAATGCATAAGTACCAGATATTCTCTGTAAACAAAATTTAGTTTTCTTTGCAAACTAATATAGTTTTGATAAAGTTTATTTGAATGTGAATCTTTATAATCTCTGGGATTATAGGTCGTTCTGTATTTCTATTATTACATTCATATATCATAGCAGTAGGTATATAATATAAAACATAAGCTAATTGTTAATAGATGATGTTATATTATCTATTTCTATTAAATGGTCTATTTCTATATTTTTATCTTTTCTTTAGACATATCTATATAATTACCTCTAACACAAAGCCCTCATTAATGTTGAATCAAAAGGATGTGATAAATAAACTTCACTTTCACTGTGCTCTTTGGGCAGAAGGATGTGCCACCATCTAGAAAAAGGTTTTCCAACCTCACTGCCCCTTAGAATCACTGGTGAACTTCAAGGATCCCCACTTCAGCCTGTGCTGTGCCTCCCCCCCACCCCCGCCACCCCATTATATCAGAGTCTCTGGGGCCGGGGCTAGGGTTTCAGATATTTTAAAACTTTCTGGATGACATCGATGTGCAATCAAGTTTGAGGAATGGAGCTGTGGAATTTGTAGTTTAAAGATAATCTTTGTTTTTTTTTTCCCAGAAAGTTCCTGGACTATGAAAATTAAGTTGCTTCCTTTATATCAGATAATCAGATGAGTCAGAACATTATCCTGTTTGACCAGTGCACCATGACAATGCATTGTATCACTTGTACGTGAAAGGGACTTGACAATCCTCAGCCCACCCTCTGCTGAACTGCTTCTCACTGAATAATAAGATTGTAAATAAAATCTTTATTATTACTATTATCAGAAATCACACAGTATAACACTGGTTATTTTCTTTCCAGTTGGTGTGAAGAAATGAAAGTCATTAAAATTTAATAACAGGGCTACTTGCTATTCATTTCATTTCCTTTGAGAAGAAAGAGTTCTCATTAATAATTTATTTTCTGGAGCCCATCTTGCCATTCTCATTAAATGACACTTAGTGAGTGTAAAAAATATCATCCTTCTATGCACAGAGACAGAAATAGCTGAACATTAGGGAAGGCATACCTTATCTTTGCCCCCCAAAGAATTTTTAAAGCAAATGTTCATAAGAGTCAAGATCAACCAGAGGAGGCCTGAGTTGAGGGATGATTGCCAGGATCAGGCAGGATGAACAAAAGTCAGAATGGTGCTCCTTACCCCAGATGATGCCCTGATGAAGTGTATGCTCTCTCTAGTTCTCAGAGCAATCGGGACATGAGCTTGCTAGCAGGGACATGCCCATGAGGGCCACATGTGTCACAGTTCCAGAGAATGCAGAGAATGCCATCCATGATGAGGTCTTGCAACAACACAAGTGATTTTGCACAGAGGCCCCTGGTCTATCTTGTCTGAATGGGGTCACTCAACTGTAATGCAAGTTCAGAAGTTCATTCAATGGGATTGGCTCACCTGGCCTCTCCTCTCTGGCTATGGAGACTCACTGTGACTGGGTGAAGTCTGATACTTGAAGAGAAATGTTATGGTTTTAGGATAAAGAAGGAGAGGTAGTGACTTCATTGTGATAAATTTGCCAACTTTCCCTTTGCGCTCACCTGTTTTGCCTTAAACATTTAACCCAAACCCATACATCATGGCCTGGAAGATTGAAAAAAGCAAGTCATGTACTAGAGCTCCCCATCACTCTATTCCATTTCCTCCTGATGACCCGGAGGTGGTCTGGCTGCCATCCCAGCCCCAGATCCCTATTGTTCTCTTTACTTTTCTGCATTTAGAAAATTGTGGGTGGAAGGGGTGATTGCACCAGGTCAGTTCCTTCCGTGCATCCTAATGGAAAAGAAATCTTAGTGATTGATTAGCAATAGTGATGCTTAAAAAAAATAGGAAGAGCGCAGAGGATTTGGGGGGCAGTGAAAACGCTCTGTATAATATTATAATGGTGGCAACATGTCACTACACATCTGTCCAAACCCACAGAGTGCACAACACCAAGAGTGGCCTGTGATGCAGTTTGCACTTGGGGTGATAATGATGCATCGATGCAGGTTCATCAGTTTTAACAAATGGGATGTTAATAATGGGAAAGGCTATGCACGTGTAGGGGCAAAGGTTATATGGGAAATCCCTGTATCTTTTCAAGTTTGTTGTGATCCTAAAACTGCTCTAAAATAGTCTTTACAACAATAATAATTAAAAAGAAAAAAATTAGCAATAGTAATACTTAGAATTCTTTTCAAAACGTCCAATGTGTCCTGCCATAAATCTCCCAACCATTTTTTTTGTGGTAAAATATATACAACATAAAATTTGTCATTGTAACCATTTTTAAGTGGACAGTTGAGTGGCATAGAGTGCAGTCATGTGGTTGTGCAACCAGCCCCACCGTCCATCTGCAGAGCTTTGTCATCTTCCCAGACTGGGGAATCGGGGCCCATTACACAATAGCTCTCATTCTCTCCTCCTCCCAGACCCTGGCGACCACCATGCTACTTTCTGTCTCTATGATTTTGACTCCTCTAAGGACCTCATGTAAGTGAAATCCTACACTATTTGTCTTTTCTGTGACAGGCTTATTTCACTTAACATAATGTCTTCAAGTGTCATCCATTTTGCACCATGTGTCAGAACTTCATCCCTTTTAAGGTTGAATAGATTTCAGTGTATGTGTATCCCAACAATTTATAAATAGAAAAACCAAGCCACAGTAACATTCTAGAAAGAGAAATAAAGCACTATGATTCAGCTACTGTATTTCTTGACTAATGATTATTGCAATTTGTCATCTTCTCCCCTTGTGTGAATTTACCACAGCACCAGGACTTAATTTTCTTAATTTTCATGTGCATGGTGCCCAGATTTAAATCTTGTTTGGACAACATTTATTATATTTCATTTTAAATGTTTATTTTATTTTATTTTATTTATTTATTTTTAAAAGATTTTATTTCTTTTTTAGAGAGAGGGGAAGGAAGGGAGAAAGCGAAGGAGAGAAATGGTGATGTTCGAGAGAAACATCTATCCATTGCCTCTTGTTTGCCCCCAAGTGCAGGACTAGCCCACCATCCAAGCATGTGCCCTGACAGGGAATGGAACTGATGTGCAATACGATACCCAACCCACTGAGCCACATCAGTCAGAGCTGTTTATTGATTTTAGACAGAGAGGAAGGGACAGATAGAGATGAGAGAGAAACCTTGATGTTAGAGAGAAATATTGATTGGTTGCTTCCCATTTTCACTCTGACCAGGATAGAACCTGTAGCCTATGTATGTGTCCTACTGGGAATCAAACTCCAACCTTTTGGTGTACAAGATGATGCTCAAACCAACTGAGCCACACTAGCCAGGGCAACAACATTTTGTTTAAATTGATAACAAGCAAGTCTGCCCCCTAAGGCTCATCTAAAACCATAGAAAAGGAATGAAAAGGTGAATGATTACTAAGAAAAAAGAATGTGTAAAAGGAGACAACAAGAGGTTGTAGCAGGATTTTGAAAGAAGGAAAGTGGTTGAATGAGCCGCAATTGATAGAGCTGAGCAAAGAGCTTAGAAAGCTCACTTGCTGCAGAGAATCCCTGAGGCTTCATCAGGAAGGCAGGGTGAGGGGTGACTGGAGGGGATGCAAATAAGAGACTTGGCTGAGAGTCTGAACAGGGGGCAAGACTTTCAGATCCTCTCCTCTGTTCCATGCTCAGTCATCTAGTCACACCACCAGGGAAGAGGGAGTAAGGTTACTCTCTGAAGAAACTGGCCAATAGATATTTGGGAATCAGAGACAGGGATGGAAGAAAGAGGAGTGGAAACAAGTAGACTAAGTAAAAGTCTGATAACAAATGGTGAGATGCCCTCCCCAGATTCCTTTCCTTGCCTCCCTTCAATACTTCAGGAAGATTGCAATGTAGGGATTCTTCTCCAGAGAAAAGGAACAACCCCAGAGAGAAGACAGTAACCTTGGGGATCTTCCAGTGAAAGGTCTGACTCCTTTTCTGATCACCTGACAGTGAAACTCAGGAGTCCACAAGTCCTTCCCAGGCAGTTTCTAATCAATTTCAGTGTCTCACTCTGAATAGATAACTGAGAGCCCCTCCAAGATGAGAAGTAGAGATCAAAGTTAACAGGAAAAAACCATGCTAAGAGAGTATATATAATACACAGAACAAAAGCATTAAAAACTTCTAATTAATATTCTTAAAGGAAAAAAAACTCAATGTGCTATGAAAAACAGAGAAGAAAGCAATATCATAAGTAAAAATTAGTAGATAGTAAGAACAAAGACAATGAAATAAAAAAACAATAGAGAAACATAAACTTAGAAAATATGTTGAGGAGATCTATTTTCTGACCAATAGTAATTTCAGAAAGAGAAACTGAAGAAAATGTGGAGAAGGAATTATCAAAGAAATAATGGCAGAAGAACAGAAGGATCCATCTGTCCACCCATCGATCCATCCACCACTGAACAAATTTTTGTTGGGTGTTGAACTTGAAGGTGGCATGTGCCTTATTGACTTGACACTACAACCGGTATCCATGGAGAAATAAGCCAGAAGAAAAGCAGTAGGAGATAAGGTCGAAGATGGGTTGGGGCTGGGGCTTCATTCAGTTAGAGATTTTGATTACAACCCTGAGTTATTCCATGTCAGTTTATAAACCTCATTTCTTTTTAAATAGTTGCAGATTACTCCATTGTATAATTGTACCATGGTTTTTACAACTGGCCTGTTTAGCATTTATATGGTTTCCAATATCTTGCTTAGAATTTGTGGAAGTATAATTTCAGGGTAGATTCCTAAAAGGTGGATTGCTGAGTCAAAGCATAAGTACGTACGTAGTTTTGTTATCTATTCCCAATTTCCTTCCATTCCATCATGTAAAATAAGGGCATAGCATTGTGCTCTACCAGCAGTGGGTTGGAGTGCTGGCTTCCTCAGTGTCTCCCCAAGTGTGCTGTCAAGCTGTTGATATATTTCCAGGTGCGAAATTTTAGCTTAGTGAAGTTTTAATTTTTGTTTCACTTTGTATGAGAGAAGGTGAGTCTCTATGTGAGTATTTAATGGCCATTTGTCTTTCTCTATGAAATTTGTGTTCTCCTTCTTTCTGTTTTTTTCCCCTTTTATTTTTAAAAGAGCTATTTATATACATATTAAGAAGATTAAATTGCAAATGTTTTATAGTGTGCCATTTGTTTTTGACTTTGTTTATGGGATTTTCCCAGGTAGAAAAAAATGGGTTTAATAGTATTTGGTCAAATTTATCATTCTTCTCTTAATTGCTACTAGACTTTGACTCATTCACAAAAAGGTTTCCTTTACATGCAGATTATATGCAGTGTGTTAGAAAGGAAGTTATTCATATTTCTCATATTTCCTATACTTTTCTTTTTAAAAATATTTCTCTGGTTCAGTGCATGAAGTAAGATCCAATTTCGTCTTTTTTCAAAGGGTGATCCTGTTGTCCTAACAGCATGTGGTAACAAGCCCATCTTCTCTCCAGTGATTTGAGGTACCTTCATCATAAGCCAAGCTTTCTCATGCGCTTGTGGCTGTTTCTACATGATCAGTTACGTTTCATTGGGTTGTCTATATTCGTGCCAGTACCACATCTTAGTAATAGAGGCTTAATCATAGTGCCTCCCCTCATTCTCCTGTAGAAACCTAGAAGTCCTGATGTTGTTTAAAAAACATGAACTGCAAAAATTCAGAAAACTGGATAGAACGATATAATAAACAGCAATATACCCAATGCAAAGTTTTGTCAAATCTTCATTTTTTCTATATTTGCCTTGGATCATTTTTCTTTTAATAGGAAGAGAACACAGCAAATATACTTGGAATGCCTTGTGTCACCCTCCACAGCCACCATCTCCTCCCCTCCCAGCAGATACAACCATGACATGGGTAGTTAGAAATATCACATATGTTTTTATGCTTTCCTTTTTAGTATGTATTTTTTTGTTTAAACCTCACCTAAGAATATGTTCATTGATTTTAGAGAGAGAAGAAGAGGGGGGAGATAGGAGAGAGAGACATTGATGTGAAAGGGAAACATCAATCAGTTGCCTCCTGTGCATCCCAGGTGGGAACTGAACCTACAGCCTGGGTATGTGCCCTGACCAGGGATTGAACCTGCAGCCTTTTGGTGGAAGGGACGATGTTTCAACCAACTGAGCTACTCAGCCAGGGCTAAGTATTTAATTTTCTTTAAACAATGTGTTATTGCCTTGGATGTTTATAAATTCTTTGTAAGTATTTTAGAGTATATACCCTCCAGCAAATTGCTGGATTTTTCCTGTGGGTTTATTCATTTTTATTTCTCAGTAATATTCTGTTGTTTATCTACAACTCAATTTGTTTATTCATTCTTCCATTAATGTCTATTTGTTTTTTTTCAGGGATTTTCTCTTTCCTATCAGAGCCTGCTACAGTAAGGATTCTCGCATGCCTCCTTGGTGCCGGAATGAGCGTTTCTAGAGGATGTGTGTCTCGGGGTAGAAACCCTGGGTCATGCTGTTGAATAACTTTGCAACGTGACTGCCTGGCGTCACTGCCGAACCAGCGTCCAGGAGTCACTGCAAGAGTACACAGCCACCAACACTAGGCTCCTCAGATTTGTACGTTTTTTGTGCTCTGGTGGGTTTTTTTAAATGTCCTTTTTCTTGAGTCTTTATGAGGTGAGTACAGAATTATTTTTAAATGCTGATACATACTCTGTATGAAAATTATATAATTCACAAAGATATTTATAAGTAATAGACTCTTAAGGATATAGCAATTTCAAATCTCCCTTTACTAAAGGAACTGCTTGTAAATCTTAGCATGTAAACGATAGTAACAACAATTTATTAATATAATATAATGCACTATATTATTAGTAGATAATATTAATAGATTGTATTATATTAAAAATAATTTGATTGGGTATTTCATTAAAACCTTGCCTAAAGAATCTCAGTCTTTGCAGGAACCCCACAGAACAGGTATAAGTAAATTTATTTATTGGATGGGTAAATGGGCTCTGAGAGTTCTCAAGGACTCTCCCAAGTAGCAGAGGCTTTAGGTCACAGGTGGCAAATACAAGGCCCATTGGCCGAATCCGGCCCTCCACCTTGTTTCTACCCGGCTGCAGTGCCAAGCTCCTTGCCCCTACCTAGTTAAGGACTAGTTACATTTACAAAGTCCTAAAACTACATTCTGACCTTTGAAGGCAACCATGAGGCTGACGTGGCCCCCGGTGAAAATGAATTTGACACCCCTGCTCTAGGTGGTGCAGGCAGATTTGAAACCCATCTTGGGGGTCATGCCATCTGATACCCCTGTGGTGTCACACTGTCCTCATCCTGCACTGTCTCCCATCTGTGATTCTCACTACCCTCTTTGGTTTATGCGCTGTCACTTTGTGGTCTGCCGAGTCATTATCCATTCATTTTTTTTTTTTTACCTCACAAGAGTCTGTCTTCCCTGTACTGCCTCCTGCAAACTGCTGGCTGCCTGCACCAGTCCATACACAGGAGGGCTGTGCTGCAGCCACCCCACCCCCTCGCCTCAGGCTCAGTCTGCAGCGCTTCCTTTTCTGGTTGGAGTTACTCTCTTTGCAGATTCAGTGCTCTCCTCCAAAACTTTGCCAAGGCATAGCTAAGAGAATTACTAAGCTGCAAAGACTGAATCCAAACCAAACCAAAACCCCAAAATAACCTGACACTGACCTCACTGCAGGCAGAATTTTCAGGCCCTGCCTCTCCTTGGGCTTCTCCTGACCAGGCTTTCCTTAGCATATGGCCAGGCACCAGCCCCAGGGATTACCAAAGGGATGGCCTTGACCAAGCCTGCCTCTTCAGGTATGTTTTCTTCTGTGGCCTAAAGAGAAGGAAACAAACTCTCTGGGTCTCAGGGCCTCCTCCCAGCCGGTCTGAAGATCATCTGCAAAAGTGCAGCTCTGCACACGTGAAGACAGAGCAACTGCACTCCTTTTCTCAAACTTTCAATCCCGAGCAGAAAAGGGGCTTTCCCTCATAGCCCAAAGGCCCTGCCAACTGAGCCTCAACCCTCCCCAAACAAAAGGGCCGAAAACCTCTCCAGGTTGTAGATCTGCAGGTTTGGGGGGAAAACAGATTGAGTCTTTGTTAGCGTACTTCATTCCAATTTGAGGATAAAAGTGTGTAAGTTAAAATAACACAGCACCAATGCACATATTTGTTAAATTTATTGAATTGAATGATTTTCCTAGAAACAGATATTTATTTGAACATTGAGGTATATTAGGAGACTTCCCAGAAAGAAGTCAAAGGGAAAGTTTTAGGGCAGGGCATGTCATGCAACAGCTGTTCGTGGTTAGCTGGAGAGAGAGTTCTAGAATGCCACTGTCACCCATTCCACCCAGCATGGGCATTTGGTGGAGAGGGGCACTCTGTCTGGCATCTTACTTGGGTTTTCCAATTCCAGCTATTTTATTTTTGTCAATTTACCTGAGAGTGGGAGAGGAGGAGTATCCCACTCAGAAATATATTTAAACTAATCCCAGTTACAAGAAATTTATAAATCCAACATATTGATTTACTTGTTAAAAATAGTTAGTGCAGCCCTGGCTGGTGTGGCTCAGTGGACTGAGCGCCAGCCTGTGAAACAAAGGGTTGCTGGTCTGATTCCCAGTCAGGGCACATGACTGGGTCAGGCCAGGTCCCCAGCAGGGGGTGTGTGAAAGGCAACTACACATTGATGTTTCTTTTTTAAGTTTTTATTTATTTATTTTTAGAAAGAGAAGGGAGGGAGAAAGAGGGAGAGAGAGAGAGAGAAACATCAATGTGTGGTTGCTGGGGGTTATGGACTGCAACCCAGGAATGTACCCTGGCTGGGAATCGATCCTGCGACACTTCAGTTCTCAGCCCAGCGATCCTTCACACATTGGATACATCTGATCACTAAGACTAGATCAAAACCCACTGTTGGATTGGACAGGATATGAAAGGGTTAACACCCACGGCAGGGGCCAAATAAAGAAAACTGCAAGCTAAGCAACCGCCAAAATCTTCCTGGCAACAAGTGCCTAAGTGGTCAGCCATTCTCAGTCTGCCACAGAAAGTACAGCGCCCAATCTGCATACAACACGACAAGCCTTACTCCACCCCGATGTATAAAAAATCCCCCCACTCTTCCCCGAGTGCGACTTCTCTGGCCCCCTTACTTTGGACCAGAGAACCTGACCCAGAAGCGCAACCCCAATAAAATCCTATTTTACCCCCTTTGTGGCTGATTCGATTTTCTTCCTTGGCAGAAAAACCTTACACCCACGACTTCCTCAGCTCCCCACGACTCTCCTCCTGCTGTCGTCCACTCACTTCCTGGGACTCATCTTATCCTTGTCTTCTTGACAAGCGCTGGAGCAGGCACCCTTGGTATTTTGAAGATCTGCGGGAGACCCTTTACCTTCCCTAGCCACATTTGCAAAACATCAGTTAATGAGGTTGGCACACTGGAAATATTTACACAGAGAGCTAATTCCTTTTCTTTGTTTGAATTCCAGTGATTCCTGTGATACAGCCCTTCCTGACCTATTACCCAGTGATGGGATGCATCTTACTTGTGGTCTGCCATTGTTGTGCATGGATGACACTGTTTACCAAAGGCTTCAGGCAGGTCAAGAGCTTCTGGGCAATGTGAACTTGAGAGGAAAAAATGTCCTGTTTTCTGGGAAAATGTAAAGTATAAGAACAAGAACAGGGGATAGCAGATAACTGTTGTTTTGGCCCTGAAGCCTACATTTCTGCTAAAGCAGCAACTCACCTTGTAACAGGGTGCAGCCAAGAGGGAGGCACCCCAAATAGGGATTTGGAATGGGGTCCAGAACTCAAGGTGTTCAGGAAATATTAGGATATCTTTACCTCCCCCTTAGGTGTGGGATGGGGGAAGGGACAAATGGAGCAGGGCCATTGAGAGCTGTATTTTATAGCAACAGCTTTGCAGCTAACCTCTGGTGTGGTCATTTAACATATCTATAACCTTTAACTTGTTGCACAGATATGTTAAATAGCTGTGGCCATGCTCTGAGCCAGGGGAATGGAAGTAACTTCCCCCCAAGATGTAACTGGGGGGACAGGTCCCCCCAGTTACATCGCCTGCGTGGGAGCTTGGAGAAGACTGGCACCATGACATGGGGCTATGCCTGCCCAGACTCAGGATGGCAGCCCAGTAAAGCTGGAAGGATATGAGTTCTGGCATGTGTAGCCGATTGTAGGAGGAGATGGAAATGGGGCTGTAGAGGAAGATTGGCGTGGGGATTTAAACCCAGATGCATCAGCCATTGAGAAGAGAACCACGAGACTTTGGCAGAGTGGGGACCCCCACAGCTTTAGAAGGGGGAACCATCACCTGGCTTTAGCAGAGATCCCGGCAACACAGCTGATGGTGCTGGAAACTGAGGGAGGCTTACCAGCTGAGCACAGATTACTGGGAAGAACTGGGGGCTGCCTGAGCCATGGACTTCTATTTCCTTTCCTGAGATACAGTACTCCAGACTGGGCAAAGGGGGAAGGAAGGACTGTGTGTGTTTGTGGGTGTTTTAAGGGACTTTGGGATTTTGAGGAAGATATTAGGTCACTGCTTTAAGTTTGTGTAGCATTAAACAAATATTTCCTTTCCTTTTCACAAATCTCTGGCTTTGAAAGATGTCTTTCCTATAAGGTGGCAGACATAACAAACCTGGGGGGTTCCTTTTGGGTAATAGTATATTGTCCCAGGTCTCCCCCCCCTTGTTATTCTGTAACAACCTCATAGCAGGTCTCCCATTGGCAGTGAGGATCCCCCTTGTCTTTGGCCCATGCACTTGGGGGGTCTGCTTCCCACTCTGGTGAGGGGGTTGGTGGAGCAGAAGACCTGTCCCAAGCTTATCAAGACATTGTGGCAGTTCCTGGGCCATGGACTGTAGCCAAGAAGTTTTCAGCTTGCTGTGTGAGGGCGCCAGGGTTGCAACCTAGCTCTGTTCAGTCTTGTGAAAGGATAAGCCCTGGGCCTTCTCCTTCCCCAACATCTCAGGTTTCTATGAGTGTCCAAGTCATTGCCATCTATTTCAGGAGACTAAAGTGATCCTGAAATGGGCACTGTCCCTAAAGCAAGGTTTACCTGGGCTGCTGAGATCTGAAGTGGGCTGCTTCCATTCAATTCAGGGGCCCCAGACAGGCTGCTGAGGGGAGGACATGTCCCTGTCTGGCCCGAGAAGGAAGGCACTGCTCAAGCTGCCTGCACACGTCACAGGCCAGCCTCCCTGGCTCGGTCGTGGTCTCAGCAAGAGAGCCCTGGTGCTGCAGGTAAGGTGCCCAGCTGCCTGGGTTTGGCTGTCCTTGACAGCGGTGCCCACCTCCCCACGAGATGCAGCTCAGAAGCTCATAGCTTGAGATATCCGTCTGCCTTCCTCTTGCTCCTTTAGTCTTCCTGCCTCCCAGCCAGGGAAGTCTTTCTCTTCTCCCTCAGGGCAGGGAGGCCGCCTCTTATACAGACAGAAAACACTTAATTTTTTTACCTTGACTGAACCATTTAACGGGAGCAGTTGCCAATGGATCTCCAAAACCAGGAGTGGGTCAGGGGCCATGTGATCTGATTTTTTAAAATATTGTTACTTCGTTGGAAAGAGAGAGGGAGCGAGTGAGCACAAGAGGGAGAGAGATTGTGACTCAGTGCCTAAAGCATGCAGACACTTGGAGTTCTTAGTGGTGGTCACTTGAGTCAGTCATGTCTCTATGAAATTTGTTTGTATCTAATGAGTTAGCAAAATGGGCTGCTATTCATTCAGAGGCAAGAGTCGATTGGAAATAGGTATGTATGTGGAGCCTGTTGATTTTCCTTCTCCTACAGCAGGGGTGTCAAACTCATTTTCCCTGGGGGCCACATTAACCTCTCGGTTGCCTTCAAAGGGCTGAATGTAATTTTAGGACTGTATAATGTAACTACTCCTTAACAGTTAAGCAAGAGCTCAGTGCCGCTCCCAGGTAGAAACAAGGTGCTGGGCGGGATTTAGCCCAAGGGCCTTGTGTTTGCAACCTGTGTCCTACAGACAGTTCTGTGGCATGCACTCAGCGGTTTTACTCACACATTAACACGGCATTTCTTAAGTCCTGGAAGAACTGAACCAATCAATAGGAGTTTTGCAAGTTTTTCTGTTATACTTTTACTAAAACCTTTGGTATCTGCTATCAAACAGTGAGTGGGGTCACCCTCCCACCACCACCCTCGTGGCAAGGTTCCCGAGATAAAGGTTTGTTGATAAAGGAGTCTTTATTCAAAAGCTTCCAATTTTGGAATAACAGCTTTCCACAAGCATCAATCACTTAAGCCTATCAATTAAGGCTTAACTCTCTCTCTCTCTTTAGTTACAGCTTTGATCACTTAAGCCTGTCAATTAATGCTAAACTCTAATGTCTGAGTTCTATCATTCCCCTGTTAGTTTTAGTTATATTATTTCTATAGGGTTAGTTTACAAACTAAGACAACATAAGGTACAAAAGCTACACAATTCTGGAAGAATGGCAGGCTTCTGCCTCACAGCCTGTCCCCTCCAGAACACCCAAAGAAGACACGCCCTGCCACTCTGCCTGGCCAGCGGGACCCTAGGCTGCGCCCAGAGTTCCTTCCCATCCGGAATGAAAACTCGTGAAGCTGCAGCACGATCATCAAGGCATCCTGAAGAAGAGAGCCTAAGAGAGCCAATGCCCTCCAAGAGGGAGAACGCTTTTTGTTTAAATCTTCTAGACCATAATTCCATGTGCTCTAGAGGAATTCAGCCTCTCAGCCAATCCCTCCTAGACTGTTTAGTTGCCTCGGCAACCTCCTACTATGGCCCCTCCCAACTTTTCTCTTATGATCTAATCAGATCGCTGCTTGTCACTACCTTTGTGGGATAAAATATGTGAAAAACCAACACATGCACATACAATATAATATAAAGCAAGAGACTCAGAAACATGTAATTAGTCTGAGGGGTGTGGTTTTGTTTTGGATCACCAGAGCTCATAGTTGTGCTTTTCAATTATTATAATTAACACTTATATTTCTACCTAGTAATGTTGCTCCCAGTTTAGAGGATGAATTAAATCTGTCTTCTAATGTATATTTTGCAGCATACTAATTCTGTGGGATTTTTGGCTTACACAAAGAAGTCCTCAGTCAATACATTTCGGGAATACCAGATCAAAGTTAAACTGTTTTTGCAGTCTGTAAAATGCAACTGTATCCACATATATCCAGGAAAAATATGGAGTTACAGATTTCTCAAAATTATTGGACTCCAACACCATATTTTTCTTTAATTTATCCCATGGGACTAGAGTTTCTCAGAAGAACAGTTTTTGAAACACTGACACCGAACATCTCATGTTCATGTTTCAGCCATGATTCCCAGGCGTTTCACCTCCTTCACAAGTTTAGCAATGACTTTTGTGTGTCACCCAGAAAAACTAGATCACTAAATAGACCTAATGTGGCAAAGACTGACTATTGCTCCCCAGTATTCATTCTCACCTTCTCCCTTTGATAATAAAACTCCTAAGTTTTAACTGTGCATGGAGCTGAAGAAAAAGTCAGCCTTTTCAAGCCTCATTTGCACTAGGTGAGAATGTTGACTGTATCCTGGAGGAACCGATGTGAGAAATTTCTGTGTTGTGCTCTCAAAGGAAAGGGGCCTATTTTCAAGTTATCCTTTCCCTGTTTTCATTGGCTGGAATGCAGTTGTGATGGCAGGAGTTGGAGCAGCCACATTGGGGTTGGAGATGGAAGCTTCAAGTTGAGGATGGCAGAGAAATATGATAGAAATAGCTTGAGGCTCTCATGATTGTGGAACCACTATATCTGCTCCATAGAACCTACCTGGTGTTTCCATAAAATAGAAATAAATCTGGTTCAAGCCATTTTTCAAAATTGTGGAGTCTTTGTTATACTAACTAAATTGGCATCTTTACCAATCACTGAGCGTGTGGATCAGGAGCAATAAGGAACATGTAGAGAGAATGACAACCCTGGGTGCTGTACATATTCGAAACAGGTGTAACTGTTCACTGGTTAAAGAGCCAATTAGGATGCTTTTCTTTCCTGATTATTCTGCTTTCTTATTGTGATACTCTCCATAAACAGGATGCATATTAACTGTGAATTGTCTTCATCCTGAGGCTCTGGTCAGCCTACTGAATGAATTCATTTACATCATTTTCTTTTAGCTTGTTTCTTCAGAGCTTAAGGTGGAAAATTTGACATACTGTTTTTGCAGCAAGTGAATTCTTCATTTTCTCAGCCCAATTTCCAGAAGAAATAAGGAGCATTTAGGAAGCAGGACAGACCTGAGTTGTCATTTCTATCTCTGTGTCACCTGGGAGCGAAGTCCAATTAACCAGACATCTGTTCAAAAGCTCATTCATAGCCAGCTTTGTGCCAGATGCTGTGGCAAAACCAAGACAAAGTCCCTGCTATCAAACATACTCCAAGCTGGGTTTCTTCCCTGCTTTCAGGGGCTGCTTTTGCACAGCTGTTCTCTATGTTTCTCCTTTCCATGCATCATGTTGCCGATGGGACAAACCAATCAACAAGTACCAAACACCTATTGTGTTGCTGGTGTTGCTGTAGGTATCACAGGTGTAGTAAGATACAGAAAACATGATCCTTTAAGACTAATTATACTATTTCATGTAACAATTGGCAAATGACATAATGCAGTGTATAATTAATTGGTACTGATTTAATGGCTATGGGCCTCTGGGAGGTCAGTTTTTCAGTCCAATGCATGGCATATTTCTAATAATCTCCCCAGTCAAACTTTCTGTAGTTCTTTGTCAAAGACTAATTTCCTCCCAGAGGGATGAGCTGGGAAGAGTCAGGTGTGAGAGCAGACCATGGAGTGAAACGGAAGGGGTTTCTTCCTTCCCCCTCCCTCTGCTGGTCTGGTCATGATGCCTCCCATTTGTTGTGTTCACTGTTTTCTGGGTTTGCAAAATGACTTGCAGTGTCAAAGAATGTGTTCAGACTGTCAGAAAAGAAAACCAGGCAACCAGCCTTGATGGAGATAAATCAACCCCTTTTCCAAATAATTTTCTTGTGCCTGTTGGTGATGCCTTTGTGACTGACTGAGACGTCTGGGCGGGGCCAGACCCATACTTTCTGCACAAGGCCCTCTCACTTTGATATCGACTGCAGCCTCTGGAGGCAGGAACAATCACAGATTCCTGCTCTAAGGTCATTCATGCTTCCTGGTTGCCTCTAGTCCCCAGGCACTTTGCCATTTAAGGCAGTTTTCCGTTGGCCCTCATTACTCACAGGATCACCCTGGGTGTGTGGAGTTTCAGTGCTCAAATGGCACAGATGCAGAGGTGAGGGAGCAGAATATTTTGAAGATAAAGTTGAGCTTTAATAACTTTTTTTTCTGTATGCAAACATTACAAATACTTCGAGTTCATGACTTTTCTGTGTGGGGTGTTATTAAACAAAAATTATCCTGACAACTGTTACGAAAGTAAAGCAGACTGTTGTAGTAGGGGTGGGGACCAAGGCAATGGGGTTTGCAATAGGGAAGAGCTGGGCTCACCTCCGAATATAACAAGGGGAAATGGGGATTTACAGACAAGAGTTGGGGAGAGGGAGTCTGTCAGTGGGTAGAAAATTACCAAGAGGGGAGGGTCATGTTTTGCTAAACTGACCTAACAGGATTTTTGCTGAAGGCCACCCAGGGTGGTCAGGTATCACTGTGGGGAGGGGGGAAGGGAAGGGTAATCAGATATCAGATATTGAGGGCAGGGGATTCTGGCCAAACTGATCTAGCAGGATTTTTTTTTAAGACTTTATTTATTTTTAGACAGAGAGGGAAAGGCAGGGAGAAAGAGAGAGAGAGAAACACTGATGTTCCAGAGAAACATAAATCAGTTGCCCCTTCCAGGCCCCCAAAAGGAGATCTGGCTCACAACCCAGGTTTGTGCCCTGATACGGAATTCACCCAGTGACAGTTTGCTTTGCAGGATGATGCCCAACCCACTGACCCTCACCAGTTAGGGCTGATTTAGCCAGATTCTTGCTAAAATTGGGCTCTTGAGGACACACTCAGGGACGGGGCCCACATAGAGTTTGATTAAGCGGAGGGTCTTTGTGGTGCCTCCAGCGGAGAGCTGGGAACTGAGGGGTGGCGAGGAGGGACTCAGCACACAGTATGATTGGAGGCAGAAGTCTCGTGGGGGGAAATGTAGAAAGAAAAGACCTTTGAGCACCTACTCCATGTCAGACACGTACCTCCCTTCCCTTACCCCATTAGATCCTCACAAGAGGTAGGTACAATGATTTTATCAAAAAATAAGTTGAAATTAAGGAAGATTACATAATGTCCAATGGACAGAGAAAGGGGACTCAAACCCTTGACTGCCTATATCCTGGATAATGAGCAATCAGAGGCGACTATTAGGGCTGAAGATGGAAGTGGCTCCCCAAAATATCTTATGCTGTTTTAGGTCTTTGGGACTGCCTCAAGCAACAAGTTGGGGAGTTGTACAGGTGAATGCACATTGATGCCTGGCACAGGATTTTTTCCACAACCTAATGGGATGGTGGAGCACATGAAATGATTTTGGATTTAGGTAAAAGACGTGAAATTTGTTGCATGCTGATGTTGCAGACTGCAATTTTTGTGTACACGTGTAAAGTGACACAGTGTAGTCATAATGAGTGTGAGCACAATGCTGGGCCATCGTCAGGGAATAGCTGGTTGTTCCCTTGTCAGCTGTAGATGTCACTCTAGGATTTGGAGTTACAGGGATCCTGATGAGCTGCAGAGGCCTGGCTCTGCCGCTGTCTTTTTCAGCTGACTCACGGGCAATTTTCTGTTTCAGTGGCAGCTGTGGGTCTTTTTTTTTTTTTTGGCAGGAACTGCTGCAGAGAATAAAACCTTTTAAAACAGACCTTCAGGAGGACAAGGAGGTTGGAGGTTTTGTGGAGATGAGCATATCTGAGCTATCGCCCTGACTCCCACCCACAGAGAGCACACACAAATGATGGCTTTGTGACAGGTGACAAGCTTTCACAGGGCAGGGTTTTTGTCCTGCAGACAGAAACTCTCTAGGTAAAAATTTCCCCCAATATATTTCTGTAATTATCACAGGTGGTGTGATATATTTGCTCATCCTCATGGTGGGTACACTGTGTTTTCATCCTGGAGGAAATGCAGATACAAGACAATGATGGAGATGAATAAAGATTCCTAAGATTAGACAGATGTGTGGGTACAGCTTGCTTCCTGCCACAGAGGCTGTTAGGGAGCAGACCAAGCAGTATGAAACACCAAGGGTAAGAGGGAAAGGGGACTGGCCCACTTCCCCTCACTCTGTTACTTCAGAGCCACATAAGTGAGCATACTGAATATGACAGGCAAAGCATTCCTCTTCTAACTCTCTGTAGTGATTTAACAATTCTCTCTTTGACTTCTTTTGCTGTGAATGTTGGTTTGAGAATTGCAGCAGAGTGCAAAAAAACTTGTTCTTTTGATTCACAAATGAGGTGTTTTGAAGTTAATACTGCAAATGTGTTCAAACAGTGTGCAAACTAGACTCTGATGGTTGAAGAGCAGCGAGCAATCTGGTAGCGATACTGTGTGTGGGATCTAGTGACTGCAGAGCATGGTAGTGGCTAGGGTTGCACTGGACCACATTGGGGTAGACCCAGCAGAATGGGGAGACAAGGAATTTGAGTGAGTTCTTGAGCAATTCAAATCCCAACAGCTTCAAAAACCACTAACAACCTCCCTCCTGCTAACTAGATTTTCTGGCAAGTCATTACTTCTGAGAGTTGAAACCCACGGCTTGTTTCCATGAATGTGACCACACTGTTCTGCTGTCTGCACTAACGTAACTTTTCCGCTCTCGTCATTAACGTGCTTTACTGTTCTGGAAACTCTGGTCCAGTGGGAAGGCAGTTGCAAGTAACTTTTTTATTCACTTCATGAACTTCTTGAAAAACCCAGGTCAACATCAGACTATTGTGCTTTTTCAATAGATAGTGTCAAATAAGCATTTACTCTATAACGTCTCTTCAAAACTGTTGCCTGAAAACCTTCCCCTTTCGGTGTCCACCAATCCCAAACCAGTATACCATGATTCTTACCTCATCCTAACAAGACTCAGCATTGAGAGGCCCACTTGAAACCAAAGCCTCAGTCTCACAGAGATCCCAACTGGGCCCCAGGCGTCTGAGATTAGGTAGTGTTCTCCCTCCCCAGTGAGCCTTGCAGCTTGTCTCATCCATGGACAGGCTGCTTAGGTGGTGTTTCCTTGAAGCCAGTGAGGCCCTTGATCTCTCAAATGCATCTGCTTACTCGTCCTCACTTCCATCCTCAAATTATCCTGGCTCTTGGAATCCTACACTCTCCTCCTCTCTTTCTACTTAGAAAGCATCTCATTTTTCAAGAATCCCCATGAACAAATCTACACAGACTATGAAATTATACCTGCAGCCAGATTTGTTTTTTCTCCCTACAACAAACGTTTTCCTCTTTACCATTTCTTTGTTATCACTAATTCAACAGGTTCCTGACCCCCTTGCCTTCTTCCCTATTTCTGATAATAGCACCAGAAGACAGTCAGATTTGAAATCTTTTTATTATCTTGGACTCATTCCTTTCCTTCATTGCCTATAAACAACCAGTTACTAGTTTCTCTTAATTTACCAAACTCCCCCAAATAAACATTGCACCTCTTCTCTGTACTTCTGCCATTGTTCACCCAGTTTAGGGGTTCACTTTGTGGTCTTTAAATTTTACTGTGTGCATAGACTCCTTAGAGTGCATAGGTTTCATTAGAATTTTTGAATCTCTTTTTTTTCCAGAAAAGTATAACTGTGTACACACGCACACACACAATTTTGCTGTATCGGGAGGTTCACAGAACTCCTGAAGTCCAAATTCTTGTTCTCACAGTTCTCTCTAATACCATCCTTCTTATTCCATCCATGTGACATCCATATTACGCTTTAATAATGTCATCCCTATAAATGACTGTTAATGGCTCTTTATAAACTTTAGAATAAAATCTGTAGCTCAGCTGGGCATTCCAAAAGCTTTTTTAATCCTCTGAATGGGACTCAAATGGTCCTTTGACCTAAAATGACTCATCATTTTACCAGGGAGCCAGAATTTATTTCTGAACTAATTGGACCACAATTATATTATAAACCAAAGACTCTTAGAATCAATTTTCAATATAATCACCTTCCAAGTGTTTATGGGATTGTGCGTGAGAAAAAATTGGAATTAGGTTGTGATTAAGCGTTCACTTTAGCGTGGTTGCAGGTGGCGCTGATGGGGGGGCGGGGCTTTCCACTTTCCTGCCTCTCCTAGGCGTGTGTGGTGTCCCACCGTCCCCTCCTTTTGAATCTAGGGCCTAATCCTACTGGAGTCAGCTCCCCTCCGTTTACCAGGCTGAGACCCAAACACAGTGGGAGTTCCTGCCAGAAACAGCTGTGTCTTGTGCCGAAGCGGCCCCTCTTCCTCCACCAGGTCCTGAGTGCAGCATGGTTCGGCCTCAGCCCCTTGGAGCCTTGAAGGAAGAGCTATGCGGAGGGAGCCCGGCGCCGCTGCAGCCGAGAATCCTGGCGCCCGCAGGCAGAGCCAGACAGAGCGCTCTCCCTCAGGGACCCGACTCCCCCGGTGCAGTGAGGGAAGGGAAAGGAAGGAATGGGCAAATAATTCTGGCGACGGCCACAGATTCCTGTGTTCGATGAGGTCGTCCCCTCGGTCCTGTTCCCTCCTCCACGCCCATGAGGAAACACACACACACACACACACACACACACACAGAAGAAAGGAGGCTCTAGCTGTCTCTAAGCTAGAGACACTGCAGGATTGGTAGTGGCTTTCTCAGATAATCCGACTCCTGCCCTACAACGGCATCGTCCTGTCCCAGGACGAATAGATTCTGATGGTCATTCATGTGAGCTTCAATTTAACACGAAAGGCAGGGGCTGTGGTGGCAGAGTCCCTCCCTTGGCCCCAGACAGGGCCTCGGTGAAGGCTGGGGGCGCTGCTTGGGGGCTCCCCTCTGGGGGTGCTGTGATTTCTAGTTGAGGTTTGCGCTCCATGCCAAGGGCTGGGGCGTGGGTTTCAATCAGGATGAAGTACGCAGTGCCTGGGAAAACAGGGTCTGACGGCTGGGGAAAAGGCAGAAGCTGGCCTGCTCTGGCTGCCTACCACCCACCACACAAGGACTGAGAGCTCTCAGAACATGCAGAGCGAAGTGTTCCCACCTGCTGTGACAGCCATGGCGTCACAGTGTCTTCAATGGCTGCTGAAGGTCAGTCCCCTCATATCTTACATCTAAAGGCTCATTATCCCAAAGTCAAAAATGGGGTCAACTCTAACAGGTTCAGAGGGAGATATTAGTCAGCCTGTGGTGATCGCTGTCTTCCCCTGGCTTAACTAAAGCACGTTTGATCAGCAGGTGACATTCTCATTCACACACATACATCTGGGAGAGGCGAGTTGCATTTTCTGAACATTTATGTGCCAGGTGCTTTTTAACTTGTCATTGAATGAGTTCTGCATATTGAGTCTGGCCATTATACGACAGCCAAAGTCCCATGGTTGCATCTTTCCCCATCTGCCACCTAATCTGCAGGTCAGATGCCAGCTCTTTCACTCATTAGCTGTTTAACTGGTTGAATTACTTAACCTCGTTGAGTCTCCATTTCTGCTCTATGAAAACAAGGACAACAGTCCCTCTCTCATCAGGGTTTTGGGATGCAAAAGATGTATCTGAAAACACCCACCCAGTGTCTAGTGTACAGGAGGTGCTCAGTCTACAACCACACTGTAAATCCATGGGGATTTGAGAGAGACGGGGTAGAAAAGAAAGTGATGGCACCAGACAATATTCCTGGTTCAGGAGACACTATAAAATGAACAAAGAAAACAGCCTTTGCTCCAAAGACAATAGACAATAAACATTAAACTAGAGAATTTTTATTTTTGCTATTTGTTTCTTTTTACTGCCATAATTTAATTACATTTTGTATGATGGTCAAAACTGTTTCAAAGTTGAAATAAACCATGACTTTGGTAAGTTAGTCCCTTGTGTGCCTACGATATCATTGTATCTACCAAGATTTCAATATCTGTGTTTCCTTTCTTGCACATTTCTCTCAAGATGTAATAGGCAGTAACGAATATGCAGCAGCCTACGTGAGGACACCAATAATTTCTTCTCAGCCCAGTTTAGAAGACTGACATTATCTTGATTTGCTCAGTCTCTCCATTAAGTACATGAGCCGAGTGTGGTGGAACTTCTCAACATCGGACTAATGGCAAAGCCAAAACATGAACCTAGTTCTCCTGATGGGCCCGCACACCCTTTCTACTCATTTTTTCACAAAGAACTGATGAATCTGTAGTCTTTCCTCAACAGACTCAGGAAAAACATCTTCATACAGACCGTACTCATTTTAAAATTTTATTTTTCAAACAAAACAAAGCAAAGCAAAACAAAACAACACATACCATACCCTTTCTCATTCTGCCTTGGTAAGTGAACCTGGTGGAGGAATATACTGACAGCCCCTTGAATAGCTGTGGTGGAAGAGAGGAGCACACCAGGTTACATAAGAAGAGCAAACCTACTGCTTTCTGCTTGATTGTGGTGCGATTTGACCATAAGGTGGCAGAAGCCTCCAAACAGTAGATCTGAGTTGAACAGGAAGCAACGGCAACATTTGTGCAAACATCGGACTTGTGTGCAAACATTAAGCCCCCTCATTCTTTTGCCTCTTATTCTAAGGACACTCTAGCCACTTGCAGAATGAATTCTCTGAAGACAAATGCCCCCATAGAGCAAATGTTTCTGGGGGCCTCACCTTTTCCCTTTCTGCCCAATGTTTTGCTTTCATCATAAAGGAGTAAGTGGGAGGGAAATATATGCTAGAGCTTCCTGGAGACGGGAACATTCAACTGTTCTGTGATGATTCTCGACAAACTAACCTATGAGCCTGGGCAACAGGGAAATATTAATATCTGTTTCCGTTTTTGGATTTTTCTCTTAGGCAATAAAGTAACATGCAGCAGCTCACACGAGGTCTGGTGGAGACCTGCTATTTCAAACTGCTTCACTGGGTTTGTTGTCTCTGTTAGAGCTGGGAAGCGTGGGAAGTTTAGAGACAGAAGGAAAGGTGTGTCATCGGTGCTTGTTCTATGTATCTTTATGTAACAGCAGGCTCTTGAAAAGAGGGAAATCTTATATAAAGGATGTAAGGAACACTGATTAAGAGAGGGTACAGCCAAACCCTCCATGTGCACACAAGTTGTGGTGGGAACGATAGCTAACGTTGCTGTGCTGTGATGAGCACAGGGACTTGTTTCTAGAAAGCTCCTTTCTGTGTCTGATAATCTTGCCAAGAGTCACATTCTCTAAACAAGTGAAGTTTTTGCTATAAAATGGTTAAGTAAACCCTCACAAGACAGGCATATCTGAGCACAAAATCTTCCCATAATGTGAAAAAAAATCAATAAAGCAAGCCCTTTGAATTTAGGGCTTAAGCTTGAAAATTCTGCCAAAGCACAGTGCTATGTGTGTCTGAAAGCTTCCCTGCCATCAGCTTTAGAGATTACTTGTTCCCCGCAAACTCTGCCTCTGATGAATTGTTTCATGTCTGGAGTCTTGTGTATGGAAAGCCGAGTGTGTGTGTTCCTTGCCCCTGGATATAGATGCCAGAAGCTCACAGCCTCCCCAGTGCTGAGCAGCTCAGGGACGGCCCTGCAGGGTGTAGGGTATCCCTCTGGGCCCTGGGCTCAGTCGAACCTTTGGGGCAACACTGGTCAGTCTAGAGCTGCTGCATCCAGAGGTCCCTGTGGTGGCGACCACGGCAGGCAAGCGGACACACCCTGAGAAGGGGCCACCACTTGGTTCCCTCTTGTCAACCTCCATGTCCAGCTGTGCCTGGAGGAGTCTGGCGTCAGACCCAGGGCAGGTTTTCAGCAGGGGTCTGGGAGGGGCTTGGCCTCCAGGGCTCCGAACCCTGTAGCGCCCAGAGGTGGTGTTTTCAGGTTACATTTCCTTGACTGATCTGTCTAGTATAAAGACCCAGGTTTGTTTTACAGGGAAAAATGCTTCCCTAGTTCCACCTGTGTCTTCAAGCCCACTTTAACCTCTGCTAGAACCCTTGAGAAGGGCTGTGTGTCCTGGGCACTAGTACAGGTCCCAGCACACCGATTGCTGAGCGGTTAGTGAGACCCTGGCTTTGTTTGATGAGCTGCCTCCTGAGAGAGGAGAGCCTGGGCCCTCAGGCCACTCCTCATCTGTGCACCCTGCACTCTCCGTTCACCTCTGCCTTAGCCAGAAACACCTGACCAACTTGTGCACAGCAAAGTGGTAGGGATTTAAGGTGCTGTTCTTGCAAAAACTTTTCTATTTTAAAAAACAAAGGACTGGAAACAATTTTCTATCCTCGAGAAGGGGATTAGTTAAAAAAATATATTCTACATGTACAGCAGAATCTATGTAAGCATGGAAACAGAGGAGGTGGCTGCACACTCACTGGTGTGGGATCGCCTGCGAGAAATATTCGCCCTGACCGGAGCCACTATGAGTCAGCACCGAAAGGACAGAAAGGCCCCTCTTGGGCCCTCTTTACCAGCACTAGCTATCTCTCCCATGGCAGGAGTCTGTCTGGCATGATTAACCCTTGTTTCTCTGAGCCTCCAATCTCAGGACTGGAGAGACTGCTGGAAAGCATCCCTGGAGCAGGTGCCTTAAACCTCACACAAACAGGACGTATCAGACCGGACCACCCAGATCCCCAACCCAACAGTAACAGTGAAACAAGCTGAAGCCTGCACAGTTGGCCTGAAACCTCCTGATTTACAACTAATTGCCTTGACTACCAGTAAAAACTCACAGCCCCTACCCCTCAGGGCCGGTGCATTCCTCCTCACCTAGCCCTTTCCCTCTCTTGGGAAAGTAAAAGTAAAATTTTGCTTTCTGCATTTTCTTCTCTTTGTGAATTCTTTCACAGGCTGCGTTGCCAGCCACCCTAACCAGCACTACACTCTGTAATAAATACCTTATGAGCACATATGCTTTGTAGATACAGAATAGGCAGCAAGGAGGGTGTTGAACATTCCAGGCAGAGGGAGGAGCATCTTCAGGGAGAGAATTGTGATGAAGGCCTGGCATATGGGGAACAGGAGGAAACCAGGTGCAGGAGGAGGTTAGGGCACAGACAGTGAAGGGGGCACGTGGGGTGTCACTGTGAGTGTTTGCAGGAACTGGGTGGGAGCACGTCTGTCCCTGGCTGAGAGCCTGACTGAAGGAGAAGCTGTCTGCTGCGCTCACTGAGAGGGGCAGTAGGCTCAGCTTCTGGAGGAGGGGCTAGCAAGTCACAGACTAAAGGTGACTCAGGTTCAAGGCAGCTCAGGCAAAAGGCCGAGCCGTTTGCTCAAAGCGGAAATACAAATAAGAGGGTCAGCCAGTCACTGTGAGCTCTAACTCTGCCCCAGCCCTGAAGGTGAGAGGCACAGAGTGGGATGTTGCTCCTACCCTCCCACCTGGCAGGTCTGCCGCATAGTGAACACTTAAGTAGCGCCAACTGTACGGCAGGACCTGCCTTAATGATAATAATTCATTATATAAAAACCCCTTAAATCCCCACAATAACCTCATAAGATAGGTACAAGAATTATTTTGCAGATGAGATAAATGAAACACAGAGAGGCTAAGTAATTTGCTCAAGGCCACACAGCTGGGTAAGTGCCAGACCAGGATTAAAATGCGGGTAGCCTGGCACCAGACCAGAGGCCAGAGTCTACTTCACTACTTCACAATTCTGTCTCCAAACTGATCACTAGACTTTGAAGTGGAAGGGAGTCAGTCCCAGGGGAAAATTAAGTACTATGAGATGCAAAGGAGGGGAGAGGTTATATCCAATGAAAGGAGGTGAGAAGAAGAAAGAGAAGGCGAAAGAGGAGAAGGAGGAGGGGGAGGGGGAGGGGGTGAAGGTAGGTCCCTGCAGGACAGAAAGTCTTCCCTTAGGCAGGTTGGAGGGAGGATATTCCAGACAAAGAAAATATGAAACAAACCTTCATTGCTCCCCTCAGATGTTACTATGCACATCTGGTTTGTTATGAGAATACCGATTTTTTTCTATTCCAATTTTACCACATTCACTCTTTCATTCATTTGTTGGTACAATGTTTTCAAGCACTTACTATGTGCCAAGCACTCTGCTGGACTGGACGTCAGCTGCGCGGGCCTAGCCTTTGCCATCCGCCCCCCCCCCCCCCCCCCATGAACAAACATAAACACTCCAGCGCCCCTCCCAACGTGATGAGCATTAACAGAGCTTTCCTGAGCCCTGAGATTTAGCAGGGAGGACTTCCAGGTCTGGAAGACAAAAGATGGTGCTGAATTTAGGAGTGAAAAGGGGAAGTCCAAAAAGCAGCTCTGGCATGGCTGAGGCAGTCCGCTTTTATCCCCTGCAGGCATCAAGAGGTGGGAAGATCAAGTCTGGTCCCTGCTGGGGGACCTTCATCACTGGGGCTGGGAGGGGATGTCAACGTTGTTTTTAATACTATGATCTGAAATGAGTGTGTGACTCTGCCTTTACTTACTGGCAAGCATGATGCCCCTGTATGCCTCAGCTGCCTCTTCTGTAAAATGGGGTAAAAAAACCAAACGCTGTTTGGAGACCTAGGTGAGATCATACAGGGAAGAGCTTTGCAGGGTGCCTGGCATGCAGCGAGCCCTCAGAGTGTGTGATCTGATAGAAAGGCAAGAGGAGGGGGCTTTTATCAAAGGGAGAGATGGAGGGAACTGAGTTCAATCTTCTCCTAACCCACTTGTATCTTGCTTCTCATGTACCCCTGCACTCCAGTAAGGAGGACAGCTGAGACGGCACAGGCGCACTGGGCTTCCGAGCACCTGCCTAATTATCTGCTCCCCAGCTCTCTCGCGTGCAAAAATGGGATAATGATGCTGCTGTGGCAGAATTATTGAGAATTAAACGAAGGATGGTGGTTAGAGGTTTTAGCACTGGGCCAGGCACCCATAAAGAATTCAGTGCAAACCAGTCCTTTTCCCTCCTTGCCCTGGGTCAGGGGCGTGAAGAGGCTGGAAGCAGTCACTGGTTCAGTCTTCTTTAGCGATCGCAGCAGTCTAAACATGAGACATGTGAGTCCTAAAATAGGATACTGCATGTATTCGACATTAGTCCAATTTTTTTTGAGAGAGAGAAAGAGGAAGGGAGAGAGGCGGGCAGAGACAGAAACAACCATGTGAGAAACGTTGATTGGTTGTGCTGACCAGGGATTATACACATCTGACGGCGGTCTGAACCCGGAGCCTAGGTGTGTGCCTTGACCAGGAATCGAACTCACAACACTTTGGTTAAGGGAAGATGCTCCAACCAACTGAGCCACACTGGTCAGGACAAAGTTAGTCCACTTTCTGACCACCTGCTGTGCCCCCAGAACCACATTTAGGTGCTTTGACAAAGCAATCTTTTTACATTTGACAACCTGCAAGGAAGACTCTTTACCCCTCTGTTATAGATGAAGAAATCTGGGCTCGGACAGGTCATGCACAGCTTGCAAATGGCAGACAGGAGATTGGATGTTGGGTCTTCTAATTTCTGACCTAGAATTTTCTATGTTATATAAGAGTTGACTTTTTCTACTAGAAGATTCTGCTGCAGGTAAGGGAAGGGCTCAAAAAAAAAAAAGGATAAAATCATTTTGAGAATCAGAAGAGGGTATCAGGAACCCCATGCCCATACTAAGCTGGGAGAGGCCAATGTTTCCACTGTAGAATCTGAGAAAGAGGGTAGGTTCAAAAGATATTTTAAATGAAATAGAAACAACTTAGAAGCTGGGTGGGAAAAGACCTTTTGGTGTGGTGCACCTGGGAAAACATGACCTGAAAGAAACATTCTGGAAAGAATTAGAGACTCTGTTGGGGGAACTCAGTGGGACTGGATGTTAAAAGAAAAATAAGGGACAGAGAAAGAATAAATCTAAAATGTGTTTGAATAATAGTATCATAAGAATGGGAGTTGAAACATTTTAAAGAAATATAAAAAGCCACAGGAGAAAATGAGATATTATAGGAAGCTGTCGGGAAAAATGATTCAAAACTTAAGGATATTATGACTGTATATTGACTAGATTTTTCCCCCAGAAAAACATGTGAACATAAATACTTATTTACCACTTCAAGCCTCCAGTTGTGGGCCTTTAATAGGGTTTAAGTGACCTTCTATGATATGGAATATGAATACCCTGAAATTCTGTCTCTTCTGAATTTAGATGTGCTCTCGCTAATTCTTATTTCAGGCTCCAAGCACTCAGAGGAGAAAGATCGATGCTGACAGACCAATTGAAATGCTGTCCTGTCTCTTCAGCGATAAAGGATTTTGTGTCAAACGAAGGTGATGGATGTGAGCAGCTGAGGCTGGGAGCTGAGGGACTTCTGTACAGGCTCCCTCAGGTCAATAAAAGCCAGAATTGCTGGCATTTTTGGATCACATAAAGATCCTCTACTTTATCCCCGAAATTTAATTGATTGAACAAATAAATATTTATTGACTCTCTTGTCAGTATGTTAGGTTTATGTGGAATGCATGAGGTTTGCATCCATCTTCCAAGATTGGCAATTAGTGGGACAGCCCCTGAGGGCAAGTAAAGCTCAGGGGACAGGGATGGGGCTCTGGGGTTTGGGTCCCACTACCCTTGGCATAGAGTTCCTTGAATTTGCAAACTTGAAGGATCAGGGTTTGATTTTTCATTAAGGAAGCTGGAAATTACAAGGGTGCCTACACAATACCAGCTAATATCATTGTGTTTGAAGAAATCAACCTTGTGCCTGACACTGAACTCATCCTCCACTCCCTAACAAGTGAGTGTTCTAGTGTCTGCCACCTCTGGACTCCTCAACTCTAGTGACTGGTCCCCAGGCTCTTCTGTGGTGTGTGCTCCCTGCCTCTGCCTGAAAGGTACCAGTTCCACCAGCCCAGCCTGGGAAGCGTGATTCAGAGGCCCAGCTCTGCAGGTCCTGTCTCTCCTGCAGCCAAGATTCACTGCCATTCCTGACCTTATAAACTTGAATGACTTGAAATTGAATAAGCGAATTAGAACAGACAGAAAGCTGAGGGAACCTTTATCCTGTGCTGTCTATTCTTTCTGAGGTGTAATAGGAGGCAAGTGAAGTTCATCTGGAATTTAGGTGGCAGGGGAGGATGGGAGACAGGTTGACCTGAAAGAGCTGTCCAGTTAGCAGATTGCACTCAGTGGGTGTCTATCAGACACAAACCACGAGCCAGGTGTTTGTCATGTAACACCTGCTTTGATTGGGCCCTTATGGTATCCCTAGGACTCAGGGGTGTCAAAATCATTTCCACTGGGGGCCATGTCAGCCTTGTGGTTGCCTTCAAAGAGCCAAATATAATTTTAGGATTGTGTAAATGTAACTACTCCTTAATAGTTAAGTGAGAGTTCGGCACTGCTGCCGGGTAGAAACAAGGTGCCTGGGTGGATAAAACAAGGTGGAGGGCTGGATTCAGTCCACAGGCCTTGTGTCTGCCACCTGTGTCTTAGGTGATGAACTCAAAAGAGACCACACCCCACTCAGTCTTGTCTGCATTCCAATGCCTGCCATTCAGAAAGGCTTTAAATCAATATTTGTTGAATGAAAAGGGAGTAATAAATGCTGGAGATTGGTCTTCATCACAGTATTTACAGACAATAAAACTGAGTTTCAGAGAATTTTAAGCAACTTACTAATAATAGCTTGCTAGCAGTGGCAGATCTAGGATTCAAGCCAATTACCTGACTCCCAGGTTAGCGCAGTTGCATTGCACCATGACACGTTTTTACAGCCCTTGCCAGTGAAACATTGGAGGCATATTTCCCATTGAATTAGCTACTAAGAGTTGGGCTAACCCTTCAGAGCACCAGAGAAGCAGTAGTTTAGAGGAAAGTTGCAAGAGAAATGCAGCAATTATTAGGTAGGACCTCAGAAACCTGGATGAATTTAGAAAAAAATAATCACTATTTACAAAGAGCCAACTATGTTTCAGATATTTTGAGGACTGTCTTATAGCATAACCCTAACACCTATCCTATGAGATAGGAATTATCATCCCCACTTTGCAATGGGGAAAACAAAGGCAACCTGAAGCTAAGGAACTTGTCCCAATTTGCCAAGCTGGTAAGTGATAGAATTGGGATTTGAACTCTGGCCTGTCTGGCTCTAAGAATTGTGCTATTTCTAACCTAGCAAAGTGTCATAGCACCAAAACGTCATATCTAAGCTTGGCCCATTCAGTGCAATCCAACAAATCATTACTAAGCACTCAGTGACACTGGATTATACAGTAGAAAATGTGAAGATAAACCTGCCTTTGGGAGGTTGCAATATGGAGGCTGTGATATGACAGGGCCCGGCATATAGTAAGTGTCTAATAAATATTTGTTGGAATAAAGATGAAATGATACAGCTGGCTATAATAGAAGAAACCATATTAGCAAATTGCAGACTAAAATTTATGAGAAGAAATACACTATTACTCTAAGCTATTTTAAGTGTATTTAAAAGCTAAGTGTATTTAAAATGGATATTAAAGACCATTTAGTGCCCAAGGTCACATAGCTAATAACCAAGGATGGGCTTGGTTTAATTAGCTCAAGGATGGGCTAATAAAGTTTTCTGACAAATTCAATGCTCTTTGATAGTGTTTTTCCTTTTACTACCTTTTACAAAGCCAAAATCTTATTTCTGTCTGTTCTCCGAATATAATCATGAAGAAGGTATTGTAATGTCCTTCCTCAGAGAGAAGCTCTTCATCTTCTCAGGCTGTGGGGGCATCTAAGCAGTAGCTGCCAGGAATTGACTACCTGTCAATCATAAAAAGAAGATTCTTTTGGAAGAAATGATCACTTCAGAGGATTGAACTCTAATACATAAAGCTCATTGATTTGCTATTAAAATTCTCTGGATACCTCCAAATACATTTGGCATGCACGGGCGTGCACATGCACACACACACAACCTAATAGTGCCTCTATAGTGAGCTTAGCGGTACTGATAATTAGAAATATTGGAGATAAGGGATTAGATGCATCAGTGAGAATGTTCAGGCAAACAATGGCTCATTCCAGGAATCATGATAAGCCTATGGTCTTTCCTTTTCTCCCTCTCCTGTCTCTCCTCCTGCCTTATTGCCCTCTCCACATAGTCACTTCCCAATCACCCTGATTCAGATTCTGTGTTTGGAGGTGATGAGGAGCAGCATTTCATAACATCACAACTCCACTGCTTTTTGTTTCCACAACCTGACAGCACTGAGACACCAGCATGAAAGTCTTGTTTTTCACTAAGAATCCACACTGAATCTTTTCTTTAGGGAAACTTTGGGTGTTTTTTAGTGACTTCCTCCCTTTTGATCATATGATCCATAAAACCGCCTCTTATGATGGAGAGCTGCAGGGCCAAGTACCATCAAATCGTTTATTAAAATGCTGGACCTTCTGGATGAGACACCTGTAATAACCCAAGCAAAAGAGCCACAGAAAAACCCAAACCCAAACCAAATCAAACCAAAATAAAACAAAACAAAAAGCCCCTGCCAGACACAAGGCTATCAAATAATCACATCTTTATCCCAATCCTCTAGCAGTTAGCACTTTTTAAAGAAAGTAGTGTCCAGATTACACATATATGCCATTCAGCACATAGTCATTGATAGATTGTTTTGTGGCTTTGTTCTTAAGGATCTTATAGTACAGTGACGAGAAGACCTATAAACAACTAATTTCAGTGCCACGGGTTAGGTTCTTGGATACCAACCTATACAACAAATATATCCACTTAGCTGGCAGTTAGGGATCTGCAGAGCTGTGACTCCTCCATGGGAAATGGTCCCTTCCAGCAAATGCACAGAGAGGACACTTCTGCTTGTCAAGTATGGGGAAGAGGGTTGTCCCTTCTGCCCTTTAGGAGGGAGCAGGTTTTGCCCCATTCATTCATTGCACCAGGGGCAGAAGACTCTGGCCCTGGTTCTGCTGTGTGACATTCTATGACCTGGATTCCTCATTCATGAAGCAAAACTGAAGTCTTTGTCTTATCTGCCTCCATAGGAATAAAATGAGATACTCTCATGGCATTCAGGAAAGAGATAACAAAAATTGACTCTGTCAGGTGAGATCCTCTCCACTTGGCCCTTCCTCTTAGCTTCTTATGTGATCACATTTACAGCATCCCACACAAGTACCGTTAGTTTATTGAAAACCCACTAGGAAAGAAGACTCTGCCACCCCTTCACAGAGGGTGGGAGGCAGCAGTGTGGGGTGGGGGGTGGCGTCCATCAGCTCTGCAGTCAGAGATCCAGCCAGTTTCCAGCTATACCCACTGGGCAAACATTTTAATCTCCCTGGTCTAGTTTTCATTTCTTAAAATGAAGATTCTTCCAACCCTTGACACCTATTGAATTTAAGATGTCATAGATCCAAAGGGAGAGAAATAGTAAGTCCTGGGCTTCCCTAGGGAAGTGATGTAAGGAGAAATCCAAGTCATTTTGAAGAGAGAACTTAATGGGGAGTCAAGAAATGTGAGTTCTCAAAGGAGTTGAAAACCTATCTCCCCACAAAACTTGCACACAGATGTTTATAGCAGCTTCATTCTTGCCCAGACTTGGAAGCAACCAAGGTGTCCTTCAGCAGGTGAATGGATCGACTCGCATCTAGACAGTGGAATCTTAATTCAGTGCTAAACAGAAATGGTGTATGGAATCATGAAAAAACATGGAGGAAATGATGCATATTGATGAGTGAACAAGGCCAATCTGAAAAGGCTATGTACTGTATGATTCTAACTTTGCGGCTTTTATGTTACATTCGGCAAAAGACAAAATGATGGAAACAGCAGAAAGACCAGTGGTTACCAGGAGTAGGGGGAGGAAAGGATGATCAGGAAGAGCAGAGGATATTTAGGGCAGTGAAAACATTCGGTACAATACCACAGTGGTACGTGCCATTATACATTTGTCCAAACCCATAGACTGTACACACCAAGAGTGACCCTTAAGGTAAAGTATGGACTTTGGGTGATAATGATGTAGCTATGTGTTTCATCAGTAATGTACCACTCTGGTGAGGGAAGCTATGCACGTGTGGGGGCAGGTATGGGAAATCTCCAGACTTCTCAATTTTGCTGTGAGCTCACAACTGCTCTAAAAAATAAAACCACTTTAAAAAATATCAGTTCTAGTCCTTGATTCTGACATGTCTTCAATTCATCGATTGATCTAAAGCCCAGCCAACGTGGACTCCAAGCTGGTGGCCCCTTGCTTCTTCCCCTGGCCCATGTCCTACCCTACCTTCCTCTCTTTGGCTTATTAAGATTCTCTACTCCAATAAATGACTATATTGCTAGGCCCTTTATACTCAAGGCTTCTATTCCTCCTAAGCCCTTTATACTCGAGGCTTCTAGACAATGTAGAGTTACCTCATTGTCTGAAAAATGCTAGGAATTTATGCCCCTGCCTCTGGTGGGTATTCTGTCATGAACATACTTTTCATGGGTCTGAGTGTTCCACCAACTTCCACCTGCCGCCCGGAAGCGGGCATTCAAGGCACTACCCATAAGCAACAAAGTGATATGAGCTGAGTTCCCAGGATCAGGCTCTGTGGAAGTCCCCAGCCATCCTCCGTAATGTCTTTAGTGCCACTGGTGAGGCAGGTGACTTACCAGGAGAGGGGAGTGGGTCCTGCGCACAGACGGAGTTTCCAGGAGGAGAACTCTGCGAGTCAGCTGGTGAACGCTGCCCTTCAGAATGATGGGGCTGATAGATTGGGGTGAGGCCATCAGTCTGCTTCTGCCTGAAGATATTGATGGCCTGAGAATGGCAACCCATCCCTTCAGATTCTTAATTACCCTCACTTGAGATGGTCAGAAATAGAAAAGAAAAATAGTAGCTCCAGAGTAAGAAAACTCATCTCTGGCTCAGGGGCATTGGGCACAGAGGGTGACCTGTGTTTAAACTGAACTGGCCAGTGCAAGAGAGCCCGTGGTTTACCTCATTAGGGGCTCCAGTGGACCGTGTTCAGACTGGAAAGGTTTGTGGCAGTAGGGTGAAAAAAACAACTTGATGGGTTTTTCCAGAAGGCTCCCTAACTGCATGGCCTCTAAATGCTTTCAGGCCATAGTCTGTCTCCCGTGGGGAGCCACACAAATCCATCAGGCTCTGTCTCCTTTCCTTTCTCCTCTACAAAGAAATAATCGAATAACCAATCTCCCGTTAGGCCCACATAACTGTTAATCAAATGTGGGGATGTGACCAGTTGGCCTAGATTAACATAATTAATCTTTAAATCATACATATTCAAAAGGCTCTCAGAAGCATCTGCCTATCTTTTCAAAAATTGTGAGATAATCAAATTAATACCAGCTCATAAATTAGCCTACAGCTGCCTGTTTTAAAAGAAAGCCATCCTCTTTAAGGACAATCTACATATAAGTCAGTGAATCCCATTGGACCTAAGGAATAAAACACTATTTGGTGGGATTAATTGCCAAGGATGGAGTATTTGCTGGAAAGTAGAGTCCCTTCCTGGGATGCGATGACTTCCAGACTGAGCTGAGTACAGAGGAAAACCAAGCGCATTTGTCCCAGGTAAATGTTTTAGAGGGCTTTTCTGCAGCATCACCAGAGATGATGAATAAACCACAGGCAGACACATCTGATCATTCAGTTTCCCAAGAAATTCGGGAGACTGTGTATCATGTATGTTTTTTGGGTGATTCATTGCTACTAAGCAAATTTCCTCGGTTCACTTGACTTCATGCTGCATAGACCCAGGCTTATTAACATCAAAGGCTCTTTTTGTCAATTCTGCTTTCTCAGTATTGAAAATAAAAGGGAGTTGATTGATCACTGAGCTTAAGCTGCTCAGAATCCAAAGCAAAAGGCCAGATGGCGTCTGAGGCTGCACTCCCATGTGCCACGAACTTGGTTCCTTTCATCTCTCATACCCACATGTTTGAAGCAAAGGGCAAACAGAGGTGTGTCCCTGAACGCTCACCCTTGCTTTCACTACTTCCTGTCTGCTAAGAACAAGACACTGGGCACAGATGGTGACCTGTGTTTATGTGATTAGCTAATAGCTCCCGTGATCCATCACCTTCTTCAAGCCAAAGTCAATTCCTCTGAACAAATTGAAATTTCAAAGTGGCCACTGCGGTGTGGGGGACCCATTCTGTGGGAGATCAGGCACCGCATGCTAATGACTTGCCTGCACGACACTGCAGCGAGCTGGAGGTTGTCAGGGAGCAGCCAGGAGAGTGCTGTGTGCCAGTGGCCTTCGCTCAGCGGGCAATTCAGCGAGCCCTGCCTTAGGGTGATCTCCTCTGAACACAACAGTGGTTCATTTCTGTATTAAATGGCCCTTTCCTCCGATTGTTCTTTCCAGAAGGATTCTTAAGTCTAGGAGAAGCAGCTAAATAAAGCCCAGTCCCAATCTTTATATACATAATGCCTGTGTTTTAAGTATGCCATATGTGAGTTCTAGTTTAATTCCCCTGCCTGGACAATGTCACTTTTAAATGGACCAACCTTGAATATGTGGTTCTAAAACTTGGAGGGTGGACAGGGATGGGAGAGACAGAGGTAGAGAGAGATAGAGAGATAGAGAGAGAAGGAGACAGAGAACCCATTTAAATTGTAGAAAGGAGGGAACTGAGGCCAGATTCATTAAATGACTGACCTACAGTTACACAGCAGATTGTCCCTAGTGTTCCAGCCTCTCAGCTCAGCATGTCGCTTGGTGTCTCTGGCTTTAAGACTTATTATTTTTTAAATCTCAGATGTTTTTTATTCAAAGGTCTCAAAAAGAAATAAAACAGAAAAAGCTCACAATCTCATCAAATGTACGGCGCAGAATGTCTTTTGGCATTTTAGTGAGTCAACAAGTCCTGGGGAAGAAAACTACAGAGTTATCTTGAAGTGGACAAATAAGTTACCACTGGCTGGTTGTGGCACTAGTAAAACAAAATAAAAACATTAACTCTCTTGATCATATAGATAGCTCTATGAAGATCATTTTTTTCCATCTGTACAAAAGGTCTTTTGTCATAAATTATTTTTAAAATAATTTAATGGCTGTCTACTATGGGATGGGTAACTGATTTATTTTTCTGTACACAGGTTATGTTTCCCGAATCTTACCCAGATGAGTATGGCACTTAGTTCAGACATTTCTAGCAGCAAACTTGCCCTCCCCTCTAACTGAAGTATCAAATTTCTGCCTTAACTAATGCAAAAATGTCAAGTAGTGAGACACCCAGGTTTATAAATGTGCCAGGTACAAGGAGGGTGCTGCATTCAATCTGGACTTTCACAAAGCAGTGATGATATTCCACAGAGCACAGAACCAGTAATACTACAACTTTTAAAAAAGTCTTGCTTTAGGACTTAAACCAGCAGGAAGAATAATATGTGTTCATACACACAGAGGAGTGAAAGAATTTACTCCAAATGAGGTGTTGTGTCTAGATGAGAGTGATTTTTAACTTTTCATGGTGCTATTCTGTACCCAAAGTTTTGATAACAAAGGTATCATTTTGAGAAATTCTAAAGTAAACATAAAATCACATTAATCTCAGGCACCTTCCTGAGGAAGTGTCACCTGGGGAGTCCGGCCTGGCCCCTCAGCTGGGTCTGCCCTGTGGCTGCCCTGGCACCCTGTGTGCTGCACGTGCACCTGCCAGAGGCTGAGGACCCCCTCTGATGTCTGTCTCACTGGGCTCTGGGCTTGCCGAGGATGGGGCTGTATCTCCTTATGTTCTCAGCATCCTCACCAGAGAATGCATCCTCCTACGTTTGTTGAATGAGTCAGTGAAAGAACTCAGGAGTAAACGTCACTGACAAAACTGTGTGTCCTCACTTGCCACTTCCACTGCTGCTCTGGAGGACCTTGCCCTCACTCTCAGGGCTCCTGTTCCAGCCAGGAGGCTGTTTTGCATCCACAATGACCTCTATAGGGGATAAAGGCCAGACTTCTTGAAGGGGATGCTCCAAAAAGGAGAGCTTCTCTTTGAAAGCCATTATTACTTGGTCTGGCCTTCCTGGAAGGGACATAAGTCCCTAGACTCCTATTAGGCTAAGGTGGTGTCTCTGCATTGCCCTGCCTTTAGCTGGAGATATTCCTCATGACATCTGATCATCCCTGTGAGGACCCTAAGTGAATCCAGCTTCAGAAAACGTTTGTTATTATAGGTTCTCGTATGCAAATATGCTGGACCCAGTCATCCATAATACACCCTTCATTTTTCCTGAAACCGGCTGGACATTTTTAGTCCATGTGTTCTCTTACTCTCACTTGGCCTGCAGCTGACACAGATGAAGGGACTGGGTCCTAGAGACAGTGAGGATTTGCAGGGGAGGCAGAGCCTCTGTGAGCAGCAGGAGGCTCCGTTCGGGGTGGAGCCCTCACAGCACAGGCCCTGCTCCGATGGCTCTCAGGGTGCTGTTTCATTTCTTGCAGCAACAGAAGAGTTAAGCTGGCAGGTTATTAGGATGCCCATCCTTGGGCTGTGGTCTGGTCACTTTGAAAGGAAATACCAGAGGGTGGTAGGCCAATTTGTGGTTTTGAATTAAGTACTAGAATAAAGAATACACACACACACACACATATACACTTTTCTGCCTCACCCTTCCCTGCTGATACCTTTTATTCTCTGCACAGCTTTGCAGAGAAAATTGCTGATTCATTCTATTCCCTTCTCACTGTCCCTGGGTTGAGAGAGTATATACATAAGTTACATTAAAATACCAAGACAAGCTGCGGTTTTGAAGTTGTTGCATTCCTGGCCTGAACTGCTTTTGTGGCACTAAATTATACTAAAAAGGCCACTGAGGACTGGTGGAAGCTTTTAGTAGTCAAAACTAGTCAATTTGCTGCAAAGTCCTAGCTTGAAGGTTAAATACTTCATAGTGTCTCCAGTTGGATGTGTGGAGCACAGGCATTTTCAAGGACAAGACTAGAATTTAAATGGAGATTTGGGACTGGTTTTGAACAAAAAGTCCAGGTCAGTCTAAGGGATCAGACATATGGTTAAATTGATGGCTTATCTTTCACCTGTGAAAAGTACAAGTTTTCAACATTTAAGTTTGAAGCACATTTTAGTCACTGACTAGAGGATTTCTTCTTAATGCAGTTCTCCTGTGACTTTCACGTCATCTGAGACTTAGGGTGTTCTTACGGATCCCCAGAAGATGGTCTGGCACGTGTCTTAAGGACCCAGGCTGCAAAGGCCAGATGGAGAACAGAAAAGGAGAAAATAGAAGGGTCGAGGAAGGAAAAAGTGGGAAGAGAACAGAGACCCACCTTCCTGTTTCTACCTTGTGTTGATCTGTTTGTCCTTTTCTCTCACTCCCATGTGGTTCTCTGCCCTGCCCTGCCCTCCCCTTCTCTTTCTCCCTTTGCATTCCGAGTTTTGCTTCTGGACTCTTTCTGACTCATTTGCTGTTCTCTATCATGAGACTGCTTTGCATTTCTAACACAGGGTTTACCCTTAACTTAATGTGTATAAAAATAAAGAGGAAATGTCAGTGCTATGGTTTTCACAAATCTGCTATTGTGAGAATCATTCAGTAGGAAAATAGAAGATGAGAAGCATCACACCCCCTTTAAGTGCCCAGGTCAAAAGTTGTCAATCAAATGGTACCCTCTCCTGACAATCCTCAGAATCTTTCTTAACCCTGCATGTTTAGCAGCCACAGCACTTATCAGAGTGGGCACATGAAATGAAGCTAATTTGTTAACCTTAATTTAACAATTTAAGTGAAACAGCATGGGTGAATTTCAAATGTCAGCTTTTCAACCCCTAAGAGCTTTAATCAAAGTAGTGGAAACACATAAAACAATAAATTGTACTAGAGAAGCATGGACTCATGTTGTGATTGCCTAATTGTCCTGATGGCTTGTTCTCTCTTCTGAACTTGGTGCACAGAGACAATGACAGTACCTGTTTCCCAAAGTCCTTAAATTACCTTGTAAACTGCAAAGCAGTGCTTGTTCAGTTTTGATCATTTGGGTCATTGGCTTCACTTTTACTTGAGCAGACACTGAATCCTGTGGGTCTAGCTTAGATTATTATACACCTATAGTCCCAGATGGCAAGGTCTCTCCGCAGAGGCAACAGCCAGGTGTGTTCCACTCCCCACAAAGCCCTAAGTGAGGAGGCTCTGGACACTCCTGCTCCTTGGTCCTCTGGGTTTTGTGAGAGGACAAGCATTCTTTCTCCCCTCCCTGCCATTTCATTCTTAATCTCCAGACCTTGGCCTCTGGCTCCTCTGTTACTTATTAAAGCAGTTTTTTAGGAGGACGCCAGTGATATTTTATAAATCACATGACCTATGCTTAGCTCTCGTCAATCTGGACTGGGCTGAGTTTGACAGTGTTGATTCACTCTCCCTTCCCACCTCTCTCCCACACCTCTAGCTGCTCCCAGTCCCCGTGGAACTCTGCCCTTCTCTGGTTCTCATTACACCTCAGGCTTCAGACTCTCCTACTACTGTTCTGACTGCACCTCGGTTTTTTGGACTGACTCTTTGCTCTTCTTTCTTTGGCCCATGCCATTCTCATGACTTCAGTTGACATTGCTACTCCACTGAGCCTAAAATACTTAAGTTGTGTTTCAGATGAACCATATTTTGCCATGTATAATGCACACCCACATTTTTGGCCCAAACTTTCAGGAAAAAAAACTTTCATTTTAATTTTTAAATTCAATTATTTATTTATTTATATTTAGATACTTGTTTTTTTAATTATAAAGGAATTTTAGCATTTACTTTTGAACATATTATGGTACACAAAATTTTAAGTACTGGTAATAATTTACTATATTTACGCATGATAGAATGCCAAAAACACTTTGTTACTGTCAATATCAGAAGTATCATCTTCTTCAACTTCTACATTGCATTATAAGCATAAATAAGAGAACTAAAAACATTTATATAGATATGGAATTAGTACTACCCATGTATTATGTGTGTCCTTATTTTTCCCTCAAAAATTTGGGCAAAAAGATATGCATTATGAACAGTAAAATATGGTATATCTGCAGTATATCTCATAAAAAATTAATATATTAAATACTTACTTGCAGAAGGTCCTAATTCAAATGCTTATATTTTCAGGTCAATTTTCTTACCTATTATAAATGCATCCGTGTAAATATACTTGTATTTTCTGTCTGTTTTTTTAAGTATTTATTTTGTAGGGTTTTTTTTCCCCCAACTGACCAATATGCCTTGGAGAACTTTCATGTAAGTACATGTAGGTGTAGTCAGGGGGGAGGTTCAAAGCATCTGACAGCCCACACAGCATGGTACAACCAGAACAAGCCTGGGTCCAGTGTGTAGCAGTGGGGAACCAGAAGGATGTGTGAGGTCTGTCCAGAAGGTATCCAGCCATGTACAGTGAAAAACAGAGACATCTATTGAAGAAGATACAAGATACAAGAAACATTTCACATAGGAAAATGACGCCTCTGTCCCCTTCAAAGTCATGACCTCCTTGAGGAAATCTGGTTCATTTGTAGTGGTTTGAATCCAGTCATTAGCAACTGCAGTATGATGTTCCTTCTGCTCTGGTAGCAGAAGCTGTGGAATGAATTTTGCCATGACATGTTCCTTGCCAAGATCCTGTGTCAAAATCTCGGACACAGTAGTTTTTGGAATCCCCATGTCAGCTTCTAGTTCTTGCACTGTCAGACCCTGATGCTTGTTAACTGGAGCCTGTATGCGTTCAACATTCTCAGGTGTTCTGCTTGTCTCAGGCCTTCCAGGATGCGGATCAATTTCAACAGATTCTCGATCACCTTTGAAGCATTTGTGCCACACTTTTATTTTTGCTACAGTCATTGCATTGTTCCTGAAAGCCTTCTGAATCACCTGAATAATTTCTGCAGAGGAATGCTCAAGCTTACCGCAAAATTTAATGCAGATTCGTTGCTCTACTCGCTCAGGCACACAGTGCACATGCTCACTCAATGGTGTCTACCACCCCCAGTGACTAGTACAGTGAAGTCATCATTGTTCACACATGTACATTCCAGTCCACTCTCCTTGGCTGCCAGGTTACAGTGAAGTAGTGCAAACCATTCTCGTTATATTAATAATGGCTGGACTTTTTCTGGACAGATCTCTTACACTAATCTTTAATAGTGATTACTTCTGGGGAGGGAAAGGGAAAGGAGGGAAGGGGTTGGATTAAGAGTTAGGTTTTTTCTACATTTAACTGCATAATATTTCTCTAAAGTTTGCTCTCTTGGAAAGGCACATATACATCTTTGTCTCTGCCCTTAGACATAGTACTGTCTTTGTATGCCTGTCTCCCATACACTCTGAGTTTCTTCAGGTCAGGAACTGTGTCTGCCATTCAGTTAACAATACTGTAGCACTCCCTATGCGTACACACACACTGCCAACAGGAACAGCACCACCAACTGTTAACGATTGACTGAATGGATAAGACAAGTCGGTGGGGGGCTGTGGGGATGACAGTAATGGGAAGATAAAGAAGGCAGAGTCTGAGAAGCACACATGGGTGGTATGTCTGCAACTGAGGGAGTGAGAGGATCACATGGACATACAGTCTGTACAGGGCACAGTTTCTGCCATCAAGCCACCCAGCATCATCACCTTCCTTCTGGTAATAATTTGGCTTGCTATGCAGATTAGTTACCATAGAAAAAGTACTCCTGTCAGTGGTCTGGAGTGTATTTAAGAATTACATGTTTTAGTACAAATGAATCCAGTAACAATCTAGACATTATATACACATTTTTTGTGTGTGTGATTTTGATGCTCATTATCCAGATCTGGGGTGTTCCATAGCCTGTGGTACACTACACATCAAATTGGCCAACATGCAGAGCTGGGGACCGGATTCTGGCCTGGAAGACTGAGCTCACTTTCCATGAGGCTCTGAGGGTGCCAGGTGGACAATTCCTGGACTCTGCAACACAGACATTTCATGGCTTTGAAGCCCCTTTGGTATTGAAGAGTTAGGTTCTCCATGCTTGTAGCAGTTTCCATCTGGAACCACAAGTTTAAACTGATGGAATTAATTAAAGAAGAGGGTTTGGAATCCATTTCTAGCATCTTCATCAGCTAAGAAAGCTTGGTGGACTATCTCTACTTCAACTTGTCTCACTGTGATGAGGAGCTGGAAAAGGAATGTCACGTGGAATAAGGGATCCTATCCCCAGCTGGACCCCCATCCACTGGGTGGGGTCAGGAGATTGATCTCTTCCCACTAAGACTTGAGTTGGTGACTAGCACAGGGCACATAATTCCGTGGCTGGTGAGGGCAGTATACCTTCAACCAAAGTGAGAAATTAGAGGGTTATGTAGAGAAACAGGCCAAAATCCAGGTGAAAGGGGACTGAACAGCAGTAACATTGAGAAGAAAGTTGTAACTAGATGGGTGTCAGTGCTCACTGAGAGAAAAATGAACATCGCCTGCAGGCTGGTGGATGCAGGCTGTTAGTAAATGTCTGGCCTAGGACACTTCAGGAACTAGAAATTGGACATATATGCCCACATAAGGGGCCAAACCCTAAAGGCAGAGGGAATCTTAGGTGATGGCAGTAGAATTCCAGGAAGTCAGAGAGTTGTGTTCAGAAAGACCAATGGTGGCAGGAAAGAGCAGGCAACTAACACAGGATGAAGAAGGTCCAGATCCCAGGAAGCGGAAGTCAGCAAGTGTGGTCCACAGTCACCTGTTAATGCACCTGATTTTGCACCTGATTTTGATGCTGATATCAGCATCTTTATAGTCACCCAGTGGTGTCCCATGGCCTCACCAGGCTTTCTAGTACACTCCAAGGGCAACACATTACTGATTAATTTGATCAATACATTGGCCAGATGGTGGGTGGCCAGAAAGGCAAGACAGGGTGTGCCTGAAGTAAAAGGTAACAGGAATGCTCAAGCAAGTAAAGAAATCGGTACAAGTGGCCTCTTCTGGATCTGCTAGTGATAACAAAAGGATATAATGGTAATAATCATAATAGTGGCAGCTACCATTTATATTTTGCTTGTGGGCCAAAGCATTATACAAAGTGTTTCACATATATGTTAATCCCTTAAACAGATAGGAATAGTAGGTAGTATTATCTTACTTTACAGGTGAGGAAGTTAAGGTGTAGAGAAGTTATTTTGGTCAGGGTCATATAACTAAGTGGCAGAGCATGTGATACATATTTGTAAATCAAGTTTTACGGGGACACAGCCACAGCCACCTGTTTACGCATCGTCTACAGCTGCTTTCATTCTACCTCGGCAGAGTTGAGTAGCTGTGATAAAGACCATACAGCCCATACATAGAAAGAAATACTTCCAACTTTGTGCAGACAGAAAGTTTGCTGGTCCCTGATTTAGACCACCAAAAGCCCATGTGTTGGGTGATGCTGGCTGTAGACTTCCAGGATCCCTGCACCCCAACATACGTGCCCAGCTTTCGACTATGTATAGTGGCTCTTCTGCACAATCATCTTGGCCTCTCGGCTTTTCATGTCAATTTCCACCCCAGAATGGGACTTCTCAGGACTCTAAATGATTTTTTTCTGGAGCTGGACCATGGATCAGACTTCACTGGATACCACAACTTATGCTGGTTTAAGGCAGGGTGGTATATAAAAAAAAAGCTGATTCTTGGGGTAAGGTAACACTGGGAGGCTGATGCCAATAAGTAGAAGGGTATCGGCTAATAAGAGAGTTGGTATAACACTCGGAAAGAAACTGAGAGATGTTCCCAGAAGAGCTTAACTGAAAAGAGCAGAAAAAGGGAAATATGTCCTGGGATACAGTCAAGACTGTTTGCTAGAAGTTCAGTCCGATGTCAAGAATGCGAAGACCAGCTCCATGGCAGCCAGTCTCAGGATCCGGGGTCGACTGCTGCTCTGCTGAGATGAAGGTTGTTAGCTTTCTCCCCACCTCTATTCTCTCCCTAAATGCACAGAAACTTGGTCTCAGATGCAACAGGCAGCACGTCTTCCTTTCTCTCATGAGGTTCCCAGGAGGAGGTCCTTCACTCGGGCACACAGAAAGGTGAGACCAGCAGCTCCCCGACCCTTCCTGCACTGGGCTAGCTCCGCTAGTTCAGGGGAACGTTGCACCCCAACCCACCTAACAGGCCAGAATGGGCTTCCCTGGTCACATAATCCTCCTTTGTACATGTGTCAGACTTGTTTTCATTCTCTACAAGTTGCAAGAAGTCAGGATTCTGCCTGACTTCTTTTCTTTATTCAAAATTGCATTGTGAAAAACCTCTATGAATCCACTCTTCACTTCCCCTTCCAATGTCCTCTTCAGTACATTATTTCCAATGGCAACAGAAATGTGTTGACCTCATCAAGAAAGCAGAACTACAGGAGCCAACTAAATGAAAACAAATGCTGCTTACAGTCCACACTCAGGCCTGGACTAGGAGATATGAGACATGCTTTTATTTGTTTAGGCTGTATTGCATGTGTGTTAGATGCTTTCCAAATATTTAAAACCCAGTGATGGAGATATTAATAAGTAATGTACTTCACTGTGACAGCATCTGAGTCAGTGATGTAGAATAATGGCCCTGGGATGCAATCAGCTGTCCCATGTGGTGTGTAAGACATAACTTCTCTAATGCAAGCAGGAGCGAGGACTCTGAGGTCTGTAACTTGAAAGACAGGTATGTCAGACCTTCAATAATCTTACTGAAAACAGAGAAATTTCCCAGGAGTATGGCTTAGGGAGTGAGGGTCAGTATAGATCCGCACTAATTATGAGCCATGATCGATGTCGTGAGGATGCCACTCTAGGAGCTGAAACAAGCACATCACTGCGGCCCATGAGTCATGGAGCTCACTTCCACAGCCTCCGGATGTGCTGGAGCAGCGGGTGACTCACTATTCCATGAACTCCATCAGTCTCTGGGGAAGCCAGCTCTTGGGAAGGAGCACACTGTGAAGTGAGAATCAACCAGGTTGTGGTTTTAAATGCTGTAAAACAGACCTAAGTTTTAATCTCCCTTCCTTTTAATCTAAACCTTAACTGAACACCAAGAAGAAATAGGAAATCTAAATACTTCTAGATCTGTTAGAAAAAACAATGTCATTAAACACTTCATAGAGAAACTCTCAGCTTTACTGTCTTTACTGTAAATTTAAATGTACTGTCTCCATAGTAAATGTCTTTACTGACAAATTATTTAAAACTATTTAATGATGATATACTATCAACCTTAAATTATTTCAGAAGATAGAAGAAGAGGAAATATTTCCAATTCACTTAATATGGCCAGTGCAATCTTAATATTAAAACTTGACAAGGACATTATAGGAAAATTATGGACCAATATCCCTCATGGATATAGGTAAAAATTATCAACCATTACTAGCAATTTAAGTCCAGCAATAATATAAAAAACCTAATATATAATGGTCAGATGAAGTTTATCTCAGGAATATAAACTGGTTGACCATTTGTAAATCAATCAGTGTAATTGCCGCATTAACAAAATAAAAAGGGAAAGACACATGATCTTAATATATAGAGAAAAAGCATTTGGTAAAATTCAACAGAGGGCCACTTGTTTAAATTCTTATCAAACTGGGAATAGAACAAAGCTTCCTCAATCTGATAAAGAATAGCTATGAAAAATTTCCAGTTAACATCGTAATGGTAAATATTGAATGCGCTTCCTCTATATCTTGAAGGAAAAGAAATGATGTCCATTGTCACTACTTCTAGTGAACATGGTACTGGAAGACCTAGCCAGTGGAGAAGTCTGCTGAAAGAGGGGCCAATGGTTGAAAAGAAAGAAGTAAAATGATCTCAAATCAGAACTGACATGACGGCATGTTAGGAAATCGCAGGAACCTACAAACTACTTTGAACTAAAGTGTATATTTAACAAAGCTGGGAGATATACATCAATGTCTAAATTATCCATTGTTATTTTTATATATCAGCAACAAAAATGGAAATATTTTAAAAACAATACCATTTACAATAGCATCAAAAAACCCCCAAACCCCTCCCCTAATATGGGGATAAATTTAACAAAAGACAGGCAAGACCGTTATACTGAAAATCACCAAACACTGTTGGGAAACACTAAGGAAAATATAGTAAGTGGAGAGATACGTCATAATCATTGGTGGGAAGACTCAACTTGTTAAGTCAATTCTTAGCAAATTGATTTATAGATACATGCTACTCAAATTAGAATTCCAGCAGACTTCTGTTTTTGTAGAAGTTGATGAGCTGAACCCAAGATGCACATCGAAATGCAAAGGACATAGAATTTCCAGGACAATATTGAAGAAAAACAGTTGGAGGACACATTTATTGGATTTCAAGGATTACTACTGTCAGTTAAATTCTGCCAGAGTCTAAGAAACTTAGTGGGGGAAATAAAGGTATTTTCAGTAAACGGCCCCAGAACCATCTGAATCACTTTGATCCACACCTCATTCCACAAATAAAAATTAGTTTAACATTAGATGGTAAAGTTAAAATTATAAAGTTTTTAGAAGAGAACTTAGCAGAATATATTTATGATCTTTGGTTAGCAATTTAGAACACACACAAAAATACTAACCATAAAAGAATGAAACTGATGAACTGGACTTATTCAAACTAAGAAAACTTCTGCTTATAAAAAGACAATGTCGAGAAAGTAAAATGGCAAGCCACAAACTGGTAGAAAATATTCAAATACATGTATTTGACACAGGACTTGTATTGAGAATACATAAAGAATTCCTACAGATCAAAAGACAAATAATTCAATATAAAATGGCAAAAGGCCATGGCTGGTGTGGCTCAGTGGACTGAGCACTGACCTGTGGAATAAAAGGTCACCAGTTCCATTCCCAGTCAGGGCACATGCCGGGGTTGTGGGCCAGGTTGGAGGCATGTGAAAGGTAACCCATTGATGTTTCTCTCCCTCTTTTTCTCTCTTTCCTCCTCTAAAAATAAGTAAATGAAATATTTTTTAAAAAATGGGCAAAACACTTGGGAAAAAATGCTTAACAAATGTACCCGAAGGCTTCATGAGTGTACACATATATGTTCATCATTAAACATTAGGTAAATGTGAATAAAATCCACAAGGACATACCTCTAACACTTTCACAATGACTAAAATGAAAAAGGTTGACAATAAAAATGTTGCGTTGGTCACCGGCCAGCAGTGATCACGGAATGCTGTGGATGGCTTGTCAAAACGCGAGAAAAAACATGCACAGAGACAGACTAGTTTCTGTGGAGAAGTAGGGATGGAATGGCCACCCCCTCTAGTGGGGAACGCCCCGATTTACTGTCCAAACCTGCTTTTATTGGGCTCGTTTTACATAATAATTCAGGTAAAGTACAGTAGTCATTAGGGGAAGTGAGGAACAATAGATAACAAGGAAGTCTGAGGGTCTATTTTGAGTCAGGGTCAAGAGCTGTAAGACTTTGAGGAACAAACTAACTTCCTCCTTGGACCTGTCTCATTCAAATGAGAGCATTCTAAACAAAGAAGGTTTCACAGTAATTTACATGTTCTTTCTTAGGCCTGATCACCCAGGTAATCCACCCTTTTCAGCACAGAGCTGCACCACCCTGTCGTTGTTTCAGGCTTAGGTGGAGCAAGGGAACTAAGGCAACCAAGAGATAAGGAGATTTTCTCCCATGTGATGAGAACTCAGGCTATGTCAAAGCCGAGGAGCAAGGGTCCATCACCCCCTTTTGCTGTAGCCCCCAAAGTCCTTCTTTGGGGGGCCTCCCACATGATCGTGCCTGTCTTAGATTGTTCCCCCCTTGGGGAATCTTACCCGTCTTTGGCTAACTGACCAAGCTTTGGGGTTCAGTGATGAATGAAGCAGCAAAAGCAGCATTCCTGCCAGGGAGATAAGCTTTTGTCTCCTTGCTGGCTTACGGTTCCAAGGGCGTTTTAGCCTTGCCTAGGCGGGGGTCACAGCTTCTGATACCAGGCAGGGCGGTTCCCAACATAAAAAAGTTGGTGTAGATGATGAGCAACTGCAATACTTACATTTTCTTGGATGGAGCACATAATGGTACAGCCACTTTGGAAAACTCTTTGCTAGCGTGTAATAAAGTTATATACATATATACATACACACCTATGATCTAGCAATTCCAAACCAAAATACCTGTTCAAGGGATTTGGTGTATATGTCCATTAAATGACTTGCACAAAAATATTCAAAGTGAAAACTGGCAACACCCAAATGTCCATCAGTAGGGAAATAAAATTTAACATGGAATGCTATGCCACAATAACAAAGAACAAACTACTGATACATACAAAAGTATGGGTGAATCTCAAAAACATGATGTTGAGTGAGAGACACCAAAAACAAAAGAGTACACACACTATATAATTCCATTTCAATATATGAGTCTGTTTATATGGATTTAACAACAGTCAAGAATAAATCAATGGTGACTGAAATCAGAACTGTGCTTGTCTTGGGTGGGGGGCAGGTGACACTGAGGAGGGCAGGAGGGAACCTATTAGGATGATACAAATGTTCTTCATTTTGATCAAAGTAGTGAGGATAGCTCTTTGAACGTGTATTAAGTTACATACTTAAGAGAAGAATAACTCAACAGGAAGGATGCATGAATAAGCCTTCAAAGAGCAGGTGGGAAAGGAACTGAGCCTGTCGCATGGCTGGGGCTCATAGGCGAAGGGATGAAATGGTTGTGGTGGGTGCATCCACCTAGGCCAGCCCACGCAAAGTCTCGGGTGCTCACATCGGCACTGTGGCTCTTCATGAGTCAGAATCACTAGCGTATACTTCAATGAAGGACCTTTTTTATTGCAACTTACATAAGGATGAACGATTGGTAAAGCATACTAAAAACTTCGGGCCAACCAAAAAACTTTGGTATTTGCCACAGCCATATCAACAGTTTATGAAGTTCAGAGCTTATTTTGAAATTATTTTTCTGCTTCATTGAACCATACCCAAAGTAATGAGTTGGGTGAACTGGAGATACCTCAAAGGTGTTTGGAGGTAAATGAAATATAAAACACAGATTAATAAAGACCAAAATAGAACATTCATCATGGGTTTTAATTTTCTCACTTTAAAAAGTAAGATTCAACATCACCTCTAAGGCCTTTTCCACTTCTAAGAACATGGCAGTCAAAGCTATAATCTGCTGATTAGTCTAGTCATGTTCTGACATGGAGGATCCTTTATAATCTGACTCCAAGACCCCTTACCATTCGGATCCCATTTGTTCTCCAAATGACTATAGCCTCACTCAAACCTCAGTTTTTCTGAGCCCTCCCTGTACTCCATTTTCTCTAATTAAGAATTTGTTTCTATCTAGAATGCTTCAGCTACCTTCTCTGCCCCTTGAATCCTATTCACCTCTCCTTTACTCAATAAAGATTCCCTTTCCTGGGCTTTCGCAGGCCCCTGCACTCCTACAGTGTTTAAAATTACCACCAAATGTTTGGCAAGTATCATCTATTGCCTCGTGTTATCAGTTATCACTTAATGCACGTGTGCGTTCTCCTGCAGCTGGAATGTAAGCAGAATTAAAGCAAAACTTACAATGCATACCTTTCCCCCTAAATTTCCCATAGGATCTAGATATGTTATTTCGACTAGATGTTCCACAAATACTGTATCGTTAACTGTTAGGTTCATCCAGGTTAGGAAGGATCCCTCAAGAACTACCCATATTTTAGAATTACATAATTTTTTAAAAAGAAGCATCAAATACGCACACATGCAATTCCCCTGGGGAGGGCATGTTTGCTGGAAGGAACTGTTTTCATGTGAAGTCAGCAAAGCAGGAGCATGAATCTGAGATCCAGATTTCCACTGATGTGGATGGACTGGTTCATGTTATCAGCAAAGGCAGGCCAGCTGAATCACAGCCAGAGAAGTATAAGAAGCGCTGGCTTCTAGAATGCTTGGCTAAATGAAAGTTTAAAAAGGAAGACATGAATAAATAAAATAGCTAGGTGAAGTCCAGCCTATTAAATAAAAATGAATCTATGAAAGCTTCAGAACACACCAGAAGCCACTTTGGATACCACTTAATCAGGAAACTAAAATATCCTCCAAGCTCTCAGCTCACTTTTGAGTTTACAGAGCATGAGTTAGAAGGTACAGGAGAGAAGAATTACTACCTGGTTGCAAAGAAAATTTGATGCTTTTAAAAAATTCTAAACTGGTAACACTTAATCATTACTATGTAGGCAGAGGCCATATAATCTTGGGCATTTTGATGATGTCAATTCTCTGCTTATAGCATTTTAATGACTTCCCATAGTCCTTAATATAAAGTTCAAAATTCTTATACTCCTCAAGGCTCTGCAACACAGTAGCACTTCTGTCTACCTCTTCAGCCTTGTCTTAGTCTGTTTGGGCTGTTACAGCAAAACATATTCTGGGTGGCTAGTAAATACTAAAATTTATTGTCACAGTTCTGGAGGCTATGAAGTCAAGATCAAGGTGTCAATACAGTTGAACGAGAGCCTCATAGCTGGCAAGCTGGCACCTTCTTGCTGTGTCCTCACTCAGTGGAAGGGGGCTCAGGTGCTCTTTGAAGCCCTTTTTGTAAAAGCACAAATTCCATTCATAAGAGCTCCACCCTCATGACCGAAGCACCTCCCAAAGGCCCCACCTGCTGACACCATCACTGTTGGTGGTGAGGATTTCCACCTGTGAATTTTGGAAGGACACATTCACATAGCAAGTCTCTTCTAACAATATTCCTCTTTCCCTAAATTCCAGCCCACTGGTTTTTTGGTTCCCCAAATGCTGTACATCACTTCCTGTCTCAGGGCCTTAGCACATGCATTTCCCTTCTGCCCTTTTTGGTCCAGATACTTCCTATTCATTCATATTACTGCCTTGGGAAGTCTTGGGAAGTTTTCCTATTACACATTCCTATAGCTATGCTTCAGCTTCACAGAGGAAATCAAAATCAGATTAAATTAAGTGCACACGTAACTTTTTTCATCTTGTGTCTTTCACATGAGATCATGTGTGGAGGCAATATCCATCCCACTGGATTCATGTTTTCACCTGGAGGTGCTTCCATGGTGTTATCTTCACGCTTCTCCCTCTTTCTCCTCTTGGTGACTTGTCAGTTTGGAGAGTCAGGAAGGAAGAACTGAGTGTGTGAGGCTCAGACCTTTGTGACCTTCTCTTTTTTCCTGCTGGTTTGCTGGCAAGAACAGCACCCTGGCACTGCTTTGTGCCCTGGGTAAGAGGCATGTCCCTGAAGGAAGGAAGGCCTGTGCTTGACCAGCAGGGCCAGTGACCGGGGCACAGAAGACCCAGTGAGATTCATCAGTAATGTTGTTACAGGGTACAGCCAAGAGGGGGGACCCCAAATGGGCATTTAAAATGGGGTCCAGAACTCAAGGTGTCCAGGGGAGTTTTGGATGTCCTCACTCCCACTCCCCAGTTGTGGGTTGGGGGAAGGGACAAATGGAGCAGGGCCATTGAGAGCTGTTTTGCATAGCAACAGCCTTGCAGCTAACCTCTGGTGCGGTCATTTAACATATCTATAGCCTTTGGCTGGCCGCTTAGATATGTTAAATAGCTGTGGCCATGCTCTGAGCCAGGGGAATGGAAGTAACTTCCCCACCAAGATATGACTGGGGGCAGGTCCCCCGAGCTACAGCACCCGCCTGCATGGGAGCTTGGAGAAGATTGGCTCCAGGACATGGGGCCACACCTGCCCAGACTCATGATGGCAGTCCAGTAAAGCTGGAAGGGTATGAATTCTGGCATGTGAAGCCGAGTGTGGGAGGAGTCGGAAATGGTGCTGCAGAGGAAGATTGGCATGGGGATTTAAACTGAGATGCAGCAGCCATTGGAGGGAGAGAACCACACAGCTTTAGCAGACTCCCGTGGCCCTGAGGGAGAGAACCATGCAGCTTTGACAGAGTGGAGACTCCCACAGCCCTGAGGGAGAGAACCGTGCAGCTGTGGAAGTGCAGAGAAGATCACAGCTTTAGAAGGGGGAACCACCCACCGCCTGGTTTTAGCAGAGATCCCGGCAACTCAGCTGAGGGTGCTGGGAACCCAGGGAGGTCTCCCAGTCGAGATCGAGTACTAACTGGGAATAACCAGAGGACTGCCTGAGCCATGGACTTCTATTTCCTTTCCTGAGATATGGTACTCTGGACTGGGCAAAGGGGGAAGGAAGGAAGGACTGTGTCTGTTTGTGGGTGTTTTAAGGAACTTTAGGATTTTTTGATAAAGACATTAGGTCACTACTTTAAGTTCGTATAGCATTAAATAAACATTTCCTTTCCTTTTCACGAATCTCTGGCATTGAGAGACGTCTTTCCTCTGGCGGCGGACATAACGGACCTGGGGGCTTCTTTCAATAATAGTATATCGTCACAGGCCCCCCCTTGTTTGTTCTGTAACAATGTTGCTGATGTTTTGATCTTCCTCTGAGGTGAAAAAGATGTTAAAAATCCCATTAGATTCTAAACTTGTCTTCTTCATCCAGTGTAACCCTAGAACCCATCTCAGTTCCTGAAAATAGTGAATGTTCCATAAATATTTAGCAAATATATGAATCACTGAACTTCTCTGAGCCAGTTTCCTCAAGAGTAAAATGTTGATAAAACTCACCAATTTGGCATAGGTTGTATAGGTATTCGAGATTCTGTATTAAAACAATAAGCAGAGTACCTGGTGTGTGGTTAAATTGGTTAAATGGATAAATATACTGTAGCTATTATTATATGCTGCACCAACTGAGAATAATTTCTATTTCGAGCTACTCAGTTCAACCAGGAGTCAGGATAAAACCCGCATGTCATTTCTACCTGAATGGTTTTAAGGCCTTTTAAAAAATAACACAAAGTGTTTAAAACCTAATACTGTATAGAACAGAAAGATAACTACAATATAAATAAAATATAAGTAATCTATTCGATGATATGTGTGTTAAGTTACACTCTGATTCTGTTATTTTTTACCAAACTTTCCATACTAAAATATGGGGAACACATTTTCAAAAGCATAGTTAGGGTAAAACATCTTTTGCACCTAAATTAGACCCACCTTCTGTGTTATTCTGTGTAAACTGCATTATCCACAGCACTCTTCCCTGGTCTGTACCACACCAGTCATTCCTGGTAGCAGGACTGATGTGCAAGCTGTATCAGCTGTTACTCCCCCAGCCTACAACTTCCTAGATCCAGTGCTTGAATACCCACAGTCAGCTAATGAGGTATAGAGCACAAAACACAAAAAGATTCACTAACATGAGGGGTGGTGGGGTGAGGGAAGAATACTTTCTATATCTGGATATCTTTTGAAAGTCTCAATCTAACACTTGTGGAATGTCTCCAGTTTCTTTCATGACATACTGATAATTTTATCTGATTAAGGAACAAAGAGAGGCTTGCCTTCAGTTATGATGAAGAAGGATGTGAAAGATTTTCACCTTTAAGGTAAGTATGTTAGTAAACTGAAGGGGTTTGTTTGCCTGGGTGCATCAAAGCCCAATGAAATGTGACCAGGAGTTTGCTGCAAAGAAAGTAAAAGTTTATTTAAGGAAATGGCACCAAGCCCAGACACACAGGGGAGCTATTTCTCTAAAACCTGGCTCTTTGATGGTTTCTAGGGGATCAATTATACAGGTGAAAAATCATTAGTCATGGGGACTAAGGGAGTTGGGGTCATGAGCTCTACTGATTGGTTGGGGTTAATGCAGGGGTAGTTAATCCTTGTATTTGGTCCTGATTTAGCCATGGCCTCGTTCCCTCTGGTTCAAGGGAGAGTGTGGTTGGTAGGGTTGCTCTGCTTTCACAGACCTAAGCTTAAAACACAACTGAGGTTGAGGTGTTATCTTCAGTTTTGCAGAAACTCTGTTCCCTTGATCAACAGACCTGAGGCTTTATTCTTAAGACAGTCTGACTCTGACCAGAACCTGATGTCCTAAGGGCTTAATGATGAAGAGAGTGGCCATGCAGTTTGTCGTGGTGCTGTTAGTCTGGACAAAGCTAGCTTGAATGAAGAAAATGTCATATTAGATAAATGAAGTTCCTTTGCAGTTACAAGTATAAGGAACAACAACAACAACAACAACAAAAACAGACAAAAGCAAAATCATAGTTTTCTGTGGAACTGGTAAAGAGGAGTTGATGCCGGGATGCCTTGATGAAGTGATGTACAGAGGAAACCCACTCCCTCTTCAGTGAGGAGAGTTGAGGTTGCTTCCAGCCTTGGTGTAGATGCCTGGTCAGTGGAGGTGTCAATGCCTCAGCCATGGGTAGAGAGTCTCCATGTGGGTGAGGAGGAAGTACCCAAGCCTTGATAGTAGTGAGGGCTCATTGGAGGAGCTGGACTTTGGGAGAGCCCCAAACACAAACACTTGGTACAAAAACATCCCCCTGCCCTTCTCTCCCCTTCATACTTTCACCCTAAATTTTGCAGAAAAAGCAACAGTGGTGAAAGGATGAGAAGAGAGATCACATTTTCAGAATTTTGTTTGTATGGCTTAAGAACACAATTCAACCCAGCAAATTTGAAGATCTGATTGGATTTATTAAGTAGTTCAGGAGTTAGTCAGCATCCCATCCAGCAAATGGAAGGGCCCTCCAGGGGTTGTACTGAATGGAAGGATTTTACAGGCAGAAGGGTATGGCAGGGGAGTTACTAGCAAATGTAAAGAAAGAGTTACTTTTAGGCTGGTCATCTTCTTTTGGGGGGCAGGGAATGGCAGGGCTTTTACCATGCACACTGCCTCACTAGTATTAATTAGGAAATACCAGACTGATTGGTTTAAAACTCTACTCCAGGGAGAGGCCAAAACTTCAATTAAGTTAGTTATCAAGTTTTGGTTTGGTGACTCAAATAGGCACAAGTGACTCCATTTTGACCTGTTTCTTTTTCAAACAGTATTCTGGGGCCCTGTTGGAATTGAATTCAAAGATCAACAAAACTATCTGAAATTGAAATGCAATTCATTCTCAGTTCAAGTACTGTATTGATAAGACTGGAAAAGATCGGGCTCCAGGCAGTGGTTTGCTGCTGGAGGTTGGGATCATCAGAGATGGACTCAGTTTAGTTAAGACTATTGTCCAGCTCCAGGTTCGTTAGGGTCCAGGAGGAATCTGAATAATTAGTATGCTTTCTCCCCCAACCTTACCAGCAGACAGAGAAAAAGACTCTCAACCTCTGGGAAATAAACAAAACACAAATATAATAGAAAAATACAATACTACAATCTCCTCTTTTAAGAACATAAACAGGAGTAGAAAAAATGTGGAGATGCATAAAGAAGGAAGAAAATGTGACCTTTCACTGGGAGAAGAGCAGTCACTTTAGAATTAAAAATGACTTTAAATATTCAAATACCTATTTAAAATATGTTAAAGAATTTATAGGAAAAAATAGATATGATAGGTAAAGAGATAGGTGCATTTCAGAAGAGAAATTTTTTAAAAGAACCAAATGGATACTGTAGAATTGAAAAATACAAAACCTGAAATTAAAAAAAAATATATGGGATGAGTTGAAGAGCACATTGTATGCTATAGCAGAACAAGTCAGTAAACTTGAATACAAGTCAATAGAAATTATCCCAACTGAAGTATGAAAAGGAAAAAGGATTGAAAAAATGAACAGAATGTGAGTGACTTGTAGTATAACACCATGTGGTTCAAACACATGCCATATGAATCTTGAGAGAAAAGAAAAAATGGATCTGGAAAAATCATTTGATAGTATGAGGACCAACATGTTTTCCAAATTTAATGAAAAATATCATCCTGCAGGCCCAAGAAATCGGCAAACCCCAAACAAAATAAATAGGAAGATACCGTACTTAGACATATTTAAATTATGGTCCAGCCCAGCTCACTGACCTCTGGAAGGAGTCTTAAGGAACAGCAGCCCTCACCCCAACTTTACCAGCAGACAGAGAAAAGCACTTTCTCCCTCAACAGTAAACAAAACAAAAGTATCATATTCAGTTACAGTCCTCATTTTTAAACTGCTGAAAATCAATGATAATATCTTAAATCAACCTGGGGGAAAAGCACTGGGAGAATTGTTATTCTGGACCTAAACCCAACAAATATAAAATTGTTTATGAAGTAGAAGTGATAGAAACTTTATATAATAATCCAATTGAACAACTGAAGTTCATTGGAGAAAGAAAGGCTGGTGTGTGTCCCTTGTTTTTAGAAAATACCATTGAAAGTGGAAGGTACGCACAATTCTAGGGCACGAAACTCCAGGTGAAGGAAACAGGGAGCCTCACACACGTGATGCTGAACGTGCACTCGGGGGAAACTTCAGAGAGGAAAGCTGCGAGGGAATGGAAGCCACAATAGGTGAAAGGGCATCTAGTTAAAGTCCAAGGCTTTTTTTTTTTTTTTGACAAAAAGCATTATTTCCTAGAGTGCTGAGATGACTTGAAAATAAACTGCTATCCTGCAAAAATATATGTGCACTTCCAGGTTTTTTATTATTCTGGGAATCAGAAGAGTACCAGAATACTAGAGATGGACAAAATTTTTTACATTTCTCAAAAGGGTAAAGAAGGCACATTCTGAAAATGTTCGGCTGGTAGTCTTGATATGGACGCTGTGTTATCTGACACGTGGAATTCCTTTCACAATGATCTGTTCTCGCCTGGAGGCTGAGGGCTTAATTAAAACACAATGCCGGGTTCACATTTCTTTTTTTTTTGAGTAGAAGAAAAGAACTGAGCAGTGGGAGCAAAGCTGTGCAGGGCATCTGGAATTCTGCCCTACGCTTGATAGTCTTTCATAAGGTCTTTGTGGGAAAATGAGAGAAGCAGAGGATAAATGTAAGAATTAAAAGGTGGGCTAATAACTGGATATTGCGCCATTCACCAAAAGGGCTGCTATTTGGACAGGTGCTAATCGGCATATCCAGACGTTTCTGTCAGTCCCCTTTCTCTGCCCTCGGTGCCTCCTTAACCATCGGTGAGCTGGACTCTGCTCACATTACTCAAAGGAAATAAAACTTGCCAAGGCTTCCAGGGACTCAGTAGTTTCTAAACCTAATGGACATTTATTTCCTTTGCCTTTTCTGGGGCATTTGGAACTCTTGGACTCACAATTCCTTTTGAAATCTTTCAACCTTGACTGAGGGAAGCATGTTCACTTGGTTTTCTTCCTGTGTTTTTACCTCCTTGTTCTTACTGCTTTGCTTCTCCAATGATTTTCCTTGGGTTTTCTTCTTTGTTCACGTGGATTCAACCTGATGTGTTCACTGACCATGCTCAGGTTTGGGTCGCCAGCCCTGATCTGTGTGCTAAGAGCCAGACACAGTCATGCAGCTGCCTTTGGACATTTGCACCCAGGTGACCCACAGAGGGTTCACGTTCACTGTGTTCCAGGCTGAACCTCTTGCCGTTCCCATCAACACCAGCCATTGTTCCTCTTCTTGTGTTCTTTGTGTCAGTGAACAACACCCATCCACCCAGGTACCCAGGCCAGAGAACTAGAGCTGTCCTTCATTCCTCTTTGTCATCTTCTGTGGATTGAATTAGGTCCCCCCAGATTCATATGTTAAAGCCCCAAACTCCGATGTGACTGTGCTTGGACATAGGGCTTTTAGGAGGTAATTAAGGTTAAATGAAGCCATAAGAGTTAGGTCCTACTCTGATAGGACTCATCGCCTCCTTAGAAGGGGAACAGCAAGTCCCTGTGAGGATGCAGGAAGAAGGCCGAGGACCACGAGCCCACAGGAACTCTCACAGGCAGCTGGCCCTACCAGCCTCCTCCTGGACTTCCAGCCTCCAGAATGGTGAGCTAATAAGTTTCTATTGTTTAAGCTCTCTGGTCTGCTGTGTTTTGTTGTGGGAGATTCAGTAGACTAAGGCGTCATCAAACAAGTAATAAAGCCCTAGCTATTCTACTTCCTTAATATATGTAGAATACTTTCTACCTCAATAGTCCCAACTTCACTGTAGGGTCTGATCATTTCTTGCCTTGATGATCTCTGTAATTTCTCGATGTCGTGCTTTTTTACCTCACCCCATTCATTCTCTCTTTAGTGTCAGAACCATTCTTCTAAAAACATGAGCATGCCTGTGTCATTCCCCTGCTTAAAATGTGTCACTTGATCTCAATTATTTTCAGGATAAAATCCAGATTACTTAGCAAGACATACTGGGGCCTTCCTGTTCTGATCCCTGTTTATTTCTTCACCCTTATCTCTCATCATTGCCATCCTCACAGCTTAGGTTTCTATCATATCAAAACTTTACAGTTTCTGCATATTTTAATTTCATATGAAAATTCAGTATTTTCCCACCCTTCAATCTCCCTGGTGCCCCTGCTTCTTTGCTGAAATGGTAGGTTCCAATGGCAGCTTCACTGTGTGAGTTAGACAGGCTTGTTACCCCTCTTATGAGGGAGATGAGTAAACAATTACAGTGATACAATAGGGTCATGTTCATAGCAGACATTTGTCCAAAGGGTCATGGAGCATGAAGGAAGGAAATAAGCCTAACAAAATATATCCAGTCCTCTGCCTGAAGCTGGAACAGGCATTCTTTTTTTTTTAAGATTTTATTTATTTATTTTTAGAGAGGGAAGGGAGGGAGATAGAGAGAGAAACATCAATGTGCGGTTGCTGGGGGTCATGGCCTGCACCCCAGGCATGTACCCTGACTGGGAATTGAACCTGCGACACTTGGTTTGCAGCCTGCACCCAATCCACTGAGCTACGCCAGCCAGGGCTTTGGAACAGGCATTCTTTAAAGAGCAGCGGTTACTTCTGCAGGTTAGAAAGTCACCAGGATCTTCAAGGATGAGAAGAATTGTCTCCTGCTTGTTCCGTATTCCTCACTGCACTTAAAATAGAGCTGGTGGCTCGTGGCTGCCTCCCCCACACTCAGTGCTCCATGTCAGTATCACAGCCTGCTTGCTCCCATACAGTGAGGACCTAGAACATCAGTGAGTGCAGAGTGTGCGTCTGTTGGCTAATAAACCATTTTATTCTACAAAAAAATGTTGTAGGTGTGTCACTATAAAATAGTTGTCATTACGGTTCCAGTCAATGAAATGGCAGTCACAGGAAGGATATTCATGTTCACACAGTGCAATTTAAAATGACTGATCCCTACACTATGAAAATGTCCCAAAAGTGTTCCTAATCCTATGCTGTGATTTGTTGGTGACAATGCGGAGGGATCATAGACACCAGTGACCATATCTGTTTAGGATATTTTGGGCAATAGGTCTAATCTTTATCTGTGTGGTTCTCTGTTTACATCCACCCACCCGGAGATATAACTTTAATAAGTGTTTTTATGATAGGGACTACATTGATGATATTGATGGTGATCTCATGTGAGAAACATCACACAGCACTCCACACGGGGTCTTGATAAATACTTTATGATATGAGAGACAGTAATTTTTATACAAACACTCTATTTAATAGAGAACAGTGCTTTGTTTTGGCATCGGACATCTGTTCTAAATGTTAGGGCCTGTTTGGGGCAACCCCAAGTCAGATAAAGCATGCATGTCTGTGTGAACTCCATTGATGTCTTACAGTAGAAAAACATGTAAGTAGCATTATATCACCTTTTTTTCAAAACAGAATAAGAATGGAGGACAGGAAGTTACAAAGAAAGGAGGAGGAGGGGAAATGTTTACCATCTCTGTGTCATAATTTTTATGAAAATTAGTTTTTTAATCTGCAATAATTCTGTGCTGTGAGGACATTCTAGACTCAAAAATTAAGACTCAGGGAATTGGCCAGTCAAAGCAGGTAAAAGGACAGAGCTTAGCGGGGCTGTGACTCCAGGTCTGTGTCCTTCCTGAGTCCTTCTAGGGCACCTCTGTCTACCTACTACACCCCTACAGCAACTCTCCTAGAAGGCACACCACGGTTCACCGTGGCACTCTGTCACAGTTTGGCAAAGCCCTCCTCCTTCTGTCCTTCGGTGCTCCGGCCACGCTCCGAACTTCATCTGCAGGCGTCTGCTGTCACCGAAGGAGCCGCTGGAGAGGTCAGAACCGGCCCCCTGGCTCCCCACCCAGGCCCTGCTACCAGCCAGGAATAGGTTCTGGAGCACGGAAGTCACACCCAGTCTCTGGGTCTCTGTTTCCTCAGCAGCCAAATGAGTAAATCTGGCTTAGTTTCCAAGACTTCCACCAGCTCTAACACTTGGTAATTATTTCAGTACCTTGTAAATTACCCTAACGAGGAGGTTCATTTACATAAACAGGGAGGTGGTATGCTCCTGCAGAGCTAATGGTTTGCTTGATGGCCTGTGTATCTTACAATCAGCTGCTAGCCCAGCCCTCTGCTACGGTCCCTGAGGACTGCGGCAGAGGCTGCAGGGAACACCGAGTGCCACAGAGACTCCTGAGTCATTGTCCTGGTAAAGGCCCGTGGCGGAGGCCTAAGCAGACAAAGCAGCCTCCACACTGACGGCACAGAGACGTCAGCCCCTGCTGGGGTTCGGATCCCTAAATAAACCACATAGTTTCTCCCACTCATAGAAAGTCTGCAAAGAACTATTTTTTCATGTGGGTGGAAAAAAAAAAAACACCCCTGCTTGCAGTAATAAGGAGGGGATAAATTTTGAGGCCTATAGACTCACAGGGTGCGGGGATTGTGATTTTCTAACTCCCTTGTGTAAAGAGTGGAAGGGTGAGGGCGGCAGTGAGTCCGGCAACTCGGGATAGCAACCAGTCAGACACTGGAAGCCAGTCTGATGTCTCCTTTGCAAAACACTAGTAAACAGCTCTGACAGAGTCTGGCCATTAGTCTTCCACCAGCCCCACCCACCAACCTAGCAGAGTCCCTTGAAGTAGAGGTGGGAGAGGGAATAGAAAAATCAGAGATAACTAAGACTTTGAGCTATTCTTTCCTTCTTGCTTCTTTGCTTAGAAAAAACTGAAGTGTTTAGAGTTCTTGTCTATAAAAAAATATTGAATCTTTATGATTGATGAGAAGAAAAATGGTATAGAAACAGCCATGCTGCACTGCCTGCAGATCCAAGAGAGAACTCTTTGGTCCTTTCCCTAAATTCTCCCTTAGTTAATTTGCAGACCAGAATGGACGAAGGCAGCTGAGGCACCCTTGGCCCTAAGCACCATTACACCGCTCCCCCACTCAGAAACAACGGACTATTTACGAGTTGCATGAAGAAGGTCTGCCTTGAATGTAACACTCTCAGAGTCTGGGCTATCTGAGCAGTGACGCATATTCTGCTCTGCTCAGAAACGCAATCAGGCTTTTCATCTGGATTTTTCACCCAAATTTTGGTAAATGTGTATTTGCTTATAAGATTCTTTCAAAGAGGGGACAGAAACTATCAAAGGATGCTTGTCTCCATTGTAAAGCGTTGATATAGAGGTACCGTCATTGCCCAAAGGAACACTGGACACATTTTATGTTCTGTTTTTCTCGCTCGCTAAGTGGTTTTGAATAAAAAGGGATGGGGGTCCCTGGCTGGTGTGGCTCAGTGGACTGAGTGCCGGCCTGTGAACCAACGGGTAGCTGGTTGGATTCCCAGTCAGGGCACGTGCCTGGGTTGTGGGCCACGTCCCTGGTTGGGGAATGCAAGAGGCAACCACACGTTGATGCTTCTCTCCCTCTCTTTCTCCCTCCTTTCCACTCTCTCTAAACATAAATAAATAAAATCTTAAAAAGCAGGGTTGGGGGTAACCCACTGGAGTCCGTACAGAACAGCTCAGTGCTTATGAGGAATGTTGGATGCTGATACACCCCCAGAAACAGTCCTGTGTTGTAAAGGCAGTAGTGCCCTGCATCTACTACATGAAGGGCCTTTTCATTTTCATGTGGCCCATGAAGAGCTTCTCAATTAGAAAAGATATTTTACAAGAGCTTAAAAGGTAGCCCAGAGGTTGTTGACCTTGGCCTGTGCTGTGCTGTCTCTTTTCCTGACTGAGGAAGTATCCGTCCACCCTTTCCCCTCCCAGCCTCCATTCATGGAACTGGGTGGAAGAACAGCGACGTCTGCCTCTGAAGTAGTGACCTTGTTTTGCATCTGGGGCCCAGCATTCCTTTTGGTCAAGTCCTTGGTGGTCACCCCAGCACCTGTTTCTGGTTTTAACATGCTGTAGCATTGCCCTAGGGTCCATGTTTTGGTCAGACTCCAGTGGCTGGATGATGACTCTGTGGGGTGATGGAGAGAATGACCTAGTACTGCTGCCACCAATGACACATGCCAATGGCTTACGTATGGGCACAAACGGCCAGCAAACCTGCTCCACCCCAGGCGAAGGGGGTGGGCTATGTACCGCCCACTAGCAACTGGCCCAGTTGTGATTTGTTTCCCCTGTTCATGAAGACCTGATCTCTCCTGGACGAATAAGAGACCAGGGTCAGGATAGACAAGGTAAGGGGTTGCAGGGGGTCAGCCCCATGGGCTACAGGAATGAGAGGATCTTCTCTCTCTTTGTTCTCCTCTGCAGCCAGGGAGCTTCAGCCTCCTAAATTCTCTGCCTGCCCGCTGCACTCAGCTTCTATGCCCCCTCTTCCCTTATCCATTTACCACTTACAGGTTCTCTCCCACCTTCAGTTTCAGGAACAAATCTGGACTAACCTACAGCCCACTGATTTCAGCTGCTCTAGCTCCATGTCCAGGTCTCACACCTGGGAGGCTGGGGCCTTGGACCCCACCAAAGGTGAATGGCTTCTACTGTCATCCCTGCCCCTACATTCCTGATGGAGCCATCTGCTGAGCACTGCATTCCCCGGGGAGGGGGAGCTCTGCTTTGCTGTTGCTGTTCCCTTTCCCCACCTGGTGTCTGGTACACTCAATGCTTCTCACCTTAGCCCACTGATTCTCAACAGAAGGCAGCATTTGGAAATGTGTACTGGTGAGGGGGGTCCCAGAGGGGGCACTTTTGATTGTAGCAATGATGGGAGAGCGCTGCTAGCATTTAGAGGGTGAGGGACAGGGATGCTAACCAATTTGTCCAGCCGAAAATGCCAGTGGCCCTGAGGTTGAGGAATGCTGACCCCACCCCAGCAGGATGCATGCTGGCTCTATCACAGGGACACAAACACCCTCTGCTCCAACCAGAACCATCTTCTCAGTCTTCTCTTCACGGTGGAGCTTCTCTTCTCCCACGTGGTTTTGTGAATAAGAACTGCAGTCAACTCCTGCATCCCCTCCTGGAGGGTCCACCTTTCCCAGAGTTGGCCTGAGAAAGGCACAGGCCTTTCTATCCTTGCCCATTGAACATACTTTTCCAACTCATTATGCTAGTCTAAAGCCTATTTATTTTTCAGTTGCTAATTTTGGCTCCACCTTCTAATGAAGTTCTGCTTGCTCCCTTTTGTTCTAAACTACTTCTTCAGGTGAGACAGGTACAACCTTACAAGTGTGTGAATACCAAGTCTTGAACCCCATCTGTCTTATAGTCTTACTTCCTTGAAGATGCTGGCCTCAGGGCTCTTACAATCTAGTCAGGGGAGAGACACAACAAATGAGAACATACATAGTATATGCATTAGTTTGCTGCCATCCCAAAGTACCACAGATTGGGTTGTTGAAACAACAGAAATGGATTGTCTCATAGTTATGGAGGCCGGAAGCCTGAGATGAAGGTTGGGAAGGTTAGCTCCTTCTGCAGCTATGAGAGAAGGATCTGTCCCATGCTTCTCTCCCAGCCTCCGGTGCTTTGCTGTCAGTCTTTGGTGCTTGGTCTATAGAAGCATCACCCAAACCTATGCCTTCGCTTTCACGTGCATTTTCCTTGTGTGCGTGTCTGTGTCCACATTTCCCTTTTTATAAGGATGACAGTCATATTGGATTAGAGGCCCTGTTCCAATATGACATCATCTTAACTGAGTGGCTTCAATGACCCTGTTTCCAAATAAGGTCACGCTTTGAGGTAGTGGGGGTCAGGACTTCATCATTTAATTTGGGGAGGTTGTAACTCAACTCAGCAGTAGAGTAGATTGTGATAAGTACTAAGGAGAAAAATAAAGCAGGGGAAGGGTGTGGAGAGCGTAGAGGTTAAGGGGGGGTGCTCTTTCCCATGGGTGGTCAGGGAGAAAACCACTGGTCTGCTCTGAAGGCAATGCAAGAGCCAGTCACATACGTGTCCAGGAGAAGAACACTCTCAGCAGAAGGAATAGCAAATACAGAGGCCTGAGTGGGGTGGGGGATGGGGTGGTGTGAGTGTGAGGAGCAGCAAGGTGCTGATGGGGAAGGAGTAGAGACAGCAATGCGTGGGTGTGAGGAACGAGGTCAGAGGTGGCTGGGGCAATCAGAGCAAGGGTCACTTGTCTGAGAGTTTGTGCTGCACATAATAGCAATAGCTACCAATTATTGCACATCTGCAAGTTAAAAGCACCATGAAGTGCTTATTTTAATTTTTTTGGCACAGTTGTTTTTTATTTTGTCTTATTGTCTGAGTGCCATTGTCTGAGACAGTGGCACTCTCCCCAGAATATTGAAATTATCTGCATTTTAATGGAAGAGGCTCAGAGAGATTCAGTGATTTGTCCTGTATCATCTGCTCAAGGGGACGGTGGCGGATTAGATCCCTTGGCTATTTGGCTTCCAAGTCCACGTGCACAGCCTCCCCGCTGAACAACTGTTACAGGTATATATTTGGATGCAGACACACTCACTTTATCCTGAGACTCAGTCAGCTAGCTGGGTCATTTGATGCCAAGGGGCTCTGCAAGGCTTTTTCTAGCCCACCCAAACAAATTCTTTCATTGGCCCATATACAAACCTAAAATGACCTCATAACTCCTCCCTGCCCCTCTTTCCTTTTGACATCATGATGGGTTCAAAAGTAAGCCAATTTGCTATTTGTATATTTTGGGAATTTTCTACCCTTGTCAGAATTCAGGTTCCATCCAAAACAAAAACAACCCAGTCTCTCTCCCCACTGACAGAATGCAACCCAGACACAGGAAAGGTTAGAGACAGGAGCAAGCTTTTGTCAAGAGTGGAGCCAAAGAGATTTCTGGATGGCAAGGATGGAAGAAGAAACATTGACTGGAGAAAGAAAGCTAATATTTTGCTGCTTCACAATTTGGCTCAAATTCAGACCAAGACACATACCCTTTTAGGCAGGTTCTCCATTCCCTTGAAACAAACTTTAGTTCTAACAGACCCATAACTCAGCAACAAAGAATAATGTATGTTCCTTTGCTAACAGACAATCAATCCAATGTCTCAGGCAGGGTCCCTTTCTTGTTTTGTTAATTACCTAAGAAGCAGAGAGCTCCTTTAATTAGACCACCTTAAATACTGCAGGGCTTGCTAAATAGATTGCATTTTGCATCGGGTACATTCTTTCATTTAAAATCCAGAGCATAATAGAAAGAAGCTTGAAAGCGGTAGGAACAAACTGTGCTGCTGCTCTTGTTTGTCACAGCATAATTCTTTTTGTCTCAGCATTAAACAGTAGCTGGCAATAAAGAAAACCTCAGGAGTACAGTATTCTTGGGGTTACATGAGGGTGGAAGATTAAACTTGTAAATCATTTGAGATGTCTCTGCTTTGTCCTTCAGCCAAGAGGCCCTTGCTGCTCTCTCTGCTGTTCTACAGCGAAGTGTGTCTCTGCAGTGGTAGGGAGAATTTACAAGCAGCTCAAGGCTTCGTGTCTGAAGCTGCTTTTTCTTGGAAACAGTGGAGGAGAGAGAAAAAAACCCAGTCCTGGAGAGCAGAGTAACCTTGCTTCACGTGATTTTATTTAAGAAAATTTGATACCCGTGCAAACCCAGGTTGCTTGTGCCAATGGCTAGAGTAGAACAAGCAGAATTTTTCTGTGAAATTCCTAGTGAAGCAAAATTTTCCTAGAATTGAAATTTGATCTTTCTCTCTGAAGTGATGAGTCACTGAAATTTGAGCATCATGATTCATTCTCAGTGTAACTAGAACATTAGAACGATGTTAAATACTCCAGCCTCATTTGCAATGCAAAAGTCAACTCCCATCGATCAGTTCCCAGCTCAAAGTAACACATCAAGTTGGGTGGAGAACCTTGCAAATCAGTTTGTCTCCGCTTTGATCTAATGTACAAAGAAGGCCTTCAGATTTCTGGTGGTAGATAATACTCTGGAGCCCTGGAAAGCAAGTGCAGAATCCCACGATGCTCCTAGGCACAGGGGTTTGGAATTGGAATGGGTGCTGTGGGCAGGAGGTGGAGAGGTAATGATATTAAATGAGCTATTTCAGAAGCTATTTCAGGAGCGACCACCACAATGCCCAGAAAGTGGCACGAGTGAAAAAAGAAAGAGGGGGGCATTCAGGGACTTCCAGCCAAGATGGAGGGGTAGATAGACACACTGTGCCGCCTCGCACAACCAAAACAAGGACAACACCAATTTAAAAACAACAACAACAACAAACAACCAGAACTGACAGAAAATCAAACTGTATGGAAGTCTGACAACCAAGGAGTTAAAGAAGACATACTCATCTAGGCCGGTAGGATGGGTGGAGTCAGGTGGCCCGGCAGAGAGGACTCGCAGCAAGGTGGCAGCTGGCAGACCCAGTAAGGTGGCGGATTGTGCAGTGGGGCACTCAGGGCAGCAGTGGGCAGACCCGGCAAGGTGGCAGATTTTGGCCTGGGCGTTCCCACATTCATGCCCAGATAAACTGGGAGAAACAACTGGGGAGCAGGATGGACGGAGCAAACCTAGGGCCCCAGCATGGGAAAATAAAGCCTCAAACAACTAATTGAAAACACCTGTGGGGGTTGAGGCAGTGGGAGAAACTCCCAGCCTCACAGGAGAGTTCACTGGAGAGACCCACAGGGTCCCAGGACATACACAAACCCACCCACACGGGAATCAGCACGAGAAGGGCCCAGTTTGCTTCTGGGAAGTGGAGGAAATGACTGAAATCCGGCAGAGAGCAGAGCAAGTGCCACTGTTCCCTCTCGTACCCCTTCCCCTCATACAGTGTCACAACATAGTGATGTGGGGATGGGGGTTGCCCTGCCCTGGTGAACACCTAAGACTCCACCCCTCCCTATGTAACAGGTGCGTCAAGACAAAAAAAAATGGCCCAAACGAAAGAACAGATCAAAGCTCCAGAAAAAATACAACTAAGTGACGAAGAGATAGCCAACCTATCAGATGCACAGTTCAAAACACTGGTAATCAGGATGCTCACAGAATTGGTTGAATTTGGTCACAAATTAGATGAAAAAATGAAGGCTATGCTAAATGAAATGAAGGAAAATGTACAGGGAGCCAAAAGTGATGGGAAGGAAACTGGGACTCAGATCAACAGTATGGACCAGAAGGAAGAAAGAAACATCCAACCAGAAAAGAATGAAGAAACAAGAATTCAAAAAAATGAGAGGCTTAGGAATCTCCAGGACATCTTTAAACGTTCCAACATATGAATTATAGGGGTACCAGAAGGAAAAGAGGAAGAGCAACAAGTGGAAAAGTTATTTGAACAAATAGTAAAGGAGAACTTCCCCAATCTGGCAAAGGAAATAGACTTCCAGGAAGTCCAGGAGGCTCAGAGAGTCCCAAAGAAGTTGGACCCAAGGAGGAACACACCAAGGCACATCATAATTACATCAGCCAAGGTAAAAATGAAAGAGAGAATCCTAGAAGTAGCAAGAGATAAGAAGATAGTCACCTACAAAGGAGTTCCCATCAGAATGTCAGCTGATTTCTCAAAAGAGACCTTACAGGCAAGAAGGGGCTGGAAAGAAGTATTCCAAGTCATGAAAGGCAAGGACCTACATCCCAGATTACTCTATCCAGCAAAGCTGTCATTTAGAGTGGAAGGGCAGATAAAGTGCTTCTCAGATAAGGTCAAGTTAAAGGAGTTCATCATCACCAAGCCCTTATTTTATGAAATGTTAAAGGGATTTACCTAAGAAAAAGAATATAAAAAATATAAACAGTAAATTGACAGCAAACTTGAAATCATTAACAACCACACCTAAAACAAAAACAAAGCAAACTAAGCAAACAACCAGAACAGGAACAGAAATACAGAAATGGAGGTCAAGTGGAGGGTTATCAACGGGAGTGGGAGGGGGAGAGAGGAAGAAAAGGTACAGAGAATACATAGCATAAATGGTAGGTAGAAAATAGAAAGGGGGAGGGTAAGAATAGTATGGGAAATGTAGAAGCTAAAGAACTTATATGTATGACCCATGGACATGAACTAATGTGGGTGGGAGGGGGTGTGCTGGGCAGAGGGGAGTGAAGGGAGGAAAATGGGACAACTGTAATAGCATAATCAATAATGTATATTTAAAAAGAAAAGGAAGAGGGTGAATGGAAATCCTTTCCATTTCCACACACAGGTCCACTATTGCTTACATGCACACACCAAGAACCTACCACAGTTGACGTTTTCCAAGTCAAGGGACATGGTTCCCTAAGGAGTCCTCAGGTTCCCTGATTCCAGAAACTATGAGCACAGCTGGCTCATAGAGAGGCAGCCATCTCTACCCCATAAGCCAGAAGTGCCCAAAGACCTTCCTGTCCCCAGTGTCTCCCCTGTGGCTGACAGTGGCACTCTCCCCAGATTATTGAAATTATCTGTATTTGAATTACTTATGCATAATTAAAAACAAAAAGAACTCAAGGCAGCTGGTGTCTGGCTGTAAGATCAGTCATAAGGCTGTTGATAATTCCCTAGCCCTTACAGTACTGCTCCTGACTTTTGAGGTTGTTAAAGACTCCTTTGAAAAGCCCTACGCAACCTGTGGTTCTTCTTTCCAGAACAATGCACAAAACACAGAGTTTGTATGTTAGTCAGATATTGCACAGATCTCCCAAAGTCCGTCCATCCATGACATCTCTGTGCTACCCATCTCTGTGCTTCTCAGCTCTTAGTGTCCTTCCCTCCACTTACTCTACACTCACGCTTAATCTCACCTCCTCCATGAAGTCTTCTATGGTTTCTCCCATCTGAACACCTACAGCTCTCACCTCCTGCACTGCTCTTTTATGTTGTCCTGGAGGATGTATTTTCTTTTCATTCATATGAATCTTGCCATCCTGAATGGTTATAAGCTCCTCGAGAGCAGATACGCTGTTCTTCAATTTTGCATCTCCAGAGCCCTGCCTGGGTAGGAAGGAGGGACTCTGCTATGCTTCTTGTCTAAGACAAAGTTTTCCCCCATTTACATTTCTTATAAATGCAACTTCTTCCCTTATCATTAGAAAGCAGCAACTGACACATGTTTTTTTGCCTGCTCTGGAGAGAATTCTTTACCAAGAGGAACATGAAGTGTGCAGAGGATACCAAGCCAATGGAAGGTGACCCTTTCCAAACAAACAGTCACTACGAACTGCACCCCAGAGAGCATGCCCTGCCAACTGCAGCTCCATCCTGAGGAATCTATTCACGATTCAGAGAGCTGGTTTTACAAGTGACCAAAGGTGCAGCTAATGGAACTCTCACAGGTTGAGGTCCTTCATACTCTTATAATTGGGGTGGTTTCAGGGTAATCCTTCTTCTCCCTCTCTTATCACAGGCCCCCAGTGGATTTAACTTAAATTTCTTTTAAAGACAGAGGTGCTACCTCATATTTACAGGGCCATCTCCCCGAAGCCTCCTCAAGGATGGATCCACAGTAAGATGATGTCTTCAGTAACTCGCCTCCTCATCACTCATTAGCAGTACACTTTCCTGCTAATATTAAAGACAGCATGTGTTGGGAATAAAGAGCAAAACTAATACAAGCAACTTTCAGAAATCTAAAAACTTTTCATTTAATTTTTCCTAGGATAATTTTATAATTCAGTGGTTATGTGCTGTGGTATCAGACTGACATAGATTTTAATATTATCAGCAGTATCGTGAGGATGTTAATGTCTCAAAACCTCAGTTTCTCCTTTTGTAAAGTGGGAATAATGATACCAATTTATAGGTTTGTGGTAGGGATTAAAATCAAATCATGTATACACAGTTTATATGAAAGGGAAATCACATATACCAGAATGTCTAGCATGTACTAAATGCTCAGTGAATGAGTAATCCATTATACACCCTAAGGCTTTTGCTAGATGACATCTAGATGATTCTAGAAGCCATGGGGGTCATGCTGAAGTCACCTAGACTTAAGTAGATCCAAAGCAGACTTGGACTGGAACCAAAGGACTCACTCAAAATCCTGACAGGACTAAGTCTCTCAGCTGTGGACACCACCTGCAAAGGACAATCATTTTCACTACAGGGATGTGTAAATTAAATCAGACTTTTGGTAGGAAAGCGTCTAGCCTGCAACCTAGCACCTGGGAGGCATGCCATGAAAACTAACACCCCACCTGTAGCACTGTCACAGCCGGGTCCTAGGCCAGACAATGGTGACTTTTAAGAAGGCTTTTGAGAGAAAGCCTTGACCTGGGCTTCCTTTTATGTTTACCTATTTATTCACAATTTCCAGAGTCTTTATTCCTTCCTAAAGACCTTCTGTCTAGCTTCATTTGCCCTTGACCCTCAGTTCTTTATAGTTCTTCATAGTGCAGGTCTGTTGGCAACAAATTCTCCCAGTTTTTGTTTGTCCAAACATGACTTTATTTCATCCTCTTTTTCAGAGGAACTTTTCATTGGCTACAGAATTATAACTTGAGTTCTCATTTTCTTTCAGTGGTGGAAAGATGACTTTCTCTTGTCTTCTGGCCTGGGTTTCTGATAAGAAATCAGTGGTCATCCTTATCTTTGTATATATAATATGTCTCTTTTATCTGTTTCAAGACTTTCTCCTTGTCTTTATTTCTAAAAACACCTTATTTATTTATGTATGTATTTATGCATGTATTTATTTATTTATAGAGAGTGGGGAAGGGAGGGAGAAGGAGAGGGAGAGAAACATCGATGTAAGAAACATTGATCGGGTTGCCTCTTGAATGGGCCCTGACCAGGAACTGAACCTGCAACCCAGGCATTTGCCCCGACTGGGAATCAAACTTTCGACCTTTCTCTTTGTGGGAGGACACCCAACCAACTAAGCTACCTGGTCAGGGCAAGACTTTCTCTTTACCTTTAATTTTTAGCAATTTTACTATGACATACTTGTGTGTGGTTTTAAAAAAATATTGGGATTTACCAAGCTTCTTGGACCTATCACACTTTTCATCAATTTTGAGAAGTTTTGTCATGATTTCTTCAAAATATTATTTCTGCTCAATGTCACTGTCTTTTCTCTCTGAGGTTCCAATCACCTGTGTGTTGGACTGCATGATATTGTCCCACAGGTCTGTGCATTTCTGTTCATTTTCCTTTAATCTTTTTTCTTTTATTTCTTCAGATTGAATACTTTCAGTTAATCCATTTCCAAATTTACTGATTTTCTTTTCTGGTTGCCTCTAACAGACAATTAAGCCCATCAGTGAATTTTTCATTTTAGTTGTACTTTTTAGTTCTAGAATTTTGATTTAGTTATTTTTTTTTACAATTTTTGTTTCTCTGCTTAGATTTTGTATCTCTTCATTCATAGACCATATTTTCCTTTCATTCTTTGCACATATTTTATTGAATTCTTTGAAAATATTTATCACAGCTGATTTAAAGCCTTTGCCTTCTTAGTCTACCTTCTGAGCTGCCTCATGTTTGTCACTATTGACTATCTTTTTCTTGACTGTGGATCACATCTTGCCACTTCTTTGTTTATCTATGATCTTTGATTGAATACTGGATATTTTGTGTTGAACGCTGTAAAAATTCTGAGTTCTGTTATCTCCCTGTAAAGAGTGTTAATTCTTGTTTTAGCAGGCAGTTCAATTGTGGGCTGATCACCTGGCACTTGTGTAAACTTAATTTGCTACTTTGCTATAGGATCTGTGGAAAGTCCACCGTATTTCCCAAACCTTTCTACTTTCCTGGAGCTCAGTCTTCTACCTTCCTTGAGATTTTGTTAGGGCTTAGTTTTAGGCTTTGTTAAGGTAGGTCTGGAATATAGTAGGTGTTGATTCTCAGGCCCATCCTGCCTGCCCCCTGTTTTTGAACACAACTTTATTGGAACACAGTCATGCTATTCATTTACATGTTGTCTGTAGCTGCCATCTGGTGAGCCCCAGGTAGTCTCTTCCTGCTCAGCCCAGTTCCTGGCTCTGGTCTCATGAGAGGCCCCCACAGAGACGACAGGGAAACCTGCTATCTGCAGAGTTTCTCCATGCTGATGCCATGCTCCGCAGGTTCCAGTTGCTTCAGCTACACTCCACTCTCTGCCTCTCCATTCCAATTTCCAGGCCCTGCTGTAGGCAGAAAATTTTCTCCTGGCAGAAGGCTGGATGATTGTCAGGGTTTACCTTTCGGTTTTTCTCTCTCAGGGATAGCAGTCTATGGGCTGCTTATTGTCCACTATCTGCAAACAGTTGCCTCAAACACCTCCACCCAGTTTTACAGTTGTTTAAGCTGGAGGACTAGGCCACGACCAGTTGCTGCATTGTGGCTAGAAGTATAAATCCTTCCAGTTCCTTTTAAAGCCTCATCACCCTTGTGGCAGATATTTTGCAGAGTTTCTGGCTCAATTTCTTCTTTCTCCTCCAACTCCCAGTTTAATGTATCTCCTCTTCTTCAAGAAGAGGCCAGGTTCTCTTAAGGACCTGATACTAATTTTGTAGTTTCTCTCCCAGGGACATCTGCAGTTCAAAGCCCATTGCAAAATGAATTAACTCTCCCCGAATGCAATGATACAGGCCTTTCAGACTATGGTAACTGGCTCTACCCAGGGCTTTTGTTCCTTAGGCTGATTCAGGACAGTGTCCATTCACCCTATATGCTTATGGGGTTTTAGAATTAGATTTCGCAACAGAACATTGTGTTAGCATTAATATGGGTTCACCTTTCCACATATGGGTGAAGAGTAATTGGCCACAGGCTCACATGCAAAGTAATTGGTACATAACCTACCTAGTCAGTTCTCATCATGGCGAATGAAAGGGGGAAAGTAAACTTTTATTTATGGTGAGATGATGATGAGTTAGACGCTCTGCTAAGCACTTTCACCTCATAAAGCCATTTCATCCTTATTATAAACTTGAAGAGATGGTATTATTACCACCAGTTGTAAAATGAAAAATGAGAGATTTTGAGAGATTAAATAATTTGTGCCAGTGTTAGATTTCTGAAGTCCCCAAACCAGGTAGATCTGTGTGACTCCAGATTTTTCTAGACTCCAGATGACATCACTGAAGAGCACAACTGGGCTCTTCCTTCTTATATGCACAATTCACAGGTCTGCGTGTTTTGTGACTTACTCTCTTAAATCTGTCCTTGGTTTAAACTGACCTCACTTGGGTATGAATGTTGAATAAGTACATGGTATGATTTTTTTCTAGACTGGAATTTGCATCCAAGGGGAGAAGCTAAGAATGGAAATAGTTGAAGTGTTGTTGGCTTAGGAAGCCAAATTTTTGTTCGCCCCTCTTTAATATTTATAAGAGCTAATATTGATTAAGCACAGAACCTTCTCTGTGCCTCTGTGGGAAGTATTTCAAACACATCTGACCTAATCCCCTCAGTGAAGCTGTGAGCTGTGTGTTATTGTTAGACCCCATCTTCAGACTAAAACAGTAAATAAAGTCTGGGGAGGTTAACTGGTTTCCACTAGATGATAATCAGCAGTCAGAGTCTGACCCAGACTCTGAGATTTCAGCCTGTGCTCACCACTGTGCAGTACTCATTTCCAATGGACTCTTTTTAAAAAGCCCTGCAATCCTGGAGTTCCTGGAAGCATAATTCCTTACAGTCTTGACCTCTTAGCCTCCATACCCATAACTCTTTTTCTAGACAGTGGAAAAGGCCTTGAAATAGGTTTGGGTTCAAATCCAGACCTTGGTACTTCCCATAAAACTGAAGAAAATCATTCCTCTTTTGCCAGGGCTGTGAGGGTTAGAAGCTGTGAGCACAGAGAACGTGGTCAAATGCTCATAACTTGTAGAATTACAGGAATAAGCAAGCACCCTACACATGAAAGTATGATCCTCAGTCTATTTAATTTTCTCTGCCAGTGGCTGGCAGGGGTGGGTGATGCTGCTTTCAGTTAAAACCTTCATGTATTATGAAACATGGCTACCTAATCTCTCAAGAACAAAAGACAACCCATCACACACAGACGATGGAGTGGCCTTCCTCTCTACAATGATGGAGTAAATAATATCAGCAGCCAGCAGGGTGTGTGTGCGCATGCGCAAACATACCACGGGGAAAAATATCATTTGTGAAAATCTGATAAGAAAAGCACAACAAACTGACACAACAAACTGATTTCTGGAAAATAGGGAAGAGGTTTAAACAGCCAGAGTGTGGATCTTATTCCACAGAGCTATGAAGATGAGTGATAAATCTTGAATTCTGTTCAATCCACCAGGAAAAACTGGTGCGAAGGCTCGGAGTCCTGAAAGACCGGACCAATTCAACAGAAGTGAAGAAGTGGAGAAATGGAGTCAGGGAACTGGAAACGCGGAGCTGCATGCTCTTTGCTGCACCCCTCCCCCTCCCCCCCCTGCTCCCTCCCCCTGCCCGCTAGCGCCCACCTCGGCTTCAGTGGCTCGGTTTTCCCGTGGTCACCGCTCCTGGGTTTGACAGGGTCAGGCTACTCCGGTGGAAAGTCTGGGCAGGTCCGGATGCAGTGAGAAGAGCACGTGTTGCCTGTGAACACCGCAGCAGAGTCTTTCCCTGCATCCCGCTTAGAAAGGATGGGGTGGCCTAGTCCTCAGAACTGTTGCAGGAACTGGTGTCCTTGGTGAGGAGGGATGGTGATATAGGCCCTAAAAGATCCCTTAGGACGGACTTCCTCCCGCCTGAAGCCGGCACCTTGCTGTTCTGCCGTGGGAGCTTGCTAACCCAATGAGTATCAACTCCACTCGTCCCTTAAAAGCCAAACCACTAAGGGATTCAGGAAGGGTGTGTGTGTGTGTGTGTGTGTGTGTGTGTGTGTGTGTGTGAGAGAGAGAGAGAGAGAGAGAGAGAGAGAGAGAGAGAGAGAGAGAGAGAGAATAATGAATGCAGAGGCCCGCAGAATTCGGGCGGTTACTGCAGCCTTGAGCACAGAAAAGCACACATTCCCCAGGGTGTTGCCGGTGGCTGCGCCTGTAACCAAGGGGCAGAAGCGGCAGGGTGAAGGGTGGGGTGCCCCGAGTAAGATAAAAGACAGGAACTGAGAATGGGCAGAGGACTTCTCTACGGAGAAATCGCTAAGTAACTTTAACGATGAACAGGAAAGATGCTTCCAGCAGACCACGGATGGGGAGCTAACAGAAGCCCAGGAAGTATCCCCGCGTTATAATGCAAAGCGAGGACAGCATACTTAGTGTGAGGAGGCCTGGGCCGCAGAGAAGCCCTTTCCCGCTCTTCGTACTGTTTACCAACAGTAAAACAAAGGGTTGTTTCTGGAGCGGTAATTCTAAGCCCCCCTTTAAGTAAAGAACGCCTTTAGAATGAGATGAAAGTTTGGCGTCCCACCGAAATAGGCGGCAGTGCATAAATACACATCAAGTGGGGCGCATTTTCGGGGGGTTTCTGCACAGCGTCGCGGCTGCCTTCAGGTGCAGAGGCAGGGCCCTTGCCACTAGCTGGGGATCCTTCCTTCTCCTCCCTCATTTTCTCAGAGGATGGGGCGCCGGCGCCTGGAGGGGACAGAATGACTTAGCATCTTCCTGCAGCAAGGAACGGAGGGGGCGGGGGGGGGGGGTGGGGACCCGCACCGCCCAGAGCCCAAGCTCTCCGGCATTTGGCAAGTCACACCCACCCTGATGTCTCCTTTGACCAAGGACCATTCCCTTCTCCCTGTGACCCGCCACACCTCCAGCTGCGGGTGCAGCTTCCAGGGTCGTCCTCGCCGCGCCTCTGGGTCTGGGCAGGTCAGGGCACCCTCCCGACCCTGCAGCTGGCCTGCTCTACCTGGCAGCAGCCCGAACCCCCGGGTCACTAGAAGGCTGAAAATACAGTTGCCCTTCCTGTCCGCGGGACTGCCCTCCACCCCTCTGCCGTGCTTTCTGGATTGCCCCCTCTCCCTCCCGCCTGGTCTCAGCTCCTCACACACCACCACTGAAAAATTACGGCAGTCTTGAACTTCTTTCGCGAGAATGCTGCAGCAGCCGATTCCCAGAGCCTGCGCAGGCCGGGGAGGTGAGACAGGATGTGAAACAAAGACTTCTGCACATATTTTGCATCAAACAGCGCCATTCTGGTGACTCCAACTCTGCTGGAGCTGAAGGCCACACCCTAGGTGGCCTGTCCCTGCATTGGCACAAGCTCTCCCCGCTGTGCTCCGGGCTCCATCTCACCAGCAGAGGCGCTGTGGTAGCGTGCAAGTGCTGAAATCCTAAGCAGGAGGCTGAGTGCCTGGCGGTGCGCATCCCTGTCCGAGGCCTTTGGGAAGGGTGGCGGCGCACCGCGCAGAACATTCTTTGCATAGCTGTAATGGTTCAGGGAGGAGGGAACCCGAACAGCTTTCCCAAAAGAAAGGTCGTGGAGACATGCAGTTAACTTTCTCTTTGTCTCCCGTTGGTCGTCAGGCTGCAAATCTAATTATCAATCTAGTTAATAGAAAGCATTCTAATTAAGTAAGGGCCACTTCTTTTTTTCCAAGTTATGGCACCTTCTAGCCCAACCTGACTAAACATTTATCCTTAGGGTCCGCTTTTGGTGCAGCCAAGAATTTATAGAAAAAAACCTATTACCTCCTTTGCTATCCAGATTCATGTTGCTACTGATTCCTCTGACTTGTTCTCCGTTTCTCCTAGGGTGGGGTCCCAGGCTTCATGACAGTGCACCCCCACTTGCCTTTTAATGCTTTGTGTTACCTCTCTGCTCTTACACCCAGCAGAGAAAGGGTGATTCATTCATTCTCGCAGGGCCCTGCACTCCCTTTGCAGCCCACGCTCAGGCACCTTTTTAAAAGCAGGAGTTTGGATCTTTCCATTTTTGTCACTTACTTGGACATTCTGTAGTTCTACAATTCTTTTCTTTCCTCTCTGCCTTGACTTGTTGATCGCAGTCTCTTCTTTTCTGTGTCCTTATGAAAAGGCTGCTTAATGACAAAGCAGAACTATAAACTAAATGGGTGTCAGTGACAAAGCAGAATCTCAGTGCCTGTGAGACTCTTAATGAGACATAACTTCAGCCTCTGGCGAGACCTGCAGATGAGATAATGTCTCTGGAGGAAAAGACGGACTTGGCTGTAGCCTGTTAATGGCCTGACCAACCTCAGGTCTCTTTGTGGACTCTCCCTGGCACGACTCGGAGGCACACTGCTGTCTGCTTTCTTCTGCAGCATTTCTGATCCAAAGGTGTGCCATTTGAGGACAGGACAGCATAGTCAGGTTGCAACTCCAAAGCACCAGAGTACACATAGTTCAAGAGAGACGAGTCACCTGTGTCACAGCAAATATGTAAGTCCTTTGCTGGTGCTACATGGAAAAGACAGACACTGCAGAAAGGACTCTGTGCTCCTGAGTCTCCTTCCCTTAGCCCAAAATACTCCTGAAGACCTTGGAGACTGATCCAGTTGTCTCCTTTCCTGGATAGGAAACTGAGACCCAGGGACATTAGGGGGCTTGCTAACTTTATTTATTTATTAATTAAATTTTAATTGAGGTTTAATTGACATTAGAACATTATGTTAGTTTGAGGTATACAACATAATGATTCAATATCTGTATCTCTTGCCAAGCTAAGGGGCTAGCTAACTTTAGCACCCTAGACTCTGGATTCTCTGTGCTGTGTTTTTTCAACCATTCAGTTTTTTCTTTTCCAACTCTGGCCTTTTCTTTTCTCTCTCATACACATCCCTTTGGGGGGATTTATGCACTAATATTTTTCATACTATCTTTTAATAGTAAAAGAATATGAATTCTTTTAGTATTATAGGTTAGTAAGTTAATCATAAGGAAACATCTTTTGGGGGGTTAGTGCATTTAAAATTTATTTTTATTAAAGTATAGTTGGCATGAAATATTATAATAGTTCCAGGTATACAATATAGTGTTTCAACACTTATATACCCTATAATATGATCACCACAGTAAGTCTAGCAACCATTTGTCACCATGCTAAGTTGTTGCAATATTACTATTTTCCCTGTGGGGGACACTGCCTCATGGGGAAGTGACCTGAAGGAAGGAAAGAGTTACACAGAGAAGTAGCTGGTGAAAATTGCTGCAGAAGATTGCCTTGGGGATCCACCTGGCACGTGGGGGCAGTTGGGCCTGCAGGTAGGCCAAGAGGCAGGAAGGCAAGAGGGTGTGGAAAACAGCACCCTGCCTGATGTGCAGTCTGGAAGAAGGCAGACACACCCGTCCTCCTGCCAGCTTGTGCGCCGCTCAGACAACGGCTTTTGACAGGCTGGGATGTACTGTCTATGAACCCTCAGCCACTCTGTCTCCCTTCTGGCTGCTGAGGAGTGGACTTGGGGAGTGGGGTGTTGCTATGCAGCTGGAAGCTGGGCACTTCGGAAAACACCCCTGGCTGTTAATTTAAACTGTCTGAGTGCTTGACACTTCAATCCATCTAAAAGCTTCCTTAATAAATGAGCCAGCTGCAGACAGTCACTTGTCAGCGTTAAGGAGGTGAGCTCAGCTGAGAGGCTCTGCCGGAATGAATGCAGTTGCATCTCAATTTGGAAAGTGGAAGGACAGCTGAGGTGGCCTGATGAGGACCATGACACCCGGTCTTCAAGTTCTGAATTTTCACACTGAGATTTTCCTCTGCAATTTACCTACTCCTTTCTGTATTCTTATATTGTTTTGATGAATTGTTTTCTGGACAATAATGCTGTGCTTCTGTCAGCGACATGGCTTTATGACATCAAAGAGGGACTAGGGGAGGCATGTACATAATTTAAGAAATATGGGCACCCTGACCACCATTTACTTTTTCTTTACTTTTTGATAATAAGCATAAAGATAGTAGAGCAATAATTCAAAGATATTTTTCCCATGGTCATCGCCCCTGCAGTCCCTCTGGGTCTTGTGATGTCAATCAACCCTCTGGCTAAAAGAATGCAATTGCCCCTGAACAATGTCTTGAGTTTTACTACAGTTTTGTGCTCTGTAACACATAGGCTGCATTACAGGAGGAGGGGCACACAGACAAACCAGGTTTAATGGGTAATATGGCCACTGGGTTGCTCAGATTTGGTTTGTGCTGGGGGTGTGGTTAAATATAAAGGCCTTTTGATGGTTTTGTGTTTTCAAACAGAGTGAGGTCTCAACTGTGGCACTTTCCAGAAAGAACATTAAGATATAAAGATTAAGTGGGATCGGTAGCAACACAAATAAGAGGCAGAATTCAAATAACAAAATCCTTTTTCTACATATTTCCATTTTAGTAAAACACCACAAATCAACAAAAGCTTTTAAGTAAAAAATTTAATTAAAATGTTTGAATATCCTGTATTAAGAGGAAAAAATAAAATCTATTCAAGTAAGGTGGAAATAAGTTTTCTAAATTAATTCCTATACAGCAAATTGCACATTTGGTTTTAACAATTAAAAAAAATTGATATGTCCTCTTCAGGGCAGTTCCAAGCAAGCCTGCAGTATCTTCACATTTTATCTTTATTTTTGGACTTCCCTGGCTCCTCCAGTCTGCCCTTCTTCTGCCCTTCCTCCCTCAGACTCTCTTCCGCTCATTCAGCCAAACCTTTTCTCAGGAACGAATCTGCTATCAGTCCTTACACCTTCATGGGAACACACATCAAAATAGAAACTCTCACAGGACCAGTAGTGCTTTAAGATATACCTGAGTTTGAAATAAAAAGGTTTGGATTCCAGAATATAAAATATTCTGAATCATAAGAGGAAACAGAGAAAATATTTGGAAGGCAAAAATCCCTTTCAGAATGTCGTGTAAATAAACTTGCTGAGAGTCAGCTCACGCATAGCAAATTTGGGAAGCGTGGTCTTGCCTGATGACAAGTTACTGTGGCTCACATACTCCTTCAGGATGCACAGCTGTGTTTGTGTAGCTGTCAGGGGACTGGACACTGGTGTCAGACCTGCACTGGACCTTCTATCACTTGCTAGATGTTTGCATTTGGGCAAAACTGTCTTCTCACCTGCCATATAGTGTTCATGACCAGGCTGACCTTGTACAAGCTGGTGGGAGGTTGGATAAGGAAATACCCTGCATGCTTAGCTCAGTGTCCAGTACAGGATTAACCCTTGGTAAATCTTTAATTTTTGAAAAATTTTCATTTACTGTTGACATACAATTTTATGTTAGTTTCAGTTGTACAACATAGTGATTAGACATTTATATATCTTACACAGTGACCTCCCCATATGCCTAGTACCCACCTGACACCATGCATAGTTATTACGATATTATTGACTATATTCTCTGTGCTGTGCTCTACACCCCCGTGACTGTTTTTGTAACTGGCAACTTGTACATCTTAATCCCTTCCCCCTTTTCACCAACCTCCCCAACTCCCTTCCCATCTGGCAACCGTCAAAATGTTCTCTGTAGCCCTCAATAAATCTTGACTATTACTTTTTTTCTGTGACAAGTGAACAGAAATTTAGGAGTTAGGAGACCAGACTTCCCATGTATATTCTGATTTTCTTGTAGTTTTTATTTCTCTAAGAATTTTCTTCTTCACAAGTTAAAAGTCATTTGGCAAACACATCACTCCAGTATTCCCAGTTCTTGTGTCAGTAACTTATACTTCCGCCAAGGACCTCACCGCACAGGAAGGACAAAGGGCCTCAGTCTTGCCGGGCTAGAATTTAAAGCGCCGTAGCTGCCATCGCTTCTACTCACCCTGCCTCAAGCTCAAATGCAGGGCACACTGATCAGTATGATTTACGGAGGCCCTGAGCTAGGAACATCATCGCCTTTGACCATCTCGGCTGTAATGTAAAGCTGGGTTTATTGTCTGTACTTTAAAATGAGGACAATAAAGCTGTAAGAGCCGAACACCTTGTCTAAAATCACACAGTAGTTTGGTTAAAACAGATAATTTAAGTATATAGCTTTATTGAGATTGAAATCTGGGTCTTAATTTTTTTAGGCTTCTCTTGGAAGGCCTTCTCCTTAATCTCTTAGCTCTCAAGAGAATAAAAACGATCTCTCCTCCTGTTATATCTCACCCCAGCGGAGGAGAGAATAGCTCCGGCAGAATGTGGCATCATATCAGGTTATCCCGCATGATTTAATATTAATAGAATGAACATCCTGAGGCCTGCGCGCAGTTAACAGCGGGAGGGATCTAGGTGCGGACATGTGTGCGCAGGCGCATTCGGATGGCTGGAGTAAGCCCCAGCCATTAGGGAAAGGAAGACTTGTACCACAGCTTTCTTTAGGCTCTGGAAACTAAGTCTTCACTCATTAAAAAAAAAAGCAAAACAAAAATCAAACAGAAAAAAAACCCTTCTAGATGTTAGAGAGTAATGCAGGAATTAATACGAAAGGACTGGATTCATTGAATGCAGGCAGTGTGAGCACGTGTGAGTGTGCACTTATTTTAATATGTAATCGTTTATTAAAAGGTCAAATGTATTTATCTCAGCATGAGGCAAGACTTGTGCATGTAAAAGCAATAAGATGAATTACAAAAGGAAATATTTGTCCACTTATAAGTTAGTTTTTTTTGCTGCACGTATAGGAGACATATTTGATTAGAAATGGATAAGATGTAGTAAAGTAATAACCTGAAAGAGAAGAAGGGAAAGGACATAAATGCACTATTTCCAGAGAAAAAGGTACAATGGACAACAAAACCAAACCAAAAACAACTGTTTAACTCCCCAGTAATCAGATGACTATAAGTTAAAGCAGCTACACTATGTACTTTGCCTAACAAATAACAAATATTGAAATAATGATTATGTGAAATTTTAGCGAGAATTTGGAGAATTGGGTGTTTCCCGATTTGGAGGGAGCATGAGCTGAAAAACAATTCCTATACACCAAATAAATAAGGTCCAGGGACATATCCTGCTGATAGAACAACATGGCGCAAAAATTGAAGTTGTTAAAAGCAAACGTGGCTACAAGCTAAAGTGCCATCAAAGACCTTTTCTCTGGCAAAGGGGACTTTTTCAGGAAAAAAGTGGTCCTTTGCTGACAAAGTTAGTAATCTTCAGATTTTCAAAACTAGGACATAAAACACACTCAGAGGAGACCCCTGAGCCTGGTCTTCCAAAACATCTCATTCTCTGTCCGCTGAGTACGTGTTACTGAGTACGCGTGACTCAGTAAACACCAAGGAAAGAGTGACCTATCTGTGAATAGAAAATTAAAACATTAAAAGAATGGCTAGAAATGAAAGAGGACCCTAGAGGCGCTTGTCTCAGAAGAGACTGGAGGCCAAGTCACATGGACCCTCGACACTATTCCAGTTTGGCCCCTGGCGACGACCTTCGTGGTTGGGGAAGCTCTGGAGTCAGCTAGCTCGGATCCACTGCGACATGCTTCCTGGCTAATGGAACACTAGTGCCCGTGACTGTAACTTCAACTTTTAATTAACTAATTTTATTGGAATGCTATTTAAATATGTACGAATATAAGCCTGGGTATAAATTCCATATGCTCACATATCTATAAATGTACAGAACCAATGTAAGTCAAATTAACTCTTTTTTTTTATTTTATTGATTATGCTATTACAGTTGTCCCATTTCCCCCCTTCTCTCCCCTCCACCCTGTACCCCCCTCCCACCCACATTTCCCCCTTTAGTTCATGTCCATGTGTCATACTTATGAGTTCTTTAGTTTCTACATTTCCCGTACTATTCTTGCCCTCCCCCTATCTATTTTCAACCTACATTCTATGCTACTTATTCTCTATACCTTTTCCCCTTCTCTCCTCCTTCCACCCCCTTGCTGCTAACCCTCCATGTGCCCTTCATTTCTGTGGTTCTGTTCCTGTTCTAATTGTTTACTTAGTTTCTTTTGGTTTTGCTTTAGGTGTGGTTGTTGATCTTTGTGAGTTTGCTGTCCTTTTACTATACATGTCTTTTCTTTATCTTCTTTTCTTAGATAAGTCCCTTTAGCATTTCATAAAATAAGGGCTTGGTGATGATGAACTCCTTTAACTTGACCTTATCTGAGAAGCACTTTATCTGCCCTTCCATTCTAAATGACAGCTTTGCTGGATAGAGCAATCTGGGATGTAGGTCCTTGTCTTTCATGACTTGGAATATTTCTTTCCAGCCCCTTCTTGCCTATAAGGTCTCTTTGGAGAAATCAGCTGACAGTCTGATGGGAACTCCTTTGTAGGTGACTGTCCCCTTACCTCTTGCTGCTTCTAGGATTCTCTCCTTCGTTTTTACCTTGGCTAATGTAATTATGATGTGCCTTGGTGTGTTTCTTCTTGGGTCCAACTTCTTTGGGGCTCTCTGAGCTTCTTGGATTTCTTGGAAGACTGTTCCCTTTGCCAGATTGGGGAATTCTCCTTTATTATTTGTTCAAATACGTGCTCAATCTGTTGCTTTTCCCCTTCCGATTCTGGTACCCCTATAATTCAGATATTGGAACGTTTAAAGGTGTCTTGGATGCTCTTAATCTTTTCCTCAATTTTTTGAATTCTTATTTCATCATGCTTTCCTGCTTGGTTGATTCTATCTTCCTTCTGGTCCACTGTATTGTTTTGAGATTCATATCCCTTCCTTTCACTATTGGCTCTCCTCCGCATGTCTTCCTGCATCTGTTTTATGGTAATCTCCATGCTTTCATCTAAATTTCGTCCAAAATCCACCAGTTCCGTGAGCTTTCTGATCACCAGTGTTTTGAATTGTGCATCTGATAGATTGGCTAATTCTTGGTCACTCAAAAGGATGAGTCCTGGGGGACTGATCTGCTCTGTTGAAAACATGTTTTTTTTTTTTTTTCCCCTGTCTCTCCTTTTTTTTTTTTTCCGGTCTGGTGGCTCTTGTTACGGTGGGGGGCGGAGCCTTAGGTGATCACTGGGGCTGGGCACCCCAGTCACTAGATTGTGACGTTATATGTGGGGGTGGGGCGGGGGCGGGAGCGGGACGGGAGAATCAATGGCGGTAGTTCCGTTCCCCTGGACTCAGACCCTTGTCTGGGCTTCTGGGCCGCGAGTTCTGCCCTGGTCCACAATCGCTACCCCTCTGGGTCTGAGAGCCGCAGCTTGTGTACTCAGGGATCACTGCTGCCTTCTTGCACCCCCCGGATGGCTTTTGCGCCAATTTCGCACCAAACCTTCCCCCGACCTCCGCGCGCCGCCGACCCAAGCCAGCCCCGCGCCCGCCAGCTCGTCTTCTCCTACCAGTCTGGATGAACGCGTCTACTTCAACTTCTTGGCTGCCCGACTTCCATTCAGATAAATCCTCTGCCGGATCTGGGTGTTATTCTGATAGTAAATTATTGTTGTAAATTATTGGTTTTCTAATCTTGGTTGTACGAGGAAGTACGGTGCGTCCACCTATTCCTCCATCTTGCCGGAAGTCAAATTAATTCTATTTAGTCAATGTGACTGTTGATGCTCCTTGGCAGAAATAAAACCACCCTAAAAAAAAAAAGGCAAACGGAGACCAGCTTTAAAGGTTCCCTGAGTAGACAAAACCAGTTTAGTCATTAACATCATTACCAATCAGAGTGAAGATGCTGCCTCCTCACTACTGCACGTAAACTGCTCTGTGAGGGTGCACCCCTGAGCCTCACTCCATGTATCGGCTTGACTGCTCCCGGTTTGCAAACTTTTCAGGGTGACACAATACATTTGTACCCATTACTACTCCAGTGATTCATTGATTTTACTTTAGCTATTTCTGAACCTTTGACAATGTCTAGGGATATTTATTGCTACATTGTTAATATAAATAAGGAAACTGGAATCTATTTGCATGCCCAACAAGGCAGGATAAATTAAACACATTATAATTCGTACATGTGGAAGAATATTAAGAAGTCTTTCAAATGAGTCATGGAATATTTAATGACTTGGATATATACTTTTTAAATGTGTAATATAAAAATTTTAAAGAGCAGGATATACTATTTTGGAGAGCATAATCCGAATGAGGGTAAAATTTAATTTAAACATGCATGTAGGATTGAAAAATCTAAAAGGGAATATGCTGAGATATAAACAGTGATTTTCTTTAAGCAGTAGGATTTTCATTTGCATGTGTGTTGAAATTCCTACACTAGGCTTATATGAACATTAAGCCCTATCCTGTCCTCACTCACCTGCGCCTCCCACCCCCTGGAGGTTTAGAGAGTCCAGAAGCACCACCATGAGCACCTACTGGGCGTTGATGAAGCATGTGTATGCGTGTGGCACCAAAAGTGGCTTCTGACCCCTGGGTGTTATTTCTGCATCAGAGAGTTGGCTGCTTGTTTTTGTTTAATGGTTTGCTTTTGTTGTTGTTGTGGGTTTTGTGCCTCAGTGAAGGATTTATGTGCTCCAGATTTTTAACAATGGGCTTTCTAGACAAGGGGCCTGGCCCAGTCTTCACTGAGTGGGCTTTCCTAGGGGTTGTATGTTTCCTTTGTCCAGAGTCTCAGCTGACAAAAAGTAAATGGGAATTTCATCTACAACACACTCAACGGACTGCACTGCCACTAGGTCTTCACTAACATCATCCTCAATCAGATGTGTTGTGGTTTTCTTGCTTGCCTTCACCCCCATGTGCTCTGTGTATACTTTGCTGCATTGCCTGTGGATTCCAGGAAAGGCTTGTGACATCACAGAATGTCAGAAACTGGCAAAGTGCACATGATGGAACACAGTCCATGCAAAGCACATCTGTATAAAAGACAGAAAAATCTTGGATTATACCCTTTGCTGAGAACAGTGCTCAGCCTAGCAAAACACTATCTTTGATGGAAAAATGAGAATATAACATTTACTTTCTCCTTCCCTCACCCTCACTATCGGCATCATTTGGATGGATGGAAACAGCAGGGGCTCAAATATAATTACTGTATAAATAATTAATAAGATACTATTATTATTACTTAAAAAATCCTGTTTCAGAATGAGTCTCTTGATAATAGCTGAAGTTTAATTTAGCCAAATAACTGTTCTGCATGAGCTAATGTAGCCCATTATTTTTAGGCTCAGAAGATATTTCCAGATGTACTGAGACAGTGACAATCTATCACTCTTTCTGGGGGCCACTATCTTGCTATGCCAGTGATATATCTGGGTTTATTCCTTTCCAATGGTGGTAGTGGTAAAATGAATTTAATAGTGTATTGTCCAACTATCCGTAGTATAGCCTCTGTAATTCATTTCAGTGCTATCTGCTCTTTGTTGAGTTCAAGTTCTAAATAAACTGCTTTTAATACTTTTGACATGAAATTAAGTGAAAATACCACACAGAGATACATATTTAGTATAGAATTAACTTTGTTAATGTTCCTAGTTGATTATAATGTATATGAATTTAAAGAAAAGCTACAGAAATTAACTGTGATTATTTGAATGAAGGTCCATTAACCATAATATTAATTTTCTTCTATATCCATTTCCATAATGTCTACAGTAGTCTTTCTTTATAACCAGAAAAAGATAGTTGGTTACAAAAAAAGCATGTCTTTTTGAGGCCTTTGCTCTGATATCACAGAGGGCATTATGAGACATTCCCACTGTACCCAGAGGGATTTTAATTTGATGGCCTGGCTCCTAGCATAGCATCAAAAATAATTATGCAGCCCTTGGAGCTTTATTACTTCTATCCTGGCATCTGTGGTTCACAGCAGGAAAGCCAGTAACTAGAGGGCACCTGATATTCTGGTCCCAGGTGCTCTATAGGACTCATTACACTGTGAGCAAGAGCCTGCATAACATCAGCCCTGCCAGAAGATGTAGGATTTACTTGAGTATAAATAGATAATGCCGAGATTTTCAGTTTTTATCAGAAGTATTTTTTAGCATTTATTCTGGAGATAGTAAACCCTTATGCTGAGAAACACTAAGGCTCTTCTTCCATATTGCTCATCGGTTCGAAAGCAGAAGCCCTAGAAGTGGACCCCCCCCACCCTCCAATGTGGCTTGTAGCCTCACAACAGTAACTTGGTTTAGATTAAAATGCCATCCTCCCATAGCTCAGATTTTTCCTGGACACTCGTGGTATGAAAACTCTTGGATGTCAGAGGCCCTCAGGACCAGGGGGAAATCCTGTAGGAGCTGGTCTGGAGAGTTCCTGAGGTTTCTCTGTACCTCTCCTTGCTCCTTTCCTATCCCCGGCACTGAGACCCGGGCAGCATCTTTGCCCCACATTTGGAAAGGTGAGCTGTTCTTCCTTCTCGTTTTGTTAACTAATGCAATTCCAGCAAGACACTATATTCCTAATGCGTTTTTACCTTGGCCTTCTAAAGCTACATCCCTAAGTTCCTAGAGAATCCTCTCCATGTTAGAAAGCCTGGCTGGGAACGACCTCCTTAAGTGGCCTTTTCATCAGATGCTCAGGGCCTTGGCTTCTGCTCCCATATGACTATAATCCTGTGCACATCCACCCCCATGAGTGATCTTCTTTCTTTTGCTCTTAAAAGCTTTCTTTCTGGCACTCTTTCTAAAAATGATGTTGAGTACAACCTTTTCCACCTTTTTACTAAAAAAAAAAATTCATTCACTTAAATGGTGAAAATATACCAGCCCCACAGATAGCACAGATGGTCAACCTAATGACAGGATCTGAGAGGATGAGGAAAGTGAGTCTCAGGTGGGTCAAGTGCTCATGTCTGTCTGGCTCCGTCATTGTGCCACACTGCATAGAGTGCTCCTTGACATTGGTATTAATCTTGAAATATGTTTATTCTATCAGGAATAAATTACAAATGTAATATAATACTACCATACTGACCAACACATTTTTAACTTGACAAAGTGTTTCTAAAGTTTATCAAGAAGAATAAACACTTGCGAATGATTGAAAATATTTTGGAAAAGGAAAATAACAATAAGGACTTACCATACTAGATACTATTTCAGATAGATGAAAGAAAGTAAAAGTACAAATATAGACTCTAGTGAACATAATTTTTGGTATGGGCTAAAGATAGCCTGAATCAGTTCAGAAAAGAATGGATTGTTTAATAAGTGATGTTGTGATAACTGGCTAATAATGCATATCTCCACACTTCAAAAACATTTCAGATATGTTTTAAAACTTGGGTAAATGAAACAAAAAATTCTGGAAGAAAATATAGGTAAACATTTATGGGCCATTGGGATGCAGAAGGACTTTCCAAGCTTCGAAAGAAAAATTAAAAGGAGAAACAGAATAATGGGTTTGAGTACAGAAAATATTTCAAACTGGAATAGTATCTGGCCTCAAGGAATTCTGACACATGCTACAACGTGGATGTGCCTGGAGGACATTGTACTGAATGAAATAAGCCAGGCACGAGAGGACAAGTATGACTCCATTTACAGGAGGTGCCCAGAAGAGGCAGATGGTAGATAACAGTGGAAGGGTGGTTTCCAGGGCCTGGGGGGCAGGGGCAGCAGGGAGTTGGTGTTTAACATACGGAGTTTCAGTTTGGGAAGATGAAAAAGTTCTGGAAATGGAACCATCGTAGTGTTGGTAACAGCTGCACAACCTTGTGAATGTGCTTAATGCCACCAAAATGTGCACTTAAAATGGTTAAAGCAGTAAATTTTGTTACGTGTATTTTATCAAATTAAAAAAAAAGGACTTGAGATATCTACAAAATTGGGTCAAAATGATCTCCCAGGTTTTCTCAATCACTGCATCCAGTCGTTGTTCCATGTTATTTCACAGGCTGTTGTCACCTCCATAGCTGGTGTGCAATGTAGCTCAAGTAATTTGGGGGGGTTTGTTTAGTAATGTTTTAGTCTTTGAGACATACAGATTTATCAAGCACATTCTTAGGAGTGAAATAGGAAGATTTTAAACAAATGGCCCCTTTCGTCTTGTTATATCATTCACTGGTTGAAACCTGTGTTCTTGAATAACTCAAGGGCAGTTGCCTGCGACTTCAGAGAGTCCTCACAGTAGCTCTCTGTCTCCTCCCATTGTGTTTGATGATTGGGTGTTGGTATTCTTTTTAGTGCAAGAGCTCTAGGTGATGCACTGCAAGAACCAATGGCAGAAGGCAGGAAACTGATTCCATAAATGGGTGTAAACTACTTCTGAAAGTACTGGCACCCATGGCCTTCCTGAGGCAGAGCACTCTCCCAGTGGCCTTTCTGCCACGCTTCCCCTCCCAGAATTCCAGTCCAGCCATCTGTTGGTGCCCAAGGGCTCTTTCTGGAGCCCAGCTTGAACACCTACTGAAAAGTACCCCTTGGCTCTTTACTAAGCTTCCAGGAGCTGCTCCAAACCCTTCATGTGTCTCAAACTGCACTGCGCTCTGGAATTTTCAGTTTTTGCCTCCACACAATGTTTCCTTGCCCTGTACAGACCCCTTTCCATTCCTCAAGGCCCAACACAAATGCTAGTTCTTTCAGGATAATTTTTTATATTTCCCAGCTAGAAATAATCTCTTTCACAGTTCTGGAACTCCTTTAAGTTTTTCATTATATCTCTCCTGCAGCATTTTACTTTAAGGTAATTTATTTATATGCCATAATTCCTCTATAGATAATGTTGGTGGTGGATGATACGGATTTCTGCAATAGACTGGATGGTCCTGTCCTCCCCTAATTCTTATGTGATGGTATTTGGAGGTGGCCCTTTAGGGGGCCACTAGTTCATGAGGATGGAGCTCCTGTGAAGGGGATTAGTGCCCTTATAAGACAGACATGAGTAAATACACTCTATTCAATAAATGGTTTTGGGAAACTGGACAGACATATGCAAAAAAATGACTAGACACCCTTCTTATGCCATACCCAAGAATAAATTCAAAATGGGTTAAAGCCTTAAATGTAAAACTTAAAACCATAAATATTCTAGAAGAAAAAATAAGCAGTAAAATCTTGGGCATTTTTTCTTGTATATCTCCTCGGGCAAGGAAACAAAAGAAAAAATAAACAAATGGGACTATATCAAACTAAATGTTTTTGCACAGCAAAAGAAACTATCAACAAAATAAAAAGATAACCCACTAAATGGAAGAACATATTTACCAATAATAAATATGATAAGGGGTTAATATGCAAAATCTATAAAGAATGTATACAACTCAACACCAAAACAAAATCCCATTAAAAATGGGCAAAGGATCCAAATACATACTTCTCCAAAGAGGACATATAGATGGCCAACATCTATGAAAGATATATGAAAAGATGCTCAATGTCACTAATACTTAGAGAAATGCAAATTAAAACCACAATGAGATATCACCACACACCTGCCAGAATGGCTGTCATCAATAAATCCACAAGCAACAATTGTTGGTGAGGATGTGGAGAAAGGGAAACCCTTGTACACTGTTAGTTGGAATGTAGACTGGTGCAGCCACTGTAAAAAACAGTGTGGAGTTTCTTTAAAATTTAAAAAATGAAACTACCTGATGACCCAGTGATTCCACATCTGGGAATATGTCTGAAGAAACTTGAAACATTGATTGAAAGAAAATATATGCACCCCTATGTTCATTGCAGTGTTATTTACAATAGCCAAGATATGGAAGCAGCCAAATGTCCCTCAGTAGACGACTGGATAAAAAGCTGTGGTACGTTTACACAATGGAATTCTACTTGGCTGTAAAAAAGAAGTAAATCTTACCATTTGCAATAGCATGGATGGACCTAGAGAACATTATGCTAAGTGAAATAAGCCAGTCAGAGAAAGACAAATACCATGTGATCTCACTTATATGTGCAATCTAATGATCAAAATAAACAAACAGAATAGAAACAGACTCATAGATACAGAGAACAGACTGACAGCTGTCAGAGGGGAGGGGAGGTGGGGTCTGGGTTAATAGGTGAAGGGATTAAGCAAACCAAACCAAACAATGTATAGACACTCACAGACAGACAACAGTATGGTGATAACCAGAGGGAAATGGGGGTGAGGGGAGGTAGATGAGGGTAAACTGGAGATAAATGGTGATGGAAGGAGACTTGACTTTGAATGGTGAACACACAATACAGCATACAGTTGATAGTTGTCAAGTTGTACACTTGACACCTATATAATTTTATAACCAGTGTAACCCCAATGAATTCAGTAAAAATTATGCTAAAAGAATTTTTTAAAAAAGGAGACATGAAAGAGATGATCTCTCCTCTCTCTCTTGCTCTCTCTCTGTTTCTCTCTCTCTGTCATATTACACAGCAGTAAGACAGCCATCTGCAAACCAGGAAGTACGCTGGGGGTGGGGCCATGACAATATGTGCTTCTCTACAGAGAAGGGCCTGTGAGAAAGGTTCCAGAATGGGACCATTTTTCGGACTCTTGTAACAGGGTGCAGCCAAAGGGGGTCCCCAAGTAGGGATTTGTAATGGGGTCCAGAACTCAGTGTTCAGGAAATACTAGAAATACACACACACACACACACACACACACATATATATATATATATATATATATATATATATATATATATATCTCGGATGTCCTCACCCCCACAAGTCTGAGCTGGGGGATGGGATGCATGGAGCAGGGCCACTGAGAGTTGTTAGAACGGTCATTTAACATATCTATAACCTGTAACTGGTTTCATAGATATGTTAAACAGCTGTAGCCACACTTTGAGCCAGGGGAATGGGAGTGACTTCAACCCGTGATGTAACTGGGAGGCAACTCCCCCTGGTCACGGAGCCTGCGAGCCTGCGTGCCTGCGTAAGATCTTGGAGATAATTGGCTTCACACCACAGGGCCACACCTGCTCGGACTTATTAATACTGGCAGCTGTGGCCAATTGTCGGAGGGGTCAGAAATGGTGTGGCAGAGGAAGATTGGTGCTGGGATTTACACCCAGGCTCGGCAGCCATGTGGTGTCTTTTTGGGACCATGCTGCTTGGGTAGAGAGGAACCATGGACTTCTATTTCTTTTTCTGAGATATGGCACCTTGCACTGGGCAGAGGGGGAAGGAAGGGTTGTGCATTTGGTGGTATTCTAAAGGACTTTGGGATCTCAGTGAAGACATTAAACCATTACTCTTAAGTTCTGTAACTCTTTAAATAAATAATCCCTTTTCTTTTCATCAATCTCTGGCATTGAGAGATGTCTTTCCCTGGCGACGGGCAAGGCAAACCTAGTACGGGGTGGGGGACCCCCAGAGCACAAGGGTAGGTTCATTTGGTAATAGTATATTATTCACCCCCTCCCACCCCCATGTCTGTTCTGTAACACTGCTTCTCTAGGAGCTGATAGTTCATGGTCATGGAGTGTTCTGTGGGGTTTGGGAATCCAGACTGTAACTAAGGCCTTACGGCTTTATTGTCCTGATGTTTGTCATAATTGAAGCCTCCCAGGGGCCTGAGCTCTGTGCTGGTCTTTCTGTGCATGTCTGGCTCTCCCAGCTGCCAGCTGAGGGAGGCATGTCATGTAGCTCAGCTATGGATCTGGACACGAAGGCTTACAGACAGTGGGTGCCCTGGTCGGGGTCACAGCAAGGGCAGTGGGTCAGCCTGGCTACATCCAGAGCCCAGGCTTCTTTCTCACCAGCATGCTCCACCACAGGCCACACTCGGCCCTACACTGAGGGTCAGGAAGCTGGCATCTCCCAGTTTGGCTGGAGAGGAGAAAAATGCATTAGCAGAGAAACCTGTCAAAAGTTCTGTTCTCAAACGAATGCTTCCGTACGCCAATATTTCATTTTGTTACCATGCCTGCAATTTCACAAATTGTATGTTTGGCTCCAATTGATAATTTCACACCATAATTAGTTCAAGTGGCTGCTTTCATGTTTTTAGGCACTGGAGGAGAGAAATATACCAGAAGACCTTCTAATTCTCTTCTGTTCCAGAATCCCAGCATCTTTTGGTCAGCAAAGTCTGTTGACTAGTCTATTAAAAGTTCTAGAGTCATCTAATTTACCTCATTTCTTTTTGAGAACCTAGGGCCCTCTAAATGGGCCACCAGAAAGGTCAAGGTTCATAGATTCAAAAAGTCATATATGAGGGCTCCCACAGTCTGGCATCTGCTTAATCTCCCCTCCCCACCTTGCTCGCAATTCCCCTCCCACAATGATCCTCTAATGCTCCATGCTTTCACCTTGTGTTTTTGCCTATGCTGTTCCTTCTACCCAAAGGAGCTTTTCTTATTGGGGGACTGACCATGGAATACAAGTTCGTCAAGACTCAGGTTGATCCTGGGTTCTGGAGAAAGGCAGAGCTGCAGGAGTGGGGCAGCTATGCACACCTCTCCCACAGCACTGGGGATGTAGTCCGTGATACTGCAATAACTGCCCGTGGTATCAATGAGTCCTCCATCAGTGGGACTACTTCCTAAGTTATGTAGATGTCTAACCCCAGGGTTGTGCACCTGAAACTAATGTAATATTGTATGCCAACTATGATTTTTTTTAAAAGATTTTATTTATTTATTTTTAGAGAGGGAAGGGATGCCAACTATGATTTGAAAAAAAAATTATTTAAAAAAAATCCTGCCTCTATGACCTTGACCTTAGTAAGCATCCACTTTGCCATCTGTTAAATTGTGCCAGGAGGAGAACTGTCAGTATAGGGTCGCTGTTGGGATTAAATAATTCATATGAATCTTTACCATAATTAGCATCATACAGCGAAGGTCAATGCTGGATCCAGCTATACTGACTGTACCAGGGAAAGACCTTGCCTGCCACTTCCTTTCCTGCCCTCTGGCTGAAGAAGCTGCCCCTCACTTCTGATCCGGTTGCACGTGTGCTACCGCTAGCATAGTGGGTCCTACACTGCTTATCGCCAGTTTGTCTTCTCCTCTAGATTCTGAACTCCTCAAGGATAGGACTGTGAACTTAAATTCTTCATTTCAGTTATCTGCTACAGTACCTACCCCACAGTAGGCATTTAATACATAAGGGATGATTGAACTTTTATAGTTCTTTTCTTTCTTTATATGTTACCTTTTATTTACCATGATCTCCATTGAGCTTCACCTGAGACAGTCATGGCAGAAAACCATGGTTTGCAGCTGAGGACAGAATAAAATGAGCTTTCTAAGAGCAACAGCAAATAAGTGGCAGAGTTTGGGCTAATTGCAGGGGCTGTGACTCTGTCCTGTGCCCCTCAGGAAGGGCCAAGTAGCATCCTGATGAAGAGTTTGGGTTTTGGAAGAAGCCAGACCTGATTTCAGAACCTACTTCTCCTACACACCGGCTGTAACCTGGCCACGTTGTTTCACGCCCCAAACATCCAGTTCCTGGTTCTTAAAGCTGGTGAGCACAGTGCCTATTTCACAGGACAGCCAAGAGCCAGGCCTGTAGAAAGCTCAGGCCATGGGAGCCGTTCCTGTGCGGTGACATTGCAGTCACCTGTCACAGCACAGCTGCCAAGTCCTGCAGAATGCTTCGTCATCCCCATTAGAGAGGAGTCTGCAAGTGGTTGTCATTCCTGTCCCCACAACCCGCATCTCAGGGGACTCTGCTGTGGGGAAAGGCAGGCACAGGCTGTGACCCTCTGCACTGGCCCCTGCTGTCTCTTATGCCTCCACTGCTGAGCTCGCCACAGAGGGGTGTGGTCCATCTGCACTGCAGCAACTTTCACAGTCTCAGCGACTGATTTTATGCCAGGCACACTCTGTTTCTCCATTACATCTCAAGTTCAGCTCCTCCTGCTGCATTGAACTTAGAGGGGGGTTGGAGGGTGGGAATTGTTTGTCAAGGATATGGAAGAATGAGACATCATACTTTTTCCAATAAAGAGGGTAAAACATTCCACTTTGCCTTCACGCTCCTGCTAAGAACTCAAAATATGTATATGCTGTGTAAGAGGCTCCAAATATTAAAGTCAGTGGACCTCTGCACTTTATAAATGATGTTTAGTTCATTCAGTCAACATTTGTTCTACTTTTAGTAAGTGCCATTATTGCTGAGGAATTCAGAAGTGAAAAACACAAATTATGTAATCCCAAGCAAACAACTCTATAAAGGAAAATGACATGTAAAGAAATCATTCTAAGACACAGTAGAAAGTTACTGCAGCTCAGAGGAGCAGGCATTTGAGTTTAGCCCTGAAGGACGGGGAAAAGGCAGAGCAGGGACAGGGATGGTGTTGGTGACGGCACTGGACAGAGAGAGCCAGAGGACAAAGCTCAGTCTGGTGGGCCAGTGGGGGTTTGGTGATGAGAGTGGACAATGAGGAGTCAAAGACTCTGCTGGTCAGGGCCTGGTGACAATGTCAGACCTGTGCTGCACAGAGTCCTGCAACAACAGTGGGTGGAGGGACTGAGGCTTGAGGGGACACTGAGTCACAGAGTCACCGAGACCTTTTGCTTCAAAAATCAAGGACCCTACGTGCCCATTCTCTCATAAGTGGTTTGTACTCAGCTGTGGAGCTAGGTTCATAACTTTACTATCAGTTCTTTCACTGGAATGCCCTGCTTTCTGGTGCTAATTTTAGCATCAAATCCAAACACAACAGGTCCTGAAATAATGCTGTTTTCATTCAACATTGCTTCATTGACATTGAGGGGATGCCACAGGAACTTAAGTCTCATTTCTATCAGTTAGCCCACAGTAAAATTGGTTTCACCATACATCATTTTGCTTAAAGTCACAGAACCTATAGACAATGTTCACTGAAGACTTACTGTACAGAAAATTGTTAGAGACGTGATGAAAAGCCATGGGATGGCCGAGTCACAGCTCTTGAATAATTGAAGCCAGAGACACCAAGCCAGTAAGTAACATAACCCAGTGAAAAGAGCTACTTGGCCCTGGCTGGTATGGCTCAGAGGGTTGGGTGCTGTTCCTGCAAACCGGAAGGTCACCGGTTTGATTTCCCATCACGCCTGGGTTTCAGGCCAGCTCCCCAGTAGGAGGCGTGCAGGGGGCAACCTATCAATGTTTCTCTCCCTCTCTTTCTCCCTCCCTTCTCCTCTCTCTAAAAATAAATAAAGTCTTAAAAAAGAGCCAGTTATTTAAAACGCCCCCCCCCCCCACCATTTCCTTCTTGATAACATGGGTCAAACACATATTGGGGGCTAAAGAAGTCTCACTAAACAATAACCCTTGAGTACCACCCAGCACGTACTGAGGAGGGTCACATTCTCATGCTGTGAGTTTGACAAGGGCACTTGAAGGCAGGGCTATGGAAGCAAACCAGCCCCTCCAACCTGCCCCGGTAAGAGGCAACGTCAGGACCAGAGCCTAGAACCCCACTGAGTGTACTTAGTGGACCCCTTTGGTCTGTTCCAGGGATGGATGGACAGATATGTACCTCTGGATGCAGTGGTGCTTTCTTCATAGGAAACCAGCTAGAGTTGGCCAGATGGAGGATGAGGTTTGCATTTGTGTTTTATAAGCTAAGGAGAGATGTTACAACATCCCACTGCTACTTCAACTGGCTTAGGATAATGTGCTAGTCTAGCTCTGGCAGTTTTTGGCCTGTATTTATGGCCATGAGAGAATGGAGCCTCGGGTAGCCCAGCAAAAATAAGGATTCTGAAAATCAGGGTAAAAGAGGAGCAAGAAGGTGGGCAAGGGCCACCAGGGACACGCTGGCCTGCCTGGCCCCTCAGGCGTCTCGGAGTTATTGTCTTATGCCGAACTGTCTGTGGCACCCGTGGACAATTTCATGCCTCCTGAGCATAAATTACAAAGAATAAGTGGCCTAAGTGCTCCTAATGAGTTTCATAGCTTCAGAAGAAAGAGATTTATTTGCTAATGCCGTCTTGTAAAAATAATATATGAAGCAATTAACTACCTGATTAGAAGCTAGTTTTACATTAGAAATTTATTTACAGCAGTAATGATTCTACCGAGCACCAGAAACATCGGTAAAGTTATAAATGATATTCAAACCGTATGTTCTACTGGGGTATATAATTCCTCTAAAATTGGGTATAGCAATGTTTGCTCTGGAGACCTTTTAAAAATAAACTGGATAATCCAATGTTTTTTATCATATGTACTAAGTCACACCCTTGTGTTTAAAAAAAAAACCCTTACTCCCCCCACCCAATGTCCTTCATTTAATAGTCAAAAACTTGGAATTCTATCACTAACACTTTAGGCTTTTGGGGGGACTCTTTAGGAATCCTGGATTTTGAAAGCAGTTACCTCTTTCTGGAAAGTCTGGCTATACCGCTAACATTTACAGGCAGGAATCCATCCTGCAGTGCCTTTATTTCACCACTAGATGTTGGTCTTGTCACTTTAATAATTTCAAAAAGTTTGCCCTTCAGAAATAATGTTCAAGGTGCTTTTTAAGATACAGAAAACTTAAAAAGATCCAACAGATCTAACTAGTTCTTAATAAATAGCATGTAGATAAACAAATAGAGAACTGTATAGAAATTAATCTAAGAGCTTCGAGCCCCGGCTGCTCTATTTGGTGCTTCAGAAAGCTGTCCCTGGGTCTTGGTCAGAGTCCTGCACTTCAGTTGCGTGGATGGTGTGCTGTGGGTTTCACGGGATCTGGGTCTCTGATTCTAAAATCCTGCTGAGTCTTGTTGATTTGCTCAGAAACTATTCTCTTCTGATTGATTAACATGGGGTTGCCGTGAGCTAATTGTTACTTAATTATATGAATTAAATTGTACTCAGTTCATTCAATAAGCCTGCTTTTTGGAGCCTCGGGTAGCCCAGCAAAAAGAAGGGTTCTGAAAATCAGGGTGAAAGAGGAGGGAGAAGGCTGATTTTTGAATTTTCCCTGTTTCCTTTCAGCAACCAAAAATTGAGCTTTTTTTTTTTAGTTTTATTGAACTGAAAAAATAAGTGAATGGGAAAATGGATTTGTTCCTTGCCCCTGAATGTTTAGTCTGTATTCAGATGCTGCCTGCAGCTCCAGGAGAGCCTGGCGACTTGAGGGAAAGCTGGGGGAACTTTAGCAGTCTGCTTCGGAAGAAGAAAACACCAACTAAACATAAACCTCAGTTCCTTTAGATCATAGACACGTTTACAGCTTGGAAACTAGTGCCAATTTCTTAAAACCAAAATAAAATGACAGGTAGTAAACAAAATAAGCAATGATATACCCTTACCTACAAAGGAATCAAAACATGAAGTCATTTATACTTAATTACTTTGGGACTCAAGACTAAGACTTTGAAAATAAAACAAACCAACTAACAATTATCTGACAATTATTACCCAAGTAATGTAACATAGTTTCTATACATTATCCTAGTTGACCACCTCAGGAAATCTGTATGCATATTCGATTCTGTGTACAGATGAGAAAATTAAAACCCAGGGTATTTGCTCAAGACCCTCCAGTTAAAAGTTGTGGGACTGGGATGTGAATGCGAGGCTTTGGACTTAACATCTGCAGTCCTTTCCCCACACCGCAAATAACCACATGGGAATTTTCACTGAGGAAACGGTGCAACCGGGAACACAAAGCCACATGCCTGAGGGGAACAGTGGGAAGTGGGCATCAGCTAGAAACATGGGGTACTTTGCAGTGACTAAATTTAGCCTTCAGTAAATCTACTTTCTGTTAGAGGTTAGCCACCAAATAGTAGAAATACAATGTCTAAAAATGTTCAAAATGGAAGAGAGAAAAAAGAAATAAAAAAATGTAATCAATCCAAATGAAGGCAGGGAAGAAAAAGAGCATAGAAAAAAAACCAGTAAACAGAAGGCACAAAATAAGTAAAAATAAATCAAATATATTAATAATTATAATAAATGTGAGTAGATTTAATTCCCTATCAATTAGAAACCAAAGATTGTCAGAGGCAATACAAGAAACAAAATCCAGTTATCTGCTGTGTACAAGAGATTACTGAGTAAAGATTATAAATACACAATAAAGAAAAGCAAGTATTTTCCAGAAAGATGTAACAATTTTACACTTATGTGCATTTATTAATATAGGTTGAAATACATATAAGCAAAAATTGGCAATCTATAAAAAGAAGCAGACAATCCCAATTTTTAACACTGTCTCTGTTCTTTGTTTGATTTAAAAATCCAGTTGCCAAGCTTGATCTAATGAATGTATACACAATACTACACTCACTAGAGGATACACAAACTTTCCAAGAATGAATGTAGCATTTGCAACATTGACCAAACACTGTGCCATAAATTAATTTTAACACATGATAAAAAAATCACACAGAACCAAATTCTCTCACCAGAGGGTAAAAGAGTTAGAAATCACTGATCAAAAAGTAAGTGAAAAAATCTGTATGATTATAAATTTGAAGATACAGTTCTAAGTAATCTTTGTGTCAAAGAATAAATAACATTGGCACTTAGAATGCATTTGAACTAAATGACAGTTAAAATTTCACCAATTCACAAAACTCACCTTGAATAATACATCTAAGGGATACTTAAAAGAAAATTTATGGGAATTAGTTATATTAGAAAAAATAAAAGGTAGAAAATTAACAAGGTACAAATTCATTTCAAGAAGGTTGAAAAAGAAACACAGCAAAACTTCCCACAATAGAAGTAATAAAATAATAATAAACAGATTAACAAAATAAAAGAACCAAGAAAAATAGTCACAGGGTGAAAATGCAGTCCACTGAAAAGGCTGACAATATAGATAAACCTTTGATAGGATTAATCCAGAAAAAAGAGAAGACACATGGCCAATACGGTATGAAAAGATGCTGCTCAACATCACCAATCACTACAGAAATGCCAAACAAAACAACAGTGAGGTATCAGCTCACAGTCATTAGGATGGTCACTATGATAAAAAGAAGAAAAGGAGCAGTGTGGCAAGAATGGGAATAGGGTGGAACACTGTGCACTGTCCGTGCAAATGTAAAGTGGTGAAACACAGGACACAATGTAGAAGTGCCTTGAAAACTTAAAAATAGAATTACCATGTGATCCAGCAATCCTACTTCTGGGTATTTGTCCAAAAGAACTGAAAGCAAGATCTTGAAGATATTTGCACACTCATGTTTATTGCAGCATTATTCACAATAACCACGAGGTGAAAGCAACATGTATGTTCATCGATGCATGAATGAATGAACAGAGTGTGGCATACTCATACAACGGAATATTATTCAGCCTTAAAAGGAAGACTAGGCTGTCATATGCTACTACTTGGGTGAACCTATAGGACATTATGCTAAGTGAAATAATCTAGTCAGAAAAAGACAAATACTGCACAATCCCACTGACAGGAGGTCCTACAGCAGTCAATTCATTGAAACAGGAAGTAGAATCATGGCTGGCAGGAAACAGGAAGAGGGGTGAATGGAGAGCTGTTCAGTGGGTACAGAATTTTGGTTTTGCAAGATGGAAGTTCTAGAGGTCTGTTGTATGAAAATATGAGTATCTTAACCCCACTGAACTGTATACTCAGAAATGGTCAAGATGGAAAAATTTGTTATGTATTTTCTACCACAGTTTTAAAAAGTAAAGACATAAATAGCCCTGGCTGGCGTAGCTCAGTGGATTGAGTGTGGCCTGAGAACCAAAGCATTGCAGGTTCGATTCCCAGTCAGGGGACATGCCTGGGTTGCAGGCCACGGACCCCAGCAACCGCACATTGATGTTTCTCTCTCTCTCTCTCTTTCTCCCTCCCTTCCCTCTCTGAAAGTAAATAAATAAAATCTTTTAAAAAAGTAAAGACATAAATAATATCAGTTATCAAAAAGGAGACATACTTACAAGGAAAACAATAATAATATTGAGGTGATCATTTTGCAATATATGGAAATATCAAATCATTATATTTATACCTGAAACTAATATAATGTTACATGTCAGTTATACCTCAGTAAGACAATAAAATGAACCCTGAAGTACAGGAATGAGCATCAGTGAAAAGGCATAGGGGAGAAGCATTTCAGGCAGAGAGAACAGCTAAGGTTATGTACATAAAAGAAGGTGGGGAAAAGAGAGGTGTATAGGTTCCTTTCTTTTCTTTTCAAATGGACTCTTGGAGTTTTATAACTTCCAAAAAACCAAAGACATGAAAATAATAAAAGAATATCACCAACACTAATATTTTCATGTTAATCTAATAAAAAATTTACAATGTACAATTTTCTGTAAAGATATAAGATTCTAATATTTACTCAGGAAGAAACAGAGAAACTTAATAACCCTGTAACCATAAAGATAATTGATCTTTCAATGGTTAAAATTTGCACAAAGTAGGACACCTTACATGGGTGATTTTATAGGCAAGTTGTTTTTTGGGAATGGTCAAAAGTGACTGACATCCCAAACTAGCAGAGACAAAACTGGGTAACACTGTAACAAAAGCATTATGTGACAATGAAATAAAGGTAACTGGTTTCTTTATGTGGCTTATAAACCGGCTCTAAATAACAAAAAAGTTTCAGACAACAAGAGGATAGCTAGAATAGGTACATGGCCTTCCAAAGGGATATTGGTATGATTATCACTCCAATATATAATCTTCTTATCCCTTGTTTTATTTCTTTGTAATAATCAAACATCAAGGTACACACTTGGGAAAAGAATATTCAAAACATTCTCAACTTAAACAGAAAATACGAATTTAGTTCTTTCTTTTCAGTTGAGAGGTAGACAAAAGCAGTTATCTTTGTAGTTAGACTGAGGCCTAATTGCTTGTCTATTTTCTCTCTCATATTTCTAGGTGCATAGTAGCCAGGTAGCCCTTCTTCCAGCCCTGGTAATCTGCTAGAAAGTTTAACCTAGTTCACTGATGGAGAGCAACAGAAAAATATCTTGTAAATTCCTTCATATAAAGGGAATGTGCAAATCTTTGTGCGGATGTATATTTTCATACCTCTGGGTAGATTTCTAAAAATAGAATTGCCCAATCATGTGGTAATTCTGTTTAATATTTTGAGAAACTGCCAAACTTTTCCAAGGTCGCTGCACTATTTAACATTCCCGTCAATACTGTTTAAAGGTTCCAGTTTCTCCACATCCTTGCCAACACTTCTCATTGTCTATTTTTCCTATATTCATACTAGTGGATGTGAATTGATATCTCCTTGTGTTTGTTATTTAAATTTTGCTGATGATCAATGATGCTGAACATTTTTCATGTGCTTATCAGCCACTCACATATCTTCTTTGGGAAAATGTCAATTCAAATTTTTTTGCCCAGATGAGTGTTCTTCAAACTTTTTTTCTTTCACATTACCCCCAGAAAATTTTGGAGATCTATGTAATCCTTATTTTTATTTTAAATTGTCTAAATTTTGTATCATAAGTTTAAACAGTTGCTAGTTGCAAAAGATGTAATTTTTCCATGTATTTTAAATATAGACATTTAAAAACAAAATTAAGTCACACTTTTAAATATAACAAATGGAATCTAACAGAAAACCAATGTGTTACCCATCACCATTCATTTAAAAAAATGCATAACAAGTTTTTCTTTACCCTTCACTGATTTTTAAAAAAGATTTTATTTGTTTATTTTTTAGAGAGAGGGGAAGGGAGGGAGAAAGAGAAGAAAATAAATATCATTGTGCGGTTGCCTCTTGCACATCCCCTACTGGGGACCTGGTCCACATCCCAGCTATGTGCCTGACAGGGAATTGAACTGGGGACCCTTTGGTTTTCAGGTTGGCACTCAGTCCACTGAGCCACACCAGCCAAGGCTACTCTTCACAAATTTTATGGTTCCTTTTTTTTTTTCTTGAACTCTTATTTCCATTATCCTTTCCACATTAATTTATCCTTAATATAATAAGTCTTATGCTTGTAAGTCATGAGTTATATTCTATCATTATTCTCTGTAATACAAAAGGTATAAGAATTGTAAATTAAGTGTTATTTCATGTAATCATAAGCATTTAAGTATTACAAAGTTTTCTGAATTATGATTACAAGTAATATTAGTGTACAATTACCCAAAGCACACTTATAAGTTTTAATAAATAATCATTAAAATAAAGAATGAACTTCTATTTGCAGTGTACCTCTTAATTCATTCATCCTTGAGTGAATAGTACTGATTGCTAGAATGAATAATAAAACAATTCTATTTCTTATTTTAAGACACATACACATGGACACATAGATATAAAATAAAAATTGCTGAGAAATCTTGTTTACCTAAACAATATACAAGTATAAAAGTACATATATAAGTATATAAGAATATAAGTGTACAGGGATAGAAGTTTGTATGTTGTTTTATATTGTTTTAGCAATGTGACTCCATAATGGAGATTTTTTCTGGATTTTAAGATGGAAAGCACCTATTGATGTATTATAAAAATATTTAATGATCAATCAGCTAATCAGTCTACTAAGTATTCCTTTAATTTTGTTAAAAGCAAAGACTTGGTAAGCACCTAGCTTCATAAGGAGTATCTTTGGATGATTAAACTAATTTATTCACTTCATTCCTGGAAGTATACCAAAACAGCCTTCACCAAGTCTTAGCACATGACTATAAATTATACCTATTTCTTTTTCACTTAAAGGCGCCTTGATATATAACTCATTACACTTAAAAAGGGCTGGAATAGGAATGCTTTCAATTCCAATACATTTTTATCAAAACAATGTTAAGAGTTAAGAATAAAATTACCTTCCTGTGTGATTTAAATGCATTTTGTTAACTCTGTGACTGCAGACTTAGCTCATTCAGTTTATGGTGAAGTTGGGAAAAGAGAATTAGCACAGGTTCTCAGGCAGATGGCTTTTACAAAGGACTGCACCTGGCCTTGAGGGTGTGGAAACATTCCCTCAGCACCATGTATGCCTGGGAGCCCCTGGGAAAGCCCTCCATCCCTCCCAGGGAACATATGGCCCAGTTTGAAGGAAGCTGCTCTCAGTGAGTGGCAACGCCAGATCTAGGATCAGACAGCTCAACGTCAGCCCAGCGCTTTCCCCACCTTTTTAGGTTGTTTCCCAAAGCTCTATGAACTTTCAAATTATCTACAGAGCAACATCACACCCAGAAAATTTCGTTTCCTGGGAAAGATGATACTTGCTACATTTCGCTCACCTGGAGGACTCTCCCCTACCCCCCTATTGGAAGTAACAGCTGGTCCACTCACCATCTGTGATGGTTATCGCCCTGATACCTAGAGATTGTCTGTATGTCCTTTCTCTAGCCCTAGATTCCAGCTACTTTCCTTGGGTACTGAGTTCCAGTTCCAATTCTTAGGCCTTTTTCTTCCAAGGGAAACCAGCAATGCACACATTTTAAAAAGAGATAAAGGATCAAAAAAGACAGAGTGAAGTTGGAGAGAGATTGATTCTATTCTTCATGCTGGGGTTTGGGTAATAGGAAAAAAATGGACCTAGTTCTTGCTGTTTCAACATTTAATTCTAAAGCAAGAATAAAAGAAGCATCTGCTTTTTTCTCCTTTCATCATCAACTGATGAAAAGAAAAAAATCAGAAGAGAGAAAAATAATTCTATGGTGTTAGGTGAAAAAGAACCAATTCAACTGAAAAATATCGAGGTGTTCAGCTGTGATTACAACTTCTGTTTTATAAGAAAGATGAGTTTAATGCAAAAAAGCAAATACATGTACCCCAGAAACTTCAATTAGTAACTCTTCCTTTCTTCCCTCTAACATCTTGTTCTGCTGTCTTTTGCTTAGGTTCTGTCTCTGGTTCATGTCTGAACTAAGGTAGTAGCAAATCCCAGTTTGGGGCCTAATGCTATCTATGCACTTGAACTTCCATTCCAGATCACTGTTGAGATTTGAGTGCTCCCCTGTCCTAGCTTAGCCAGTGTTTTTCATCCTTTCAATACTTCTGAATTGGAACATCTCAGGTTGGCAGAGGACCTAACAGGCCATTTAGGGTCAAGGCCAGCTCTGTGGTAGAGTGATTCCCTTTGCTTTGTGCCTAGAGCAGTCTCTCTCACCTTTGGGCAGCAGCTCCGAATTGAATACAGAGCCAAGCCTTCCCCATCTGTAATTTAAGTGTTGGGACTGTGTGCCTTACTTAAGTATGCTTTCTAAATTCAGAAACCAATCTGGGAGAAAACTTTAATTTGGATAGCTGTAAGAATCTAGGTAATGGGCAAACATTTTTTTGGCATAAAAAAAAACAAGAAAGCACTTTGCCAATTGAAATCTCTCAGGCCTATTCTAGAGCACATCTGTTCCTCTAATGTGATTTGGCAGTGTGGTTTATTCAATCTGTAAGATAAAGTGATACCGAAAGAGGCGGGGAATCTTTTTCAGTGTGCTTTTTTCTCTCCAGATAATATAATAATATGAGGAATTGCTAGTTAGCAATATGGCATCCAGTCTGTATCTGGAGAGAGATGCCCAAATGCAATTTGGGTCTTATAAAATTTTGCAGTGATGGATGTCTATTTTTGGAGGCTGCTAATAGAGCAGGGAGCTGCCTTATCCGGTTTGTGTCTGTAGTGCTGCGCCTAGTAGATCATTATATGGATTACTTTACTTGCATGTGATTTGAGCATCCTCAACTCTGATTGTTGTAGCATTTTTTGTACCACTATACAAATTTAAACTTTGTAGGAAAAAAAAGGCTGAGAGCTCTTATTTGCATAGCTCTTCTCAAAAACATTCTTTCACATTAGTCATAACTTTGGTGTGAGCATGCAGACAGACCTTGACCCAGCTGTGTGGCCTTGACCAATATTCTTAAATTTTTGGAACCTCATTTTCCTCTTGGTAGCATGAAAATTGATTCAATCGTATAATATAACTGAATTCTTTAGGTATATAGTTTAGGCTCCAGTCTAACTAAACCTTAATTTCCACTTAAAATGAGGATGATTTTAACAGCCAACTCATCAGGATTTTGTGCTGATTAAATGAAATTCTCCAAGTAAATGATTTAGCACAGTGCCTAACACAAAGCTATTATTAATATTATTGCACACAGTTATGCTGAGTAAATGCAAACTTTCCTTTCCCTTATGCTCTTTAATGATAGGATTATAATTTCATTTCCCATCAGTCCTTCTAAGGTTTGGTCACCTGGGATGTGCGTTAGTCTGCCATTTAGTCTCTCTTCTAACTGCTACTTCATTTGGCCTTTCCCCAGTTGGTTGGCACCTTCCTGGAGGACAGAAGAGCCAAGACACCCAGATGAGTGCCCGTCAGTGCACAGCATTTCATTGGTAAAAGTCCAGCTGGGGAAAGACACTCTCCAAAGCAAGCTTTGGGATTTCCCCTGATTTAAATACAGCTTGGCCATCCCTGGAAGAATTGGTTGTAGCTACTATGGATGTCCTCCCAGTCAAACTACACTGTGGAAGTAGAGGCCTCTATTTTAGGCATGATGAACTCCGTATCTATGAGGAATATTTTGCTGCCAGCCTTGCCATCAGTCTGGCTTGTTCTCCAGCCATCCACCTCATCTCGGTGGCATTACTGCCCTTTTCCCCTTCCCACCCTACACTCACTGCTCAAGGTCCTCAAGCTCCTTCACTTGTTTTATTTCAAAAGCTATTATCAACCTCATATTTAATCTTAGGTATAAAGGACTGATACCACCTTTAACCCTATGTCTTCCATTGATATTGGCATTTTAACAGTAGTCAAAGCTAAGGGATGATGCTCTCTGAGTAGTAAGGCATCCAGAATACAGTCTTAAACTGGGAAGCAACTAGGGCTTGCCTAATCTTTCTGGAAGGGTCCCATGAAGGGATCTAAAAAAGGATAGAGTTGTCCATGTGACACTGTCAGATTTGGGGGAAATATGCCCAGTGACTCTGATGACAGGAAACCTGGCTGACAGCCCTGGCCCCACTGTTACAGGAGGCATGGCTTGGGATGGATCCCTTTACTTTGGCAGGCCTTTAAGTATCCTTATCTAGAGAGTGAGGATGCTAACTCCTGCCCATCTGTTTCTGACTCACAATGCTGCTGTGGGAAGCCAGGCATCCAATGCAGAAGCATGCAGGAATCTTCAGCTCTCCTTGTAAACACCCCCACTATCATCTCTGTTATGTGACGATGCCATAAGGATCATATGGAAAAGAAATCTGTGGGTCATGAGAATCAGTGATTGAAAAACTGAAGCTCATGTTTGGGCCCTAATACCTCTGCCTCTCTAGGACTTTCTGCTCTGGCCGGAAGTTATGTCCAATGGCTACAGTGTGGAAGGAAAGTAAGATGGGAGAATCTACTCCATAAAAAGGGTAACTGGAGCAAAAGTTAAGAGCTGTTAAAGATGAAGAAGCTGGTGGATGTGGGTGAAAAATATATTTTACTTTTCAATCTCAAGAGTCTATAAAGCACAGCATATAAAACACATTTCTAATGGTGTTATTTTTTTTTTAATTGGGACATTCATTCATTATTAAATTTGACATAAAATTGGAAGATTTTAAAACTGTTGCAGCAGATTTGAACAGTGAACCAAAAGTATTTATATTAATATTAAAGAATACACTTAATGGGAATAAAAGCAAGTTATAGTTTTAGGTTTAAAAAAAGCAGCAGTATAAATTAAAAGCCTTAGGTTTCAAAGTTTTTTTTGTTAAGTTGATACAAATTCTATATGAAGCAGCAACATAAAATTACTAAAAACAACTTTCAAGCAGCATTGGAATAGACTAATAGAAATACAATATCTGCTGGTATTTAGAACAATAAGAACATCCACTCCATAGACCAAACATGCTACTGTGCAGAACACGTGGCACAGTGACCAGACACAGGAATATCGATTCATTTGATTCATTTGACCTCTTCATTTTCTGAAATTGTAGCAACTGTTGCTCTTACCATTCTTCTCTTCTTCGAGACGTCTCTCAGGATTTTGCTTTTTATTATTTAAGTTTTGCACAATTCTTTGAAACATCACCTGTATATGCTTTGTCTGCTTAGCTATTTTAAAAGTCATTTGTAATACTCATTGTTATTCAGAGAGCAACTTATTCATTTTTAAAAAAGCTGATCTCTTATAAAATTTCCTAGAACTCAATAACAAAAATTTAAACTGAAACATTGCATATTATTGTGATAATCATCATGAAGATCACAGTAATAGCTGGAATGAATATGTATGAAGACCATTTTATTATACATTTTTAATTTATGTGATATATTATTTTAAAATTTATTTTATAATTATGTGTGTATATATATATATGGTTTACAGTTTTTTCTCTTCATGTAAGATTTACCTTCAATGCAATGTACAACTCCTGTTACATTCTGATTTTTGACAAATGCGTACACCTCCCCGGTCCAAACTTCTCAAGAGCAAAAACAGTACCGTCGCCCGAGGAAGTTCCCTTGTGCCTCCTCTCAGTCATCCCTCACCTCACACTTCCTGAAGCACACACTGTTCTGATTTTTTCTATCACCCATTAGTTCGCCTGCTCTAGAATTTCATATAAATAAAATCACACAGCATGAAGCATTTCTCTAGGACTTCTTTCACTATCAGTATCCTGTTTCTGAGATTCGTCCATATTCTTGTGTGTACCAGCAGATGGTCTTTTTACCATGCTCAGGTATTTTTCAAGCCCTTTGGAGACAGGGACTGTGCTATAACTCGCTGTGCTGCACCCTCCCCGCCACGCCCCGCCACGCCCTCATTGCACTTGTACAAAATTGTGCACTTTAGAAGGGTTCTGCTGACACGTGGCAACTCCATGGATGAATGAACGTATGAGTTATTTAATCAATCCACGAGCCATTTAGACACAATCGAGTCTCTCTTTTCTAATCCCGACGGTCTCTTAGATGTTCAACTCACCAGAGTCAGTGTTCTATATCCTGGTGTCAGAAGCCTGCCTGCTTTATTGCCGGAATGCAGAGATCCGCCCATTTGCAATTCTGCAGCCGCTTCCGCTGCGAGCGCGCAGCAGGGAGGCACTGGCGAGACAGCGCACTGCGTCCCGGAGGGCCCCCGCAAGGCACGGCTCCCTCAAGGCTGAGGCGGCCAGCCTACCGGCTTTGTCTCTTGCAGACGGAAATGCTTTTCCTCCCTCGTTGTAGTCAACCTTACATTCCTCCGACTGATTTATTAGACGACTGGAAAAGTCAGCAAAGAAACCCAGGTGCCGCATGGAATATCTCTGAGACTAGTTAGTCCCCAAACTGCAGAAGCAGCATGTATTTCCCTGCAGTCAGGGAAGCAGGATTCAACACACAAGGTTAGTCCAGTTGGTTCTGCACGGTCTGGCTGTGACCTGCCTGAAAGACTGCACATTGGGCTCTTTCAAGTCCCCAACATACTCTCTTACCTGTGAGTCTTGTGACTGTGATTAAGGACAGGACTGTGGAGCAGGTCTCTGGGGAATAATACATTACCTTGGCTAGTTTGGTTAGGCAGGCGTTTAGGGGTTTGAATCTGTCACCATCATTTCTGCTGGGACAGCAGCAGGTTCCGGTCATTTCTAATACTGCACGTGTTCTGAATATAAACGTGCTTTTCAATTTTAATCTGTTCAGATGACATTCTTGTCCCTGCTGCAATCTAAATTTTACATAGCCGCATAGCACACTTTGCGATGCATTACTTCAGAATGTGATGTTGTAAAATGAGGCATATTTTGTGTTACAGTAGGGAGAGTCTTGTTCCAAACGTATTACTGAGGGGTGGGAGATTCATTTTTGATGATTCTTATGGTAAGAATAATATATAAAGAAATACACCAGTTATAAGAAACAGGGAGGATATATATGTGTGGCTTCCACACACTATACATTTTCTGTTGATTTTACTCATTTCTTTTTTAAAAGCTAAAAATTTGTAGACAGCATGATAAACTCCAATAATGAGATGGTGAGTGCCAGCATTTTCTCATTTATTCTTTATGGCAACTTTAAGGTCATGTTTTCAAAGAAAACCTACTTATAAGACTGGAAAGTGAAGGTATTGTACTTAGAAAAAAGGTGGAAGTCATTATGTAGTTATCTTAAAGAGTTTAGGTCAGCTAAGTTGCATTTTAGGTCACTAGTTGTAGAAAAGGTGTCTTGCAAGCTGATGTTTAGAGTAATGTTTAAAAAGTAATACCACCAGTTCTGTGTCATGTTCCACTGGCAGGCTCCCTTTAATTTTACTTTGGGACACTTAAGATACCTACAAATACACAATTCATTGCCATCACTAGTCATCCAAATGAAACATGCTCATCAACTATTTCCCCCTGGTATAGAAGTCAGTTCATATCAGTGTCCCACAAACACAGAAGTTCACCACACACTTGCCAGACTGTAGACTGTGGCGCACAGTTATCGCACCCCACAGAGACATGTGAAAGTGGCAAATGCCCGTGGCTGCAGTGTGTGCAAACAGTGGAGCGCGGACCAGACCGGAAGCAGAGAGAGCTTAGGTTTCAAGTAGCTGTGCGAGCTGGCAAATTACTTAACTTCTCTGGGCCTCAGCTGTTTGCTCTGAATAATAACCACCAAGGGGATTTTATAATTATTAAATAACAGATACCAAATACCCATCATAGCATAGGTGTCCTGTACATGTTTATACCCTTCATTTTTCTTTGCCTCCACAAACTGAGGCCAACTTTGCTGACATTAATATATTGACCTGGTGGCGAGGTGAATAGAGACCCATCTGTTGTCCTAGACTAGGACTGCTTCCACAGCTTGCTGGTGGCAGAATTTGCTCTCTTGCTCTTTGGATCTATGCTTTTCATGAGGCCTGCCTCGTGAGGATTTCACCCTGAAGCTGAACTTTCCAAACCAAAGTTGATACGGAACTCCTGCTATGCCAAAGCATTTCAGAATAATGAGATCTACCAGATCCCATCCACTTGAAGCTTTCTGATTCCAGGCACTGGAGAAGTAAAACTTTGTCAGTGGTCTTAGGTTACATTTTATGAGCTTTGTGGTAATGTTAACATATTTTATTTTAAACTAAACTACCTCGAACCATCCCTTGGGGGGTTAAGGAGATGTCAGGGATAACCAATCTGGAAGAAATTTTATTAATGAATTTCATCAACATCCACATTTGTTTTTCAAATAATTGTTATCTTCCAGAAGTATGTTTTGTTGGCAGCTTTCAACCAATGTCATATTGGTAAAGAACATTCTTACAGGGGAATAAATGCACACGGATGCAGCATCACGTAAAGTCCTCCTTTAAAGAAGTAATGACACCACTGCAAACAGCACTGATGCAACACATTTATGTGAGGTGGAAGAAAACATTAAGAATTTTAAAAAGTTGGTCATTTTAACTTTGCTTTGACACAGAGTAAGTGCCATGTGGTCAATCAGAGCAAAATTCTGCAAAGAGGATTTTAAAAAGAAAATGACTGGACAGAATTTTTAAAAGATTGTTTATTTATATGTTTTTAGAGAGAGAGAGAAAGGGAGGGAGAAAGAGAGGGAGGAAAACATCCAGTTGTTTCTCACATGCCTGCAACCTAACCTGGAATTGAACTGGTGACCTTTTGATTCACAGGCTGATGCTCAATCCACTGAGCCACATCAGCCAGGGCAGGACAGAATATCTTTTAAAAGAGGCAGGCACCTAGCAGAGGAAGACTGAAGGTAGTTACCAAAACTCAGACATGGGAGGGGTTCAGGAGCCCTTCCATAGCAAGGCTGTAGTGCAGAATGAGGTGGCTGTGCCAGGAGTTATTTAAAAAAAAAAGGAGATCTATGTTCCTAACTATAGTTCACCTGCCCCTCTCTCCACTCCGTTTACCGGGTTCCAGAATGCCAAGGGCTCTGAGCCCTCATTCCCACCCTTCCCCACCCTGTGTGCCTCCTTCTCAGCTGCCCAAGGGCTGGCAGCAGGTGGCCCACAGGCTTCTTTCTCTGCAGTATTTCACCCCTACCCGTGCAGCATCTATCAGCCCCTCCATGCTTCTGGGCAGCCTTCTCTGCAGTCAAAGGCTTCAGCCAGGAGTCTTGGCAAAAAAAAAAATGCTGATGGATTTAAGATTTCTGAGGGTGACCTGAAACTCCACAGGAAGGGAGCTGGCACTAAGGAAATGAATTCATGAATACCTAAGGGTGTGGTGCAGGCAGACTCACACAATGAGTGTGAAACAATGTGGTTTATATAGAGCAGGTTGAAAAAATTCATTCTGCCACTGTTCATCCACAGAGAAGTAATTGGGAGGAACAAAAATATGGCTTACCTACGGTTTCTTCCATCTCCCTTGTCCTCCCCAGTGAAGCCTTTCCCATGGTTGAATCAGTGATGAATGGGGAGACCAAGGACTTGTGGGTTATAAAATGTCATCAGAATAAGTGCCCTATCTTGTCTGTCAGGGCCAAGCGAAATTCAGGACAGCCTAATGGCTTAGGCTTGGCACTCGAGAATGATTGAGTGTGGACAAACCTCTTGATGGATTTGAACTATCAAAATTATTGTTTCTCAGGTTGCATTATTTGAGACAGAAGAGATGGTTTAGAGGCCCCACTCTGCCCTACCCCCAAAGTTGTCTGCTGCAGTCTTTCCCTCTACCATGAAGAGGGTGGGGCATGGAATCAGAGTAGCAGAGAACCTCAGAGGTTAAGCTCAAGCTGCCACCCCGCCGGGAGGGCAGTGCAGTACCTGGGGGGGAGGGGGGGGACTGGGGCGCCGGCTGCAGGCACTTCACCCGCTTCAGCATCACCCGGAAAACAGTTGATTCCAGCTTCTCTGTTTTAAAACTGTTACCATGTTTCTCCTTAGTTTGCCTCTTAAAAATTAAGTTGCACGTCAAATGCCACTCTTACACAAATAAAACAAAATTTAAACGCTTGTCTAGAAAAATGTTAGGTATGCTAGGCAAATGACTTCGACCCGCCCTGAAAATCAGGACTCCGGAACATAACGTGCAATGAGCTCCGCAATCCGCAGGACCGTATCATGGTGCGTGACTCCGGGCGCATTGTTCAGGTATCTGGGTGTTTCTTAAATGAAGCCCATGGATTCCTGACTGTATCTGTTCCCTGTTTATTAGAGTGGATCCGGTGAAAGAATCACGCGGCTGTTTTCTGTCCGACCCAGAACAAGACGTCTCGGATCTGAGTTCTCCCCGGGGCTCCCGGCTGGCAGCAGCCGCTTCTCTGTCAGCCACCTGCATGGCTGGTTGAAATCATCAGGTTGGGTGCTGCACAGGTGTAAAAAGAAGGAAAGGGGCTTTTAATGTGATAGGATTGGGGATGTCAAACAGGAATTTAGCTTGATGAAGATGCAGGAAGCACTTACAGAATGGAGTACCCGCTGCGGAGCTGACAGCTGCCTTTGCAGTGGGTCTTCATCCTGGTTGGTTTCAAACTCCGACTCGGCTGGCTCTAACCATGCTACGCCCATTGGAGGCTTCCTTCATTCTCCAGGAAGAAATGAAAAAAAAAAATCCAGGGACACTAAAAGGCTCATATTAACTGCTCTAAAGGTTTATAAATGCTCAAATAAACACCGTCAGTGCCGCAATTTCGTGGGTGTGTAAGCAGAGCGTTAAAGAAAAGAGAGAGAAAGGGAGATGTATTAAAGAAAGTGCCAGAAACAACTACAAAGAACTACAAAACTTTTCCCTGTACATATCACAGATATGCAGCCCTAGCCGGTCATCTGTATCTCCAGGGCACTATAGGCACTGCGTTGTCACCATAAACACCAAGGTGGGTGGGTGATGGCGGAGGCCCCGGGCGGGCAAAGGGGCGAACTAGAGCGAGAGATCTCTGAGGCGCAGAGATCTGGAAAACTAAGATGTCAGTAGGAAGTGAGAATTTGTTATTGGGGACGCATTGGAATCTAGGTGATAGGAGGTCAAAGGAGTAGGATGGGTGAGGGGAGGGAAAAGAAATGAGTAAGGGGGTACGCTATCTCGGAGAAAACACCGGCCTTCAGAGAAAAGTGAAAGGGAGGAGATCCGCCTCACCCCACCCGCCTGACGCTTGCCCCCGCCTTCCTTTTGCGCAGAATCCTCCCCGGCTGCTGCAGCAGCGCTGCCCCCACCACCCCGCGCGCCGTGATCGATCGCGGGCTGCGTCAGAATTCTCCCACAGTATAAATAGGGGTGTCAGGACAGCGCCGAGCCGCACACAGCCATCCATCCATCCTCCCCTCTCCCTCTCTCCCCCGTACTTCTTTCTCTGCAGGTCCCCGTCTCCGCTGCGAGTCAGAGGGGCACCGGCCGCCACCATGAGTTCCTTCAGCTACGAGCCGTACTACTCCACCTCCTACAAGCGGCGCTACGTGGAGACGCCTCGGGTGCACATCTCTAGCGTGCGCAGCGGCTATAGCACCGCGCGCTCCGCGTACTCCAGCTACTCCGCGCCGGTCTCCTCCTCGCTGTCCGTGCGCCGCAGCTACTCGTCCAGCTCTGGCTCCTTGATGCCCAGTCTCGAGAACCTCGACTTGAGCCAGGTAGCCGCCATCAGCAACGACCTCAAGTCAATCCGCACCCAGGAGAAGGCGCAGCTGCAGGACCTCAACGATCGCTTTGCCAGCTTTATCGAGCGCGTGCACGAGCTGGAGCAGCAGAACAAGGTCCTGGAAGCCGAGCTGCTGGTGCTGCGCCAGAAGCACTCGGAGCCGTCGCGCTTCCGGGCTCTGTACGAGCAGGAGATCCGCGACCTGCGCCTGGCAGCAGAAGACGCCACCAACGAGAAGCAGGCTCTGCAGGGCGAGCGAGAGGGGCTGGAGGAGACTCTGCGCAACCTGCAGGCACGCTATGAGGAAGAGGTGCTGAGCCGAGAAGACGCTGAGGGTCGGCTGATGGAAGCGCGCAAAGGTGCGGATGAAGCGGCTCTGGCCCGAGCTGAGCTCGAAAAACGCATTGACAGCCTGATGGACGAAATCGCCTTTCTGAAGAAGGTGCACGAGGAGGAGATCGCTGAGCTGCAGGCGCAGATCCAGTACGCGCAGATCTCTGTGGAGATGGACGTGTCCTCCAAGCCCGACCTCTCCGCCGCTCTCAAGGACATCCGCGCCCAGTACGAGAAGCTGGCTGCCAAGAACATGCAGAACGCCGAAGAATGGTTCAAGAGCCGCTTCACCGTGCTGACCGAGAGCGCTGCCAAGAACACCGACGCTGTGCGCGCCGCCAAGGACGAGGTGTCCGAGAGCCGTCGCCTGCTGAAGGCCAAGACCCTGGAGATCGAAGCGTGCCGGGGCATGAACGAAGCGCTGGAGAAGCAGCTACAAGAACTGGAGGATAAGCAGAATGCTGACATTAGTGCTATGCAGGTATGGCGCCGGGCAAAACAGTGTGTGTGGGGGGGGGGGGCTGGGGGAGGCTGCAGAAATGGGCGGTTGGTTGAGGGCACACCCAGAAAGTGGGGGCCAGAGATGAGGCCCCTGCATGCAGCTATTGGAGGATAGGATTTGGTTCCGTGAACGGCTTTGGAGGGGTGGGGCACTTGGAGAGAGGGGGTGGGGAAGTTGTGCTTGGTGCAGTGGAATCTATGTTCCGCATTAAAGCTGCCCAGTACTGCAGGATGTTTGTTGGGTGGGGTGGGTGAAGGGGAGGGGGTGGCAGCTGGGCGTTGCCTCTGGCCTGCCTCTCTGTTGTCCTGCATTATCCACCAGTTGCTCTTCAGCATGGATTGGACCATCTGATTAACGAATACAGCGAAGAACCCTCATTAGTTCTGAAGAATACCTGTGATCAGCATGCTTTCTGATTAATTTTACCGACCACTCCTTTCTCTTAGCAGGTAGACAGGAATACTCAAAACTGTAGTAGGTAATGATTTCACAGTAATACATTTTTTAAAGGACCTCCATCTTCGGGGGTTGAGAAAAAAATCATAGCTACATAGAAAATATTTTAGGTGAAATCATTTTTTTATCAACCTACTTCTTTCTCCCATAAAGAAATGTATTTCTTGCATGTGACCTGGATAAAGTTAACTAATGAATGCAAAACAAAACTTAAAAAATCAGTTTAGTTCCTTGCAGGCATTTAATGATGATCATTAGACTTCATTAAAAAAACAAAAAACAATTTTTTATCAAAAATTTTTTCCTTCATTAAAATTTTTTTTCATCAACTCATGATTCATGATGTTGGATATTTTTTCAAGGACAGAAAGGTTTAACCTTCTCTTTTTCTTTAAGAAGAGAAAAGGCAGCTGATTTAGGGGAGATTTTTCCTAAGGTGTGCACTTTGATTTTAACTAAACTCTGGCCTTTGCAGCTGTACTACAGTAAAATGGTAGCAGTAGGGACATATGCTTGGATTTTTTTTTTGTCTTCTAATAGGACACAATCAACAAATTAGAAAATGAATTGAGAACTACAAAGAGTGAAATGGCACGGTATCTAAAAGAATACCAAGACCTTCTGAACGTGAAGATGGCCCTGGACATTGAGATTGCAGCTTACAGGTGAGCACATGGAGGATGGACTGGGCCACCCCACTCACTTGGCCTCAGGGAGGAAGTCGGCTCCACTGATGCTAAATCAGATAAGAATTTATCCTGGGAAGAATGAGTACTTAGCTTCCCATTACATTTTAAATCTAACAGGATTATTTTTAAAGTTTAAAAAAATTTGTGTTGTCATCTTTGTTTTGGTCTCTGTTACAACATCTCCCTGCTCCTGCTTGCATGTACTTTTATGGGTGGCATTAGGGGAAGGGATGGCTGGTAGTCTCAGAGCAAGTCATTCAGCACACTTCCTGTGTTCACTTGTGGTAACCTCACCCTGCCCCTGTCTCCCTAGGAAACTCTTGGAAGGTGAGGAGACCCGGCTCAGTTTCACCAGCGTGGGAAGCCTAACCAGCGGCTACTCCCAGAGTTCCCAAGTCTTTGGCCGATCAGCCTACGGTGGTCTACAGACCAGCTCTTACTTGATGTCAGCACGCTCCTTCCCTTCTTACTACACCAGCCATGTCCAGGAGGAGCAGATTGAGGTGGAGGAGACCACCGAGGCTGTGAAGGCTGAGGAAGCTAAGGATGAACCCGCCTCTGAAGGGGAAGCTGAAGATGAGGAGAAGGAGAAGGAAGAGGCTGAGGAAGAGGAAGGAGCCGAAGAGGAAGAAGGTATGATAAAACACCAAACACCTACAACTTCAAGTGAAGACTAAGTGTGGGTACTTGTTAGGAGATGGGTAAGGTTAGGAGATGAAGCCTTGCTTATGCCAAAGAAGTTCCATTCATATATGAGCTTAGAATATTAAAGGATACATATATCCTTCAGTAACCACCTGACTTCTCACCCTGGCTGTCCTCCCTGAGAGAGGCATGCCTCTGTTTAGCTTGGTAGTTTTTTGAAAATAGCATTTAAGAATATCCTTCTTTTGTTCTTGTATTCCTACTAAACATTTAAAATATATTCATTGACCACAGCAGTTCGGTGTCTTAACAAACAAAGACACATACCAACCTATAATAAAAGAAATACTGAGCTCCTGGAGGGGAGTAGAGAGCTTCCAGCACTTAGAAGTGCTCTCATTCTATTTAAGTATGTGGGCAGGGGCTAAGCATTCCTTGGTGGGCATGGCAGCTGTGTGCATTTTGGCAGAGTAGAGCCGAGAGGTTTTTAGGAATCATTCTGGCATTTTCAATTTTCCCCAAAACCTCAGCAAAAATATTTGGACTGAACTTACCCTGGATTTGGAGTTTGTATATCTTTTCTTTTTTTAATGTTAAAGCTGCCAAAGAAGAATCTGAGGACGCAAAGGAGGAAGAAGGAGGTGAAGGTGAAGAAGAAGACACGAAAGAAGCTGATGAGGACAAGAAAAAAGATGAAGGTGCGGGGGAGGAGCAAGCAACCAAGAAGAAAGATTGAGCCCCCTTTCCCTTAATTATTTCAGGACAACCCTCCCGAAACCAGGTCAACCCCATCACCAACCAAGCAGCTGAGTTCCAGACACTATACGAATTAAGAAGTCAATATATGTAATTCTGAGATGACTCGGGTTGGAGATTCAGTATTGTGCTATGACTTTTCTCCTTATGCAGAGTACCTGTTTGCTTGCAGAGTGGCTTCCTGGCTTGCTGCCAGCTGTGCATGGTCCACGCTTATGAGTTCAGGATCTATGGCAATGTGAATAATTCAGATGTTTACAATCAAAACACATGAATAAATGAATTCACTAATGTTAATGTTAAACTTCATGGAAAAAATAGTCCTTTGAACCTTTGATGGTTAGAAATTGAAGACCTTGAATTATGTGCAATAAATAGTAAATAAAGTTACACTGAATGACATTTTTTTGCTGTTGTTGTTGACTTAATTAACCATTTTAAAGAAGGCATCAATATAAGCCATATATAAGTGGACTATTGACCTCCAATTTTTAAGTCAAAATTTTAACAATTATGCATTTTTCCCCCTTAATTGGTAATTCTGAGGGATACAATTGGGTCATAACCATTCATGAAATTTTGGCCCTCAAAAATTTTACTGATAATAAACCTGAGTAAATGGGTGTCTTGGGTTCTTTTTCTTTTACAAATAACCAACTACTTTACCCCGCTATGATGTACTGTATAATGTTGGACATGAACTTCTTGGAGGCAATTCTGAAATTATGTGTGAAAAGTACATTCTTTATGGCAAAGAGGTAACTTAAACACCACTACACAATAAAAATGTGATTAGGATAGAACATGAGTCCTGCCCATCTAACCACTATGACCACATTAAAATATATAGTCTAAATATCATGGGCAGAAGTCAAAACCCAAGCAAATGATATAATCAGAAGGAATAATTTTTTAAATCAATGTATAATTTTGGATGGGGAGAATAAAGATATCAAAAGTTATTTTCATTACAAACATGTTGCCTGCAATCCTGAGCTCATGATTCATGTGTTGTTAGCTTAATTCTGTTGCTTCAAGAGAGTAATATTTAATGCCACTGGTTTTAAACTTTTTATGAACTACAGATACAGATAATGAAATTGTTCTGAGTCACTAAGTGGTGGGGGGGGATTCTATATGCCATTGCTCTGCATGTCTATTGGGAAATATTTGGACTTTGGTAACAGGTCTAACTGTTTGGACATTGCATCAAATATGCACCCTGTTCATCCTCTCTGTCTGCTGTAAAGTTATGGAAGCTCTTGCACTTGAGGTGGAATGTCAATGAAATTATTGATTAACTGCTGTTCTGCTTCTGTTCTTACATGATTGCTTTGTCAGCTAATTTTGCTTAATACTTGTTCTTTAGACTTTTAAGTCATGAATTTAACCTGAAAGCAAAGTGGTCTCCATTTAAAGTTATCTGATTCCTTCCCATTACCTATTTCTAGTTAATTATATGTCATCACGTAAATAGGTAAAAATATTGCTTTATCTACCATGATGCTATGGATTTGAACCTATGAAAATTCTCAGTACATCAGCTTCTGTAAGGACTAGGAGTCACCTCAGAAACCATGCTTCACATTTATGTTCGTTAAACATGGGATACTGCACATGGTAGATTTCAGAGAGATGCAAATTACATGTAAAAGAGCAACTTTAGCCACATGGAAACAGCTGGTTGGTTTGACAGTTACTTGACATAAGAACACTGTACCATACTCCATCCTGTGTGCCACAATAAAATACTGAAAAACCTAAACTAAATGGGTTTGACGTCTATAAATTTTATTCTAAATTTGGTTCCTTGGTCAGCATCCCTCTTGCTTCTGCTCCCTCCTGAGCTCCAGTTTCAGCGTTCAGTTGATGAGCCAGGCCTCAGTCACCCAGTTCTGCAAGCCAGATGCTGTGCATGACAGCATACCCTCCATACACTCTCCTCCAGCTTCTCCAGCCTAATCTCTCTAAGTCCTATTAACTTTGTTACCATAGAATGAGTGGCCAGAGGGGAAATAAAGGCAGGGTCCTCACCATTGCCATCTATCAAAGAACTTAATCCAAGAGGCTACGAGCAAAGGAAGACAGGTCTCACCCATTGACCCAGTAATCCTGAGCCTGGTTGGATGAGGCTGCCAGGCATTCAAAACAACACAAGTAGCTCTGGCTTGTGTGGCTCAGTGGATTGAGTGCTGGCCTGGGAACCAAAGGATCTCTGGTTGGATTCCCAGTCAGGGCACATGTCTGGGTTTCAGGTCAGGTCCCCAGTGGGGGACATGTGAAAGGCAACCATATATAGATGTTTCTCTCCCTCTCTTTCTCCCTCCCTTATCCTCTCTCTAAAATAAATAAAATCTATTAAAAACAAAACAAGTAAATTACGATAGTGCCAGGGTGTGTGTAGGGGTTGCCCTTGAAAGTCTGCGTGTATCATCTTCACTAGCTGGGAAAAAGAAAACTTTGAGACTGTGTATTCATCCCAATGCCCAGAAGGGAGAAGAGTGGGGATCCACAGTACCCAAAGAAGGGACCCATGAAACAACTTTGGTTAACTGCCTGCCTCCCGTTACACATACAAAATGAACAAATGGAGTCTGGAGCCAGATAAAGACTTAGACTAACAGATTCCAACACATACGTATGTTTGGGTAGTCACGTCTCCCCAGAAAAGCTGGCACCACCTTGACCCATCAATCAATATGTAACTCCCATCCCACCAGCTTCCTCTATGTCTTTAGGCTTATTGTTTTATCTACATGGTAGACATGGTAGACTTTTATACACCAGCAATCAGCATCGATTTTTATGATCACTTGATAGATGTCCGCATCCCCTGCTACACTGTGATTTTCAGGGGTATGGCAATCTGACCTCTTGCTCACCATTTAACCCCTAGGATTTAGCCCAGTTCCTGCCATAGGAGAGCATGAAAAATACTGATTGGATTAAAATTTTTTGATAGATTAAAATGCCTTTGGGATGGCTAGAAAACCAAGAGTAGTCAATAATCAGTCCCAGCCTAGTTAGCACCTTGTGGAAAGAACAGAGAACAAAGTCAAGTTTCTGTTCCGGATTCTAGCACTGTTTGTTATGGAGAGCTGGCCACCCCCCACCCCCACTCTGGCCTCACTGTCTTAGCTACTAGAGGCTTCAGCAGCTGATGTCTGAGATCCTTTTGAAATTCATGATTCAAAATTTCCTGGAAATCTTTTACAGGCTCAAGGTAAATGGCTGAATGGGAAGCATTATATAACTATTGCGTTCACATTAAAATTCATCACTTAAAGGGAATTATTAAACTCAGTTTTATTAAGTTGATAAGCAATGAACTTGATTCCTTTTCTTATTCACATGAAAGTTCTAGTGCTGTCAGAGGAGTTTCTGTGTCCCAGGCACCGATCTAAATGCATTCTGTGTATTCCTCTCACATAACGATGTGAGTGGTCTAGTGGGATTATCATCTCCATTGTACACATGAAGCATTGAGGTTAAGTAACCTGACCAAGGTCACACAGGTAGTTTGTGGCAGGGCTAACATTCAGACCTCATAGTCCAGCTCTAACGTCCATGTCCTGGACTGGTTCACCTTGCTGTCTCCTCGGTAACCAACCTTGGGAGGCACCCTCATGCTGCTAGAGTTTATTTCACAGGCACGTGTTGTCACAGTGGCCTGGGACCATTCACACAATTACTGGAATTTTTACAATGCAGTCCTTGTGCCATTCAAGGGATATATTTATATTCACAATGGTCCCTTGTAGTTACTTACGATGTTCCAGATTTTTGTTAATTGCTTTGATTATTTTTGTCCATATTGTAATCCCTTTGCTTAATTTTAAGCTGTTGAAAGGCAGGAACCAGGTTTATAAACAGAGATGAATTTAAAGTTCATCTTCAAGGATCATCAACTTTCAGGATGTTGTTTCCCATGGTGTTATTTTTCTATCTGGTCACAATTTCTAGTTTTGTTTACATTTAACTGGTTCTCTCTTTCCCTCTCTCTCTCTCTCTCTCTCTCTCTCTCTCTCTCTTTCTCTCTCTCTCTCTCTCCCTCTCAACCGAGATAGGAAGGGAAGTAGAGGGAGAAACATAGATTTGTTGTTCCAGTTGTTTAAGCATTCATTGGTTGCTTCTTGTATGTGCCCTGAAGAAATCGAACCTGTAACCTTGATGTATTGGGACACGCTTTAACTAACTGAGCTACCTGGCCAGGGTCCTTCTCCTTTTTCTCCTTCTGCTCTCCCTCTACTCTTTTTTTCTTCCTTTTCCTCTCCTTTCTTGTATATCTTCTTCTTGTACGCCATTTTAAATAATTTCGGGAAAGAGGTAAATGTTGACCAAATAAATAAGTAAGTAAATAAATAAATGTCTTTGTTTTTTTTTCCACAACACCCAGCAAAGTGCCGTTCATTTAGGGAATGTTCACAGATGTTTCTAGGATGGTGAGGTTTACTATTTGTGAGACCCCTCCATACACGCGGGACAGCATGGAGAAGTCCTCCCCCATGGGGACAGAGTGTCAGATGCCAGGGTCGGCCCAGCCCTCAGTCACGCAGGCATACGTCGTTCGATTATGCTTCATACATCTCCGGTTTTTCACAAGTTGAAGGTAAGACCCTCCACCAGCAAAAAGATTACAGCTCCCGGAAGGCTCAGACGTGGTTAGCACTTTTAGCAATTAAGTATTTTTAATTAAGATATGCACATTTTTAGACATAATGCCATGCACACTCAGTAGACTATAATATAGTGTAACTTCTATGTGCACTGGAAAACCAAAAATTTTTGTGTGGCTTGCTTTATTGTGATATTTGCTTTATTGAGATGGTTTGGAATCCAACCCATGATGTCTCTGAGGTCTGCCCGTATGTGAAAGGGGCTCTCAGTGGAGAATTCAGGAAATTTTCCTTTTGAGAAAATGTCCAGCGGAATGAAGTGCAGTGAACTACACAAGTTAGATGGCAGGGGCCATTTTCAGTGTAAGCTCCTCTAAAAAATTCCCACTACAGAGTTTTATATGAGAGCTAGAAAGACAAAAGATAAAGCTTCATGAAGAAAGGTAAAGACAATGAAAAGACATCTTTTTCATAAAAGATAAATAGTGTGAAAGTGAATAAACTTTTACAGCCCCCAAAAATAACTATCGGTGGCTTTTTAGTTCTACTTCAATATAGGTATGACTTGTATATGGAGGTTTTTAAAAATAAATAAATAAAACAGCAATATTTTTAAAGTTAAAAAGGAAAAATCACATTTCCTCCTTTTAACTACTGTTATTTTCATATATATTTTTCTTTATCTCTTGTTTCTATTTATGTATATTTTGACTTAGCTCATTCATTCATTGCACACACATTAATCATGCACTAAGTGCCTGGCACTGTGTGTGTTTGTAAACAGGCAATGAACAAATAAACACGTCAATAGGTAGGTGACATTGGAACTAAGCCACACATGCAAGGACCTGGAGAGTGTTCCAGGTAGACGATCAGCAAATGCAAAAGCTTGGCTTTTTCAGCAACCCATCTCCCCTCCCACCCTGCCAAGTGCCTTATGTTCATGAGTGAATATTAAGAATATTTATTAGACAGCGTAGGAAATAGGGGCGTAGGCAAAAGCCAGATTATAAAGGGGCTTGGAGATCAAGAAGTTTAGATTTTATTCCTTGTGCAGTTAAAAACTGTTGAAGGAGTTAAGCAGAGGAAGGTGGTATGATCTGATTTCTGTTTTATAGTGGCCACTCTGGCTCTTGCCTAGAGAATAGGCTTCAGAGAAGGAAGAATCAAAGTGGAGGGATGAGCAAACTAAAAGGCTATTTTAGTCCTGGGAAGAGAAAATGGCAACTTAGAAAAGGGTTGTAGTGGTAGAGATGGCCTAATGTGGAATTTAGGAAAATTTTTTAAAATCGTCACTTTTTTATTATTTTATTTTTAGAGAGGGAAGGGAGGGAGAAAGACAGGGAGAGAGAAACATCAATGTGCGGTTGCTGGGGGTCATGGCCTGCAACCCAGGCATGTACCCTGACTGGGAATCGAACCTGGGACACTTTAGTTCTCAGCTCACGCTCAATCCACTGAGCTAGGGCAGCCAGGGCTGAATTTAGGAATTTTTTGAGGTAATTATTTTTACTAACAGAATGAGTGTATAAAGAAGGAAAGTTGTGAACAGTATCTTATTTTTAATAACTACATAATATTTCAACAAATTAATATGTAGCATGTGCTAGTCTTCTATTGTTACATAACAAATCACCTCAAAGTGTAGTGACTTAAAATAACTCAATCACTCATTATTTCTTACTTTTGCACATCGGAAATTTGGGAGTGGGTCTGTTGGGATGTTCTGGCTCTGGGTTTTTAATGAGGCCACAGTCAGATGTTGGCTGAGCTTACTGTTACAGGAAGTCCTGACTAGGCCTGCAGAATCTTCTTCAAGGTGGCTCACCCATTTGGCTGGCAATTGCCTCTCCATTTGGGCTTTTCCACTGGCTGCTCGAGGATACCTACAACATAGTGGCTACCCTCCTCCAGAGCAAGACCTCCAAAAAACCAGGGCAGAAGCTGCAATATCATTTTTGACCTAGCCTTAAAAGTCACACATCATCATTACCACTGTGTTCTCCTGGTCACAGAGACCAGCCAGTCTGGTGCAGTGTGAGAAGAAACTACAAAAGGACATAACAAAAGGTAAAGATCACTGGTGGATACCATAAGATAGTGGGCATGTGATTCTTCTTCTTTTCTTTTTTTTTTCTGAACAAAAATCATCCATTCAAGAGATTCTGAAACAATTCCAGCTTCAAATATTTTCTTTGTTCTAACTTCTCCCCTCACTCTCTCTTTGTCTTTTAATCCTCATCCAAGGGTATGTTTATTGATTTTAGAGAGACAGGAAGGGAGACAGGGAGAAACATCAATGTGAAGAAACATCGATTGGTTGCCTCCTGCACGCACTGGGACCTGGAATCAAACTAACAAACTTTTGGTGCGTGGGATGATGCTCCAGTGAACTGAACCACCCAGCCATGGCGGTCACGCATATCTTTGTCAGTAGATACCTTGATGTTTGTTCTTCTTGGAAGTATGTCCTTAGTGATGCCTCTAATAAAATTGTGTGTCAGATGGTATTATGTACATTTCAAAAGCTCCTTAGATAAAGCCCCATTTTTCCCCCATAAAGCCTGAAAGCTATACTTCAAGGCCTTAGTTTTCCTGCAGTAACTCATTTGATAGCTAATTGGGATACATATGGCAGCTAATATGTGACTTATGGTAAGTTGTGACAGAAAAACAAAAGTGTTTATTGTCTTGTGAGGTGGTTTGTCCCATCACAGTTGACATCTTAGATTTTTTTAATACCTTAGGTTCTGATATAGTACACACATGATCTTAAGTGGGACACTTCTCATGAACAAAAGCTATGTTGATTAGAAGTAGCCTTAAATACGACGTGGTTTTAGAAAAACACTGAGGTGCTGTAAATGAGGACGTGGTTTCTTGTAGCTATAAAAGGCATTTTCATTTGTGTATGGATGGCCATTGATCCCTTTGCTCTTAGCTAAATATTATTCTTTCCATCTATAACCACCCCACATCCTTATAATTTCATGTGGAGTGTAGGCCATTTCCTGATGTGACTATTGAAAAAAAACTATCAGGATGCTTTGTGAAGCAAAACTATTATTGCCCTGTCCTTTACATCTATCCCACTACTAAAAACAGAAACCTTATATTAAAACTCCATGTGCATTTAACTAATCATCTCTGGTTTGAGAGGGAGGAATGATCTGACTTGTTGGTTGTTTCTAATGATTTATTTACAAGAGAACCCTAACTTTTTTACTGCAGAGGTTAACACACACACCCACTCACCCATGAGCGAGAATCCTTGGCTTCTTCTTGCTCTTCTCCCCCACCTAGACATGTGTGAGCACGTGTGGCTATGTGTGACAGAAAATCTCAATGGTAAGCCACAAATCATTCACACAGTTTAAAGCAGAAATATTGGTGTCAGACATGTGAAATTAGAGGGCCATTCTGAGGTGAGAATAAATGCACTGCCATTCCCACACACTCAATGGGAGGAGAAAGTGTCAGCACAAGTGACCCAAGAGTGTGAACCAAGTCTCTGAAGGGACACTTTAGGGAGTGAGTAGAGCACCTGACAAAGAAAAATGATCCAGAGAGCCAGCTGGGCTTTTTACCCTTCTTCCAGCTTCTGGCCTTACCCCCATTCCTGCCAGTCCCACCTGAATAGTGCAAATGAGAAAACAATGTACTTGCTGAAGGTGCTTTCACACACCCCTCAGCCCAACGCAGCCCGAGGCTCCAGACACCAAGGAGTGGAAGCTGATTTCAGCTTCTACAGTAGAGGGACACTTTCCTGGGGTGACCCACCGCCCTTAAACAAATGGCCCTTCCCCCAGGCAGAGCAATCAACTTGGGGCATACTTTTTGGGCGAGGGAGGTGGATTGCTGAGACGCCCTATCCTCAACTTGCGGTTCTGAGAGGGGCGCGGCAGGCATCTTGCTGACCCAGTCGCAGAACCTTTCGCAACTCTCCCCTGCCAGCTCAAAAACAACACTTAGTTCGAACTCGGGGATAATTGAAGCACGACTAATAGAAAAGTGTTTCCTTTCACCCACTAGCGGAGCACATTTCCTGAGGAGATGAAGGTCTATTTATAGATTAAGGCATCTTTTTCATCTTCGTAGGACCGAACCCCTGGGCGCTTATTTCTCCCTTACGAACTCAGATCAGCCAACACCTTCCCCTCTGAAAACAGTGTTTCTAGAAAGGACTGAACGCATTTAATGGTGTATCATTCTAATTTCTTTCTTATAATTTAACAACAAACCTCCCAAACCTATGAGAATCTAAAAGGCTGAGATGAAAGTCTTTGAAAAATAAAAAGTGCTCTAGAAAGGGCAGCGGCCACTTCCCCCGCCCCCTTCACCACTGGAGCGACTCCTCTGTCAGCCACCCCTTGGGTTTCTGGACCTTCAGTTCTGCCTTGCCGCCACCCCACCCTCTCGCCCCCGCTGGTCAGAGCTGTTTTCTTTTTTCTTCTATCGACAAGGAGAGACAGAAAGCATGGGGGTAGGTGGGCGGGAAGACCTCAAAAAGCCGCTTCTATCAGCACAGTCAGTAGGCAGAGCCAGAGGACGCTTTCTGGGAGAACACCCTCGCGGCACAGAGTGCTCGCTTCCCCCGCCCGCCCCATCCCCTGCGTGATCTCTGCAAAGCTCAGAATGCAGCAGTTGCAAATTTCATGGCTATTAAGACCCCCGCCCCGACTCCAGCCCCGAAAAGTGTCACGTTCCAAGACTTAAAATACTTGAGAGCAGATGAGGTGACAAATTTCCATCCGGAAGTCCGGTCATTCGGGGAATCAGTGCAGAAAGAGAAGGGTGAGACACCCGGAATCTTCATTTTGTAGGGCCTTCCTCCAGGTCGCCACGCCCCAGAATGCAGCAGCACAGCGCCCCCGTGGTCCCCGGGCAGCAGCGATCCAGCTCACCCACCAGAAACGCAGCTCGCGGCTCCGGGGTCCTGTCCTCGCGGCAGAAAGATGGGGCGCGCGCGGGTTAGGGTGGGGGATGGTCCTCTAGGGGAAACTTCGGTTGCCAGTGCTTTTCTGTAACCGAGAGGCGTCTCAGCCAGGGAGGAGGTGGCTGCTGGGGCACAGGCTGGGACAGGGAAGGCGATACCCACTGTCATTCTAAGCGGTGCTCCTCCCCACTGAGGCCTGGCCTGGAGCTCAAAGGCCGGGCTTAGAGGCTGTGCGGGTGCTCTGGTGGGGGTGGCAGCTGGAGAGACGGGTACGGAGAGGGCTGCGCAGCGCCACGCCGGCCCGCCCTGGCCGTTTGCTGACTCCTTAGCCGAGCGAGCTTGGCTCGGCTGCGTTTGTCAGGAGTGTGCCATTTTATGGTCGTTGGTCTGGGAAACAAGTGAGGGGCAGCCATGCAGACTATGGGTAATGTCCAATCCAGGGGCCCTGAGGTGGGGGCGCACTTAGTAGGTTGCAATAAGAATAGAGAGGTTTGTATATGGCCAGAACAAAGAGGGTGGGCGGAGAGGTACAGAGTGGAGGTCAGAGAGGTGGTGGGTAGGTGAAGACGTGTCTTGCAGACCTGGTAGGGACTCTAGGTTTTACAGTGTGGTTGACGGGCTTCCAGCAGAGCAGTGACTTGGGTTGTAAAGAATCACCCTGGCTGTTGTGTTGAAGATAAGTGAAGGGGACAAGTGTGGAGGTTATTGACAGAAGGTAGGTGGGTAGTGTTAGTGATTTGTTCCTGAGTGTTATGTTGCGGGTGGTGGGGTGAGGTAAAATTCTGTATATATTTTGAAAGTAGAGCTGATGGAATTTGTTGAAAGACTGGATGTGGGAGAATGAGGGGAATCAAGGATGATTCCACAATTCTTAATGTGAGAAGCGTGGAGAATGGAGTTTTCATTTAATAAAATGGGGAAGATTGAAGATGCAACAGGTTTTGGAACCAGGGCAACATCAAGGGTAGGTTTTGTCATCATCACATGCTCAAGGTGCAGTCAGACATGTGTGCCTGAAGTTCAGTGCTTGAGATGCAAATCTTGTTAGTGTCTCCAAGTTCTCCCCTTCAGTACTGCAAGCTCTTATAAGAAAGATCTCCAAGACTTCAAAGCAGGAGACAATAACAATCCCAAAATGAGAAGCTAGCTAAGAAATTATTTATTTTACATACAAGGAAACTGAGGTTCAAAGGAGTAAAGAAACTTGCCAAACATGATGTAATTGATTATAGCAGAGCTGGAACTGAATTCTAAGATTCCAGGTATTTTACCTGCACTATATGGTGCTGCCTCCTCAGATATAATGTTACTAGTATTTCTGTTCTATTTTGATGAACCAGAGTTTAGTAGACTGTGAGGTTAGTGAGTAATAGTCTTGTTCACTTACAGCAACGGTGGTCCAACGGGGACAGATCAGTACCATTTACCACGGACTTTTCTCTCCCACTCTCCTTTCCTCCCTCTTTTTCTGATTCTTTAGTTCTATTACTGAAGATTTCAGAGCTAACAAATCAAATAGTTCCATCAGGGGTCCCCTATTGCTTTGGGAGAAAGTGTATACATCAGGCAAGCTCCAAGCATTGTGAATCTCATGTGTTTTCTTTTGCTCTTCAGATCAACAATAAATTGTTCATAAAAATGCACAGCTTGAGAAACCACTTGAAATTTTCTTCCTCTTGATGTTTGCCTTTGAAACAAACAAGCTGAATTCAACTGCCTAATTTTCAATTCCATGAACTAGTTGAGTTAATCAGACTTTATATCCCCAGAATTTGCATTGTGCCCTTTCCCCTAGAAGAGGGGAAGCTGGCATTCCATCATGGATAGCAATATGATGACAGCCATGCCCTGCTGTCATGTTGGTAGAGTAAGCTGTCACTCTAGCCACAGGGAGTCTGGAGCTTTGTCTGTTGTAATAGTTCCCTTCTCCCAAGACATGCATGTAGTACATGGATCTGAAGCATGAAGATGAAGGACCATGAAATAAAGCCAGCCGTTTCCTTCTAGAGCAGCAATTTTTACCTGGTGTACTGTAAGAATTTTTAAAACATGTAGTACCTGACTATTTAGTTGGAGGCACTGACCTTTTTTCCCTTGGATTGTCAAATAAAAAAATGACAACAGCTAACGCAACAATAGACAGTTGGTGTAAATGCCCTGTCACTAGCCATAAATATATGAGTCTTATAATAAAGTTACATCTTATTGGTCACATCACGTAATAAAGTTGCTCTTGATTGGTTAATTCTTGGTACCAGAAATCCTTATATAAAAGTGTAGGCACCTGATTTTTTAAAAAGAGTCACTTTGGAGCAGATAGGGTAGGTAATTACTGTTGTTATTATTTTTTAAATAAATCAATAAAAATTATACCTATTTTTGTTAGATATATTTTTTCGTGTGGTGCAGAATTTCAGTAATTAGTTTTTGTGTGCCATGAGAAGAAAATGTTAAAAATTGCTGGTCTAGAACAATCAAGTACTCACCCAAGTATTATCGATCATGACTCCTAAGGAATAAAATCAGATCTTCCTGACCAGGAATTACCTGACTGTGAATCATCAGAATAAGAAAATTGCTTTGAAAGACTTGAATAATCCTGTGGAGACTGCAAGCAGCCCAAGCATGTTGTCACTCCCATGGCCACATTATGCTGGCAGAGCCAGCACACTCACTTTTCATCTATGTCATCTGGCTCGTATTCTCCTCTGTCCCTATCCTACTATCCATATGGGGACAAATTCTCCATCTGTGCATTCCCTTCATTCTTCACAGCTGATACTGTAATTTCAGTGATTACGAAAATTTGATAGGAGGTTTTCCCTCACCGCCCCCTCCGCTGAGAGCTAGAAGAATGCGCCTCTCATACATTTTACAGGTAAAATAGGAGCACAGGGTTTGTGATAATTGTTATCCCCTGAGATACCATCTCTGCTTTAATATCTCATGGGCAGTCAACTTCCCACAGCAAAGCCAATGTCCCTTTTCTCCATCTCATTCTTAAACCTGACCTTTTCTAAAGCTGTCCCCGTTTGTTCCCATATTAATAGATGGGAACTCCGTTTTTCCTGATTCCAAGATCAAATGCTCTGGAGTCACCTTTGATTTCTCTTTCTTCCTACTCTCTACAATTCTCTGTGATGAATCTCATGGATTTTACTTTCAAAATATGGCCAGTGCCCTGGTTGGGTGGCTCAGTTGGTTGGAGTGCCATCTTGTACACCAAAAGGTTGTGGGTTCCATCCCTGGTCGGGGCGGATTCAGGAGGCAGCCCATGATGTTTCCCTCTCACATTGATGTTTCTCTCTCTCCCCTTCCCTCCCTTCCTTTCTCTTTCTCTAAAATTGGTGAACATATCCTCGGGTGAGTATTTAAAAACAATATGACCAGTGACAAAGCAGTTCTCACCCTCATCAATGCTTTTTTTCCGATTCTAGCACCCAGATCTCATGCCTCAATTATTATAATAGCTTCCCAAGTGGTCTTTTGTCTTTAACTCCTCCTGTCCAGCCTATATTTGACATAGTAGCCAGAGGGATTTTTTTCTAGATAGATCTGTATTATTCTTTTGCTCAAAACCCTTCAAAGCTTTATACTTATTGTGGTCTACAAAGGCCTCCTTGATGGGGTCTCACTTTTTTTTGACCCCTACCACCTTCTTGCACATTCTTTCCTACCACCCTGGCCTTGTTATTCCATAAACATGTCAAACAAGAGTTTGTCTTACTAGCAGGGGTGTCCAATATGTGGCCCGCGGGCTACATGTAGCCCAGGATGACTATGAATATGGCCCAACACAAAATCGTGAATTTACTTAAAATATTATGAGGTTTTTTTGTGATTACATGTTGCAATGTATTTAATGTGTGGCCCAAGACAACTCTTCTTCCAGTGTGGTGTGGAGACACCAAAAGGTTGGACACCCCTGCCAGAGCCTTTGTACTTGCTGCTCTTTCCACCTGGAATGGATTCTCTCTGATGTATCTGCATATCTCTCATAGATATTTGCATGTATATCTCATAAATACCTCACATATTTATGAGCGAGGCCACCCTTAACTACCCTATATGAAATAACAACTCTTTTCTCCCCATCCAGCACTTCCTAACCTCCTTACTCTATTTTTCTCCAAAGCAGCTATCACCCTTTGAATTCTTTATATTGTCTCAGGTTTTTTTCCTTTCTTCCTTCAACAGGAACATATAAACTCCATGAAGTTGGGGACTGAGTTTGTCCACTACTATATCCCCAGGGCCCCGTCTCATAAAATATGTGTGTTTACAAATACTTGATTGGTGAATGAATGAATTACTGAATTCAGAGCTGTTCAAAGGTAGAAAGGGTTGCTTGGTAGACAGCACATCCCATCAGTGCAGGCTTCCCAATATGGGCAGATTGTTATGAAGTGGACACCAGAATCACAGGAGTTGGACCAAATTAGATGTCCTTTAAGGAAAAATTAGAGAGTAAGGGCCAGAGCATGTGTTAGAGAGAACTAGTTTGACTCTTTTCTCTGAGACTTACTGGTCCTGGGACATTGGATAATTGATTTAACTTTCCCTAACCTCAGTTTTCTTATCTGTCAGGAGTGATTTTATACCTTCTATTTTAGAGAGTGTATATGAAAATGAAATTAAATAAGATAATCCATGTAAAGCATTTAGCCTGATTCTTGACACTTAATAAATATTTTGCAAACATAACTATGAGGATAGTACTATCCCTTCCAACCTCAGGTTTCTGAAAATCTGTGAAGGGCTATTCCCAAGGCCACACAAGGGTGAGCGTCCCCTTTGACTATAAGTAAGATCCTGCTTTTCCTGCCAAGCACTGCTGCCCATTCTTTCCCTTTAGGCTTCCTTCTTTAGTTCTGGTAAGATGCCTGCCTCTTCTGATCCTCCCTTGGTCTCTTGGATTGCTTTCTGTTTTGAAGTTTTTTTCTCAAGCCTAGCTCGCCTACATCATGACATTTCCTGCTGATATTTATTTTGCCTAATGGAAATTTTCAAATCCAAAACCACCTCACCACAGATTGCTTACACTGACTCAGATTTAAGTGGGAAGAATCAAATATCAACCCCTTCAGTCCCACAGCTGATATGTCTCCTGCATGAACTGGACACTCAATAAGCATCTGTTGATGATGATTTGGTAGCTTGCTCTTCAAGCAAGGACAAAGTGTAATAATAACTATAATAAAGATTATTATTGTCAACCCAGTATATTTATTTTCATAATCAAAATAGTTTGGAGCTGTACTATTATGGTTTTGAAGCCATTGGGCCAACTGGAATAAATGGATTATGGTAACTATAGATGAGGGGGAACTGTTTGCAGAAAGGTGGTGGGATTTGAAAAATGCCAAGCATCTATAGTATCCATGTTATTACCTAGTCAGGGTGATGAATTTGAAATAATGTGGAAAAACATTTATAATACAGTGTTACTAAAAAAAGTAGGTTACTAAATGACATTTTCAGAATGATCACAGCCATATGATATTCATGCATAGAAAAAAGTGGGAAATAATTATTACATTTCATGCTGAAATGTAAGATAGTGGGAATATGGGTGAATATTTAACAATGACAATATTTGACAATGAATATTTGTTACACTTAGAATTTAAAAATTAAAATACTTTTTCTTTAAACAAAATCCTAGTAATGCATGACTTTCCTCTCATGTCAATAAGTCACTTCTCTGGACTTCTGTTTCTGCAAATTAAAAAGAGAAATCACAATATCTCTTCCACATATTGTGACACTTGCAAGGGTGGTGTTTCTGAAGCTACTCTCTAAACTGTAAAGAAATGTACGAATTTTTGGTGTTCCTGTTATCATCATTGCTGTGGGGAGGCATGTTGTGTTGTCGCAGATGCTCACAGGACCAACGCCTTTGGCCGGCTCTTCCTCAGCAAGTCTCCCAACTCTCTGACTTTCTGGCACAAGCACTCAGTCAGGCCTCATGGCCACTTGGGCATTTCCTTTTGGCTTGTCAACTTACCTCCACTTTGTGGCAATATTACACTCCATTAAATTCCATTGTGTTTGCAACCCCTAGAATGTCTTTATGTTATGTTTTCTTTCTCCCAGCTGGCTCCCGACTCAGTGACTCAACTGAAATGTTTGGAACTGAGATTCAAACCCAGCTCTGATCAGACACCCAACTTCTTTTCCTCGAAGGTATATTGTGCCTCCCAAGTTGCTGTGGCTGTTTGCGAGATTTGGTGAGAGAACCAAGTGAATAATGTGAAACCAACCTCTGCACGTAAATAACGCAATCACTTTAACTCAACTGAAATACTTTTGTTGTTGTAATTGCTGAGAGTCAATTGTTAGTCAGAGATGATAGGCAGATACATGTTGCTGTACCCAAGAGGACCAGTTATGTGTTATAAGGGACTAAGTAATAGAAGAAATGTTCATTTATTTGCTCATTGCCTTCATAAGAGTCTGAGAAATGGGAAAAGAAAGACATGGAGTGTCTCAAGCACCAATTAGAATCTTACTATTTTTTCTAGGATTTTATTTATTTTTAGAGAGAGGGGAAAGGAGGGAGAAAGACAGAGAGAGAAACATCAATGTGTGGTTACCTCTCATGTGCAACTGGAGACCTGGCTGCAACCCAGGCATGTGCTCTGACTGGGAATTGAACCAGCGATCCTTAGTTCACAGCTGGCATTCAATCCACTGAGTACACCACCCAGGGCCTATAGATCGAATTTCTGTGTGTATCACATAAACATGATAATTTAATATATGCTACTATTTTAATTAATATATTTTAAATTACTAATAATGATAGCAAGGAAAGTTACCATTTAATAGGTACTGACTATTTGTCAGATGTTGTTCATACATTTGTAATTTTATTCAGGCGACTCAGAAGTCCAGTTAAGAAACAGTTAGGTAGCCTTGATTAAGAAAAAAAATCTGGAGAAGAGGAAAGACAGCTTCCCCTTCTTCTCTGAGATATTCACATATTATGTATTTACATGGATATGATTGAATACATTTTAACTTTTTATTTTTCCAAATTTTAGCATAGCTATTTCATACAAAGTTCCCTGGGGCTGAAATACTGTTTCTGGCTATGGGTAAATTTTTGACCTCTAAATTGAGAAAGATTTAAAACCATTACCTCAGGATTCACACTGTCCTCAGTTTACCAAGTTAAAATAGGAAGTGTAGGAATGTTGTGACTTGTACTGATAGCCAAGGGCTTAATTAGAAAGCATTTTGTGCTATATACAACTGTTGCCAATCAATCTGTGGTTTTCTGGAGGACGTTATGAACAGCTAAGATTGAGGGTATTCAGAAGCCCTAATGTGAACTGGTAATTTATCCTGCACTGAAGTTCTTTTAAGACCTGAGAATTCCAGCCAAAATGGAGGCATAGAAGATACACTTTGCCTCTTTGCACAACCAGAAGAAGGACAACAAATTTAAAAACAAAAAATAACCAGAACTGCCAGAAAATATAACTGTATGGAAATCTGACAACAAAGGAGTTAAAGAAGAAACATTCATTCAGGTTGGTAAGAGGGGCGGAGATTGGTAGGAAGGGCAGAGATGGGCAGCTCGGGCAGAGAGGACATGTGGCAAGGTGGCAGCTGGCAGACTGCGGCAGGGAAGGTGGCACTGGTGGAATGGGTCATCCCACATCTGAGTGCAGATAAACCAGGAGGAGCAACCGCTGGGTGAGACAGATCTTGCAAACCAGGGGTCTAACACAAAGAAAAAAACAACACAAAACCTCTGACTGTAAAAACCTGTGGGGGTTGCAGTGGCAGGAGAAACTCCCAGCCTCATCGGAGAATGCATTGGAGAGTCCCACAAGGTCCTAGAACATAGGCAAGCCACCCACTCAGGAACCAGCACCAGAAGGGCCCAATTTGCTTGTGGGTAGTGGGGAAAGTGACTGAGAGCTGAGCAAGCTGCATTGTTCCCTTACTGATCCCTTTCACACATACAGCACCACAATGCAGCAATGTGGGTTGCTCTGTCCTGGCAGGTAGCTAAGGCTCCACTCCTTACAATGTAATGGCCATGTTGAGACAAAGAAATAGACCCAAATGAAAGAACAGATCAAAGCTCCAAAATAGAACTAAGTGATAAAGAGATACCCAACCTATCAGATACAGAGTTTGAAACACTGGTAATCAGGATGCTCAGAGAAATGGTTGAGTATGGTTACAAAATAGATGAAAAAGTGAAGATTATGCAAAGTGAAATAAAGAAAAATATACAGGGAACCAACAGTGAAGGGAAGGAAATGGGGACTCAAATCAACAATTTGGAGCAGAAGGAAGAAATAAACATTAAATCAGAACAGAAGGAAGAAAGAATTCAAAAAAATGAGGAGAGGTTTAGGAACCTCCAGGACAACTTTAATTGTTCCAGCATCTGAATCATAGGGGTGTCAGAAGGAGAAGAGGAAAAACAAGGAATGGAAAACTTATTTGGAAAAATAATGAAGGAGAACTTCCCCAATCTGGCAAAGGAAATAGACTTCCAGGAAGTCCAGAAAGCCCAGAGAGTCCCAAAGAAGTTAGACCCAAGGAGGAACACACCAAGGCACATCATAATTACATTAGCCAAGATTAAAGATAAGGAGAGAATCTTAAAAGCAGCAAGACAAAAGGGGACAGTTACCTACAAAGGAGTTCCCATAAGACTATCAGCTGATTTCTCAAAAGAGACTTCACAGTCAAAAAGGAGCTGGAAAGAAGTTTGAAGTCATGAAAGGCAAGGAACTATATCCAAGGTTGCCCTATCTAGCAAACCTATCATACAGAATGGAAAGACAGATGAAGTGCTTCCCAGATAAGGTCAAGTTAAAGGAGTTCATCATCACCAAGCCCTTACTATATGAAATATTAAAGGGACTTACCTAAGAAAAAGAAGATAAAAAATACGAACAGTAAAATGATGACAAACTCACAACTATTAACAACTTGACCTAAACAAAAACAAAAACGAACTAAGCAAACAACTAGAACAGAAACAGAATCATGGACTGGAGATCACATGGAGGCTTATCAGCGGGGAGGGTGAAAGGGGAGAATGGGGAAAAGGTACAGGGAATAAGGAGCATAAATGGTAGGTGCAAAGTAGACAGGGGGAGGTTAAGAATAGTATAAGAAATGGAGAAGCCAAAGAACTTTTGTTGTGTATGAACCATGAACATGAACTAAAGTGGGGGATGATGGTAGGTGGGGGGCAGGTAGTGCAGGGTGGAGAGGAATAAAGGGAAAAAATGGGTCAACTGTAACAGCATAATCAATAAAATATATTTAAAAATAACATGAGAACCAATTAGACAGGGGGCCAATATCATTGGCATCTCTTTTAGCTGTCATGGCCTACTCTTTTGAATGTGAGAATTCCAAAACATAGAGCCTAGGAAATTTGAAATCAGCCTCTGACTTGTGATCCTATTATCTTAATTCAGAATCAGGAATTTCCTGTGTCTGCCTTCTGGAGACAATATTGTCACTCAAGTTTTTGGATCCATGATTCTGTGCTCTCCTGCCCTCTCATCTCCCTCATCTGCCTGCACCATTCCTTCCAAAGAAGACTGTAGGCATGGGGGCCTACATAAGTGGGCTAACTTCCTACTTAGGTCTTTAAAACAATTACCTTCCTCTTAAATATCACACACACACACACACACACACACACACACACACACACACACACAGTTTTTGATCTAATCAATTGTTAGTTTTTTCAACTATGTTCTATTCTAAAATAAAAATGTTAAACATATCTGTAGAAATGACTTAAGGAGAATTACTTAAAATTAATAACATTGAAAACACAATGTGATAACTTCAAAATTCTTCATATAAAAAGTTGAAGAAAACTCTGAAATTCTTGCTTTGTGATACTAAGAGCAATCAACATGGATTTGAGGATTTAAAATTTCTTCATAAGACTAGCACAAAATTCTTCTCTCTTATTCTCAATATTGTTTTAAATGATTTGCATCAAGAAACTTTTAAGCCCCAGAATTGTGTAAATGAGTAATTGGGTGTCTAAACAGTGTACACTGATGAAGAAATGTATGTGCATGAGTCCATATATATTTATATTGTATTTGGGCAGACTCAGTGTAATCGTAGTCTGTATTGAAATCATATATAAGGAAATTAACATTCCAATTAATTTCTTTTTTAATTGAATATATTGGGATGGCATTGGTTCACAAAACCATACAGGTTTCAAGTGGACAACTCAACAAATCATCACCTGTACATTGCATTGTGTGCCCATTGCCCCAGCAAAGTTTCTTTATACCCATTCTCTGCCCCTTGGTCTACCTCTACTACCCCTACCCCCCTATCCTTCTGGCTATCACCACACTATTGTCTGTTTCCATGTGTTTTATATAAATAAATAAATAAATAAATATGTGTATAGAATATATATATATATATTCTATACACGTATATATATACTCTTGCTTAATCCCTTCACCGTCTTTCATCAAGCCACCGAAACCCCTCCCCTCTGATAGCTGTCAGTCTATTTCACATATCCATGACTGTGTTTCCATTTTGTTTGCCAATTTATTTTGCTTATTAGATTCCACATATAAGTGAGATCACACGGTATGTGATTTTCTCTGACTGGCTTATTTCACTAAGTATCTCCAGGTTCATCCATGAATTGTAGAAAGTAAAATTTCCTTTTTTTTTTTTTAAAAAATTTAAGGCCAAGTAGTATTCCATTGTGTAAATGTACCACAGCATTTTATCCACTTATCTACTAATGGAAATTTGGGCTATTCCAGAAACTGGATATTATAAATAATGTTGCAATGAACATAGGGGTGCATATATTCTTTCAAATTAGTGTTTTTAGCTTTCTTTGGATATATTCCCAGAAGTGGGATGTCTGAGTCAAAAGGCATTCCCACCAACAGTGTACTAGGGTTTTCTTTTCTCCATATTCTCGTCAACAGTTGTTGCTTGTTGATTCATTGATGGTAGCCATTCTGACTGGTATGAGGTGATATATCATTGTGGCTTTAATTTGCATCCCTCTGATGATTAGTAACATTAAACATCTTTTCATATATCTATGGGCCATCTGCATGTCCTCTTTGGAGAAATGTCTATTCAGGTCCTTTGCTTATGCTTTTTAATTGGGTTGTTTGTCTTCTTGGTGCTGAGTAGTTTAAGTTCTTTATATATTTTGGAAATTAATCCATTACCAGATGGATCATTGGCAAATATATTCTCCCATACAGTGGATTCCCTTCTCATTTTGTTGGTGTTTTCTTTGCTGTGCAAAAACTTTTTAGCTTGATGTAGTCTTGTTTGTTTATTTTTTCCTTTGGTTCCCTTTCCCCAAAGAGATATTTTGGTAAACACATTGCTACAAGGAATGTCTGAAGTTTTACTGCCTATGTTTTCTTCTAGGATCTTTATAATTTTGTGATTTACATTTTAGTCTTTTATCTATTTTCTTATACAAGAATTTATACAAGAATTCTTATACAAGAATTTATTCTTGTATATGGCGTAAGTTGGTGGTATAGTTTCATTGTTTTTTGCATGTATCTGTCCAATTTTCGCAGCACCATTTATTGAAGTGACTGTCTTTACCCCAGTGTATGTTTTTGTCTCCTTTGTCAAATGTTAATTGACCATAAAGGCATGGTTTTATTTCTGGGCTCTCTGTTTTGTTCCACTGATCTACAGTATTTTTTGGACTTTAAGACTCACCCCCCAAATTTGGGAGGAAAATGGGGGTGCATCTTATAGTCCAAATGTAGCTTACCTGGCTTGCTGTGGGAAGGGGCAGCAGCGGAGTGGGGTCATAGGTTATTAAATATTTTACCACATTTTTTGCTTCAAAAATATTTTTCTATTTTCCTCCTCTAAAACCTAGGTGCGTCTTATGGTCTGGTGTCTCTTATAGTCCTAAAAACATGGTATATGCCTGTTCTTGTGCCAGTACCAGGCTGTTTTGATTACTATGGTTTTGTAGTATAGTTTTATATCAGGTATTATGATATCTTCAACTTTATTTTTCCTTCTCAAGTTTGCTGAGGCTATTTGCCGTCTTTTGTGGTTCCATATAAATTTTTGAAATATTTGTTCTAGATCTGTGAGATATGCCATTGGCATCTTGATAGAAATTGTGTTGAAACCATAGATTGCTTTGGGTAGTATGGACATCTTAATGATATTAATTTTTCCTATCCATGAACAGAGTATATGCTTCCACTTATTTGTATCTTCCTCAGTTTCTTTCTTTATTATCTTATAATTTTTCAAGTTTAACCTCCTTGGTTAAATTTATTCTGAGGCACCTTATTTTTGGTTGCACTAGTAAATGGGATTGTTTTCTTAATTTCTGTTCCTGATCATTCATTACTGGTGTACAAAATGCCACTGATTTCTGGATATTAATTTTGTATCCTCCTAGTTTGCTGAATTCATTTATTAGATCTAGTAATAGATCTAATGTTAATTAATATTAGATATGATATAGTAATAGATCTAATTATTAGATCTAATAAATTTTATTAGATCTAGTAATGAACTAGACCTAACAAATTTTTGGTTGGGTCTTTAGGATTTTCTATGTACAATATCATGTCATCTGCAAATAATGACAGTTTTACTTTCTCCTTTCAAATTTGGATGTTTTTATTTCTTATTCTTGTCTGATTGCTCTGGCTAGTACTTACAGTACTATGTTGAATAAGAGTTGTGAGAGTGAACATCCTTATCTTGTTCCTGAGCTTAAGGGAAACGCTTGTTTTTTGCCCATTGAGCATGATGTTGGCTATAGGTTTGTCATATATGGCCTTTATTATGTTGAGGTATGATCCCTTTATTCCCACTTTGTTGAGAGTTTTTATCATAAATAGATGCTGGTTTTATCAAATGCTTTTCTGCATCTATTGATATGATCATGTACTTTTTATCCTTTATTTTGTTTATGTGATGCCTCACCTTTATTAATCTGCAAATGTTGTACCAACCTTGAACTGTCCCATTTGATCATGGTGTATAATCTTTTTATTGTATTGCTGGATCTGGTTTGCTAATAATTTGTTAAGGATTTTATCATCTATGTTCATCAGGGATATTGACTTATAATTTTCTTTCTTTGCAGTTTTTTAAATCTGGTTTTGGAATTAGGATAATGCTGGTCTCATATAAAGAACTTGGAGGTCCTCCCTCCTCTTGAATTTTATTGGCACAGTTTGAGAAGGATAGATATTAGTTCTTCTTTGAATGTGAGGTAAAATTTGTCTGTGAGGCCATCTGGTCCAAGACTTTAGTTTGCTGGTGGTTTTTTTTTTATTACTGCTTAAATTTCAGTTGTAATTTGTCTATATAGCTTTTATGATTCTTGATTCAGTTTTGGAAGATTGTATATTTCTAGGAATGTATCCATTTTGTCCAGGTTGCCCAATTTGTTGGCATATAGTTGCTCATAGCATTTCCTTTTAATGTTCTGTATTTCTGTGGTGTCAGTTGCTACTTCTCTTTCATTTCTAATTTTATTTATTTGAGTTCTCTCTTTTTTCTTGAAAAATTTTTTAAATTTATTTTTTTATTGTTGTTCAAGTACTGTTGTCCATTTTCCTCCCATAATGTCTTTTTTTCTTGATGAGTCTGGTTAAAAGCTTGTCAATCTTGTTTATCTTTTCAAAGAACAAGCTCTTGGTTTTGTTGATCTTTTGTATTTTTTTTGGTCTCTATGTCATTAATTTATGCTCTAATCTTTATTATTTTCTTCCTTCTACTTAATCTGGGCTTCATTCATTGTTTTTTCTAGTTACTTAAGGTGTAGAGTTACATTGTTTACATAAGATTTTTCTTACCTTTTGAAGTAGGTCTGTAATGCTATTAACTTCCCTCTCATGACTTCTTTTGCTGTGTGCCATAGATTTGGGGTTGTTGTGTGTTCATTTTCATTTGTTTCCAGGTAATTTTTGATTTACTCCATGCTCTCATTGCTAACCTATTCATCATTTATATAATATATTATTTACCTTCATGTGTTTTAATAATTTTCAGTTTTTTATTGTAGTTGATTTCATGCTTTATAACATTGTGCTCAGAGAAGATGCTTGATATGATTTTAACCTTCTTGAGTTTATTAAGACTTATTTTGTGTCCTAACATGATCAGTCTTTGGGAATCTCCATGTGCTTGAGAAGAATGTATATTCTTCCACTTTGGAATGACATATTCTGTAAATATCAATGAAATCCATCTGATCCAGTGTGTTATTTAAGGTAGATGTTGCCTTGTGGATTTTTTGTCTGCATGATCTATCCATTGATATCATTGGGGTGTTAAAATCACCACATTGACTGTATTGCTGTTGGTCTCTTACTTGATATCCACTAAGATTTTCTTTATATATGTAGGTGCTCGGATATTGGATGCATATATGTTTACAAGGGTTATATTCTCTTGTTGAATCAATCCCTTTAGTATATAATATAGTGACCTTCTTTGTTTCTTGTTAAGGCCTTTGTTTTGAAGTCTATTTTGTCATATATAAGTATTGCTACCCAAGCTACTTTTTTTGTTTCTATTTGCATGGAATACTTTTTCATCCTTTTGCTTTTGGTCTTTGTGTATCTTTTGTTTTGAGGTGGATCTCTTGTAGATAGCATATATATTCTCACATTTTCTTTTCCATTCAGCTGCCCTATGTCTTCTGGTTGGAACATTTAATCTACTTACATTTAAAGTTATTATTAATAAGTACTTATTTATTGCCATTTCATTCTTTATACATATGTTCTTCTATGTGTGTGTGTGTATATACATAGATACACACATATGCCCCCCCCACACACACATTTATTGCAATACTGCTTTGGTAGTAATGAACTCCTCCTTTTTTTGGTCTGGGAAGCTTTTTATTTCACTTTTAATTTTAAAAGACAGCCTTCCTGGACAGAGTAGTCTTAGTTGTAGGTCCTTGCTTTTCATCTTTTTGAATACTTCATGCCAATCCCTTCTGGCCTGAAGTGTTTCTGTTGAAATATCAGCTGACAACCCTATGGTAGCTCCCTTGTGTGTAACTAATTGCTTTTATTTTGCTGCTTTTAAGATGCTCTTTTTGTCTTTAACCTTTGCCATTTTAGTAATGATGTGTCTTGGGGTGGTTCTTTTTGGGTTCATCTTGATTGGGACCTTCTGTGCTTCCTGAACTTGTGTGACTTTTTATATCAACAGGTTAGGGAGTTTTTAGTCATTATTTCTTTAAACAGGTTCTTGTTCCCGTGCTCACTCTCTTCTCCCTCTGGTACCCCTATTATGTGGATGCTGTTACACTTGATGTTGTCCCTGAGGTCCCTTAGATTGTCCCCATTTTTAAATTCTCTTTCTTTGTTGCTTTACTTGTGTGTTTATTGTTATCTTGTCCTCTAAGTTGCTGATTTGATCCTCTGTTTCATTTAACTTGCTGTGATTCCTTCTATTATAGTCTTCATTTCACACATTGTATTCTTCATTTCTGACTGGTTCTTTCTTATGGTTTCTATGTTCTCTTTAATGCTTATGATTTTTTTTTGTTTAAATTCTCACTGAGATCACTAATTCCTCCCCTAAGGTCTGTGAGCAGCCTTATAACCATTGTTTTAAACTCAGTATCTGGTATCTTGGTTGCTTTCATTTCATTTAATTATTTTTTGAGGATTTCTCTTGTTCTTTCATTTGGAGGATATTTCTCTGTCTCCCTATTTTGTTTCTGTGTATTAGGTAAGTCTTCTCTGACTCCCAAACTTGTTATGATGACTTTAGGATGAAGGTGTCTTGTCAGGCTCAGTGGCCTACCTGCCAGATCACCTGAGCTCGGTGCTCCAGGAGCATGTATTTGAGTTCCATGCACCTTCCCATTGTTGATTCTTGAATATTGTTGGCCCTTTCAGGGGTTCAGTTAACCCTTTCAGCTGGTTGACTATAGGATAAAACTCGATCACCCATGTCTGAGTCACTATGCAAGGCCTGCCCCTTGAGGTGGAGTTGTTCCCAACAAGGTCTGGTACCTGCCAGAATCTCCTTTGAGTGTTCTGCTTGTGTGGCTATTTGGATTGAGCTTTGGTATGGTCTGAAGCCCACTACTGGCTGTGTTGGTTCTGGGCCACTTGTGTGGGTTTCAGAAACAGGTTGACGTCAGGCATTGTGCTTAATTGGCCTCAGGCTAACGGGAATTATGATGTTCCCTGTTTGTGGCTGCTTCTACTGGGCCTGGGTATGTGTGGGAAAGGCTAATTTGTGTACAAGGGTTGGCTTCCTCCAGCTTAGAGGTGGAAGCAGATCTATAAAAGGACCAAGGGTCCTTGAGTTTCACCTCCACCTGTCAGCTATTCCCCCTCCTGCTGAGGTTGCCTGATCTTCTTCCAGAGCCTTCCAAAGAAAGACTGTAGAGTGGACCCAGGCTGGGTGTGACCCATAGACCCTTCCACAGGTCACAAGCTCAGTAGCAGGGAGTGATAGGGATTGGGAGGATGGGGTTTGTGGGTCCGCTACTTGAAGGGATCACATGGTAAGGGACTCAATAAGAGGAAAGTAGCCCCTACTCCAGGACTAAACTGCTCAGTCTCTGCCAGAATCTCCAACTCTAGTTCCCCTAGGAGGAGCATGCTGCAGGTTCAGGTTGGGTGCAGCCAGTTGTCCCCTCTACAGGAGCAAGCTCAGCACCTTCCTGTTGTTGAGCCACCAAGCTCAGCAAGACAGATTAAAAGAGTCTCCTATTGTGGGTGGCACTAGCTGATCCTAGTCCCATACAATAACCTCTGAGGGACACACATTCTGACGGTCAGCTCAGAGGAGTACTCTCTTCCCCTAGTAGAACTGAGCTCAGCAGGGTGGGTTATCTGGGACTTGGAAGGGAAGATCCAAAGCCTCCCATTGGGGGTGGTGCCCACAAGACTATAGAATGGGAGCTGGCACTTCTTCCCCTTCCTAGGGTAGCGAGGGCTAAGCTTGCAGGGGAAAAAATGGTCCCCCTCACTGTGATGTAGCCATGCAACCTGGCGCCTGCTTGTTTCCTATATGGTTCCCAAACAAAAACCTTTCTGGGAGACACACTCTGAAAGTACAGCTCTGTTCAGCATTCTGATCCTTTTGCACCACTCAGGAGGCTGGGGATGGCCAAGTGATTCAATAACTGTCTGTTTAGGGGGGCAATGGCTGTGTGCTCAAGGTGAAGAAGACCAGTCCCCTTTCCAAAGCCACACAGTTTAGTCACTGTCTGTGTCTCTACCAAGAGCCTCCCCAAACAAAGAGTACCCTAAAGGTCACTGCTGGGCGCAGCTGGCAGACCCCCACAGGACCTGAGCACAGCAGAGTGGCATTGCCAGTGGCTGGGAGATCAGAAAGTGCACTCCCCAGGCTGGTGCTATAGGATTAGGAGTGCTTGACTCTGAGAAGATGGAATCTGGCTCTCTGTCAGATTTCCTTCTTTCCCAGGCAGACTGAATCCCCACTGATTTTCACCACAAGGTGCCATGTGGACTCCTTTTCCCGTCTCCGTTGCTCTGGGTTGAGGATCTCTGGGTGGGGTTGAGACCCCATGCTCCTGGGGGGAGAGAGTGTTGCAGCTGAGATATCCTTTCAGCTTCTCAGCCACCGCACATGGGTGGAGGGGCCAGTCCTTTCTGTGTATCCGCCCGTCTTACGAGTCTCTATGTGGCTTCTTCTATACACTTTGGTTCTAATATTTCAGTTCAGCTACGCTTAAATTGGTTATTCAGGTTGATTGCTCTACAATTTTTCTGTAAATCTGGCTTAGCATCATGAGCAGGTGAGTGCAGCTTCCATCTACTTGGCAGCCATCTTGGAATTTGCCTCCCAATTCATTTTTTATCTTCAAATGAATGACATTCTGCACCTATAGCTTTGATCTAATTTAAAATTTAATACCTTCCCCAAATGCTTTTGATCAGTTTCCAAGTGCTTGTGCAGTTTGGGCATTTTCACAGGAGTCATATCTCTGAATGACCTCAGGAGCCCTTTTTTTTTTAAAATTTACACATTAGGTGCATGTTTAAAGCATCCACCTTTTCAAAAGATTTATTTATTTATTTTTAGAGAGGGAAGGGAGGGAGGGAGAGAGAGAGAGAGAGAGAGAGAAGCATCAATGTGTAGTTGCTGAGGGCCATGGCCTCCAACCCAGGCATGTGCCCTGGCTGGGAATCGAACCCGCAATGCTTTGGTTCGCAGCCCACACTCAATCCACTGAGCTACACCAGCCAGGGCCTCAGGAGCCCTTTGAACAGCCCCGTCTTACAGCTAAGGAGGTGTAAGCTGTCTTAGAGTTTGCACTGTTATAACAAACTTACGAATAACAGAAATTTATTTCTCATAGTTCTGGAGGCTGGAAGTCCAGACTCAAGACACCATGATTCAGTGTCTCGTGAGAGCTCACCTCCTGGTTTGTAGATGGCTATTTCTCAAGATCTTTATATGGTGGAAGGGGTAAGAGAGCTCTCTGGAGTCTCAATTTCAAGGGCAGTAATCCCATTTATGAGGGTCCTACCCTTGTAACCTAAGCACCTCTTAAAGGCCAAAGTCCAAATACCATCACATTTGGCATGAAGATTTAACATATGAACTGAGGAACACATTCAGTCTATAGCAGAACCTTGAGGAATCATGTAATGAACCTAAGATACACAATTTTACTATCTTTAGATCTGAGACTTAGAACTTGAACTCAAATCCACTGCTTTTGCCAAATCTGTACACATGTAAGGGTAGGGAAGCTCTGGAAGTGAACAAATCTTGTGTAGATTTAATAAAATAATTCACTTTGAAATAGCTTTCATTTTCCTTTGGGCAAGTTACATAAGCCTCCAGGAAAAAATAATTTTTGCCAAAAAGGAACAACCAACCTATTTGTTGTGGAAACGAATACCCAGTGTTTTAATACTGTCTCTACACTGACTGGCAACAGAAGGCAGTGTGCCCAAGATGACTTTCCTTTTCCATTGGCTATTAGAGTAACCGTGAAAAAAGTGTTTACCACATTTTTGCACAGTGCAAGCTGTTGTGGTAAGAGAAATCATCACTTATTTTGTATCTGGGTCTTTTATTCTTCTCATGATTCAAAGAGTGCCATTGCATAAGAAAAGAGTTGTAGACATATTAAATGAAAGATTTGTGGCATAGCACTATTTTCTTTCTTTCCATTTGGAAAGAAAGAAGGAAACATGACAGACCCTCGTAAATTGAAAGGGCCCTAATGGGTGGGTTTGAGGGCCAGTGTAGTATGAGGGTGAAGAATATGCTTTAGACCTGGAAAGCCTGGGATAGATCTTACCTCTGTCATCTTCCAGCCATGCAGCCCAGGGAAAAGTGTGTTTTTAAAAAAAAATGTTCTGTGCTTCAATTTCCTAATGTTTGAAAGTGGAGAGCTAATTAGCTTTGGTATCTCTTACAATATTTGAAATGAGATAACATCTCCCAGGCAATCTACTGGAAATGCAGATTGTATTTTTCAAAGGCTTAATGTCATTGTAGCCAGGGGCTGATGGTAGTCAGAGAAATTTCCTAAACACTTGGAAGTTTTTGCTTAGTGTCACTGAACATATTTGGAAATGTGAATTGCAAATTGTTTCCTCTTAAAGCAATAGTATAGCAATTGGCATTAACAAGAGAATTAATGAATTCCAGAAGAAAAAAATCACTGTATCCCCAGGCCCTAGGCTACAATAAATATTTGAGTTAATGAATCGACCAAGCAAATCGATACATTAATAAATGTCTGCATGACTTATCAAAAGTATGTTGTTCTATTATATTTCAAGAGGGAAAGACAGTGTCTGTCTTTTGGAATATGTGGAAGTGTTATTAGATTCTTTCCTTCTTGGAAAAAATAACATGATTGAAAACAGAGTTAGGAGCTGAAGGGTCAAGTCTCCAGTGCTAGCCTTGATGGTGGTGGTGGGAGGGGTGCTGATTGATCCTGTCATTCTTAAACAGTGTATGCTACACAAAGGGGTTTCTAAACCATGAAGACTCAGGGGCCAGCCCTAGTAAGTGAGATGATTTTAGTAGTAGATAGAAGAGTATTTTTATAGTAATGGCAATATATTAGTGGGTATTTAAAAAAATCAACCAGCTTATCATATAGATCCAGCCTCTATTCCCATGTCAGATAATAGCTCCCAGACTTTGGGGAGATACTGCTGCTGCCTTATTGGCATTAGTCCTGGTGGGACTGTCAAATCAAAGTGCTTCTTCCCTTGTTGGCCCAGGTGTCAGGCAAATGGCTGCTCTGTTTTCTAACATCCCATGAAGTGATTCAAAGCGTTTTCGATGAGCCCTGTGGCTTTGTGCTGATTCTTGCTCCCTGCATTCTGGGGGCTTTCCTAGCTGGTCTTCCCCAGAACCTGTCTTTTTAAGTTGTCCTTCCATCCTGAGATTTATCCTGTATCCTTCCAATATTCTCTTTTTTGCTTTTTAATTCTACATAACTAGAGTAAGTTTTTGCTGATGATATTTAAAAATCCTGTTTTACTTTGGCCGTAATGGATATCATTGCTTCATAAAAATGAATATTTTAACATAAAACATGAGTTATTTTAAAGAAAGAATATAAATAAATAATCATACAAGTCATATGGAAATATGACAAAAATTTTGAGGGTGGACAGATTAAAGGATGGGGAAAATTGTCACAAATATTGACATTAGCAATGAGCTTCCTGGGTACATTTAGAAATTAAAATAAGTGTTTTGAAAAGCCATTAAGAGGATCCCAGATTATATTTTGGGGGTGATCCTGTTGATAAGAAAAAAATATGGACATGGAACAAATAATGCATTAATTAATAAATTATTAATGATTTTCAAGGTCGAGAACTGATACACTTTGCAAAGGGATTTGTATTATTTCCTTGGTCAAGATCAGGCTTTTAAAATATTAAAAAAACACTTAGAATGCATTGCATTTGCTAATTTGAGGTATGACCCTGGACGACTACAGAGAATTTGCCTAGTGAAGAAGTTCTCCCGTAAGAGAGAACAAGCACACCAAGAATCCCACCTCTCACTTCAGAATTTTTATATGTGTAAAATTAAGCAGATTTTTCCTTAATTGGACTTTGGATTTACTAAAAATCAGCTTTTAGGAGTCACTGGAATGAAACAGGGAGAAGCTGACTTCTTTCTCAGTCAGCATGACGTTAAAACCAGGAGCCGCTGGACCCCACATGCAACGGGCAATTGAGAGAGCTGCTCTCTCCTCAATGTCACAGGCACACACTTTGGTGAGATTCCTCACTAAAGGACCAGAAGTTTTCAAACATATACTAAAATTTCACCTATTATTAGAAACAAACAAACAAGAAAACTTCAGGGGTTTAATGGTGGAGGAAGTGTTCTCCCTTGTTGTCTGAATTTGAAAATGGACTTTATGACCATAGTGCTCTGTCCTGGAAAATGTCAAACACTTTGCTGGTGAGGAAAATTGTATGGTGCATTCCAAATTTTAAAATTTCCTTACAACTCATTTATGCTTAAAACAAAAACACTGAGTTAATAAGCAAAACAAAACAAAAACAAAAACACCCCAGAAAAATACTTCAAGTGCTTATATCAGAGATTTTGGGTTTCTTTTGACATTACTTACCCTAATTAGTAACACACTTAAAGTATAAATCTCCACTGACTGCATGAATAATCAGGGCTGCAGGCGAGTGTGTGTGTAAACCAGATCCAGGCATCTGAGACTGGGTGTTTCCTGTTAGGACTGATGGTGATTTCAGTCCTGCTTCTTCCGGACACACATCATTTGTGTCCCAACTCCAAGGAGCAAGTTATGATGGCTTTGCATGTGCCTCTCACTTGAGGTCTTCTGAGTTCTGGTTTGGGATGAAACACCTGGAGATTCAAGATTTCTATCCCAACAACTTTACTTTTTATCAGATGCTTGCATTTTTCTTTCAAAAACTGTAATTTTCAAACTTTGGGGTGAAGGGTAGGCTAAGTAAAGATTTTGACACCTGAAAGTGTTTTCAGCAGTTATGTTTTCCCAGAATTCACCCTCAGGGAAATATATTGATAAAAAATGCAGATTGCTTATAATTTCCCAAATAATCTACTCTTAGGAAAGAAAGGGTCAGGGAGTGGAGACTTCTCTCTGAAATGACGTTAACACCAAGCAATGGACTATGTTTTCAATATGACCTTTATTGAGCAAGTACTGCCGTAACATTTAATATCAATCAACGAAAGGTTGCAAACTGTGCATGTCAACGAGGTTCTCCCATGAAAGAAAGTCCATTTTAAACGCACCAGTGAGGTAAACATAATTATTCATATATAGCTTTCTTAAGGCTAAGAGTTCTGTGTTTCATTTATTTTTGGCTCAGTTGGTTCTTTGCATAATACATCTCAAGACATCCCCTCTCCAAGTGCCCCCCTTCCAGCAGTTTAGGAATTGGCTAATTCCCCAGGTACATACAATATCATGCATTTGAACCCCCCAAAGACGGAGGAGGGAGCATCCTGAGCTTGCATGCAGTTCCCTCATATTGCACAAAGTAAAATACAATGTCTGGAGCCCCCATGGGAGAACCTGTTCTATTTTGAAGCTGTCAATTACATGCATTTTGGAATTGTCATATGGCTTAACCTTTTGCAATGGACTCAAATTATTAGTCATTCTGGGAGACTTCCTTCACTATGGCGTGTGAAGTGACTTTCTCTACCTTTTTAGTAGACACTAGTTTCTCCTCAAAGGTCTCCTCATGCTCTTCGACCTTCTGAGTGACGGTGACAGATTTAGTGATGTATTTTGTAGCACCATCTTCCCCGTCAGTGGTGATTTTTTCTATCTTTTTGGTCACCACCACTTTTCCCTCACTTTTTTCACCCCCCTTCTTTTCATCTGCTGGACTTAGGTCCAGCCCATTGGTAACAACGCCTTTTTCCTCTTCTCCCCCACTGCCTTTCTCCTTTGTCTCCTGTTCTTCCTCCTCCTTGCCTTCCACCTCCCCATTGATGGCTATGTCTTCCTTTGTGGATTCCTTTGAACCGCGATCACTGCCTTCCTCTTCACTCCCTCCCTCCTCTTCTGCTTTCCCCTTTTCACGCTGCTCAGGCTTCCCCTCCTCTTTGGCACCTTTCTCCACGCTCACCTTTATGGATTTGGTGATGGTTACCACCTCCTGCGTTACTTCCTCCTTCACTGGGGATGCCACTTTCTTCTTCTCTAGCTCCTCTTTTGGCTTCTCCTCCTTCTTCTCTACCTTCTCCTCCTTGGGAGCTTCCTTTGCTGCTTCTTTCTTTCCTTCCTCCACTTTCACCTCTTCCTCTTTCTGCTCCCCTTTCCCAGCTCCAACTGCTGCTTTGGGCTTCAGCTCCTCCACTGGTGATTTGGGCATGGGGGACTTGGCCTTGTCTGGCTTTTCCACCTTGGCTTCTGCTACCAGCTCCGCCTTGGTGACCACTTCTTCCCTCTTTTCCTCAGTTTTCTTCTCTTCCTTAGCTTCAACTTCCTCTCCTTCACCTTCAACCTCTGTCTCCCCTTCTTCTTCCTGTTCACCTTCCTCTTTTTCACTAGAACCTTCCTTCTCAGATCCCCCTTCTTCAGCCTGGTCTGATTTGGCACCCTCATCTTCCTCCTCCTCCTCTTCTTCCTCCTTGTCTCCTTCTTCCTCTCCTTTCAGTTCCAGTGCTGTAGCTTTCACTGGAGACTTTTTGGTTGCTACCACTTCTTCAACTTCTTGTTCCTCTTTCTTTTCTTCTGCCTCTTCTTCCTTCTTTTCTTTCATGGAAACTGCCAGTTCCTCTGCAATAGCTGTCAGGGCTTCTTCCATCTCTGACTTCTCATCTTCCACCTTGGTTTCCTCTATGATCTCCTCAACAAATTTGTGTTGCACCTTTAGCTTGGGAGCCTCCACCTTGGTTTTCTGAATCTTGCTGGATATTGTGATGGAGGGCTGTCGGTGTGTGTAGAGTGGTCCAGTGAGGCTTCCTGAAAATGTGCTGAATCTGGTCTCTTCGCCTTCCAGGAGTTTTCTAAGGAAAGAATCAAAGACAAGACATAATTAAAATCTTACTGGGCCTTCTGAGCTTCATGAGTAATGGGAAATGTAGTAGATACCTTTGAATAAGTAGAATCACATAAATAAAGGATTCCATCAAGTCAGTGCAATCCCTGCTATCATTTCAGTGGTATATTGTGTTATATTCAGTGACAGACACGCACAACCACTAACCAATCACTTGCTGCAGTAGCTAACCACACCCAATGATCCACTAATCAGACTCAGGCACCAAATCCCCATGCTGCGTCAGTCCATTTGGTGCAATTTGAAAGCTCCCTAGTGGTAAACAAACAAACAAACAAACAACCCTTAGTGATCTTCCCAAGCATCAGAACTTTCAGGATGTATATACTAAATTTCTTTCAGCAAATACAATGCTCAAAAAAATGTACAAAACCATTTAGCATATATCAGAACTCAGGCTATATAAACCTGTATCTACAATAGCTAGGTGCTAATATGGGTGTATCAAGTTATAAATTGATCTGCAAATTTAATCATAAAGTGTTTTTCAATATAGTTACTCAGCTTTCCTGAAAAGAAAGCTAACTCTGTGAGTTCACTTTATTCTTATACTATTATAATGACCTTATTGGTAGTAGAAAAACTGTTTAGTCAATGATTTCCTCCTGTGAACTTGGTCAACAGCAAGATAACATCAGTTAGTACACCTATAATCTCTTCTCTCTGTCTCTGGTGTATAGCTATATCTATAGATGTAAGTCTATTTACATTAGGATTTATATCTATATATTTACATCTCTAGATCTAGATGTATATAGATATATATCATACATGACCTATATATCTAGACATATAATCTATATTATGCAGTCTACAATAGAATACATCTAAATTATCTATATAGCTATAAGAATAAATATATGTTCTAATATATTGATCTATATCTATTCTCAGCCAGATGATGGCAATAGTAAGCTGTGACAGAGAAACAGAGAAATGGAACGTCTTGGTGTTTGTCCTTGACATTGTTTAACATTGAAAAGCTGAAACCACTAGATGAACTATTAAATACTAAAGCTCCGTTTTTGCTTCAAACATTTGGAAAACATTTTTGAGTAAAATAAAAACTTAAGCATAGCACTGAAATTAATCTGTGCCCCTTTCTCCCATGTAATTGAAAGCAATTTCAACTGATGCAATTCTTTAGAATAATTTCTTTTTAATTAGGAAGGGAAAACAGGCACTGATTTAAGACTTCTGAAACCTGCTTGCTTTACTGAAGTGATGAAGGTTCTTTCAAGTCAGCCTCTGCAGTGCGGTATTTCCGTCACGTCCGCAGTGAACACCCTACCTGTACGCAGCAATCTCAATATCCAGAGCCATCTTGACGTTGAGGAGATCCTGGTATTCTCGCAAATGACGGGCCATTTCCCACTTCGTGCCTCGAAGTTCATTTTCCAACTGTTGGATGGTGTCCTGAAACAAACGCAGAATGTCTCCATCGACTCATCCTTCCAAACCGCAACTTCTTTCACAAACCACTTGCTACCCCTCCCCACCTCCCCTCTGCGACTCCTAGCTCTGCAACCCTCTGGGATATTGTTCCCAGATCCCCTTGTCCCGTTAACAAAATCTAAGGGATTCTCAAAGAAACAAACAAATAGAGCCAATATAACATTTCCTGGGCACCTCACTCACTAAGCCCAGTGGATTTAGAATAAATCTAGAGAGGAAAAAAAAGATGCATGGGAACAACCAACGCCTGACCTGGCCCTTCCCATCGGAGCTCTTCGGGCTGAAGCTAGTTTTGAGAGTTCTGATTACAGCTGGAAAAGGAGAGAATACAAGCGTTTCTGCAGAAACTATCTTAAAGTTGCTACTTTATCAACTACCCAAATGTATACCTCCTACTTTAAATATGCAAGCGTGCAAAAACTAGAACTCCCGAGGACAAAAAGCACGTTTGGAAAAAAGGTCAGGGTTTTTAGAAGCCGGCGATAGCGGGCGGGGGAAGAGTGTGGAAGTGACCGGTAGAGGCGAACACGCATTGCACCTCTAACCTGGGTGTGCGTCGCGCTCGCGCGCACTGGTCAGAGGCGAACAGAGAGCGCGATGGAGAGCGCGCAGGGGCGCGTGCCTTAGTGTCGGGGGCGCGCGGCGCTGGCGCTGGCGCAGGGCTGGCGGCGCAGCCGCGGTTCCTACCTGGTAGCTGCTGAGGTCGTGGTTGTGGCGCTCCTCGATGTCGCTGAGCTGTCGCTCCAGGGACTCCTTGGTGCCGCGCACAGACTCGAGCTCGATGCTCTTGGACTGCAGCTGGCGCCGGTACTCGGCAATCTCTTCCTTGGCGGAGCGGATGGCCTCCTTGTTCTGCTCGGCTGCCTCGGTGAGCTTGGCGTAGCGGCACTTAAACCACTCTTCTGCCTGATGCATGTTCTGGTCGGAGTGGCTCTCGAGCTGGGAGCGGATCTCCTTCAGGGCAGACGAGATGTCTGTCTTCAGGTAGTCTTTGCGCTCCACTGTGATGTGCGACGCCTGGATCTGGGCCAGCAGGTCGGCCACCTCTTCCTCGTGATTGCTCCGTAGGAAGGCCACTTCATCCTGCAGCGACTGCACCTTCTTGTCCAGCTCCACCTTCACCAGCGACGCCTCCTCAATGTCTTTGCGCAGCGCTCGGATGGCCGCCTCGGTGTCGTCGCGCAGCCGTGCCTCCTCCTCGAAGCGCTCCTTGAGCCGGTGGATGTCTTCCTCCAGGTGGTCTGAGTCCAGCTGTACCTGAGCCTTCTCGTGATTCACCATCTCCAGTGTGGCACGCAGCTCACGGATCTCCTGGTCGTAAGCGTCGCCCAGCTGGGCGTGCGAGGCCTGCTTCTGCCGCAGCGCCTGGATCTCTGCCTCTATTTCCTTGTTCTGCTGCTCCAGGTAGTGCACCTTCTCGATGTAGCCCGCGAAGCGGTCGTTCAGTCCCTGCAGCTGCTCCTTCTCGTTGGAGCGGGACAGCTTGTAGTCGCCTCCCGCTGCGGAGACGCCGTTGAGCAGGGACGAGGATTGGCTGAAGTCAAGGCTGCTCTCCGCGGAGCTGAGCATGGCCGAGCTGTAGGTGAGACGCGGGCCGAGCGCACTGCGCTTGTAGGAGGAGGACACGGTGCTGGGCGAGCCGCGGGACCACGACTGTGAGCGGAAGCCGCTGGACGGCGAGCCGCTAACGCGGCTGAAGCTGGAGCGGGTCTCGGTCACCCGCCGGTAGGCGGACGGGTTGCCCAGCGAGTCCAAAGTGTAGCTCATCTTGGAGGCCTCGGGGTGTGTGGCTGTCACAGCGTTCTGCTGGTCTCGCCGCTGCCCATTTATAGCCGCGGCTGCGGGTCCCGGGCTAGGGCCCCGCCCCGTGGAGGCGGCGGCCGAGGAGGCGGGGACTGCGGGCCCCGGACCCGGGGATGGGGGGGAAGGGTGTAAAGACAGCCCAGCAGTGATTCAGCGCCTGCTCCACGTGGGCCCACGCCGCATCGGACCCCGGCCTTGGCAGCCTTGTCCCTGGCCCTTCCCCCAGTTCTCCTTCAGTCCTAGACCACTTGTTCCCCTCGAACCCCCTCTCTCCGTTTCTCTTCGCCTTCGGATTGCGTTTTTCACCCTCGGTGACAGTGTTCACACAACGCCCTTTCTTTGTCTTTTCACTCTTCCACCGTTCGGGCAGCTTTTCTCCCCACCCCCTGGCCACCTTGCTTTTTCTTAGCCCTCCGCACTCTTATCCCACGACTTTCTCTTCTGTTGTCTTTTCTCCATTACTTTTTTCTTTCCCCATTTTCTATGCTTAATCACTTCTCCCTCTTTGTGGCATCTCTTCGCCCTCCCACTTTAAACCCTCTTTAGTCCCACTCTCGATGCTTTTCTCTGAGCCCCTGCCTCCTGACCTTTTTTTGCCATCTGTTTCTTCTTCCTGTCTCCTTTCTCCCCTCCCCCACCGTCCTTCCTCCCCCATCTTCATCTCCCCTTGCCTCCCCCCTTCCCCCACTCTTCCTCTTAAAGCAGACCAAGATGAGAGAGTTGGGACTAGAAGAAAAAAACAAAAAGACTCCGAGAAGCAACTGGCCTGAAGTCTTCGGGAAGGGGACAAAGAGGATGGATGGGCCGGGGTAGTTATTTGTATTAATACCTATGCTCTGCTTATTGTTTGGGGAACATCCGCAGCTTCCACGGGGGCGGAAGGTAAGGCGCTGGAGATCGCGATGGCGCTGTCAGCACCAAGGACAGTGCCCAGACCGGCAAACCTAGGGACTCTGCCTCCCCGGGGGCTCGTGCCCGCATTGCCTGTCAGGTTGGCGGTGTGGGGGTTTCCTACCTCCACTTTTCCCTGATCAAATTAAAACCTGTTTGTAGTGACTTTGTTTGCAGGAGCCAAGCTGGAAACCCACGCTAAGATTTCTCTGCAATGCAGGGTTGGCACCATGAACAGATTGCAGATTTTGAGAACCACTAAACATTCATTAAAGTCAAGTAACAGAAATAATATATTTGTAGCCAATTTGAGTTTTCTAACATATTATGGATGCAAGAAATCAAGAGATACACAGCTTGAAATTTGAAGGTCAAATGTTCCTTAGGAGGGGAACTTGAAATCTGCTGAGACGAAAAGTCCAGCGGAATATAATTTCTAAGTTTGAGCACAAACAATTGCCTTATAATCTTTCTCTTCTGCACTCCCTGTGGGTAACGGTGATGACTGAAAAGCATCTGAATTAATTTAAAATTAATTTAAAAGTTGCCAATCAGATTCACCACAACCTTGAATAAAACCAAATATTTTTCTCCATTAAAAATGTAAAATATTTCCTCATTTAGATTTAAGTTTGGAATAGATTTGCCATGTTTTTAAGCATGTTTGTTTAAACAAAGAGTCTACTCTGACTTCCTGCTGCCTGGTGCACTGCTGTTAAAATGTCTTTGGGGAAATATATGGTGAAAAAGTTTAGAATACCACAAGACAAAGTGAAGAGCAGTATGCGGGACTTAATGACCATGTTTGCTGGGGCCACAGGCACAAGTGATGGCATGTGCAATACTGTGGCTGAGGAGAAACCACTGTCTGTGAGAAGTGGAGACCTGGCCTTATGTTTTTCACGCATGTTTTCTCTAGTCCTGGTTTTGTTAAATGGTGAGACCATGTCAATCAGTAAGGAATCAGAAAAGGCCTGGGTTTCTAGAGGTTTTTATTTTTAAATTTTATTTTTATAAGATCTCTTGGGTTCCTTGAATTTTAGAGTAGCAGAGGTTAATTTAGGGAGTTACTTTTGGTCCATGAATGTCAAACTGCGGTATTGCAGGTTGTGTGTGGGAAGGCTGTTCTAGTTTGCTGAGTGATGGTTTGGTTATCTCCCATGTCTCCAGCTGTTGGGAGAGACAGATAACAGAGGGAGGGGCTGACCTGTGAATATTGTAAAAACAGGATTTTCTGGTTTCAGATGAACAAATAAAAGAAAAGAGAAAGGAAATGCCCTGCCCTTTTGTGAAGTATTACCAATCTCCAGGCTGGACTATGAGAAACATGTCACCAGATAAGGCTGAATGTTACTCCTGAAGTAATTATGCTTTAGTTACTTATTAGTTTCTACTTTTATTTTAAAAATATAGAAACCTGTGGCAATTTCATGTTTCATACCCACTGGAAACACTTCCTGTACCGAGAGCAAATGGTTAATGGGCAGATGGCGGCTGCTCTGTTCTTCTGGTCTGCAAAACTGAGATGAGACTGCAGGGAGGCATTTACAAGGAAACACATGTCTAACTTCACAATTAGTCTGTTTTGCCTTGTATCTTAACTAGCTCAGAAATTGTTATGCTTCCAGCCAGTTACAGAAGGAGGAAAGCATTGTGTACAAACAAAATAATGTCCAATTACTTAAGCTCAATTCAGAGAGTGTCTAGACTCTGTAACTTGAAATTGTAACTCCAGTGTCACATGCAGCATTGCTCGGTCTGACCACAGCAGTTAATACAAAGACATTACAGTCACCTCATTAAGGAAAGAAGTTCTCGTGGCTTATAAAATGATTGATCCAGTTTCACATGTAGCAAAATGTTTCATTTTGCATTAGGCTTTTCACTTTAATCATTGTTTTTGAAGGTGACTTGAAGGTTATGCTCATCAGTGAGTGTAGTGTAAAAACTTTTTAAAAATCTGTAACATTTGTTTTCCCTCTTTGCCTCATATTTTTGAAGAGCGTTTATCACACTAATATTTCTCATAGAAAGAAATGTAAGGCTTTGCATTTTTTTTTACCCTAATGACATAAGGCTATGGAATCTTTGGAAAGTATGAACAAGAAAGAAAAAAAGCATAAAAATTTAGCTGAATTTTCAACAGTGTTGAGTTTGACTCTGGTACTTTTATAATTTATTTTACATAAGTAAGTTACACATATGATTTAGCTGAAAATTTAAAATTTACACATTTTTATCATAAGTTATGGCGTGTTTTAAATCCCTTTAGAGGGAAATACAGAGCATATTCTGAGCATACTCAGTAGATAAAGTGCGGATGTTAATTGTGTAGTTAAGGGATAGCTAATGTGAGGTCATAGCTGACTACAGTGGGGAGAGACCCTTTGCACAAAGGGCTTATTCATATTTGTCATATTCATAAGACATTTGTTGGGTCAAATAATAAGGTGAGAAAAATAAGGAGTCGGGCATTTTCTTCCTCCTTGCCATATTTCTTTACCTTTCAGAGAATATTTTTTTCTGATACAGAACAATGTGAGGATGGATGCGGGAACCAGGCAGCAAACAAGAGGCTCTGGAAGGAAGACACCACCGTCACGTTGGTAGGTTGGACCTACGATTAGACAGTCTGTGCCTTCTTCCAGCCTGCTGTGATGTTGTGCTGTTGAGCCTTTTGCCTGGGATCTGAGGTTAGAACCCAGAAGGAACGATTATTCATACACCATCTTTTGTTAATCAGTGAAGGGGTTGCTGATATAGGGAGCTAGGGACTTTGTCCCTGGGGAGAGGGAACAAAAGAAAAATGAAAACTGTAACACTTACTTCTACTTGACCCCGGGGATGTCAAACTTTAAGAGCAGCTTTGACTTTTGTTCTTTTTTATTTCAGATGTTGAGAGCAAAATAAACACATCATCAGGATGGAAAGGCTGTTGTCAGGAAAATTGGGATGTACATGTCTTTATCATCTTTAATTAAACTATGTCTATCTGAACCATGGTGCTCTTTTGCTAGCATTAAACAGTGAAATGGTGTTTGTTTCCCTCACCAGAATTTTTGTTCATTGAATACTGCCTTATATTTTGTTAGTGACTATTTTTATGAAAAGTTAATTAAAGTATTTAAAAAATTTGGAAACATTTCATATCTTCACATTGTTCCAAATATAAGCTTAGTCAGTTTTGAAATTCTGTATCTGGAAATTTAATATTTTAAGGAGGAAAGATTTAGCTTTCTGCTTGAACATAGCTTGATTTTTTTTTTTTTTTTTTGCTGTGTAATGCCTTCACCCCACCACCTGGAACCAGTTCTGTCAAAGACAGAGGAGGAGGCCTTACACTATTTTTTTATAAAGTATATCAGCTAGCTTTCCTAAAAGTGATTCTAAAAATAAAATTCAGTAGGTGCATAATAAAACAGTTCTGCTGTATTAATTTTCAGCATGATTTTAACTGGACACGTTGGCTTTCTCTGTGAAGGGGAAGACCCTGATGATGTGCACTTGAATTTCTAAACCCCTGCATTGCTCATAACTTTGCAGCAGTGCAGCTACAGAGTATTTATAGCACATTTTATCCCAAGCTCACCACAGCCTGACTTAGCAAGGGGCATAATTATTTTAGTAGAAACTCTTGATTAAAATGAGCTTTATAAAACTAGAGCAGATCAATGATCTATTATCTTTGGACCATATTTCTGAAGAAAGCTAAACCCAGGGACAGAAAACAAAGTTAGGAAAAAGCCCCGCCTATTAATTAAGTCTCATTGTACCAGGACTGGGCTCTTCCTTCATAATCCCTGCAGTTCTGAAAAGCTCATTCAGAATCCTCTGAAAATGGGCTCACTGACAGAACTACTTCTTTTTACTTAGGTGGCCATGGACATCATATAATTTAGAATTTTTCAGTCACTTATATTTTAAAACTAACATTCACTTAGTATGGAAATTTACAAAATGCAGAGAGACAATAAGTGTTTTCTTCTGGCTTTCCCCCTATAATATAAATACAGACAGACATTTCTATTTATATAACTCCACACCCTGTTTTGCAAAATAAGTATATAAGTATGTAGCTTGCTACCTTAGAGGAAGGAATGCAGTAATGCATTCCGTGAGACCTGGGTTTTAGCCAACTGTTTAACTCTCATTATTCTCTTTAAGGAAAGATTTCTTAGGGCCTTTTAGATTATGAATGGTAAAATAATAATACTCAATAATATAATACTAATGATAATGGATTAAGAACACTTAATTTGGTCTGTGTATTAATTTCTGTCTGTTTTGGCCTCTTTCATTCCTTACTTTATTGAGAGCAGTGTCATTGTGGAGCTGATGGTGAGGTGACAGCAGTAGTTAGCTGTGAGCCGGCCTAGTCCTGCTTGGACACTGTATTCCTTTCCATTTTATGGTGCCTTGAATCCCAAAGCCATCCTCATCGGCTACCACCATCAGATTTTTCATGTGAATAGTGCTTTACAACAAAGAAGCAAAACAAATGACAAAACCCACCTGTTACCTCATCTGGCCTGGGGCAGACAGGAAAGAGAGCAAATTATTCCCATTTTACAGGCAATGAAGTTAACTGAGAGATTGGTCCAAGGCCACCCATTGGGTAAGTGGTAGAACCAGGACCAGAACTCATATCTTCTGACATTAGTGCTAATGTTTTTTAAAAAATTCCTTCATGAGGGCATCAAAACCAGTCTTAATCAGCATGATAAAAAAAGTAGGCAGACTTTACTAATAAATAATAACTGGTCTTTATGTGCCCATCACTATGCCAAGGCTTTACTGGATTATCTCATTTAACCATCACAGTCCTTTGAGATGACACCATTATTATCCACAATTTGTGGAAAAAGCATTGAGCATGCAGGCACAGAGAGGCCGAGTACCATACCGCACCAGCTGGGAATCGGTGGGTAGAGTGTGAACCCAGGAGTGGGGTGCACTGGAGGGAGGCTGGCCTTGCCCTAGTGCTTGTGGCTTTGAAAGACGTGTCATCAAGCTTGGCAATTTCACTTAAAGCTAATTGTTTAACTGTTAGGTCACGTTCAAAACATCCAGGACACACACTATGCATTCTTTTGCTGCTTTTTTCTAATTATACAAAAATGAAAGATTTTAATATTTTTCTCAGATGAACATTGTTCCTTGGCTTGTGACTTTATTAAAGATATTTAAAAATGAAAACTTGGAATTACTTGTCTTTGTTATTGTTTTTATACCAAATTAATGTTCTGTGTAATTTGAAGGACATCTAACTTATTTACTCAAATTTTTTATTTGTGGGTAGTATCTCCAATCATTTGATGTCAACTCCAGCCAGCAATGTCTGCAGTGTTGTGGATGCAATGAGCAAATTCACATGGACTGCAGAAGTCTGGTGGAGAAAAGGCACAGCACTGACCACTCTCTGAGTGAAAGAGCACCCTGGACAGGCTTTTGTTGCTTTCTGGGAGCATTATATCAAGGAAGATCCTCATTCATTATGCTCAGGCAGTAATGATCCAACAATAGATAACATTTAAAGAACTATGAGGGCTTATCCTGAGTCAGGGTCAGTTAGCTAAAGGGAAACAAACTTATTTCATGCTTGGGCCCTTATCAGAAAATTGAGGACATTCTTAGCAAAGCAGGTTTCACAAGATTTTATGCATTTTTTCTTAGGCCTGATCCCCTTGGGGAACTGCCTGTTCTTGCCCAGGGCTGCACTGCCCTCCTGTATTGTTTCAGGCTTAAGCCAAACAGGAGAAGTAAGGCAGCCAAGAGTTTAGGAGACTTCTCACAGACAGCATGAAGATTCAGGCTGTGTCAAAGCTGAGGGGTGAGGTCCATCACCCCCTTTTTCTATAGCCCCCAAATCCTTCCCTGAGGGTCCCTTTTTTACCATACTTGTCTTAGGTTGTCCCTCCCTTGAAGAATCTTACCGGTCATTGGCTAACCAGTCATCCTCCCAGGGCCAAGCAGGGTGAAATAAAAGGGGGCAGAAGGGGCGCCCCATCAGGAAGATAAGCTTTGTCTTCTTAGTGGCTTACAGTCCCAAGGTCTCTTTACTCAGCCTTAGCCATGGGGGTTACAGCTTCTGAAACCAGGCAGGGTGGTTCCCAATAATCATTTATCTATTTTATCTGGTATCTATTACTTAGGTTTATAGGTACTGTTGGTTTAGTTTTTAGATTTTACTTTGTATTATACATTCATTTATCACCATATCATTCATTCTCATATATCTATATATTTATATACATTTAAATTTAAAAGAAAATCTTTTAATCATTATGTCTTCACAATTTTTGGTGGATGTCAAACTCTTCAAACTAAATCTACTTTGAGAGATCCAATAATAAACAATGAATCTTGGCAGAAGAAATAATGTGGCCTGCACTATTCATCAGGGAAGGTTTACAATGGGATGCCTGGCAAGGAAGCAGATTTTTAAATCTATTAAAACAGTGAAGAGGCAGTCATGAATAATTTTCAGTGAATTTCTTTGTCTTCTATTTTATATACTAAAATCAGGGTTATGTGGCCATAGTGCAGTATATACATTACCTGGAGACCCGTCAACCTTAATCCATTTCTGTTGTTTATGGGACAAAGTGCTCTGACTCACCCTTCTTTTCATTTGCATAAATCTGCTTTGGCTTCTGTTATATAAGAAAGGGTCAAGGAAGAGAACTGTTTCTCATTTGTCCCTGAACAAAGTTGACCTTGAAAAGAAATAGCACATATCTTACGTTAGTCATGATAACAATCAGCTTCGGGATTTGGATTACACAAAATTATTAGGAACCGAATGCCTAATGATGAAATATCCTTCCACAGCCACTGTGATTCATTTAGTAGAATTTGCTGTTTTCTCCTGCCTCCTGTCAGCCCGCAGGGTCCTAGCCTTCTGTCACACTCAGTACACTTTGGGGATGTGATGCCTCCTTGGAAACTCATAACAGCAGCATCTGTGTGCTTTCCTGAATAAAGGGTGTGTTCATGTCATGATCACTTCATTGGGTTTTGTTGATGATCCCACATCCCATCAATCAGGGCATTTGCTTTGAGGTTCCAAGTCTCCTTTGTACTCCTGGGACCTGGTCCTAGGAAAACCCCACTTCTCCAAATCCATCCCATTTTTTCCCCAGGTACAAATTTAGGTGCTCCCACATACAGCATATGTAATGACACGTCCGTGCTCTGAACTCAAAAGTTCTCAGTGACGGATACCAAGTCCTACACACATTTGTGTGTTCCTCAGTGTTTTATGGGTCACAAATGCCCAATCTGTATTTGTTGTGTGAATGAGTAAATGAAGTCCTACCTTTTTTCCTAAAACTTTTAACAAACAACTAGTCACTTCAGTATCAGGCACTATGTTGGACACTGGGGACCTACATGAAAGGCAGAATCCTAGCTTGGTGTATCCAGGCAAATAAAGACAGAGTTACAGTAGTGGTGGGGGGACTATGGGGTTGCTATTTCTAGTTATGTTAGAGATAAACTAAACCAACTGGTGAGATGGGTGGAAGAACATCAGGGAGAACTTTCTGGAGGAGGGGACAAGTGAAATGAGTTTGAGGATAAGTAGGAAGTGCCCCAATGAAAGGAGAAGGGGAAAGCAATCAAAGGCATCAGGGCAAGGGCCATGCGAACACCGTGTGCTCAAAGAACGGCAAGTGGTTATAACAAGGTGGTGGGGTGGTAGGGGCAGGGTCACATCCTCTGCTGGAAAGGATAGGATGTAACCAGGGATAGAGGGATAGGGTCACGTAGCACATGCTGGAGGGAAGGGACCATGTAACCCAGGATAGAAAGAGGGCATGGAGTCAAGATTGACAAAATGGGGAACATGTAGCCCAGGCTGGAGGCAGAAGAGAGATTTGGAAGGCTTTCTATATCACAACAGGACTTTGACACTTATTTTATAGCTCATCAGAGGCAGTGAAGCATTCAAGAAACAAGATTGGAGGAAGATGTAAATCAAGAAGGATGGTAAGGAGAGGTGGAGGCTGCAATAAAGACAGGGTTTGTAAGAGCAGGTAGATGGTGACATCACCCCCTGTATCCTTTTCTATGGCTGCTGTAACACATGGTCACACATGTGGTAGCTGAAAAGAACACAAATATATTATCTTATAGTTCTGGAAGCCGAAAGTCCAAAATCAGTCTCACTGGGCTTGGGCTTCATTTGTTTTGAGGGCTTTAGGAGAGAATCTATTTCCTTACCTTTTCCAGCAACTAGAAGCTGCATTCCCAGGAATGCTCCTGGCCCCTTCTTTTACTGTCAAAGTCAGCGATGTAGTGTTGCTCCTTTTCTCTGACCTCTGCTCTTTCTCACATTTTCTTCTTCCACTCTGACTCTTCTGCTGCCATATAAGACCCTTGTGATTACATTGATGCCCCTCCCCCCAGTAATCTAGGATAATCTCTCCATTTTAGGATCTGTTTTGGCCTGCTAGGGCTGTCATAACAAAGTACCTGAGACTGGGTGACTTAAACAACAGACATTTATTTTCTCTCAATTCTGGAGCCTGGAAGTCAGAGATAAAAATGTTTATAGGCTTGGTTTTTCTTGAGGCCTTTCTCCCAGGCTTGTTGATGGCCACCTTCTCCCTGTGTCCTCACATGGTTGTCCTGTATGTGTGCCCGTGTCTGGGGCCTGGTGTGTCTCTTCCCTGTCTTCTCTCTCCTCTTCTTATGAAAACACCAGTCAGATTAAATTAGGGCCCATGTATTTTAATTACCCCATTTTAACTTAATTACTAATTTAAAGGCCCTTTCTCCAGGTACTGGGGTTCATGAGCCTTCATTTTGGGGGTTTCTATAACAAGATCTTTAAGTTCATTAAATCTTAAACATCTCTTTTGCCATGTAAGGTAACACAGTCAGAGGTTGTGGATGTATTTGGTGAGGGGTCATTATCCACTTTCACATGTCACCGCACAAGACAAAGCATAGGAGGAAAACCAGGTTTAGTGGTCAGAGGAAGCTGGACCACACAGAACACGCTGAATTTAGGGAGTCTGTCAGGCAACCAAGTGGGGAGTGTTCCAGGTGGTTGAATTTCCTTGTCTAACAGGGAAAGTCCTGCAGGACAAATGGCCCATCCAAGTTTCATTGTCCTCATTTGTAAAGCAGTAATAGTGGCACCCACTTCCTAACGTGGTTGTGAGGATGAGATGATGTGCTGTGTGCAAAGTGCTGGTGCCTTTGACAGTGCTCAGTAAACAAGTGTCATTGAGATGACAACTCACTTCACCTCTACAGTGCTCGGTAGGGTGCTGGGAGGGCAGCCGCTCTCCATGAACCAGGACAGATTACACTGTTGCCCTGTTGGGAGTCACCTTGCCTGGTTTCAGGAGCTGTAACCCCCCATGGCTAAGGCTGAGTAAGTGACCTTTGGACCGTAAGCCAATGAGGAGACAAAGCTTCTCTCCCTGGCAGGAGCGCCGCTTCTGCTCCTTTTTCCATAACTGGCCCCCAATGCTTGATCAGTTAGCCAATGACGGGTAAGATTCCCCAAGGGGGGAATGATCTAAGACAGGCATGATCATGTGGAGGCCCCAGGAAAGGACTTGGGGGGCTACAACAAAAGGGGGTGATGGACCCTCGCCCCTCAGCTTTGACAAAGCCTGAGTCCTCATTATGCCTGTGAGAAGTCTCCTAATTTCTTGGCTATCTTGCCTCCTCTGCCTGACTTAATCCTGAAAAAATGACAGAGGGTGGTGCAGCCCTGTGCTGGAAAGGGAGGGCTCTCCGGGTGATCAGGCCTGAGAAAGAATTCATAAACTCCTGTGAAATGTGCTTTGCTAAGAATGCTCTCAATTAAATGATAAGCATCCAAGCAGGAAATGAGTTTGTTTCCCAAAGTTTTGTAGCCTTTTAGCTGATATACCCTGACTCAGAATAGGCCCTCAGAGTTCTTTGTATGTTACCTATTGTTTGATCCTTACTGCCTGACAATGATTAATGAACTTTACCTGTATTCCTGTGCAATTTAAAAGCCAATAAAAAACCAGTGAAGGCAAGGATCGGGGTGCTCTCCTTTAAGAGAGTGGCCAGGTCGCTCTGAGGCACTCTCCTCTTGAGAGAATAGCCATGCTGTCCCTTTTTCTCCACAGGACTCGGTAGTCCATGTGAATGTCTCATTTCATCCATAATGCCATGGACACTGTGGGCTGGTGTCTGCATCATCGCCCCTTCCATGAAGAGTTTCTGGCTGGCGAGAGAGACAAGAATGTGCCCCTAATAACAGAGAAGCAGATTGATGTGCCCATCACTAGGTTTGGCAGTAAGAAAGAACTAAGATGATTATAAACCTATTCAATCAGAATGTTGTTGGATGTTTGATTTCAGGCAAAGAGTTTGATGTCAACACGATGCAAATTTTTTTTCCAAGTGCTCCAGTATGTGAATGTATTTAGCAGCACACAGCTACCTTGCCCCACCCCTCATTTCTTGCATGTAGACACAACAGAAAGAGGAAGTCACTTGGTTGGGATAACATGTGTAATGGATTTTACAGGGCAGACAACTCCCATTTTGTTTTCTTTTCAATTTCCATCCCTTCTCTTTGTACCAGTTTCAAGAGCTACAATGCTGACATGATAAACAGAACATGCACTTTTGTAAACGTGCCTTCAGCCTTGAGTCCAGATTGAATCTTTGGTCTCAGGGCCACCAGTGATGTGCCTGGCAAAGCACAGGGCAGAAGTTCAATCAACTTAGACATAAGACAGGAATCCTCTGGATGGCATGAAGTAGAATAGCCTGGTACTTACCTCCCAAACCTTCTGGATTCCTGAGTTCAAACCCTACCTTCACCAATTCCCAAATGTGTGGATTTAGACACATTTAGGCACACCCACCAATTCCTTCCATTCATCTGTTTCTTCATCTCTATGATGAATTAATATGAAGAGGATAATATTAGTACCCTCTCTCAGAGTGGCCTTAGCAATGATCAGTAAGTGGCTTTAACAATTTAGCAAGCATTTGAGCTCCTACTGTATGCTGGGTCCATCTCCATAAACATCTTATTAATACTTAATGTTCACAGCAGTCAGCTGAGCTGATGTTATACTTCTCTTTTTTAAAATAAGAGACTGAGACACAGAAAACTGAACTACCTGACTGAGTTCCTTTGGGTGGAGAGAAGGAGCCATTCTATGTCTAGTTCCATCACAATATAGGGGTTGGATATAATCAATAACATTTTCTAATAATCATAAATCCTAATTTTCTTGCTAACATAACACTTGGATTCTTATTTATTTTGAGTGCTGAAAGTTTCTGCCTTTCAAATGTTTTATTTATAGGCAGATCCTATCAATAGGTGAGAATTAGAGAAAACTTAAAAATACATTTGAACAAAAATATCATGGGGGTGAAAACAGTTATTTCTCACAGCATGCTTCCTATGAAGGGCTCTGACAGACAGTGTAGGATTTGCTTGGCAAACTGCTAAGGCTCCAGAAAGGGATTAGAATGTTGACTTCTCCAAGGTTGTTTGCCTAAGATATTAGTTGTCAGAACGCAGATATGTCCTGTGCCTGCCAGAGCTTTTAATTTTTAAAATTTTTATAATCAGAAAAAAATACTGTAATGTACAAATCTGGATGCAAATTGCCTCCTGTTTAATTACATTATGGGTGTAAAACACCCCCAACACTACACATCTCTGCCCCGTACTTCAGAACTGTGCTGCAATCATGTCTCCCGTCTCCAGGTGCCTTGATATTTTGCAGTGGCAACACATGTATAATAGCAATAATTATGAAAGCCACTTTCAACGTGCAGCTTCATTTAAATTCCGGTTTCATGATTCTATATTTGAAATATAATATTCAACCCTGTCAAACTTCCATCAACACCCAAATCTAAGTGGTTCTTCTGTTCACAACCTCAGGAATAAGAAGTGACAAAGTTGTGGCATGCAAAGACAAAGGCTCTGAAAATCAGTGACATGATAGCATTGACAGGTCAGGAGACCTTGAAGTTCCTTTGGCTTTAGTTTGCTCCTCTGTCAGGTGGGGATAATTGAAAGAGACTGCCTTTTCCAAGGATAAATGTGATCTTGCATATGTTAGGTGAAAAAGCTAAGCTGATATATCAAGAAACTCACTATGAGAGTGACTAAAAGAATGAAGGAACTGATTCCTTTTTTCTGTACCGATTCTTGAGGGTAGTCAGACTGCGCTGCTGCACGTAGTCCTTCTGCGGAGTTGCAGATTCCTTGCACTTGTTTCTTTGCCACTTGCAAAGGCAATGTCTTCATTGGCATGGTCAGAGTTGGGTTTCAGGCAAATCCATGTTCTAACTCCCAGGAAGAGAAAAAAGTGACAGGCTCTTATAAACTCAGTTCTGGAAGAGACCCATGTCAGTTCTTTTCACACGCAGTGGCAGGGACAGTCACACAGCACACGCAGCTGTCAGTGGTAAGGGCAGTCTGGCCAGGGAGCCACAGGCCCAGCCATGCCTGTGGCTATAGGAGGGGGAGAGCATATATTTGGTGGATTAATAATGATCTCTGCTCAAGTACGACTGTTAACGAAAGTAAACTAATGTTTGAACTTCTTCCATGATCTAGCTGTGTACACACCTTGTTTCATTATTCAGTAGACCTACAAGGTAGATATTATTATCCCACCTAAGAAAAGAGCACTTCAAAGATGTCCTGCCATTTAGCCAAGTTCAAAGGGTTCATTCATAATGCTGGAGCTGGGATTGGAAATGCATCTATCTGATGCCAAAGCGAGGTGCTCTCCACCACAGCAGGGTTCCAAAAGTGAGGTTTTCATGAGTTCGGTGGACCAGGGGGCAGTCTGCTTAGAATTTTCACATGGCAGCATTCTGCCCTTTCTCAGTGCTTCCTTCATAACTGCACTCCCACCCAAATCCTGTCCGCTGGACCACCACTCAATTTCTACCTCACTGTGAAGACTTAGCTGTCTCTTCTCCCCTCTTTTGTGAGTTCCTCCTGCACTGTAGTTGATATCACAGAATTCAGCAATTATCCTGACTCTTATTTTATATCCCACTTGTGAATAAACCTCGTTCCTCCAGTGGAACTTCTGGCTCCATAAAGACAAAGATCTCTCCTTGATCTGCTGCATCTTCTTCACTCCCTCTCCACCCTTGCCCAGTAAGCACTTTACAAATAGACACACTGAAGTAAACAAAACCCAAGAGAGTGTCAGATGATGGCTTCTTAGACTCAGAAAAACCAGGGTTCTGGCCTTTGTCTTTTCCTTGCCTTTTGAGTGGCAACTGGGTTGGATTTGCTTAAATTTAGATTTTGGCTTCTTAATGTTTTGATCATTTACTTGAGACCTCCTTCTGAAAGTGAAGTGTAGAGTTCAAGCAAAGCCAAAAACTAAGATGGCAGGAGCTAGGAATGTGGCCACTTCAGGTGTCTGGTTTGCATTAATAGTGACTTGCAGCGATGAAACTTCTGGCTTCTCTCCATAGTTGGGTTTATCACCCATGTATGTGAAGATGGTGTGCAGCCACATCACCTCTGTAAAGTAAACTGGGAACAGTGACCAGGATGTTTATGCATTTCAGCAGTAATATACATAATCAATGACCAATACTAGTTTGGCAATCAGATGGTAAACTGGGAAGTTAGGGGAGAAAAGAAAGAAATTTTCCCCCATTGATCTCTTTTAATCAATATGTAGAAAACAGCTGATTTGGACCATTTGGATCCCATAGGAAAATCCCTACCTTGAGGTGCTCTCTCCAGCACATGCTGGGCCCCATAAGCTTAGTCAGTTTCATCGATTGCCCTTTAATTTTTGCTTTTGCTGAGCTTCCGTTAAATCAAGCATTGTGTGTACTCGAAATAGATGTGTGCAGAGGGGAGAGGAGCCCTTTTGTGGCTGTTGAAGACACTTGGGCATAGCTGCTGGGAGCTGGGACTTCTGTTTTCAGGTGAGGTTTAGGAGGAGAGGCCTTCAAACTGGTGTCTCTTTATTTTTCCTGCAAGGCCTCTGCTGCACTCCTGGGTGGCAGGGTCAGCTGTGTGGGCCCTAATGTGGACTGCCTTGCAAAGCAAAGTGCAGCAGTCAGAATCTTGACATGGATTCCTTCTTGGCTTCTAACTCAGTTATTTAAAAAAATGTGCGTGGTTCTTGTTAGACAGGTAGTAAAAATAGCAACTGTGTCACATGTCATTCTTTTAAATTAAGCATTTAAATCACATTTTACATTTCCAAAGCGATCTGGAAGCACCCAGAGTCTTTGCCAGTGGCAATGCCTTGGTAAGCCATGTTTGTGAAAATAAGAAACTCTCCCTTGGCGGGGGAGGTAGGGACTGATTAAACAGGGTTTTAAGATGTTAGTGAACAGGGGTTGGAATCCATTGCCGAGCCTGACCTTTGGTTAGCCCCTGATTTGTAGTGATCCCATTGATGGAACACAATGGCAGAGACTAAACTTGAAAAGTTTTTTTGAGAGATTAAGTGAATCTGGGCATAACTGGAACAAAATGGTCTTAGATTGCTCTGAAAAACCCTACCAATGAGAGAGCCCGCATTTGAGCTAAAATGTAATATTTTCTTAAATGGGTGAATAAAAGCTACTAAAAATGCAGGTGTATCTCTTGAGCTCATGCTAACTACCTCATTAAAAATTGTAGTGTAGAATAGTCACACCCAGAAATACCAGTATCTTTCTCCTTGGACACTAGTATAAAGTCCAGAAACACTGTGAATTATTTTCTATTTATCCCATTATTTTCCATCTAGTTTATAATAATCATTCTCTTACAAGGGGATTATTTCCTTAGTGTACTATTACTCTGGTTCCACTTTTGGTAATTGCTCACATATTCTGGGATAACTTGTAGTTCTCACAATTAAAAATTTCCTAAATTTGTCCAGTGACTCTTTTTTTGCCTGGTGTTAATTAGGTTGCTAAAATTTAAAAAAAAATCTCTTCAACTCATAGTTATTGGTAATTTTAGCCATATAACTGCTTGAATCATTTCTCAAATGATTTTTATAAATTTCATTTTCATAAACTGTCTCACAGAGATGTGTCTGTTCATTCATGTGTTCATTCATTTATTCATTCATTCATTCACTCATTTATTCAACTAGCCAGTTACCATTCATTGGGGCCCTCCAATGGCAAAAATGATTAAAAGACCAGGAGTTGTGACCTTTTCCCTTAAGCCACAAGGCATAGAGCTAGAAATGTGTCCCCTATAGACCTGATTAGTGTCAGACAAGGTTCTGATGATAGATGAGGGTTTGCCTCAGAAAGTAGAAGTGACTAAATATAGAGCATTTCTGCAATTTAAAGCAGCTGATAAGCCAGGCATGGTGGCCTGCCTTGGAAAATGAGAAACTAATAAGACCAGGCTTACGTTCTGGAGAAACCACAGTGCAGATGGGCGCTGAAACATGGGCAGCTGGAGCCCTTTGTAGCTGGCAGCCATCATACTGGACGGCCAATTGTATATCCTCCAAATGACACTATAAGGTCAGTGTTGTCCCCCTTTTATAGATTAGAAAACAGCTTCCTAGAAGTATGCTGCAACCAGTAAACCAAAGAGATGGCACTGGAACATGTGCCTTTTCCAGAACACACTGCTCTTCACGCTGATTGCTCAGATCACAGCAGTGTGGGCAGCGCTGCAGAATTAGGACACAGCAATAAAACAGAGGTGGTACCTTCCTGGTACATTCCTATACGGCTGAACCCTCAGCCCCTTCTAAGCCTTACCACATGGATCAAAGGACACCATCAGATGTGGGATTGTTTGTGACTGGGGATGGGTGGGTGTGAGGTTGGACTGGGGAGAAGCATGTGAGGATTTCACCTGGTTTGTGAATTGCTACCTTTACTGGCTCATTTATTACAGTACGTCCTTTCCTCTCTGGGCTGAGCAGGTGGGGAGAGATACACTGGGGAGAAATATGCTGTGTCTGCCAGGGTAAGAAGCTCATATTTGAATTGGCCACAAACCCACATTGCTTTGTATTCTCAGTTTTGTTCTGAAAATAGGGTGGTGTGCCTTTTATCTGCTACTCTCTTGTTCTAGAATTGTTCCATCAGCCTAAAGGTCACCAGACTGAGACGTCATCTAAGAATAATTCCTGGGGCTTGAGAAACGCAACAATCATTTGATTTGAATGAACCCTGAATATGACAAGACATGCACCCTGACTTCTCCTTTCCTAGGTGGTCCACGGGTTAGGGAGTTGAGGGAGGAGACCGTGTATCAAAGTAGGAAAAATGTGTACCTAAACCTGGGTATGTTTGTGTTTATAGAGGAAATATAGCTGGGCTTATACTCTGGAACCCAGTTTGCTATTTCAAAACCTACTCTTATTGGCTTAAGGCTGTGAAGTAAAGATACTAAATCATAAAGTAGTTTTTACATGTTTATAGATCCATGGCTAGACCCTTAGTAATTAATCCCGATGTTCAACTGCTTAACATTCCTCTAGGATGACTGGCTGGCCAGTAACACTCAAATATCTGGAAAAAAATGCTTCTTTATATGTTAATGTTACAATCATTTTCCTAATCACCTTGCTTAAAATCTGAGTGTCATATATGATGCTTCATTTCCTATTTTTTCTAATATTAAACATGTGGTCTAGTCCTATTTTAATATAGACAACACTTCTTCCTCAACTTCATGAAAGACATAGCTGTCTATTAATAAAAATTTCCTCAGCATTAAGGCAGATTTGGGACAAGCACACTGTGTACAAGAGAGACCCCCTTCCCCCCACAGCATCTGTGGTCACAAGGACAGAGAGAGACCCGCCACTTTCTAGCCTCCTCATACCAAAAAGAGCTTGAGTAATTGACTTCTTGGTATTCTTTTACATTTTCCTAGTTTATTGTTTATTTTTTTAAAAAAACTCTTCTTGGTATTAACATGGATTCTTCCATTAATGTCTTTTTTGGCCTACAGTTAAATGCCTTTTTAAATTTTCAATTTCATTTGACATACAATATTATGTTAGTTTCAGGTGTACAACATCATGATCTGTCACTTACATAGCTTAGGAAGTGGTCACCCTGATAAGTCTGATGTCCGTCTGACATCACACAGAGTTATCACAATACCACTGCCAGCTACAAATACCGTCATGGGGATGCAAGTACAGCATTTATGTCTTTGATCTCCATAGAATGTGAGCTGCTAGATGTTAAACAAAAAGAAAGTTGTGGTTTGCTTTATGTTGCCTGTTCTCCAAATCATAGATTCTTGGCACTAGGAAAGAAAACAGATTCATGGCCATCTGATCTGAGTTTATACATGAGAACATGGAAAACTTAAATAACTTGCTCAATGTTACTCATTCAGAAAACCATTTATGTGGGCATCTGATGAATACTTGTCTTCTAATCCCAGAGATAGGCTTTGCTCCCTTAACACACCACTTCTGCCTATATTCTCAGTTGCAGTGTGGGGAGCATGCAGTGTGACTACAAAGCACCTGCTTGCATGAGGAGGGGTGAGAGATAGGAAGAAAACACTGTATGTACAGAATTACACTCACCTACTATCACCATTCATCTATGGCACAGGTAGGCACAGCCTCCAATACCCAGTTTGTTAATTTGTAAAAAAAAAAAAAAAAAAGGAAGGAGTCAGACTTTCTTAGTTTTCTTTCTGCCATAAATACCAGATGCATAGTAACCCCTCCAGCCATCAAATATTTATTGGATCAGTTCAATGCCAGGCTGGCTAGGTCTTTTGTGAAGCTCAGGGAAAATACTGGTCTATATTAATACATTAGACCACAGATTTACCATTAGGAAAAGTAGGAAGTGAAACCTCAAATATGACACTCAGATGTTAAGCAGGGTGACTAGGAAAATGAGGTGACATTGATAAACTAGGGGGTATTTGGTTCCAGGTATTTGAGTGTTACTGGCAGCTGGAGACTCAAACTTGAGTGATATTGAGCCCAGCCCCAGGGAAGTCAAAATCTACTCCACATTCTCCTAAGTCAGGCTCGTTATGGAAAGAAAAATCTGAATTTGTAAAAAGTCTTATTTACTGAACAGAATAATAAAAATTGGGAGCTGGAAAATGTCTTAATATATGTTATTAGACCAACCCTGGAAATTCAGAGATAAAGCACTGGACATTACCATGTTCTGGCTTTCTGGAAGTCACTCTGCCTCTTGTATCTGAGCCCCAGCCAGAATCTAGATTCCCAGATTCCCAGCCACTCTTCACCTCACCTGGCTTACCGTAAAGTCAGTGAGAAAAATGGTTGAGTAGTTGTTCTGAGAAACTGAGACTCACATGGGAATCTTAGAAAAATGCCCATGCCTGGGCCATGTAGGAACAGTGGGATATGGGCACAGGTAGTTTTAATTTTTAAAATATATTTATTGACTTCCAGCCAAGATGGAGGCATAGGCAGTGGACACATTGTGCTTCCTCATACAATCAAAAGAAGGACAATACCAATTTAAAAACAAAAAACAAGTAGAACTGACAGAAAATGGAACTGTATGGAAGTCTGACAACCAAGGAGTTAAAGAAGAAACATTCATACAGACTGGTAGGAGGAGCAGCAACAGGCAGCTGGGTAGAGAGGACTCCAGCAAGGAGGCAGCTGGCAGAGTGGGTGGTCCCACATTTGTATGTGGATAAGCTGGGAGGAAGAACTGGGGAGCGAGACAGACTGTGAAATGCAGGGTTTCAGTGCAGTGAAACTAAAGCCTCAAAACCTCTGAATGAAAAAAACTGGGAGGGTTGAGGCATTGGGAGAAACTCCCAGCTTCACAGGAGAGTTCATTGGAGAGCCACAAGGTCCTAGAATGTACACATACCCACCCACCCAGGAATCAGCACCAGAAGGGCCCAGTTTGCTTGTGGCTAGTGGAGGAAGTGACGGAAAGCTGTGGAGAGCTGAACAAGTGGCCTTGTTCCCTATTGGACCCCTCCCCAACATACAGCATCACAAAGGAGTGACGTGGGTTGCCCCACCTAGGTAAATACCTAAGGCTCTATCCATTACTACATAACAGGCAAGCTGAGGCAACAAACAAACAAACAATCAAACAAAAAAATACCACCCAAATGAAAGAATACATCAAAGCTCCAGAAAAAATACAACTAAGCAATGAAGAGATAGCCAACCTATCAGTTGCACAGTTCAAAACAGTGGTAATCAGATGCTCACAGAACTGGTTGAGTATAGTCACAAAATAGAGGAAAAAGCGAAGCTATGAAAAGTAAAATAAAGAAAAATGGCCCTGGCTGGCATAGCTCAGTGGATGGAGCATGGGCTGTGAACCAAAGTGTCGCAGGTTTGATTCCCAGTCAGGGTACATGCCCGGGTTGCAGGCCATGACCCCCAGCAACTGCACATTGATGTTTCTCTCTCTATATATATATCTCCCTCCCTTCCCTCTCTAAAAAATAAATAAATAAAATATTTAAAACAAATATTCCACAACCATTAAAAAAAAGAAAAATGTACAGGGAACCAATGGTGATGGGAAGACAACTGGGACTCAAATCAACAGTTTGGATGAGAAGGAAGAAATAAACATTCAACCAGAACATAATGAAGAAACAAGAATTCAAGAAAACGAGGAGAGGCTTAGGAAACTCTAGGACAACTTTAAATGTTCCAGCATCCAAAACATAGGGTGCTAGAAGAAGAAGAGGAAAAGCAAGAAATGGAAAACTTATTTGAAAACCTAATGAAGGAGAACTTCCTCAATCTGACAAAGGAAATAGACTTCTAGGAAGTCCAGGAGGAAGCACACACCTAGGCACATCATAATTACATTAGCCAAGATTAAAGATAAGGAGAGAATCTTAAAAGCAGCAAGAGGAAAGGAGACAGTTACCTACAAAGGAGTTTCCATAAGACTATCAGCTGATTTCTCAAAAAAAAATCTTGCAGTCAGGAAGGGGCTGGAAAGAAATATTCAGAGTCATGAAAGGCAAGGACCTACATCCAAGATTACTCTAGCCAGCAAAGCTATCAGTTAGGATGGGAGGGCAGATAAAGTGCTTCCCAGATAAGGTCAAGTTAAAGGAGTTCATCATCACCAACCCCTTATTTTATGAAATGTTAAAGGGACTTATCTAAGAAAAAGAAGATAAAAATATGAATAGTAAAATGACAACAAACTTACAACTATTAACAACCAAACCTAAAAACAAAAACAAACTAAGCAAACAACTAGAACAGGAACAGAATCATGGGAATGGAGATCACATGGAGGGTTATCAGCGGGGAGGGAGTGGGGGAGAATGAGGGAAAAGTTAAAGGGAATAAGTAGCATAAATGGTAGGAAGAAAATAGACAGGGGGAGGCTAAGAATAGTATAGGAAATATAGAAGCCAAAGAACTTTTATATGTACGACCCATGGACATGAACTAAAGAGGGAAATGCAGGGCAGAGGGGAATAAAAGGAAGGAAATGGGACAATTGTAATAGCATAATCAATAAAATATATTTAAAAAATAAAATAAAATAAAACATATTTATTGATTCCAGAGAGAAAGAGAGGAAGAGAGAGAGAGGGAGAGAAACGTCTATCGATATAGAGAAACATGGATCGTTGCCTCCTGAATTCACCCCAGCCAGAGACCAAACCTGCAACCTAGACATTTATCCTAATCGGGAATCAGACTCACAACCTTTTGTTTCTTGGGATGATGCTCCAATTAACTGAACCACACCAGTTAGACAGTTTTAATTTCATTTAAATTTTTAAAATTCTCACTGGAGGACATTTTTTCATTGTTTTTAGAGAGAGAGGAAGGGAGAGAAAGAAACATCAATGTGACAGAGAAACATCGATTGGTTGTCTCCTGGACATGCCTGTACCTGGGATCATATGCACCTGGACTGGGATCAAACCTACAACCTAGGTATGTGCCCTGACTGGGAATCAAGCCTGCAATCTTTTAGTTACTGGATGATGCTCCAATCAACTGAGCCACACCAGCCAGGGCTAACCTCTTTTTTTTTTTTTCCAAAATAGCACATTTCTTTATTTCAAGATTTGACATATTAGAAGAAAAAAAACACTTGACAACACATTTCAGACAATATACTAGAAATAATAGATACAAGTTTTATTTTTCAAAAAACTTATATACATATTCCCTTTAAGTGCTATGCACTTTCCATTTTTCTAAGGGAGCCTAACCCTTCCCCAGGCCAATAATAGTATGCTGTACATTTCTGTAATAAAAATTATTCATGTGAAACCTCTATGAAGAACAACTGGGCTAGGAGCTGGAAAGGATGTAAGGATGAATAAACATCTCTTGTCCTCTAGTGGCTCCGTTCTGTTTGGAGGAGGGAGATGCTCTTGTGCAAAACATAGGGACACTTGCATTTCAATCCTGCCAATTTATTCCGTAGAACTGAAGCTTTTTATTTTGTTGCTGATCATTTCTTGAAATTGAGTTGGATCTTATTTATATGCCTATTATGTCTCAATTTTAATAGTAGACTCAATTAACGTTTAAAGGATAGCTTATTCTGTTTTCCAAATGGACTTGTTTTCTTCGATTTATTTGTAACATTGAAAAGTTGGATGGCTCTGGCTGAATATATTCTTCCAATTAAACAAGCATAAAAATAAACAAACAAAACCCCGTATCTCTAAACGACGAGGAGCCCAAACCCTGCACATGATTGATGACAAGTGCCAGCTAACTTTACCTGCCTGTCCTACCCCAACTTTGACCATTCTCTTATCATTCATCAGTTCTTTCATCCTTACAGAGAGAGTGTGAGTTGGGATTTGGGGGGCTAAGATGATTGTTTCTTACTTACTTGTAGCACTCTGGCAATTGGGTAAGGGGTAAGCTCCCTTTGGCCATCACCGGTGACCTAACTCACTCCATTCACACTAGTCTTTCTTTTTATCATCCTGCTGCTCTCTGTCTGTTCATTACATTGTGGAGTTTATATAATTTTGTGATTGGCCACTATGGAAAACAAGGTTTAAAAATGTTACTAGTAGGCATGATCTGGAAATAAAATCCTGTGTGACATAAGCATTTGCAATGCTAATTTCATTAGTTTCTGGGTTAATTGAACATCTCAAATTAAATCTACTTTACTTGTATAAGACAAAGCCAGCCTGTGGGCTCAGTGGTAAATCTGTGCTATTCAGAGTTCTTTAATCTTGTAATTCTGCATGTGGTTTGCTGTCCCCGAATGGTGTGGTTTGTGAAGTCAAGAGCAGACCCTCACTCAGAAAAAGCTCTCTGACAAGCCCGTCAGTGATGTCTGAAATTGTACCAGAAAAGATTCTTTACTTTGGTCTTCAAAATCCTGCTATTACAGACCCTGAATAGCCACAGCCATTTTGAGAAAGAAGAACAAAGTTTGAGGAATCATGGTAGCTGGTATCAAACTATACTACAAGGTCATAGTAATCAAAACAGCATGATACTGGCATAAAAAGGACATATAGATTAGTGGAATAGAATAGAGAGCTCAGAAATAAACCCATACCTATATGGTCAATTAATATTCAACTAAAAAGGCAAGAACATATAGTGGGGTAAAGACAGTTTAGTCAATAAATGATGTTGGGAAAATTGGACAGATATGTGCAAGAAAACAAAACTATACCACCTTCTTACACCGTACAGAAGAATACAATGGATTAAAGACTTAAATATTACACTCAAAACCATAAAAGTCCTAGAAGGAAACACAGACAGTAAAACCTCAGACATTTCTTGTTGCAATATTTTTTCTGATATATTGCCTCAGGCAAGGGAAGCAAAAAAATAAAATGAACAAATGGGACTACATCAAATTAAAAAGGTTTGAAATAGCAAAAGAAACCATCAACAAAATGAAAAGACAGCCTTCTGAATGGGAGAACATATTTGCCTATGGTAAGGGGTTAAAATTGAATATTTATAAAGGACTTACAAAACTCAACACCAAAACAAACAAACAAACAAACAAACAACCCAATTAAAAAATGTGCAAATGAATTGAATAGATACTTCTCCAAAGAGGATGTACAGATGGCCCATAGACGTATGAAAAGACTCTCAATGTGACTAATCAACCGAGAAATGCAAATCAAAACCACAAGAAGATACTATCTCATACCTGTCAGAATGGCTATCATTAATAAATCAATAAAAAGTGCTGGTGAGGAGAAAAGGGAACCTTTGTGCACTGTTGGTGGGAATGCAGACTGGTGCAGCCACTGTGGAAAGCAGTATGGAGTTACCTCAAAAAAGAAATGGAGCTGCCTTATGACCCAGTGATTCCACTTCTTGAAATATATCCAAGGAACTCAAACTACTAATTCAAAAGAATATATGGACCTTTATGTCCATAGCAGCCTTATTTAAAATAATAGCCAAGCTATGGAAACAATTCAAGTGCCCATCAGTACATGAGTGGGTAAAAAACTGTGGTACATTTACACAATGGAGTACTACATGGCCATAGAAAGGAAATCTTACCCTTTGTGACAGCATGGATGGACCTGGAGAGCACTATGCTAAGTGAAATAAGCCAGTCAGAGAAAGACAAATATGATATGATCTCACTTATATGTGGAATCTAATGAACAAAATAAACTGACAAAATAGGACCAGACTCATTGATATAGAGAACAGACTGACAGCTGTCAGAGGGGCAGGGGGTCAGAGGCTGAGTGAAAAAGGCAAAGAGATTAAGAAAAAAAGCCTGTTATTAGAATGAAGAACTTCAAGAGCTTTAGTACAGTATTAATAGAAAGTACCATTAAAGAAAAGTAAGGGGAGTTTGTGATGAGGTGAAATATCTGAGTAAAACGACAGTGAGAGGTCTCTGTTTTCTCAGAGAGTTAGCAGCATCTGCTGGAACATGGCTGGGGATAGTTGGGTGGCTAAAGAGGAGATTAGAGAAAACTTTGGGAACCTGGCAACAGGCTCAAAATGCTTAAAAATCAGAATCTTCTGACAAATGCCATAATAAATTTTGAGTCAATTTCAGGACTAAATTAATTTTGAACATTTCTTAAAAAAATGTTTCTGGTGGATCCCCATAACAATCCATTTCGGTTGTATAATCATTTAACTTTTCAAATCAGCCATCTCATTACTTCATTAGGTCCTGTTGCCATCTCTGAGAGGCAAGTGTTCGTGTTTCAAAGCTAAGGAGAGGGAGCCTCAGAGACCTTATGTGACCCATCAGTGGCAAACCTGGGACCAGTGCCTCCTCAGCTGGGGCCAGTGCTTTTCTCATGATTCTGCTCTCGGAGCCACTTCAGGTGCGGTCGTTATTTGCTAACCTCCTTGAACTGCACATGAGGTGGGAGGGAATCAGGACAGGGCCTATGCTGACTCTTGAGTCTGGGCTCCTTAAGGGCCTACAGCAGCAGATCTGTCCTGAGGTTTGACCTGGGCATCAATATAATTTAAAAAACAAAACAAAACAAAAAACAACCATCCTGGGTGATTTTAATGTTCATTCATGGTGTAGAACCACTGGTCTATAGTGATGCTCTTAGAATGCCAGGGATAGCACTAGGTCCGGAGTGTGTGTGCGCGTGTGCCTGCTCACACACACCAGAAGCGCCTGCAGGGCTTTTAAATGCTCTATGCAACCCTCACTTCCCTGTGTCTTCTTTGTTAGGATGTGGTGGGGAGAGGAGGGAGAGAGCGGGAGATAGCAATTGGTGTCAATAATATTCTAAGATGATTTTGTCAACTGTGTGTCTTCTGCATCCCATAAGTAAGTTTTCAGGTTATAGGAATGTGATGGCGAATTCATACGCTGACTAACATTGTTCACATGGCCCCAGCCTTCAACACAGGCCATGGTGCGCGTCATCAGAGTGAGGAGGTGAGGCTGCAGAGAGGAACGGTGCCCGCTGCCACCCACTGCCAGGGCAGGAGGAACTGCACAGCGGCTCTGGGGGCAGGACTAGACTTCACGGCCAGACCTTCAGTAATTCAAGGGAAGTTATTGTTTCTGACAAGTCATTCTGCACACCCTTCAGGAACATTGTCAGGTTCAATCATTCACACAATAGTATTTATTACACGTCCAGTATGTGCCAGACCCCTGGCTAGGTAGACGCTGAAGCAGTAATAGTGAACAACATAAGGGAATGTTAACCTGTGATTCCAGAAAGCTCCAGTGTTTTGTGGAGAGACGGTTTCAGAGGGTACTTGAGTGCTTGTAAATGGCTCACAGAGCATCTCGGTTTCTAGCTGATGGCCCGCTAAGAAAACACTTCTCTGGCTTGCTAGGCCGGTTTGTTGTTTGAGCTCCACACCCGGGAGACTAAGGCTTCAATATGCAGAGAGTTCCCTCTACTGGGCAGATGCATTATTGCATACGAAGGGCCCGGAGCCGTCCAGCTACTAGGTGGGAAGCGAGAGGGGCGTTTAATTTTGTTTTCTTAACATGCAGCGTAGTGTCTGCACATATTGATACTTGGTGCTTCATGAATGTTCCGGTAGAAACTTATAGACAAACATGTTTCTTGCAGCACTATTTAGAATTTATTTAAAAATGAAAATGACAACGAGTAAATAAGGTTATCTCTATGGTATAGCCAGTTAGAGAGTCAATAAAATTATGCTTTCCGGACTTTTAAAATTCATTGTGGAAGAGTATCATATTATGGAAAATATAAAAAGGAAGCTGTTTAAAATTTTATGTAATCAGTGGAAAATAGATACAGAAAATAGTACTGAAGGAAATACTGAAAAAATGTTAACGGGAGACGTGTAATTTCCTGTAGGTCTATTTTTTTCTCTATTGTGAGAAGATACTACTTTTCCAGTCAGAAGAACAGATAACTAAATTCCATGAGATGATCATTCTGCTCGCAGTTTCCAGGCCTTTAGAATTCCCGTAGCAGGTAGGATGAAGAATGCATTGCTTTGGTGGATGTATTAGTCCAGGTCCAGGAACTTCACCTTTACAGTCTGTGTTACAGCTTGTCTTAAGAAATATTTTAATTAAAAAATACATACTCAAATGTAGAGAATTTGAAAAATTCTGCAAAGTATAAACAAGAAAACAAAAGTGGCTGTCAGATAGCCACTATCAAAAATTGTCAATGTATTTTTCTTACATAAATGAAAATGAACTTGTGTGTATATTTATATTCATATATATTACATACAACATAATTGGCCAAATGTAGTATATACAATTATGTACATCTCTTTTTTACTCAATAAACATGTTTTCTGATGATGTTAACATTTACTGAAAATATTTTTTTGCTGATAATGTTGCATTATTACATATTTTCCTTGACAATCTCATGGACTCCCTTGAATTTAAATATTTATCTCTAGCCTAGACTGCTCTTCTCTGCTTAATACCTCAGTATCAACTATCAATTTGACATCTGCTATCATTGGTGTCTCATATGCAATGTGCCCCAGACTGGACACTAACCTCCTTCATTCTTTCCAACTGCATAAGCTGAGTTCCTCTATTAACTAAGTTGCTCCTGATAGAACCTTGGAAGTCATACTTGACAGCTTTACTTCCTGTAGTGGGCTGAATTGTGTCCCACAAATGACATGTTCAAGTCTTCACTCCCAGGACCTGTGAATGGGACCTTTTCTTGGTAATAGGTCCAAGGTAATTTGCTTATGTAACCAGGCTCAGATGAGGTCATAGCAGGTTAGGGTGGCCCTGAATTCAATGCCTGGAGTCATTATAAGGGAAAAGAGAGGGAGACCCAGAACAGACACCCAGGGAAAGGCCACGTGAAGGTGGGGACAGAGAACGGAGTGGTGCAGCTGCAAACCCAGGAGCACCAAAGACTGCCTGGGACCCTCAGCAGTCAGGGAGAGCAGAGACTCTTCCCCAGAACCTTTGCAGGGAGCATCACCCTACTGACACCTTGATCTTATACTTGTGGCCTTCAGAACTGTGAAAGAGTACGTCTGTGCTGTTATTTGAAGCCACCAGGTTTGTGGTAATTTGTTATGGCAGTCCTTGAAAACTGAAACACTTCCCTTCCTTCATGGAAGCCAATAAAACAGGTTTAAATCTCTCCATTCCTACACATGCCCCTAAACCCCCTTATCAGTGACAAAGTCTTTCCCCACCGGGATGCAGGTCCCATCACCTAGGAGGATAGCAAGAAACCCCGAAGACCCCAAGTGATCTCCCGCTGTTCTCTCTCTGGTCACACTGCCTGCCTTCTCCCTGTGTGCTCATTAGGTAACAGCTGGGTGTGGGTGGGGAGAACCTTCTTTCAGTTCTTCAAATGCCTTAGTCCGCTGCTGTCCTTGGGGGCCTTGTGCAAGCTGTTCCTTTCCTCTTACCCTTCCTGGTTAACTCCGAACCCCTACTCATCCCTCGGCTCTCAGAGAGGCCTCCCCGCTCCCTCATATCAGTTACATCCCTGCCGCTGTGCCTCCCTGCAAAATTCCCACTTGTCCTCTGGACCTTACACAGCATGCATGCGCCTCTGCTTTTGTGGCAGTTGGTCGCTGCCCGTCTCCCCACTGCCCCAATGTCCTTGCTCTTTGTCTCTATCACATATCCTACAGCACAGAGGAGATGCTTTGTAATGACATCTGGATGAAGCTTGCTCCCTCAGGCTGCGTCTGGAGCTTATGGGGAGGGCTCACTGGCAGACCACGCTATGATTCACCTTTGGGCTTCAAGGCTCAGAAGGATGCCTGTGCTTAGACGTACTTGATGGGGAGCCAAAGCAAAGCAGGTCAGGTATGAACCATCACAGGAGGTCAGTGGTTTAGGGAGAGGGCTTGGAAACACTGTGCTTGGATTTGAATCCCAGCTCTGCTATTCAAAAGGGGGTGACCAAGGAGAATCATACTGCTCACCAGTGCATTGAGGGTCATAGCGCTTCCCCCCCCCCCCCCCCCCCCCCCCCCCCCCCGGGTTGAAAGGAGTAAATTGGGGGTCTCAGCAGGACATGCTTCTTTCATCCTCAGCATTCTCATTACAATGCTGGTGTTTTCATACCCCAAGGTCTGGGAGGACCCTGAGGAATTCCTAGTAGTGAGTCCCGACGGGCTGTTCCTACCGGAAGTGCACCTTTGGATGGGAACTTTGTCCCACCCACCTGTCGCAGGCCTGCAGTCTCTAGCAGAGGGAGGTTCATCCACTGCTGGGCGCTGGGCTCCCGGTCTCACCCCGACAGCTTGTGTGCTGCAGCCCAGACCCAGAGCCAGCAGGTCCTGCTAAGTCCTCACACCAGAGAGCAGAGACCCTGGGGAGAAGCTGGTGAAGGGGAGAAAATGGGCTTATGGGACAATGGGTTTAGCAGGTGAAAAGGAATGAAATCAGCATTTGAATTTGCAAAGATTTCCTGAAGGAGGAGGAGCCATTCAAAGAATGGTTCTCAGAGTGACAGACACCTGGGGAAATTGCCTGAAAAAATAAACTAGGGCAGGGGTCCCGACCTCCTGTCCCCAGACCAGTTCAGTCCACCACAGCAGGTGAGCTTGAATGTAAAGAGCTTGAATCATCCCCCAACCCTCCCCTGCCCGCCCCCCCCCCCCCCCCCCCCCCCCGCCCCCCGTTTGTCTTCCACAGAACCGGTCCCTGGTGCAAAAAAAGGCTGGGGACTGCTGAACTAGGGGATAGGTGGTAAATAAAAGCCAGCTCTGAGGCAGGCAGGAGACTGCCGGTCCCATCCTTCCTTTTCATATTTCATGTTTGTATTTAAAGCTCCCATTCTGAAGACCCATAAAACAGCAGGCCCCAGCACTCATGACTTCCTGCGGCCCCCTGGAAAGCATTAGGACAATGTTTTCCATTTAACAGGCTATTCAGGGAAGGCAAGATCAATAATTTCTAGGCAGACCTTTTGCAGATGTGAATTTATATGGTCCAAATACTCCTGGTTCCTACCCTGTCTCCTCTTAAAAACAGCCACACAATAATGCTGCATTTTGTAAGATGGGCATTGACGTGCACTTCTCAGTGTGCATGGGACAAAAGGAAGAAATGCTCATGGTACTAGATTTCTTGCAAAGGATCTTTATATGGTGTCAGTTGTATCTAGCTGCCTTTGGCTATTGCAAATAAATCCCATTATGTGACTTACAAATGGAATACCTAATCGAATTATTATTTTTAGGACCCTGGCAAATTAAACAGTACCTAATATGGATAGCTCCAGATGTAATTGAAGCTTGGCTAATTGGTCTGTGATAAACATGCAGCATATAGATCAAGGACCTGGAGACTGAGATATAATCAGAAGATGAGTTTTCCAAAAACGCTGCTCTTTCGTGAGTGGCATTGAATAATTGAATTTATTAGTAGCCAGCCATTGTTCCATAACCTGCAGCCGGGGTTCCTCTTTTCTCTGTCTTTGAATATATTACTGTAATGATGCACCATCTGCTCTTTCTCCTGAGAAATTCACTCAACTTCAGAGAATGCAAATTAGAGAAGAACACAAAGCAAAGGTGTCTGTCATTTTTAACACCCTTCCGCCACACCCCCATTTCTCCCTTAATCCCAATCATACTGTGCATCGTTTGCCTTCCTATCCCTCAGCTTGGAGATGTTGCCTGTCAGTAAGTGGAGATGTTTTCTGTAGGGTGGGGGATGGGCATTCCATTGAGGCTACTGGGGGAAGTAAGAGGAGCATTGCTCCGGGAGTGAAGAGTCTGACCTTCAGTCCTCATTTTATTGAGCAAGTCACCTACCCTTCATTGGTCCTTTCTATTTATCTACTGCTGTGTGACAAATTGTCCCAAATTTAGCAGCTTAAAACACAGAAGTTTATTATCCCACACGACTTCTGAGGGTTCGGAATCTAGGAGCAGCTTTGCTGGTAGGCGCTGGCTCAGGGTCTCTCATTGCCTTTGCCACCAGCCTGCTGAACATTCGAGTCACTAGCCACTGTTTTTAATGGAGGATGATGGAAAGAAGAGGTGTTCAGAACAGGAAGAGGTAACAATCTACTATTACCAGCTATTTCTTCTTCCTTCCAGACCAGCTTAACATGACTGGACTCCATCTATCTGGCAAGCAGCGCGGTAAATGGGAAGCGCCTGGAATTTAGAGTAACACAGCCAGGTGTTAAACTCCTCACTCCTGCACTTACCTTGAGAACTTGACTAGGTTACCTCACATCTCCGAGCCTCCATTCCCTGTCCATTAATTAGGAGAAATGCCTTTTACTGACAGGGTTGTGGTGACAATTAAATGAGATAATTTTTGTCAGGTTCCTGGTGCTCTGCTTTCTCTAGAAGGTGTTTGGTCTGTTAGCCTTCTTCTCCCCCAACCTTGGAAATGGAGTCTAGAGGAAATCCACCAATAACCAAAAAATTAAAGAAATATGCAGGCAGTGAAAACGCTATCAATGACGGCACTAAGCGTACAACTTGCATGATGTTGTTCATTGCAGCATCATCCCATCTTCACATGTCAGAGCTGGGAGGCAACTTGCCTAGTCTGATTTTCATTGTGGTCACCCACAGTGTCCTCTTATCAGGCATCAATGTCTCCTTTGTTTGCTCTGAGGGCCCAGAATGAATACTAGAGGCCTTACCAAGCAAGGGTCCTCTCCCAGCTTCCTCACAATGTCTCGGGTGCTCAGTACTTGCAACTAGATTTTCTCAGTAGTGAGAGTTAGTGTGTGTTTTTGGAAAAAGCACTGGGTTTTAGGTCAGAAGATCTAGATTAGCACCTTGCCCTTGCCATGTGGTTGATGTGTGTTTGTGGAGGAGTCTTGGTCCCTCTCTGATCACGTTTTTATCATCTGTAAAATAGAGGTCCTAAGAATATGCCTAAATATTTATCTCGACAAGGTATCATGAGGACCAAAAGGAATAAGGGGTAGGAAAGGTTTGTAAACTGGAGATGCCACACCATTGCTGTTGCTGCAGTGGTTTACTCTCTCCAAGGAGAAGGCGTCAGACTTTATCACATAGGGTCTGGGATGGTGGAATGCTGGGCACTTTGAAGTCCACTAAGCATGATTTATGGAAGATAATGTTTTTGGCACCTTTTTCAAATTGATGTTACTGATATCATCACATCATGTAGGCAATCATTTGCTTCATGAAAAAGGCAACATTATACTTGGGACAGGGCTTGCTCTGTTACAAACTTAAGCAAGCCAGTGATGATAGCTACCACTTATTGGGCCTTTGAAATATGACGGATGTAGGCACACACTTGAGATACATTATTTCAGAACCAGGGTTGCCATGGGAACAATTCAAGGTGCAGGTGAATGGCGTTCTCTGGGGCTGCACAGTGCACAGCCTGCTTGGCTGTCCACAGAAATGCTGCTCACAAAAACTCTTGGAGGTCTCTTTGCATGGGCTTTGTGAGTAATCTCAGTTACCCCAATTTATGATGCAAAAACATGGGATTTTGGGGAATTAAGTAACATTTTCAAGGTAATAAAGCTAACAAGTAGTAGAGCCAGAATTCTTCAAGTCTGTGCATTTCTCATTATACTATATTTCATGAGTTTAATGGAATTGACAATGTCTTCCAGCAAAAGAACACTAAGAATGTTACAGAACACACAAGGAGGGGGGGCCTGGGACGATATACTATTATTGAAAGAAGGCCCCGGGTCCGTTATGTCCGCCGCCAGAGGAAAGACGTCTCTCGATGCCAGAGACTTGTGAAAAGGAAACGTTTATTTAATGCTATACTAACTTAAAGCAGTGACCCAATGTCTCCACCAAAATCCCAAAGTCCCTTAAAACACCCACAAACAGACACAGTCCTTCCTTCCTTCCCCCTTTGCCCAGTCCAGAGTACCGTATCTCAGGAAAGGAAATAGAAGTCCATGGCTCAGGTAGTCTTCTGGTTCTTCCCAGTTAGAACTCCATCTCGCCTGGGAGACCTCCCTGGGTTCCCGGCACCCTCGGCTGAGTCACCGGGATCTCTCCTAAAACCAGGTGGTGGTTCCCCCTTCTAAAGCTGTGGGGGTCCCCACTCTGCCAGGCCGCGTGGTTCTCTCCCTCAGGGCTGCCGCGTGGTTCTCCCTCTCTCAGGGCTGCAGGAGTCTCCACTCCGTCAAGGCCGCGTGGTTTCTCTTCTCAGGGCTGTGCATGGCTCTCCTTCCTAAAGCAGCAAGGTTCTCCTTCTCTCAGGGCTGTGCATGGCTCTCCTCCTCTGGGCTGCACATGGCTCTCCTCCTAAAGCAGCCTGGTTCTCCCTTCAGGGCTGCTCAAGGTTCTCCTTCTCAAGCAGCATGGTTCTCCCCCAATGGCTGCACATGGTTCTTCTTCTCAGGGTAGCGCATGGCTCACCCTCTCAGGGCTGTGCATGGCTCTCCTCCAATGGCCGTGATCTTCTCTGCACCTCCACAGCCACATGGTTCTCCCCTCCAGGGCTGCCGCGTGGTTCTCCTCCTCAATGGCCGCCAAGTCTGGGTTTTTAAATCCCCGCGGCCAATCTTCCTCTGCAGCCTCATTTCCGACTCCTCCCACACTCGGCTTCACATGCCAGAATTCGTATCTTTCCAGCTTTACTGGGCTGCCATCATGAGTCTGGGCAGGTGTGGCCCCATGTCCTGGAGCCAATCCTCTCTGAGCTCCCACGCAGGCGCTGCAACTCAGGGGACCTGCCCCCCGCCCCCCAGTTACCTCTGGGTGGGGAAGTTACTTCCATTCCCCTGGCTTAGAGCTGATCACAGCTACTTAACATATCTATGCAACCAGCCATAGGCTATAGATATGTTAAATGACCAACCCAGAGGTTAGCTGCAAGGCTGTTGCTATGCAAAACAACTCTCAATGGCCCTGCTCCATTTGTCCCTTCCCCAAACCCACACCCTGGGGTGGGGAATGGAGACATCTTAAAATCTCCTGGACACCTTAAGTTCTGGACCCCATTTCAAATGCCTATTTGGGGCCCCCCCTCTTGGCTGCACCCTGTAACAAGAACACATCTGCAGCTGAACAATTTGGGAAGTTTGGTATTTTGTGGCTTGGACAACATCTGTGTATTGTCTAGATTCAGACATGACTGTAGAGTGGGCTTGTCTTTGTCATGATCCATCATGGTCCCAGACGGCCTTGTCTGCTGCGGATGCTCTGAGGAAGTTTCTCTGTCCGACAGGAGGACCCTGAGGCCGAGCAGTGAGCACCAGGCAAGAAGCCAGTGCTTTGTGCTTCTCGAGGGCAAAGGACTGGAGAGTGCCCCTTCCATGTGGTGAATGCTTTAAGCCTTCGATGTGTAGCCCCAGACTGAAGTTCAATATTTTGTGATGGGAGAAGTGGAAAAGTGTGCAGAGGCCACATGGAGCCACCACACTTGACCTGGTTGAGAGAAAAATTGCTGGTTCTAGATATTTCACAAATAGTCCTATAAAATTTTACTCTAATGAATACGTTTTCTCAAAGTAAAACTGTCTGATCCAGATGGCAGTTCCTTTGACAAGGTGTCATTTCACTTTTATCGACTGATTCAAGGCAGCCAGATGGGGGAAGGGAGCATGAGAGCAGGAGAGACATTTCTGGCCCCACAAACACGGGCTGAGGCCACCCACAGCTGGGAAGGACTTCGCTCCATCCAGGGAATGTGCAGGCGGCTATGGCCAGCCGGATTTCAGAAGGTCAAAACTCTAGGTCACATCCATACAACAAGGTTGAAAACATGGATTTTTGAGCAGAGAAGCACAGCCTGGTAATACATAGTGGATTCTAAAGTGTGGTCATCATGAATGATAAAATATATGTAAAAAAATGTGAGCCATCTGACAAGGGCACACCCTGCTCAGTGCCAGGAGCTGTGGGTGAGACGGTGAGAAATTTTAAAAGACGAGATGGCCAGTAAACTACAGGCTTCATTCATCTGTGGTTTCAGGGAAATTTCAGGGAAATGGAGGCAGAGAGCATCAGCCATAAAAGAAAGGAAGTGGATTAAGCAAAGTCTCAAAATGCTTCCACAATGTGGCAGCCAGACAAGAGTATGTTTAGCCAGAACTATGCTCTAAAATAGTTCTAGTCTGCCCACAGCAGACACCAAATTTTTACTGTCATTGTCAGGATTCACCTGCTCTAAAATATTATTGTAAGGTATTTGAATTTTTAAAATTCAGAACTTTTGAAAGATGACTGGAGATACCTTAGAAAACAGGCAGGTGATAGATTGGGAAAAGATGCTCACAATATTTAAAACTGACAAGGTACTAATAGCTAGAACATAAAGAACATCTAGACAAATCAGTAAGAAAAAGACAGAAAGTTCTAGAAAATGAATGGTTCGAAGACCTGGCAATTCAAAGATGAACAAAACTGAATCAGTTAGCTAATAAGCAGAGGAAGAAAAGATCAACTTCATTAGTACTCATGTCACTGCAAATTAAAATACTGAGATGCTACCAACATGTGTAAGTTTGGCAAAAATGGACAAATTGCACAATATGAAGAGTTGATGAGGATGTGGGAAGGACACAAAGAGTATTTCTAGTGGGAGTGCAAATTGATACAGCAATTTAGAATGTGCTCTGGTGGAACTCACTTAATTTAAGTTGGCATGTGCTGGAAGTCCTGGATATTTTCTCCAGCAAAACTCACAGGCTTATGGAATATTTGTGGAAGTGCAGTAATGTAGCTGTCCATCATTAGTGGGATGGAAACATGAAAGAGGACAATGCCTTCTGTGGAAACTATGCAACATTCCAAGGCAGTGGAGTAGCAATGTATACAATTACATACACAGATAAAGACAAAGTGCTTGGCCCTGGCTGGGTGGCTTGGTTGGAACATTTTTCCCATGCACCAAAAAGTTGAGGATTCGGTGCTCAGTCAGGACAGGCCAGGATGGGTATGGGAGGCAACCAGTCATCTTCTCTCTCTCTCTCTCTCCCGCTCTTTCTCTCCACTTCCTTTCTCTCTCAAATCAATAAATACATCCTTGGGTGAGGATATAAATACATACATACACACATATGTACGTACATACATAAAACTGTGTTTAGTAAAAAACAAAACTAAAAAAAACAAAACTAAACAGTAAATAGCAGAACAAGATATAAAGCATAATACCATTTCTAAATTAAACACATATACAGACAGAACTACATTTTTACAATACCTACAAATTAAAGAGGATGTACCAAATTCATTAGACAGGGTGCCTATAGGAGGAAAGAAGAAAGGACCTTGAGGGCAGTGGTCAGGATGAAAGAGAAAATTAAAATGCAGTAAGGAAGCACGGACCAGGGCCAGGCCCCCTGTCTGTACCTGGGCTGGCTCACTCCCCAGTTTAGGAGGGCAGAAATTATTCACTGAGAGCGACTGCTCACACAGCGTGAGAAATTACCATATTCTTTTCTATCGTCTTCCCTGTAGGTAAGTATACAACAGGCACCATAAGTGGAGATAGAAGAAGCAGGAAGTTTTCTTTAAATGAATACACTTAATCAGGACCACATCTCTCCTTTGTTGGCTATGTATTGTTGACTCCTCCTCAGTGTTCCCATTGCTCTTGTGTTGTGTTACATCTGTCGAGTTAGCATGGTTGCAGAGAATAGTGACTGTTTGGACTGAAATGACTGGGTCATATTTTGCTGTGTATAACATGCACCCACATTTTTGGCCCAAACTTTCAGGAAAAAAAATCTTTTGTTTTAATTTTTTAATTCAATTATTTATTTATATTTAGAAACAAAACCTATTATCCTATTCCAGGGTATTATTTTTGCATATGGGCAATTGATTTCTAGAGTTACATTTTTAACACATAAGCATAAATAAAAGAATTTAAAACATTTATATAGATACAGAAATGGTACTACCCGTGTATAACATGCATCCTTATTTTCCCCTCAAAAATTTGGGCAAAAAGCGTGCATTATACATGGCAAACTATGGTATATAGTGCCCGTATTTACTCTGTGTTAAGAGAGGCTTACTTCTTCCAATGTGTTCTACGAAACATCTGCCATCAGTAAGTTAGCACATAAACAAGAATGGCCTATGGCTATGTATTTGTCCAGCACTGTGGGTCTTTCCTGCCGACGGTCAACTACTGAGGCCATGAGAAGGTCTAGTGCCTTCTAAGTAAGGGGGGGGGGTGTCTAAATGGGAACACAGATTGATCTAATTTAGTCATATTATTGAAGCCAAACATGGTTTGGGCCCTTAAGAATGGTGACTAGCATTTACCAAGGGCCTGCTGTGTAACAGGTGTGGTGCGTATACTAGCTCTAATCCTCACTCAACTCCTATTTGTGTAGACTTTCCCAGGCTCTATTCTACTCTCTGTAGTACAGTAGTGCTTCTGTATTTGTGATTTCATTTTTCCATGGTTTCAGTGACCCGTTGTCAAGCAAAGTCTGAAAACATTAAATGGGAAATTCCAGAAATAAAGAATTCTTTTTTAAAATTACATGTGTTCTGAGTAGTGTGATGAAATCTCATGAGTCCGGCTCCCTCCTGCCCAGGACTCGAACTGTTTTTGTCCAGCATCTCCACACTGTAAACGCTGGATGCTGCACAGCTCCCCACTTGTTAGCTGCCTAGTAGTGCCTGGTTATCAGATGGGCTGAGGAGGTATGGCAGTGTTTGTGTTCAAGCCTTCCTTAGTTTGCTTAACAACAGCCCCAAAGTGCCAGAACAGCAGTGCTGGTGGCTCGGACAAGCCACAGGGAAGCCCCGAGTGCTTCCTGTATGTGGGTAGGTGAGTACAGTATGTTAAGGTATTTTAAGACGGAGGCCATATTTATATAACAGTATTTTAATAATTGTTCTATTTTATTAGTTGTTGTTAATTTCCTACTGTGCTTAGTTTATAAATTAAACTTTATCATAGGTATGCATGAATAGGAAAAAAAAACATAGTATATGAAGAGTTTGGTTCTGTGGTTTCAGGTGTCCTCTGGGGCTCTTGGAAAATATCTCCCCTGGATAAGGAGAGACTGCTATCCTCTCAGGTACTGTAGCTGACTCCAGTCCTCTGGGATTACGTTGTTGAACATGCTCTGCTCCTTATCCCTTTAGTTATTCCTGCATTGTCTACCTCTTGTAGAAGTTAAGACATCCTTGTCTTCTATGTCTTCCATGACCTTCAGGGAATGAGATTAGTGATCAAGTCCTGGGCTTATTTGGGTTAGAGTTGGATTTACCTAATCAACCTTTTAGCGCAGGTCTCAGCAAGGTAGGCAGGTAGTTTAGAGGGAAGAACACTAACTAATCATGTGATCTTAATGGACTTAGTCTCTCAGAGTGCAGCCTACTTCCTAATAAAATTGGAAAATATTAGGTTGGCTAAAAAGTTTTTTTTTTTCAGTAGGATGGCTCTGGTAGTGCTTAGTTGTATTTAACTTCACTTGAAGTTTTGTTAGATTGTATTGTGACAGCTAACCAAATTAGAATTGGTGAACTTTTATGTAGCCATTTTAATACTGAAGATGGAAGAAAATACACATTTTCAACATATTATGCTTCATTATTTCAAGAAAGGCAAAAATGCAACTGAAATGCAAAAAAAAGATTTGTACTGTGACTGATCAAATGTATCAAAAGTGGTTTGTGAAGTTTTGTGCTGGAGACTTCTTGCTGGACGATGCTCCCCAGTCGGTTAGAGCAGTTAAAGTTGACAGCGATCAAACTGAAAACAATCAATGTTATACCATATGGGAGATAGTTGACATACACCAAATATCCAAATTTATGAAGTTATTTGTGAAAAATGTGTCCTTTATTTTACGAAAAAAACTAAATGAACTTTTTGGCCAACCCTGTGAAGGAACTGAGTGAGAATTAGAGCTGATGTATGCACCACACCGGTTTTGTAGTGGGCCCTTGCAAACGATAGTCAGCATTCACTGTGCGGGGCCCAGGCTGTGCTTAACTCTCCACACCATGACTGCATCAGATCCATCTGCCTGGGGTGCCTTTCTTGACAAAATACAAACAATACAACAGCCTAGTCAGTTTTCTTCTTGCCCGCTCTGCTGGTGAGGTTTTCTGTGACTGCTTTGCTCAGCTCCCAGGGAAAGGCTAATGATTACTGTGGGAGGTGGTGTTTGTTCTGCCTGAAGAAACAGTATCACGTACACTTTTTCAAATTGTCAGGTACATCACACTTTAATAGCTTTACCTCTGGGGACAAGATTTCATTGTGATGGAGGAGTTCCCTGCTCCTAATCTCTATGGCTTCTTCAACACCAAGCACTGTCCTTACTTGAAATGGGGTCGGGGGAGGTTGTTGCTTGCCCTCTGGACTGAATTGTAAGACTCACCAAAGGGTTGACCCCCATGATCTAGAATGGAGGGGTAGTACAAAGCTTAGAGATAACACAGCCTAGTGACAAAGGACAAACAGCCACTGGTGTCTTGGCAGCAGAGGTGTGGCTGTCTTCAGCTACATTTACCCAGAGACCATCAATTGAACAATCAGTGCTTTTTTTATTAGATAAAAAGGGTACATAACCTGTATTATGAAAAGAATAATTGATTTGTCTTGTTCTTGCATCTTTTTCATTCCTCACTCTCTCTTTTTCCTGATAAATATGTAATCATTGTTATATGCAAGTTTTATGGAGGGGTGGGTAGAAGTTCATGATTCCCCCCCTTGGTCTGCCTTGAGCCCCCTCTTTGGGGACAGGCCCCTCTCTCCAGTGTTGACGTCCCTCTCCAGCTGGACTGAACAGCTGCCCACAGAGTATGCCTTATCCCTAGCACAGTCCTGTGTTCATCCTGCAGGACAACTCTGAAACAGGAACAAGGACTAAGAGTTACGGTCATGGCGTGCTCACAGACGCACGGTGCTGCTGATGGTGTGCTGCTTTCTCCAGAATGGAATTTCTCCAGTCTGCGTCCCCTTAGCACACGGGGTGGGGGAGTGTGCGGGCCAGGAAGCACGCCAGCTGGCAGTATATGCAATTAGCCCTGAGTTAAATCACCAAGGAAATTTAAAATTTAAATAACTAAAACCAAGGAAACAAAATCTGGAGACAAACTACAGGCAGGTAATTTGCACATCGACGCTATAAGAAATTCACAGGTGATTGTTCTGAGGCATAGTTTCGAGGGTTCACAAGTCCCTTCATAAACCCATCCCCAAGCTTCCTGAGAAGAGACATCCAGCTTCTCAAACTTGCTGACCATGGTAAAATACAGAATTATACGTGAATTGGTCGCCTTCCTTTTTTGTTGTACCAATTGTAGTCAGTCATTAAGTGTCATTGGAAGAAGATGAGTGTGCAATTTAGGAAGATACTTGCATCTAACTACCAGTTTAATTAATACAGAGGGGTTGCAGTGGTAAAAAGGTGTATTTCTTCCTCAATTTGCTTCCTCTTCTCTAAGCTCAGGAGCCTGGGCTTCAGGGTAAGCAGGTGATCCTGAGCAGGCAGAGGTTATGGTGGGCATTACTGTCACATGACATCACTCCATGGCACCCCGCCCCCCCACAGAGGTCCCAGGCTGTCCCTCTGTCCTGGAGATCTGCCTCTGTTTCTATCCCTTTTTGGGTGGGTGGGCCTGATGCTTCTCATCTGTGTGCTTCTCATTCTGATTCTATCTCCTAGGTTTCTGGGTTCACTCACCTTATTTCTTGATTCCCATGTCTTTCTGCTGTGTGTGCATCCACCTTGGTGTGGCCATTGTACGTTCCAGACCGCAGCTTGATGTGAAGTTCAAAGGACTTTGAGGTTCCACCTGGACAGGATATGTCAAACCTGACTGCCACTGAGAACTGCTGGATAGTCCTGGCAGATGAGAGCATATTCTAGAAGGACCGGCCCTGACTCTGGTTTTCGGTAGGTGACGGTCACCACTGTGTTAGGTCACACGCCCCTTCTGTCTCCTCTAGCTTTAGGCTTCCCTGCTGTGGTTCCCCACCAGCTTCTGGACTTTTTCTGATTCATCCTTCTTTCTTTTTTCCTTTAAAGGAGACTTTACTTTTCAGAACAGTTTAGGCCTATAGCAAAACCGAGCAGAAGATACAGAGAATTACGATATACCCCTTACCCCCATATATGTATCTCCTCCTCCATTATCAACATCCCTCACCAGAGTGGTACATTTGTTACAGTAGATGAACCCACATCGACACATCATTATTGCCCCAAGTCCCTAGTTTACATTAGGGTTCACCCTCGGTGTTCATCATTCTATGGATTTGGACAAACGTATAATGATATAGCCACCGTGGCACTGTCACACAGAACAGTTTCACCACTCCCCAGATCTCCTGTTTTCTGCCTATTAAGTCCTCCCTCCCCATAACCCCACTGATCCTTTCACTGTCTCCACAGCTGTGCCTTTTCCAGAATGTCATATAGTTGGAATCATACAGCATGTAGCCTTTTCAGATTGGCTTCTTTACTTATTTAATATGTATTTAAGGTTCTCCTATGTCTTTTCATGGCTTGATGGCTTTTTACTTCTAAGCAATAAATAATATTCTGTTGTCCAGATGTGCCATAGTGTATTCATGCATTCACCTTCTGAAGGGCATCTTGGTTGCTTCTAAGTTGTGGCAGTTATGAATGAAGCTACTATAAACACCTGTGTGCAGGTTTTTGTGTGAACATAAGTTGTTAACTCCTTTGGGTTAGTACCAAACAGTATGATTGCTGGATCATATGGTAAAAGTATGTTTAGTTTTGTAAGAAACTTGCTGCCTTCCAATGTGACTGTACCATTTTGCATTCCCATCAGCAATGAATGGGAATTGCTGTTGCTGTGCATCCTTGTCAGCATTTGGAGTTTAGCTATTCCTGTAGGTGTGTAGGGGTATCTCATTGTTCTGCTTTGCACTGCCCTGATGATGTATCACATGGAGTGTCTCCTCCTATGCTTACCTGGCATCTGTGTATTGAATCATCTTTATGTGTCACATTTTCTGTTTGTCCAGGATCTCAATTGGTATTTGAAAGCCCAATTTCTCTCATTCCATAAGACTAAGCTTAGGCTTTACTACTTCATTAGAACCTTTTCAGACTACCACAGAGGTCAGAGATTTTTATCTTACTCTGGTTTTAAAGTCTTTAGCTTGTGTAATTTATTCAATCTGTGATGAACCTTATCTAATAAATATATAAAATATAAAAATATTAAATGTATATTCTCAGTTTATCTGCATAGTTAAATACATCAATTCAATAAGATAAATAAACAAATATATTAAATATAATCTATATATCTCAAATCCATAATGTGTGCCACTCACTGTTAGATACACAGGGAATACAGAGGTAGATAAAATGGATATATTTGCAATCTATTGACTTTATTGACTTGGGAGAGGCAGTAAATAAGTCAGAAATGAGGTAATGTCACGTAACTACAAATACTATTAAAAATAACAATGGGTATATGATAGAGAGTAACAGAGGATTTAATTCCATATGGGACTTCTCAGAAGAGGTAACATTTTTACTGAAACCTGAAATACAAAAAAAGAATCCCAAATACAAAGACAAGCAAACAAGCAAAAGCAACAAAAGGAAGATCAAAGATCTTGGAGCAGAGAAAACAAATGCAAGGTCCTGAGGTTGGAATGAGTCTGCTGTGTCAAGGACAGGAAAGCATTCTGGTGTGGTTATGGTTGGAGCCCAGTGAGGGAAGGCATAGTGGGTTAAGTGCGGTGAGAGGGCGGGCAGGGACCCGATTATGTAGTACCAGAACAAGAATATTAGAGAGCTTAAAGCAGAGAATCATTGATCTGATCTGTATTTTTAGAAGACCAGTCTATTTTCTGTGTGGAAAGTGGATGTTAGAGGTACAAGAGTGGAAAGGGGAGGCCAGCAGAGTGGCTGCTGTGGTACGTGGTCAAGGTGAAGAATGCAGCTGGCTTGCACTAAGGTAATAGATGGAGAGCAGGTAAGACATTTTCAGATATTTTTTCAGAGATAGGAATAAGAAGATTTAGCGACAAATTAGATGTGAAGAATAATGAAGGAAGCATCAAGGATGACTCCCAGGTGTACAGGGCTTGAGCACCTGAGTGGAGAAGGGTAAGGAGAATCAAGAGTCCTACCTGGCCACTCTAGTGGACATCTGCTCTTCTTTTCAGCTGCTCAACACCACTGAACATTTCTCCTGTGGCTGAGGGTTTCCTCTACTCATGATCCACGTTTCTTTAAGACAGATATCAGAAACTGGCTTTCCCAGTAGCCTTGTGCCTGGGCTGCAGCTTGTGACCCTGGATCCATCAGATACACTGGTGAAACTCCAAACTGGCACCCACTCTGGCCATGGAGCCAGCAGCTTCAAACAGTTTGTAGAGGTGGCAGTAGCAGAAATGTCGGACATAGCATCTGAGTTTAGGGTCAATGACAGGGTCTCTGCTGTCTGTGTCCAGTCATGGTCACAGCAGTATCTCCCTTGAATGGTTCCACAGTATGATCTGGGCCTTGTCTCTCAAGGGCTACTAGTCCTGAAGCCTGGTTCTCTTGCCAGCTACCTCCTACCTCTTCAAAAACCACATCTGCCTAAATTATGAGAATAGGATTTTTCCCCTGTAAGAATCTTGAGTGGCACTGTCATGTTGAATTCAAGACACTTGTTAGACATGTAAAGAGAGATCTCAAATTGGCAATTGGAAATATGAGCCTGGTGTTCAGGGGGGAGGTCAGAACTGGGGTTGTACGTCTGAGAGGTGCTGGCACAGAGAAGGTGTCTAAAGTCACCAGCTGAGAACACTGAGTAGTGATCGAGTTAGAGAAGGGGACTCATCCTGGGCTGTACTGGCCCAGAGCTCAAATGGAGGAGCTGGAGCCCGTGAGGTGTGAGAGGGAACTACCTGCATGTTGGGGCTGTTAGGAGGGAGCGCCAGAGCCAAAGGGCACCTTTCAGGAATGAGGGAAGGTCTGTTGTGTCAAATCTAACCAAGAACCATTGTCTGCTGTTGCTGGCTTTATTTTCAGGCATAGTATTGACAATTCACTGGGCAGTAAGTTAGAGTATGGGGATAGAGCCAGTGAAAGCTGGGTATGAGTCACAGCTCTATGATTGACGAATAACATGGATTTGTGCAAGGTTTGTGGGCTCTCTAAGACTCAGTGTCTACATTTAAAAATGAGAATGATAATGCTTACTTCAGAAACTAGTGAAAAATTGTTATAGACTGAACTGTTTCCCCTGAAAAAAAAATGTGTTGAAGTCTTAGCCCCAGGTACCTGTCTATGGGACCTTATTTGAAAACAGGGTCTGTGTGGATTTGATTGGATTAAGACGTGGTCATTAGCGTGGAGCCTAATGCAATTATAACTGATATCCTCATAAGAAGGAGATTTGGACACAGACACAGACAAGCAGAGCGAATGCCAAGTGAAGTGCAGAGACTCACATACACAGAGAAGGGCTGGCTGAGAGAATGGGCTCCCTCCTGCAAGCCAGGGAATGCCTGGGGCCTCCAGACTGTGGAAGGGGCTGGGAAGGATCAACCCCTGGAAGTTTGAGATTGAGCTGACACCTTGAGTTTGGACCTCTGGCCTTCAGATTAGTGAGGGAATAAGTTTTTTGTTGTTTTAAGTCACCCAGTTTGTAGAAACTGACAAAGATTTTGATACCAGGAAGCTCAAAAATGTGGAAGTGGCTTTGAAATTGGGTAGTAAGTATTGTCTGGCAGGATGTGGAGGCACTTGATGGTAAAAATCTAGATTACCTTGAAGAGATTGTTGGTGGAAATATGGACAGAAAGGGCAATTCTGGCGTGGGCTCAGACAAAAGAGAGAAAAGCTATAGGCAAAGTTTCTATGATCTTAGACAAAATATGTTGACATAATTATGAGTAGAATGTTGCTAGAAATGGGAACATTAAAGTGCTTCTGGTGAGGTCTCAGTGGAAATGAGGAATGTGCTGTTAGACACCAGAAGAAAGATAATCCTTGTTCTAAACTGGCAAAAAAACTTGTCTAAATTATGTTCTATTGTTATGTGGAAATTACAACCTGTAAGTGATGAATCTGGATATTTAGTCGAGGAGGTTTCCAAACAAAATGTGGAAGATGTGGCCTGATTTGTCCTTGCTGCTTAGCATAATGGATGAGAGGAAGAATATAAATTGAAAAAATTCTGCCTCGATACTGTAACAGAAATCCTACCTCAGTTTCCAGCCTGCTGGCCTGCCTTACAAACATTGGACTTGCCAGTTACCACAGTCACGTGAAAGCCAATCTCTTTTTTTTTAAATTGAATTAATTGGGATTACTTTGGCTAACAAAATTATACAGGCTTTTGTGCACAATTCTACAACACATCATCTGTATACTGTATGATGTGTTCACCACTCCAAATCAAGTTTCCATCCATCACAATTTATCCTCCCTTACCCTCCCCCACCTCCTTCCACCATGCCCCCCAAATCACCACATTGTTGTTCATGTCCTTGAGTTCTTTCTCTCCTTTTCTCTTTTTTGCTCAATCCCTCCACCCCCAACCAGCCCCACCCTTCCCAGCAGCTGTCAGCCCACTCTGTTTATGAGTCTGAGTGAAAAATGTGAAGGGATTAAGAAGTACAATTTGGCAGTTACAAAATAGTCATGGGGATGTAAAGTACAGCATAGAGAAAAGAGTCAATAATATTGTAATAACTATGTATGGTGCCAGGTGGGTACTAGACTCATTGAGAGGATCATTTTGTAAGTTATATAAATATTTATCCACTATGTTGTACACCTGAAACCAATATAATATTGAATGTCAACTGTAATTGAAAAAATTTTAAAAAGACAGATTGTTCCTACACTTTTGAAGCTTACATTCTGTAGGGAGAGAGATAATAAAGAAACAATTGCCATAGATTCTTGCTTTTCACAGTAGTTTTATTTGATGAAGTTATTGTGAACATTATACTAATGAATATTGAATCCTTGCTCCTAGGAGAAACACAGGATTAGGTTCCTGCTAGCTTCTGGTCACAGATTTTTGTCAAGAATCATTCCCACCAACAGTGTGTTAGGGTTCCCTTTTTTCCACTTCCTTTCCAGCACATACTGTTTTGTTTGTTGATGTATTAATGATGGCCATTCTGACTGATGCAAAATGATATCTTATTGTGGTTTTAATTTGTATCTCTTTGATGGCTAGTTATGTTGAGCATCTTGTCTTATGTCTATGGGCTCTCTGTATGTCCTTCTTGGAGAAGTGTCTGTCCAGGTCCTTTGCCCATTTTTTAATTGGATTGTTTACCTTTCTGGTGTTGAGTCATATGAGTTTTTTATACAATTTAGAGATTTACACAATGGAATACTGCACAGCAGAAAGAAAGAAGGAATTCCTGCCTTTTGTGATGGTGTGGATGGAACTAGAGAATATTATGCTAAATGAAATAAACCAGTCAGTGAAAGACAAATACCATATGATCTCACTTATAAGAGGAATCTAATGAAAAAAATAAACGAATGAGTAAAATAGAACCAGAGACATGGAAACATAGAACAGACTGACAGTGGCCAGAGGGGAAGGAGAAGGGGGATAATGGTGGAAAGAAGGGGAAGGGACTAGTCAAAGAACATGTATGAATGACCCACAGACATGGATAATGGTGTGGGGATTGATTGTGGGAGTGGGGGTTGGGCTGGGTGGAATGGGGCAAAGGGGGAGAGAAGTGTAACAACTGTAATAGAATAACAATAAAATATGAAGAGTCAATACATAACCTTGTTTTTTGTGTGTTTCTATTTAAAGACACCTTATTTAATTATATTGTTGAGTTTCTAACACTGGAATCATAGCTATTAGTTTCAGAACTCAGCTTAAATGAAACTTATCTAACACATGTATTTTCTCCGTAAGGCACATGATAGTCTTTGTACTCTTAGGAATGCTAGTCAGCACTTAGGACTATACTCAAGGCCCATGTAATACAGTGAAATCACCAACAAAAAGCACAAAAACATTAAAAAATCTGGCAATAAATAGATTATGAAGAGGACAAATTTATGGTATGAGAGCTGAAACAAGAAGGCAGGTGTCTCCTTATTTGACCCCAGTTGGGAAAGTGTGTGTCAGGTGACTCTGGCCTTTCTCTGCTCTCTGCATGTCCTGGGATGGTAGCAAACACTCTATGAGTATTGGTTTTCAGGTTACAGACATATTTTAGTGAGTGTAGAATATAGGAATAAAGAGGATCAGCTGTACACCGTTAGATGTTTAGTTACCATTGTGATTGTGCTGATGATTATGGTGACACAACATTGTTTTCCCAGGGAGTCTGGAGGCTCAGAGAAGCTTTTCTGAGAAAATGACATTAAAGCTGAGACCCAAAGGAGAGTAGGTGTTAGCTGGGCTGAGTGAGGAAGAAGGGAGACCATCTTAGGAAGAAAAAACAGTATATGCAAGGGGCCTGAGATGGGAAGAAGCAGAGCATACATGGTCTGTTCGGAAAAAGCCCAACCATTTTTTTTAAGATTTTATTTATTTTTAAACAGAGGAGAAGGGAGGGAGAAAGAGAGGGAGAGAAATATCAATGTGTGGTTGCCTCTCCCATCCCCCCTACTAGGGACCTGGCCTGCAATCCAGGCACGTGCCCTGACTGGGAATCGAATTGGTGACCCTTTGCTTCACAGTCCAGTGCTCAATCCACTGAGCTACGCCAGCCAGGGCCAATCATTGTTAATATAATGAAAAAGGTTTCAATGAGATCCATGTAGCCTGGCTGCCAAGGAGAGTGGACTGGAATGTGCATGCATGAACAATGATGACTTCACTGCACCAGTCAGTGGGAGCAGTCGATGACATTGAGTCAGCAGGTGTACCATGTAGCCATCATATTCAAAATAACTGAGCAAGTAGAGCAATGAATCTGCATCAAATTTTGCATGAAGCTTGAACATTTCTCTGTGGAAACTATTTGGATGATTCAGAAGGCCGAAGCTATGGGCAAATGGTGATTGGCAGCCTCATCACAACACACCTGCTCATGCATCACATCTGTGCAGAATTTTTTGGTGAAACATCAAATCACCCAGGTGACTCAGGCCCCCTACAGCCCAGATTTGGTGCCTTGTGACTTCTGGCTTTTCCCAAAATTAAAATCACTTTTGAATGAGAAGAGATTTCAGACCATTGGTGAAACTCAGGAAAATACAACGGGGCAGCTGATAATGACTGGGAAAACCGTGAGATCCCAAAATGCCTAATTTGAAGGGGACTGAGGAATCATTGTCCTATGTGTAATGTTTCTTGTATATTTTTAAATAAATGTCTCTATTTTTCATATTACATGGCTGGATATTTTATGGACAGTCCTTGTTGTATTTCTAGGACCCATGACATCCCATTAGCACCTTGACTGGTAGGAGGTAGGGGCCAGATTGTGCAGAACCTTGTGACTCCAATAAAATATATATATTTTAATATGTTTTATTGATTATGCTATTACAGTTGTCCCATTTCCCCTTTCACTCCCCTCTACCCTGTATACCCTCTCCCACATACATTCCCCCCCTTTAGTTCATGTCCATGGGTCATGAGTTCTTCAGTTTCTACATTTCCCAAACAATTCTTGCCCTCTCCCTGTCTATTTTCTACCTACCATCTATGCTACTTATTCTCTATACCTTTTCCCCCCTCTCCTCCTCCCACTTCCCTGTTGCTAACCCTCCATGTGATCTCCATTTTTGTGGTTCTGTTCCTGTTCTTGTTGTTTGCTTAGTTTGTTTTTGTTTTTGTTTTAGGTATGGTAGTTAATAATTGTGAGTTTGCTGTCATTTTACTATACATGTTTTTTTTATCTTTTTTTCTTAGATAAGTCCCTTTAACATTTCATATAATAAGGACTTGGTGATGATGAACTCCTTTAACTTGACCTTATCTGAGAAGCACTTTATCTGCCCTTCCATTCTAAATGAAAGCTTTGCTGGATAGAGCAATCTGGGATGTAGGTCCTTGCCTTTCATGACTTGGAATACTTCTTTCCAGTCCCTTCTTGCCTGCAAGATCTCTTTTGAGAAATCAGCTGACAGTCTGATGGGAACACCTTTGTAGGTTACTGTCTTCTTATCTGTTGCTGCTTCTAGGATTCTCTCTTCATTTTTACCTTGGCTAATGTAATTATGATGTGTCTTGGTGTGCTCCTTCTTGGGTCCAACTTCTTTGGGACTCTCTGAGCTTCCTGGACTTCCTGGAAGTCTATTTCCTTTGCCAGATTGGGGAAGTTCTCCTTTATTATTTGTTCAAATGAGTTTTCTACTTGTTGCTCTTCCTCTTCCCCTTCTGGTACTCCTATAACTTGGATTTTGGAACACTTAACGATGTGCTGGAGGTTCCTAAGCCTCTCCTCATTTTTTTTGAATTCTTATTTCTTCATTCTTTTCTGTTTGGTTGTTTCTTTCTTCCTTCTGGTCCATTCCATTGATTTGAAACCCAGTTTTCTTTCCATCACTATTGGTTCCCTTTGCATTTTTCTTCATTTCACTTATTGCAGCCTTCATTTTTTCATTTAATTTGAGACCAAAATCAACCAACTCTGTGAGCATCCTGATCACCAGTGCTTTGAACTGTGCATCTGATAGGTTGGCTATCTCTCGGTGGCTTAAAAGTTGGCCCCACTGGTTGTGGGCTCTCAATTCTGTTTGAGCGATCTTTTTTCCCCCCTTTGTTCTGGTTGTGCCTGTTAGGTGAGGGGCAGAGCCCTAGGTGTTCACCAGGGCGGGGCACCCCAGTTGCTGGGTTGTGACATTGTACATGGGGGCGGGGTTCGAGAGGGAACAATGGCGCTTGATCCATTTTCTGTCGGACCTCAAACCCTTCTTCTGCTTCCCCCAAGCAAACTGGGCCCCACTGGTGCCAATTCCCATGTGGGTGGGCTTGTGCACCCCGTGGGACTTTCCAAGGACCTCTCCTGTGAGGCTGGGAGTCTCTCTCTGCACCTCAACCCCCACAGGTGTTTTCAATCAGTGCCCTAAGGCTCTATTTCCCAGCACTGTGGTCCTGGGTTGCGCACAGTGCCTTGTTTCACAATCGCTGCCTCGCTGGGTCTGCAGGTTGCCACCCCTTGGCCGGGGTCTGTCAGCTGCCGCTTGTGCTCTCAGGGTCCACCTGCTGCAGTCTTGCGCATCCCAGATGTCTTATGCTCCCGGTTCCAATGCTCTCTGCTCTCCGTGCTTTGACCCACACCTGGCTGCCTGACTCTGCCCCTCCTACCCGTCTGGATGAACGTGTCAATTTTAACTTCTTGGTTGTCTGACTTCCATTCAGATTCATTTTTTGTCAGTTCTCATTGTTATTCTGTTTCTAAATTGTTGTTGTTCCTATCTTGGTTGTGCAAGGAGGCACAGTGTGTCTACCTATGCCTCCATCTTGGACAGAAGTCCCAAAGTATAAAATATATTTTTTAAAGTGTTTTTTTTCAATTGTAGTTTACATTCAATATTATTTTAGAATAGTTGTAGGTATACAGCATAGTGTTTAGACAACCATATACTTTACATAGTGTTCTTCCCAATGTCTATAGTATACACCTGGCACCATATAACACCTGTTATAATATTATTGACTATATTCCCTCCACTAAAGGATTTTTTATCTTTATCTTAAAAGCAATGGCTATACAAGCTAATGGGGGATATAGATTTGTGTTTTATCAAGGTCACTGTTTCTGGTTCAATATAAAGAGAGGACTAGAGCTGGGCTGAGAAAGATGTGGGGAGGCCAGTTACAAGCTTGTTTCAATAGTCACTCCAGAGGGCATGCTCACTGGGGAAGGAACAAGTTTTTGGCAGACAAGTCCTGTTTTTGTTCTGGGCTTAGAGTATCTGTGAGATATTGTGGTAGATGAGGGAATGCGTTACCAGGGTTACCCTTCAGTGAGGATGTGCTTCCAGCTGGGAGAAGGGCAGCTGGCAGAGAGTTGTCCACTGTTCACACATTCAGGTGCATTGGGGAGGTGGGACACTAATGGACAGTGCTTATTCTGGAGCCCTCTGCTGAGATGATGGAGCAGAACTTGAATGTAGTTGGACTTCTTCCTTAGATCAGGCTTCCCTCCTCAGAGGTTAGATCTCTAAAAATATATTACACTCAGCTCTATCTCAGGGTGTGTTTCCATAGATTCCAACCTGCAGTGGATAACCAAGTGGACATGTCAAGGCAGATACACAGATGGGACGTAGAGATGCATATTCCCAAGTGGTCAAGATATGGATGGTGAGTGATCGATTTTGTGTAGAAGAAATAATGAAGAAGAAAAGGAGTCCCAGAACTGAGTCTTGACAAACTCCAAGTTTTAAATGCAAAACAGGGAAGGCTAAACTAGATGACTCTTCAGAGAGGACAGAGGTTACTCAGGAGTGGGACATATCAGAAAAGACAAGAGTATAAAGGGGTTACACCATAAAGTGCTGCTGAGAGGCTAGGTAAGCTGAGGTCATTGGCTGCCTTCACTCAGTAGTCTTGTGAGCTATTGAGAGCAGAAGCAAGGTTTCAGTGGGCTGTGGAGTGAATGATAAATGAGGAAATTGAGACAGTGAATGTAGATACATAATTCTTTTCAGAAATGTGGCCAAGAAAAGTAGAGAAGAGATAGAGCTGTAATTAAAAGGTGGAAATAGCCCTGGCTGGCGTAGCTCAGTGGATTGAGCGCGGGCTGGGAACCAAAGTGTCCCAGGTTCGATTCCCAGCCAGGGTACATTCCTGGGTTGCAGGCCAGAACCCCCGGCAACCGCACATTGAATCTCTCTCTCTCTCTCTCTCTCTCTCTCTCCCCCTCCCTCCCTTCCCTCCCTAAAAATAAATAAATAAAATCTTAAAAAAAAAAAGGTGGAAATAAGGTGGAAATAAGGTGGCAAACAGAGTTGGGCATATTTGAATGACCAGCAGGGCAGCAGGCAGAGACAAGTTAGAAGATAGAAGAGAGGAGATAATTGACAAGATATGGTTTATCAGGAAATGGGCTAAGAACATATGCAGGGATCTGATGTTCACTAGGAAGAAGGAAGCCGGATTTAACAGGAAGTGAGAGGATGGGGTACAGATGTAGGTAGGTTATATGTCTGAAGTAGGTGATGGGGAGTTGAGAACTCTTCTTGATGGCTTCCCAGTTTCTCTGTGAGGTTGGGAGAGGCAGTCCACTGAGACTGAGGGAGCTTTCTGTGTGTGCGAGTGTGTGTGTGGGGTGTGGTTTCGTTGAAGAGAATGCATAAGGTTTGATGCGGTCACCACGGGGAGTGGGAAAACGAGCCGACTAAAGCCCTGCAGCAGGGTTGCACAGCAGTGGGGTGCTGACAGCCCAGGTGAAATTATGAATGCTAGCTGGGTTATACCAATGAGGTATCTTTTGGGCATTTTTAAATTTAGGGGAACCACTGAAAATGCCAGTGTATTTTTCCTCCTAATGATTTTAGAGATGAAAGTGCTTTGTCATAATAGACATTGATGTTCCTAAATATACCTGAGTTCAACCCACATCCTTTCACCCTAGGATACCCCTTCTTCCTGGTCTTCAGATATTTGTTTGATAAATTCTCATAATAACTATATAACCTTTTTGTAGAGTAAGTTACAGTCTATGAAAAATGTTGATATTACCCATTGTCATTAAATCTTCTAACATCTTCTGTGGTAGCTAATGTCCTCATTTGAGGAAAACAAGTGTTAGCAGAGTTATGGGAATGGTACGTGGTCACATGCCAGACCAGGGACACAGGCTCAAGTCTTCTCTGTTCGAAGTATGAGGCTTTACACTGGTCCATCTTACTGCATCTCAGGCACAAACTGCATTTGGGCTCATCTTTACTGATGTATTTAATTAGTTAAAAAATTTAATTTTTTTCATTTTGTCTCATTTGTTTAACATTTTCCCCTGAGTTTGAATTTATGATCCATTATAGTAAATTCTCTTTCCTTGGCATCCTGAGCAATGACAGGCTTGGAAGAATAAAGGAAGTAATTGCCTTAAAACAGTTAGTGAATGATAAGCCTTTGTCCAGGAAGTCGTTCTTGTCTGTGCTTTGCCTGAGTTATGACTGTCGTAATGTGGTAACTGGCACAACTTCAACGGCCATAACATCTCTTCAGTGACAGCTGCCTGAAAAGTACTTAACATTTTAAATGCTTGATGCAGCAAAATAAGACTGTGGGGAAGGGAATTTATATGAATGCCTGTCTCTGCAGGTAAGAGGAATATTCTTGTGCCACTGAAGCTTCGAGAATAGTTTAAGTTACTGTAGAGACAACAAAGAATTTTAAATAGGATGACTTGAAACTGGTGATTTGCAACAAGTCATATATTTCAAAAACAATTTTTCAAGTCAGTCATTTGAAGTTTGTTTCAAAACACAACCAGCCTTAGCAGAGCAGTTATTCAATACACAAGTAAGTGTATGTACATGTCAATTACTGTGATTGACATTGGAAGTAAAAGGGAAATAAGGCACCAGCTCCATTGTCAGGGGCAGAGTCTGGGAGTGGGCAGACAAACAGATAATCATAATGTTAGTTATAATTATAACATTAGTGTGAAGATAAGAGCCAATAGAATTATCTGTCCCATATATCCCTCTATGTGTAATCTGGAAGGATATGTTATTAAATAAAAACACAAATATAAAAAAAACCCTTAAACTGGTTTCCTCTAGGGTTTATTGGGGAGGTCTTTGCTTTTACTCTATTTTGAGAAAATCATTATTTAAATAATGCTATATTTCAATCATGTCAAGTAGGACAAATATATGATTCTACCTACATGAGATGCCTAGATCAGTCAAACCCATAGGTACAGAAAGTAGAATGGTGGTTGGCAGGGGCCACAGGGAGAGGAAAATGGATTTTTTGTTTGTTTGTTAAATAAGTTGAACAGACTTTCAGTTCTATAAGATGAAAATAGGTTTTTTTATTGTTTATTGGCCATTTAATGTTTTTCATAGAGAAATATCTGTTCATATTTTTGCCCCATTTTAGTTTTATTTTCAAATTTATTTTTAATTACAGATTACATTCAATATTATTTTGTATCCGTTTCATGTGTACAGCATAAAATAGATACACAGAGCACAGAGTATTTAGAAAATCTAAATTTCTAAATACTGTTGTCCAGTGAGAGCAACCTGGCCTCACACAATGCTGAAGCACATTGAAGACACAGAAGCCAGCTTGGTGGGGCTCACTGTAACATCTGGTGCAATTTGAGCAATAAACTAAATAATGACAATGGGTTATTATTCATCAAATTAACAATATCCATGAGTTCTTACTGTTCTAAAAAATACTCAGATTTTTACCCAGTTTGTGGTTTGCCTTTTTACTTTCCTTGTGGTACTTGCAATTCTAGTTTTAATGTGGTAATTTTTTTTTATCAAACTTGTGCTTTGCAGTTATATTTTTATGACATAGTTACAAAATCATTTTTTTCCAGAGAACATAAAATACTTTTTATTAGGTCTCTAATAAATCAATACTATTTTTTGTGTATTATGTGAAGAAGGGCATCTCATTATGTCTTTGCCAGGTGGATAATCACGTGTCCCAATATAATGCTACCACTCTGATAAAAGCTTTATTTTCTAGACTCTTTACTTGGATTTATTGACATATTTGTCTATCAATTACTATACATTTTTATTAAGACTTAATACCTAGTCAGTCAAATCCTATCAACATAATTCTTCCTTAATATTACCTCCTGGCTCTTTTAGCCCATTAACCTCTGTCATAAGAATTCAAGTTTCCTGTTAAGTTCCCTGAAAATTTTGAGGGGGAGTTTAATTGGAATTGCATTGAATTTATAGATTTCAATTATCATAGTGTTCAAATCTTTTCATCCATTATCTTGGAATATCTTTCCATTTATTTGTTTTATTATATTTATTAAATCTGTAATTTCCCCCCTAAATATTTGGTACATCTTTTGTTAGGTAGTTGCAGTGTGCTATGTGAGAAACTTGCCACACTGTCCTACAAGTAAGGAGCTGAACAAACTGAAAAATCAACAACTATTCTTAGATGCATTAGACAGTGAAGTAGCAGGGCAAATGCTGCCTTCTCCCCCCCCAAATTGGGGAGGCTGACAGGACACTCCAGAAAAATTGCAACTTACCCGAGCCCAAACCCACAAGCATCTACCTCCCCAGGAATCTGCACCAGCTTAGGAAACCTGAACTGGACTAGACAAACTGTTGGAGCCTTAGTGTGGACAAGTCTGAGAGTCAAAAACTCCAGGGACCTGCTCATGGGGGCCCCCGCCCTTTTGTGAGTTTCACCTCCTGAGGTCTCTACCAGGTTCCCCCAGTCCATATTACAGAAAAATCCCCTCATGCTTCCTGTGGTGGAGAAAAGGAGGAACCATTTTGAGTTGTGCCAGAGTGTCCTGTTCCCAGCAAGATTTGCCATCAGGAGAAAGTATTTAAACCACAGCAGAAGCTGCTAGAGTTTTCTCAGAGCCTAAGGGACCTGGGGGAAGGGAAACACCCAACTCCAGCCTCCTCCAACCTCCCTGAGCCTCCCTGAGCCTGCCCCCTGGGACAATCAAATAGCTAGTGCCAGCCCACTGCAGTCATTCTGTCCCATGCGTGGGAAGGGGCTGAGAAGCTCATGTGCAGTTCACAGGTCAGGGATACTGGACACTGTCTCATTAAATAGATTTCTATGTGTCTCTATTAGTTGAAAATTGCCTGGCTGCCTGAAGACACACTGCCCCAGGGCCTTAAACATATGGGCTCAACCTTTTAAATAAAAGAAGCCCAGAGGCAGTTGCTCTTATTTTAATGACTCAAAATGTCAAGGTTGAGGTCTTTGCAACCTTGGAGCTTCAGCTAAAGTGTCGATTCTGTGCAGCTGGAAGCAGGAAGTGCACAAGGACAAACAGGGATAGCTCCCACCCAACATATTTTCTTCACATATAATTGGCAACATCAAGATTTGAGGGAAGCTAGAAAATGGAGTTTTTCAGTCAGATGTATTGTCAACCTGAGCAAAATCAGAGTTCTCTTACTGGTACTAGTATTCACAGAAACATTTTCACTTTTTTTAAAAAATAGAATTTTATTATTTTTTAAAGATTTTATTTATTCATTTTTAGACAGAGGGGAAGATAAGGAGAAAGACAGGGAGAGAAACATCAATGTGTGGTTGCCTCTTGTGCACCCCCTACTGGGGGCCTGGTCAGCAACCCAGGCATGTGCCCTGACTGGGAATCTAACTGGTGACCCTTTGGTTCTCAGCTCATGCTCAATCCACTGAGCTACACCAGCCAGGGCCATTTTCACTTTTTAAGTTAAAGTGTTATTTATATGCAGGAGCCTGGATTTAAATCTAAGGACAGTAGGAAGCCACTGTTGAATTTTAAGCACGGGACTGATGTGATAAAATTCATGCTGGAAAATTTACTCTGTATTCTCTCCAGAGAATGGATTGTAAGGAACCTGCAAGGAAGAAAAGAGTCCTGTTATGTGGCCACTGCATGATCCAGGCTCATGTTCATGGTCATTGGGATAGGTGATGGCAGAGCAGATAGAATTTGGACAGATTTAGTATATATGCTGGAGTCCACATGATTTGCTCTTGGATGTTCGTTTTCAACTATTTCTATTTCTTGGATGTGATGCTCTCTGGAATCAGATGTTCAGAAAAAAATCACTGTAATTTGGTAATTTCTTTGTATACATACACTGCTAATTTGGCAAAGTTGTTATTTTTTTTCTCATTTTCCACTCATGTGCATAAGTGTGATTCACAAGCTGTAGGGTATAATTACTTTTCTAGATTAGAGAAGAATGAAGTGATATTCTGTTTATTAAAAGAATTTTAAACATGCTTCTATAGTGTGCCTTTCATATTAGAATTTAGACACAAGTTAAGAAAACTGGATGGAGATCTTTCCTCAGGAGTTTTGGAAAGGTCTTGGCCTTTTGAATCTCTTCCATGAATTGCTTAACTGCAATTAACAAAGTTCCTTAAAAAATTATTTTACAGAGAGGGGAGAAGAGGGAGAAAAAGAGGGAGAGAAACACTGATGAGAGAGAGAAACATCAATTGGTTGCCTTCTGCCTTCTGCAAGTGCCCTTCTGCAGAGCACAGAGCCTGCAATCCATGCATGTGCCCCGACTGGGAATTGAACCAACGGCCTTTTGGTTTGCAGGATGACTCGAAACCAACCAAGCCACGCCTTCCAGGACTAAATAAGTTCTTTAAAAAATTATTTTTTGTGTGCTAGCCTTCCTGAGAGGAGTGGTATAGTAAAGCCCCCACACTGTATACATTTCTTTATTAATTTATTTTCCCTTTTAAATTATTGTTGTTGGCATATTTGAGAAGTGGGTATTTGCAACAATCAGTTTCAATAACTTGAAGTCCTTACTAGGTGAGAAGGGACTAATTCTGTTTTAGGGAAGACAGAGATTAACGAACAGAATGAACGCCATGGGTCCACTGAAAGGTGGCCTCGAGTCCTGGGGGCCCTGGCCACCAGATCTGTGTCTGAGGTACAGCAGGAGCACATGCCGCAAAACAGGGGTAGACTATGTCAAAAAGTATATAAATAAAAATGCAGAGCCATGACTGCACTTTTTTTTTAAAGATTTTATTTATTTAGTTTTAGAGTGGGAAGGGAGGGAGAGAGAGAGAGAGAAACATCAATGTGTGGTTGCTGGGGGTTATGGCCTGCAACCCAGGCATGTACCCTGGCTGGGAATTGAACTTGCAACACTTTGGTTCACAGCCCGCACTCAATCCACTGAGCTACACCAGCCAGGGCTCATGACTGCACTTTTAAAAAAGGCAAATAAACTTGGAACCATGAAGGACATCATAGGTACACTTGGGCCACGCATTTGGGTCTGGACTTCCTGAAACCAGGAGGAACTAAGGTTGCAGTCAGTTGCTCAGTTCCTGTTGTCAGGAGAGAAGACACCCTGTTTGGGCCTAAGAAGGGCTGACTCCAGAACTGGGGAGTCTGGGTCCCTGTGCATCTGCTCCGTAGCTCCCACTGACCCTGAGGTGCCTTCTGGATAAACAAACAAAAAAGGAGTGTCATGCTTGAAGTGTCCTTTAGGGACACACAGCAGTGGGGCAAAGAAGGGGTTATGTCACCAATGGACTTGGGCAAGAGATCATGTCGGAACCCAAATGTGCAAATAAAAATACTTACCCTTTGCAACAGCATGGATGGACCTGGAGATTATTATGCTAAGTGCGATAAGCCAGTCAGAGAAAGACAAATACCATGTAATTTCACTTATATGTGGAATCTAATGAACAAAATAACCTAACAAATAGAATAGAAACAGACTCATAGATGGAGAACAGACTGACAGCTGTCAGAGGGGAGGGAAGTTGAGTGGCTGGGTGAAAAAGGCGAAGAGATTAAATAAAAACTCACAGACACAGACAACAGTATGGTGATTACCAGAGGGAAGCGGGGTGCAGGAAGGTAAAGGGGAGATAAATGGTGATGGAAAGAGACTTGGCTTGGGTTACTGAACACACGATGCAGTATACAGATGAAGTGTTACAGAATTGTATGCCTGAAACTTATATAATTTTATTAACCAATGTCACTCCAATGAGTTCAATGAAAAAAAGTGATGGCATGCTGTAAATAATCATTGTTGAAAGTCAAGTACCCTAGCAGTTTCCCAAACTAGAATATCTTGCACATTTTCCCACAGGATGTTAATAGGTATTTTGGAAAACAAATGTTCTGTGATTGGTCATGAAGTGTTGTGTTAAACATTTTTAAACAGGCTCCTTTCGAGCCTTCGAGTCTTCTTTCTGGGGCCATGTGAACAGATTCAAGGCAGATCTCCGGGCTGTTACTCCTAACTGTTTGTACAGCATAGCCTTGAAAAGTCCACATTCTCCCAAATCATCCAGAGTGTCCCCCAGAGATGTCTGAATGGTTCTGGAGAGCCTCCTAGTGACTCTAATATTGGGCCCCACATCACTGTCGCCCTTGTCAGACTTGGCAGTACCTTCTAGTCTTTCACTGCATACTGGCCCTGCTTCTGCTCTTTCTTGCCAGGCATGAGAACTTTTGCTAGGAGCTGCTTTCCTTCCACTCTCTCCTTGCAGGAACTGCTGGGCATTGCCATTGATGCACTGGAAATTTTAGTTTGCTAAGCTGTTTGCTGCTTGCTTATCAGTGATGAAGTGAATGGAGACAAGTGCCAACCTTTTATAGACTTTTCACTCTCTTAGCAGGCATGTATTACTGGTGAGGCTAAGGTTATTGGACCTTAAAGCCTGGCATTTTGGCTCCACTTCTTGTACTGAAGAAGTTGGAGCCCTGGGCTTGGTGGCTCAGAATAGGCTCAAGGTGTTCATCCACTGGGTAACTGGGTAAGAGGACGTACCCACTTTTTTCGGCTATTTGAGATGCACAGAAGAAGTGAAAAGCTAAGGCACATACTCCAGAATAGCTCATGAGAAAAACCCTGCATTTTGTGGGGCAGGATGTAGATTGCCTGCCCAGCTATTGCTTTCCATTTGTCCATGGTACAAACCTATGGGAAACCCATGAAACTAGTACCTCATTTCAAATCATGAGCATCTAATATTAACGATAAAGGAAAAATGCAAACCAGTGGGGAAGGAATATAATTTTCTAAGTGAGTGATTGGGAAAACTGACTCTGTAACAAAATCTGCCTTCTAACATTGTACTGTACACTAAAGTAGATGAAGGAGATCACTGTGGGAGAGCTGTAAAGTATATAATACTGTCATCAGAGTACATAAGTAGTCCAACAGCTGTGGGACTAATCTCATTACAAATTTGGGACAATTACTTTATTTCTCAGACTCTTATTTTACTCATTTAAAAAATGAGTAAATGGGAAAAATAATAGTGTCTGTTTTGTAGATTTTTTCTAAAGATTAAATTGGGCAATGGCATATGCAAAGCACTCAATAAATGTTTCCTATTCTTAGCATTAATGTTCAAAATGTCATTTGAAATTCTCTGTTGGTTTTTAAACCATTTTTCTTTGCATAATTATTATTTTGAGTGGTAGCTCTAGGGATTATTAAAATATAATTCTTTGGTTTTCATAGTTTACTCAGAATGAATATAGTACCAATTCACATAAAGTATAGAAACCTTGCAAGTGTAAGGCCCACTTATCCTTGTTGCCACGTCCTTTATGCTGTTTTACTACGTATCAGATCTACATAGAGCCAATAAGATGACATTATGATGATATAAGAAAGGGGATGTGTACAGCACGGTGACTACAATTTCTTTAAGAGATATAAAATGGTGACATTAAGATAATCTAAAACCAACAAGATGATATCTTGCTGTAAATAGTCATATGTACTTGAAAGAAATTGACAGGAAAATAGTCTTTTCTACTTGAGCAGAGAGTTACACTTTGGATGCTTTTCACTTCTTTGTGGTGACCACTATTTCCATCTGGTATCATTTGCCTTCATCAAAGAACAACCAGTAACATTTCTTGTGACAGGTCTGCTTAACTTACCTTTCATATCCCACTTATTATGTATATTCTTACATTAAAAAAATTTTTAAGTCCTTACCTGAGGGTTTTTAAAAATTGATTTTAGAGACAGGAGAAGGGGAGAGAGAGAGAGAGACAGAAAGAGATTGATTTGTTGCCTCCTGTACTCACCCCGACTGGGGACCAACCCCCACAACCTAGGTATGTGTCCCAACCAGGAATCGAACCCACAACCTTTTTTTGTATGTGATGATACTACAGCCCGCTGAACAACCTGGCAAGGGCTCTTACATGTGTGTGTGTGTGTGTGTGTGTGTGTGTAAACATTAATCCACTTGATTATGGAGCCTGGTGGGAGATCCTGCTTGGGGTATGATATTGTGTTACTTGGGTAGATTCTGCATCTACCAAGGACTGAATCAACAAAACCTGATGATATATAGGATGGTGGGGTGAGTAAGGGAGGGAGAAAGGAGGCCAAGATGATCCCCAGTTTTCTTGCGTGGTCAATAAGGGCGAGTACAGTACCATTTAATGAAAGAGGTGGGAAATTGGGGTGAGGTGAGGAGATCATTTTTGCACATGTGGTAGTGCCATGTCTAGGTAGTGCACCTCTGTCCTGGAGGCTGAGGGACACACAGGTCTGGAGTTCAGAAGGGAGGTCTGCACTAGGGATTAGAATGACATGTGACATCAGCAAATGGGTGATAAGTGAAGCAATGAGATTGCTCACATTCATTCAAGGAAAATATACAGAATGAAGAGAATCACCCTCATGGCATCAGTCAGCATCCTCAGTTTCAGCAGGGTGGCAGGGAGCAGCCAGATTTCAGGGAGGAGCAGTGAATGGAAGGTGAAAATGAAAGAGTAGAGGAAACTTTTTCTAGAAGATGGATTGCAAAGGGGGAAGGCTGAGGAGTTTTTATTTTTTCCTTCACTATGTGTGAGATATGTTGGGGCCTGCCATGCCTGTTCTCAGGAAGCTGTAACCCCCCGTGACTTAGGCTGAGTGAGAGACCTCCAAACCAAGACCCATTAAAGAGACAAAACTTATTTCCCTGGCATGAACGCTGCCTGTTCTGTACCTGGCCTACAATGCTTGATCAATTAGCCAATGACGGGTAAGATTTCCCAAGGACGGAATCGCCTAAGACAGGCATGATCATGTGGAGGCCTCAGGGAAGAGACTCAGGGCTGTGGAAATGAAGGGGTAATGGACATCGACCCCTGCCTCCTTGGCTTTGTCAAAGCCTGAGTCCTTGTTCTTAGATGTGAGAAATCCAAGTCTCCTGGTCACCTTTGTCTCCTCTGCCTGACTCAGGCCTGCAGAAATAACAGGGGCGGTACAGCCCAGACCAGAGTCGGCGGACCCCTGGGGTAATCAGGCCTGAGACATAGACTATGCAAAATCCAGTGAGATCTGCTTGCTGGAGGATGCTATTGAATTAAAATATGAAGTCATGGACAGGAAATGAAACTAGCCTTTTAGGTCCTGTAGTCTTTTAAGCGATAAAACGCAAACTCTCTGCCCAGAATCCCAGCAAAAGTTCTGTCAGCACCTTTGAAAATTACCTACTTGTTTGATCTTCCCTGCCAGACTGGAATCCACAAACTGTGTCTGTATTCTTAATAAAGCCTACTCAGGCAGGGGCTTGGCATGCTCTCCCCTAGAGAGGGTGCCCATGGCGCTCTCCACTAGAGAGAGTGGCTGTTTCATCCCTATTTCCCCACAGGACTCGGTTGTCCCTGTGTATGTTTTTCTCATGTTTCATCGAGCCATCCACAGTGTTCCGCGGTCACTGCAGGCCGGTGGCTGCATCAGAGATCCGAGCACAGTTTTTTCGTGTAGATAGGAAGAAGCAAACAGGAAGGATTGAGAGATACCCAGTGAGGCACATTCTCCAAAGGCTGGAAGGAGGTCTTCAGTACAGGTTGGGGGGAGCGCTTCAGACAGAGGCCGGGGAAACTCTTCCACTGTAACAAGGATGAAAGGAAGGGTGGGAATGGGTGCTGGTCCCCAACCACAGATGGGACAGTGCACAGGCAGAGAATTTCTGCCTGTTTTCTCAGTGAAGTGGAAGGTGGGTGCTGGGAGATAAGTGGATAGGTGATTTAATGAGAGTAGATAGATGGCTTTTGAAATAGCCACCATGGAGATTCAAAGAAAGAGTTAATTAGGGAAACAGTAGGATTGAGGAGGTGGAGACCAGGAGCCTGTGAATCTGTGGTCATAACAGTTAACAGCCCCTCTCACTGTGAAACACAAAGCACCATCTGGAGAGGAATGAGCTGGACACTATAAACACTTCGTACACCTGTACCTGTTTGTAGTAGAAGTTACCACTCCTTTTTCTCCTCATGAGGTCTCCACACCTGGTGATATTAGGCAGCCACCCACCGTCACTGGAGGACTCACATCTTTTCACCCATGTTAGCATTAAAGCTTTCCTCTGAGTTGTTTCCCTTCCATGGATTCAGCATTAGGTAGATTCTAGCATATACCTATCTGCGAGAAAATCTAGATGTTCATTGAAGCACACAATTTCAGCAAAGTCATGGGCTGAAAGAAAATACCTTTCCATTTTGGGAATGATCCCCATGAGACTTCACAGCCAAAGCCCCGTGAGCTCCCAAAGGCTTCTGCTGAAACAGAAATTCTCCATTCAGGGTATTTCATGTGGATATTTTTAGTAGCCATTGATTTTCTATAGAAACTATACATCATGCTCCTCTGTTTCTTTCATTCATGTGCTCTCAAAAGCTTTTATACTGAGCCTGAAAGGGAAAAAATGTACTGCAGGAGACTCTGAATGACATGAAGGTAGAGACCCACCTGAGTTTTGCGGGACTCCCAAAGCATTGTCAAATTAGGTCTGAATTCAGAGCCTGACCTGCTCCAGGAGGGCAGGTGCATCTGCTGACAAGTCATACTGGGGTAAACTGTCTTCACACTAAGGAATAGGGTGGCAGGAGAACAGAGGTGAGAGCTGACAGGCTGAGACTAACAATGAAGATTTAAGACCAAATTAGCCTATATGCCAATGGAGGAGTAGGGGAAAGTCATATCCACTTAGACAGGCAAAGGGCAACACGCAAGATGAAGCAATGCTAATTGGCTGTAGTCTAATTGGATGATAAAAGCAGAGCAGAGGAGCCACCAGAGTCTATTTTATTCATTCATGCATTTACTCATTCATGGAACAGGTTTCTTTGGGGCTGGCCCCAGAGAAGAAGCAGGATACAGAAACAGGCTGGGAGGGGATGGAGATCTTCTGTGGAGGGAATGACAGGAGCCACAGTGGAGAAGCAACTAAATGGGAGTAGTTTCATGTGCTTAGAATGACATGTATCTAGGAGAACAGTTTACATTGGGTTGGATAGAATATTGAGCTCTGGGACAAAAGCTTTTTTGTGGGTTTTGTAACATGGCTTTTGAAAGATCAATTTGGTAGGAATAAGAAAGTTGTATAGGAGGGGAGAGAGATTTTTGAGGGCATGAGACCAGCCAGGAAAGATTTGGTGAGGCCACCTGATAAAGGCTAAAGGCCCTTGAGTCAAGGAAGTGATCATGGGACTGTGGAAGAGGAGAAACATATGAACTGAACCAAGAAGCTAAATGTCCTGTTTGGACATGACATGATGATAGATACGCTGTGAACTATAAGGGATGAGGGACTTGAGGTCTCAAACCCAGGGGACCATGATGATGGTGGGACATCGACCACCTAGACCAGGCGTGTCGAACTCATTTTCACCGGGGCCACATCAGCCTCAGGGCTGCCTTCAAAGGGCCAACTGTAATTTTAGGACTGTATAAATGTAACTATTTCTTAACCAGGGGCAGGGAGCTCAGTGCTGACGCTGGGTAGAAACAAGGTGGAGGGTGGGATTCAGCCTGTGGGCCTTGTGTTTGCCACCTGTGGCCTAGACTAAAATGTTCCCTGATTATTTGCCAATACACCCTTAGTGATATCTGATATTTTTTTCTGGTTTTTAAACTTAGTTTTGTTTTTCTTTCCCACTAGATATGCTTCATGCAAGTGGAGAAACTATTGGTCTTCAGCAATAGATCCCTGCCTCCTAGAGCTGTGTCTGTCAAATAACAGGTGCTCTGCCAGTACAGGGTGGGGCAGGAGCAGGCTTGCATTTGTTCCTATGGAACATAATACAGTACTTGACAAATAACAGTACATGAATAAACTCTGTGTTTCAAGTACTCACAACTGTAAACCTATGTTTGCCCCACCTTGTATTTGTTCAAAGCATGCAGAGTAGTTTCTTTAAAAAAAAATAGAAAAAATGACAGGAACAATAAGTAGTCAAAGAGAAAAAATAATTTTGAAAGTTATACTAAATTATGTAGCCCAAGTTTCACCAGCCATGTGAAATTAGTGGTATCTGGTATCTTAGTGCTCTTTTGTCTCAACTTTTTAATCTATAAAATAGGGATAATGTTACTTTTTCTATTCTGTGGATTTGAACATAAACTCATATAATGAGTAGGAAAGCACTTTGGAAAATTAAAAGTGATTCAAATGTCAGATCTCATTAGGAAAGAAGGCAGTGTTATTGTTTTTAATATGTTCTCTAGAAGAGAATAAAAATGTTCTAAAGTGAATTACTTCTAGAAATTATGAAAGACACTAAATTTCTTTTTTTCCCTTTGACATGATATTATGAGGAAGAATATTAGTTGGATGCAGCTGTGATGTATTAGGCTAAAGAAGCACCCAGCTGGCCTTTCTCCAATTAAATTTTCTCTAGATAAGCCTTGGTAATTATAAAATTAGCAAACTAATAATAAAAGGTGTAGTTTCCTGGTAAATGAATCTAACTTTTGTCACAGAGAGAATTGAGTAGTAATATGTCTTAGGGTTTTTATGAGACAGGGTTTCCCCAAAGTTCAAACTAAATGCATCATGGTGTTTTAGAAGTCACAAGGTGACTATCTTCCAGCATGTCGTTGATCAATGTTTAAGGATTTTTGACAAAGAGAAAATATCCTTTGCTCTCCAGGGGCCTTTGCTGAGAGTTTCCTTTGAAAAAGCTGCCATCCATTCTGCATGTCATGAACAGCTGACTCTGCCCCAGCTGCAGATTTGTGAGTCAGAGTCCAATGGTCACGCTGGAAGAGCCAAGAAGGAAAGGATTTGGAGGAAGAATTTCAAATAGGTGGGGCTTGACAAGGCCAGATGTGGAGGGAGAGGGCAGGTGATGCTCCAGGTCCCGGGTGCTGAGGGTCTCCCCACAGGGAGGACCAGGGCTAAGCCACCCAGGGCTCCCAGCAGTGGCAGTCAGTGGGAAGCACAGAGGGTGACAATGTTGGCTGGACAGCACAACATGCAATAGAAAGACCACACCACAAAGTAAAAAGAGCACGTGTTCAAAAACAATTATGTAGCTAACATTCACTTCCTGTTTAAAATCACACCTGTTCATGAGGCTATTGGTTGTCCTTCTATGGTCTTGCCCAGGGCGGCTATTTCTCTTCTCCTGATATGCTGGACATGACCTGGGCTTTGAAGTTAGACAGCCCTGGGTCTAAATCCTGGCTTTGCCTCCACATAGCTGTGTGACCGTGGGCATGTTATGTAGCCCTATTTGCAGTGGTTCTTCATCTGCAAGATAGGGAATAGTGTCTTCCTTAAGGACTGAGAGAAGGACTAAAATTATCCAGCCCATCATATGACTCATGCTTTGTGCTCAGCGTAGAATGTTAATACTCTCCCCACCTCTCTTACCTCTGCTGCTTCTCTGATCATTGATTCTGTCTCACTGATCACGCTAATATTTGATTATTACTTTTTATAGAAATTCAGCCATATGAAATATTGAAAGAGAAAACAAGTATTAGACAGCTTCGTAGTGGGGAGTATCCCAAATCCACCATCTCTTCCCACTGAGAGGTGGTTTATCTACTTCCTGAAACCTTTAATAGGGAGTCAGCAACAACCTGCATGCTTGAGAATAAATGAAACAATCTCTAATCTTACAGGTTTTCCAACCAATACAGTATTAGGGGGCTTTGCTGTGATTTTCTTTAGCACACCAGCTATTAAAGAAAGATCTCTTTTTTTAATTGTTTTTTTAGAGAGAGATAGAGAAACATCAATTTGTTGTTCCACTTATTTATGCATTTATTGGTTGATTCTTGTTTGTGTCCTGGCCGGAGATTGAACCTGCAACCTTGGCAAACTGGAATGATGCTCTAACCAACTGAGTTACCCAGCCAGGGCAAAGAAAATGTCTTAATCATATTACATTCTAGCCACATAATTTATATTACCTGTACAACCTGATAATGCCTTTTTCCTCCAGAGATGACATCACAAAATAGCCATTGGCCACCGGAGAGTGTTGACATTTTATGTAAGGTCCTTTACAGGTAAGCTCATATAATTTGCACAACAAATACATGGGTAGATGTACTATTTTCTTTGTAAGCAAGGAAATGGAGGTTTCTAGAAGTCAAGGAGCCTTGGCTCATGGATACACAGTGAATGGCTAGCATTCACATTTATACCAGTTTGACTCTAAAATCTTGCTTTGTTTAAGAAAAAAAGTTAAATAACTCCAATCTAAGAGCTGCTTTCTCTGGGAAGTTCTGTTTGCCTAGCTCAGGCGAGCTGGACAGATCGCTTACACAGTCACTTGCTCTCCGTGACGCTGGTAAAGTGAGACTTTGCTGTGCTCTGCTTTTCTCCTGTTCTCTTTTCATCCGACTGCACTGACTTTCACCTTTTTACTTTTGATGCGACTGACCTGGCCAACAGCCCTAGGGCACGCTGTCCCAGTTTCCGAGGCAAGAAGAAAGAAGCTGCTTTATTTAAAAATCCTATGTCTGTAGTTTTTCTAGGGAGCTGAAGTACTCAGGAAAGGTGACTGCGTGGAATTTCAAACTGCCTTAGGAAAAGGTATTCACCAAAGAGACTCCACAGGTGGAAAGCCATCTTCTCTCCAGTAAGACATTGGGCAGCTGGTGTAGGAGCCTAACCCAGGGTGAAAGCCTAGACTTGCCTTGTCTGTTCCTCCCAGTCCTGCTCTGAATTCAGTCTAGTCACACCATGTCTTTCACTATCATCTCTGTTCAATATGCCCCTGATCTGGCCTCTGCCTAAGTTTTCAGTTTGCTGGTAACCAGTCTGATCTAGCACACTATGATTTTTGAGTTAGTTGACCAGAGTGAGTTTAGTTTTCTTGCTTTGGATCCTTTAAGAAGCAGTTTCCTCTGCTCTTCCTTTGACCATTCAGTGGGCAGCTTGTAGGGTTTTTGCTAATTGCCATTTTTCAGAGTGGCTGTTCCCCACCATCCCCTCTGAAGCAGATATCAGGGCACTTTCTCCCTCGTCTATCTCTTCTACGCCCCCCCCCCACACTCAGATTGTTATAACCAATTACTTTTTTGTTTATTTATTGTTTTATTATTTCTTCATTTTCTATAGGAGAGAAGCAACCTTTCCAAAGTGTTTCCTCAGCATCTTTAGCACCAAGAACAGTGGTGCGCTCCCATAGAGTGTCACAAAGGTATCTGTTCATTTATATGAAATAGGGAATTTACACTGAAAGACAAAACATAATCAGAAGTATCTTTTTATGAATAAGACAAATGTGTGCATAGGAGGGGGAACCCGAAAAACCCTAGAATTTATTTATTAAAAAATTGTGTATTTATTCTTACGTGTTTTTCCTTCAGTCACCTTCAAAATACTCTCCATTTGATGCAATACACCTGTGGAGATATTTTTTCCACTCTTCAAAACAATTTTTGAATTCGTCAATTTCAATGCCTTTTAGTGCTTTGACTGTTTGTTGTTTCACCTCTTCCACGTCCGCAAAACGTTTCGCTTTCAGGACGTTTTTCATCTAGGGAAGCAAAAAGTCTCTCAGGGTGAGATCAGGTGAATAGAGAGGGTGGGACACAGGGGTCATGCCGTTTTTGGTCAAAAACTGCTGAACACTCAGCATGGTGTGGGCAGGTGTGCTCACAAATCAGCCATCATGAAATGGGCAAATGCATTGAGTCTTCAAAAAAATTCACTGAAGCTGAACGCAGCCTCTCACAACATCAGCTGGTACACTGATACACATTGGTTCCTTCCTAGAACTCTCACCTGGCAGGGTGGGGGGGTGGCGCTGAGTACAAGGGGACCACCCCCCAGAAGATTAATTCCATTTTATTGTGGTTCCCCCCTCTTATAATCTATATGATATCTATCTATTTGTAATTAATCAATCAGTCTACCAGATAGGGTCTTTAAAAACCCAATCCAGATCATAATCTTACTGTAAAAACTTTTCAAGGCTGAAAAAGGGCCTATAGGATTTGCTCTCCCCACATCGCAGGTGTGTTACTTGCTGTCATCTTCCTTATTGCACACTCTCAACCGCCGGCCGCAGGTCTCCCTGCTGTTTCTCCAACAGGCCAGGTAAGTTACTGCTTTAGGGTATTTGTGAAAGCTCTTTATTCTGCCTCTTATGCTCCCCCCCTAGATCTGTCCTTTACCTTCTTCAAGTCTTTTCTCAAATATGACCTTTTAAAAAAAGATTTTATTTATTTGTTTTTAGAGAGAGAGGGAGGGGAGGGAGGGAGAAAGAGAGGGAGAAAAACATCGCTGTGAGATTGTCTCACTTACCCTCTACTGGGGGCATAACCTGGCCCGCAACCCAGGCACATGCTCTGACTGGGAATCGAACTAATGATCCTTTGGTTTGCAGGCCAGTACTGAATCCACTGAGCCACACCAGCCGGGGTTCATATGTTACCTTTTTAAAGGATAGTGCTAACATCCCTGTTTGTAATTTCAATTGATGCCACTGCAGATTTTCCACATTACCAGTTTTCTGTATCTACTCATTATTCTCCATAGCATTTATCAACTTCTAAAATGCTCTATATTTACTTACTTTATGTATTTTATTTATTTATTTATCTATTTTTAATCTTTATTTCCATTACCATTTAGTCCCCTTATATCCCCAGCAATCACCACATTGTTGTCCATGTCCATGAATCCTTTTTCTTCTTTGCTTCATCCCTCTACCCTCTAACCTTCCTGATACTAGCTGCCACCTGTTCTCCATCTATAAGTCTGTCTCTGTTTTGCTTGTTAGTTTAGTTTGTTCATTAGATTCCACATGAGTGAAATCACATGGTATTTGTCTTTCTCTGAGTAGTTTATTTCACTTAGCATAATGTTCTTTTTAATCAGTATTTATTGTTTATTTTTAATCTGTATTTATTGTTTATTATCTCTTTCTACTAGAATATAAGCTCAGGGATAGGGAGAATAGGCATTTTTAACTTTTTATGTCACTCTTATATCCCAAGTTCTTCAAATAGTTCTGGGATGTAATAGGTTTTCAATACCCTTTGTTGAAATAAATGTTAGCAAATTAAATGCTTATGTTCTGAGGAGCTTAAAGTTTGATGGATCCTATGGCTGCAAGTGATTGGTTTTTGATCTGTTTACTATAATCTCAAATTTGAAATTCAACCTACATGTAGCCCTATCTTAGTGAAATTTCAAATTACCGAGGTGAATAAGATGCCTGAATCGTCTTTTAAAAAGAAAGGAAAATCAGTTTACCTACATGTGAATGAAAAACAGATTTCATTGGTTGTCGTAATTAAGAAAACTAGGATTTAAAGGCAAATAAATTTCATAAAACTCTATACATTTCTAAATTATCAATCCATTATAAGAGCAAAGTAGGTTTTTTTTTTTAGAATAAATGATTTCAAAGGTTTAACTCCTACAAAGTTTCTAAAATCATGCTTGAGATTGTACTCCAGAGAAATGAAAAATGACTCTTAGAAAACTGAAGCCACATCTAAGAAACAGACAAGAACAGGTCTTTCAGACAAGAACCAGCAATGCAATAAAAACAGATAAAGAAAAGCATGCATGGACGGGCGTGTAGCCAGCCTGAAATCCGAGTGAAGGGGATGATGAACGCATGCAGCACCAGTGTCAGTTTAGTACATTGTTCGTGGAGGAATGTGGGCAAGCTTAAGGATGTGAGGAAGGCATCTGTCTTTCTGTCTTCAAGGAAAAAAAAAGGCAATGAGAAATGCATCAAAAACCAAAAAGCTGTAAAAGAAAACAATAGTCAAACTTTGACAAAAATGAAGTGACACATGATTTAGAATGATCAATGACGTGAATAAAAAGAGAAATCCTATTGTTTCAGCATTTTGTTTATTTTATTAAAACAAAACTTACTTACAATGAAAAGTACAGCTCTTAAGTAGACAAATGCATACATACGTGTTACTTATAGTCCATCATTCCATAAATTTCTGTCATTCCCATTTCCTAAAATCCCTGCTACCCTCCAAACTGACTGGCTTCCTGTGTTCTGTTTCTTTTACCATAGATTAGAACTTCATTTAAGTGAAATACAGCATTCTTTGGTATTCATTTTTTGGATCAGTATATATATTTTTTAAGATTTAAGCATGTTGCTGCTAGTATTCATACTTTGTTCATTTTTATTGCTTGATAAGACTTTAATGTATACATATATTACAATTTGTTTCTTCTTTCTCCTATTGATGGACATTTTGGCTGTGGCTGGTTTGGGATAATTTGTATGAAGCTACTATGAACATTCTTACACAGATATTTTTGGGATCATTTGTATTTATGTCATTTAGGTAAATATGCAGGACTGGAATTGCTGAATCACAGAATAGGTATATCTCCAATCTTATAAGAAATTGATTAGCAGTTTTGCAAAGTCCATTTTATATTTCTAACAGTACTATAACATGAAATTTCAGGTTGTTCCACATCCCTGCCAACATTTACCCAACTGCTATTGGTTAACCAACTCCAACATTTAACCAACATTCAGGCCAGCTGCTGTTAGTTTGTAAAATTTTAGCCATTCTAGTGAGTTTGTAGTGCCCTTTCATCATGGTTTTAGTTTCATTTTTTTCCCCTGCTAATTGACTAACTTATCTTTCTTTTGGAAGTGTCTGTCCAAGTTATTGCCCATTTAAAAAACTGAGTTGTCTTTTCACTATTAAGTATAGCAATTTTTAATACAATCTGGAAAATAGCTCTTTATTAGAAATACAAATTGTGAGAGTTGTTCCTCAGTCCATAGTTTGCCTGTTCAATCTCTTAGAGTTTTTGATGAGCTGAAGTATTTCATTTTCATGAAATGGAATTTATCAATATGTTTTTATGATTTGTGCTTTCTATGTCCTAAGAAATCTTTGCTTACCCCAAGATCATGAAGGTGTTCTTCTATGTTTTCTTATAGAAGCTTTATGATTTTTGCTTTTTCATTTGTCTATAATCCAATTAATTTTTATATATGGTGTAAGATAGGGGTTGAGGTTCAATCCTGTAAAAATCTAGTTTTTTCATCACTTCTTGGCCTTTTGGCCAAGATAAGTATAAATATCAAGTTGTTTCAGTATCATTTATTAAAATTTCTTTCCCCAATGAATTGCTTTGGTGGTATTATAAGTGGGTGATTTCTGTACTCCTTTCTGTCTCCTTGATCTATTTGTCCTCAGCTTGGGAGGAGGCAATTGATTTTTGTTCACTTAGTGATTTTTGTTCATTTAGGATTACATTTTTGTGTGTGTGTGTGTGTCTAATAAGAGTATAAAAAAATTGTAATTACTATTATTGCTTATGTTTTTAGCTATCAATATGTGGGAACATTTTAATTATCTTTAATTTTTATTATTTTTTTAATTTTTAAAGACAAGTTGTCTTTTATTTTCTTTCTTTTCAAAATTTTTTGACTTTATTGGGGTAACATTGGTTAATAAAATTATATAGGTTTCAGGTGTAGTGTTCCATAGTACATCATCTTATACTGTATTGTGTGTTCACCACCCAAATCAAGTCTCCTTCCATCACCTTTTATCCCTCCTTTACTTTCTAATCCCCTCCTTTCCCTCTGGTAATCACCATACTGTTTTCTGTGTCTATGAGTTGGGTTTTTCTTTTTTCTTAATCCTTTTACCTTTTTCACCTAGCTCCCAACCTCTTCCCCTTTGACAGCTATCAGTCTGTATCCATGAGTCTGTTTCTACTTTGTTTGTTAGTTTATTTTCTTCATTAGATTCCACATATAAATGAGGTCATATGGTATTTGTCTTTCTCTGACTACCTTACTTCACTTAGCATGATAATCTCCAGGTCCATTCATGCTGTTGCAAAGAGTAATATATATTTCTCTCCTCTCCTCTCCTCTCCTCTCCTCTCCTCTCCTCTCCTCTCCTCTCCTCTCCTCTCCTCTCCTCTCCTCTCCTCTCCTCTCCTCTCCTCTCCTCTCCTCCCCTCCCCTCCCCTCCCCTCACCTCCACTCCCCTCCCCTCCTCTCCCCTTCCCCACCCTCTTTTATACCTTTTCTTCTCTCCTCTTTTCTTTTTACTGAGTAGTATTCCATTATGTAAATGTACCACACATCCATTCATCTACTAATGCACCCCTGGGCTGCTTCCAAATCTTGACTATAGTAAATAATGCTGCAATTAACATAAGGGTACATATATTCTTTAAATTAATATTTTGGATTTCTTCCCAAATTTCCAGAAGTGGGGTTGCTGGATCATAAGGCAATACTATTTTTAATTTTTTGAGGAAACTCCATACTGCTTTCCACAGTGGCTGCACCAGTCTGTGTTTCCACCAAGAGTACAAAAGGATTCCCTTTTTTCCACATCCTCATCAACACTTGTTTGTTGATTTATTGATGTAAAATTATTTAATTTTCTGAAAAAATTTCAGTTTAAGTGAAGAACAAGTGGGTTGATGACATGGTTTCTAAGAGCTCAGCGTTTTTCATTTCTCCAGTTGTTAGCCTTTACCCTCTAATTCAGATGATTATTTCTGCAAAATTCCAACCCATCCTTTCTTTAGTGGGAAGCAGAGAGTCTGGTGTAACCCATGTTTTCTGTGCGTAATCAGATTTATGTGGGTCCAAGAAAACAGGGATGCTTGAGGTCTCTCTGGCAGCCTCATATTGATGAGAATCTGCTTTCACCCGATTTAATGGTTTGTCTAATTGAGCCACTGAGTGCAAAACTGATAGCTGAGAGCACCTTCCCTTCTCTGTGGCATTTGTGGCTTCCTGAATCATTAAGATGAGACTAGGATAAAATTTCTTATTGTAACTCATAAGTCCCCTGTGTTACCACTCTGTGACCACGAAATAGGTTATACTTCCTTTTGGTAGCTTTTTTACCAGCACAAACTCCCACTAACTTTCTCGATATTAGCCCCTCCCTGAACCTGGTGGTTTCTGAAATTCAGTGGGTACTCTGGAATCAAATTCCATAAATATCTCTTTCTGGTTCCCTGAATTTGTCAACATTCTGCTTCTGAAGCTTATAATATAGTTGAGCTTCTGGTTTTCTCTCTCTCTCAGCCATTAAGAGGTATAATACTAATCCAAATTCCCGTAAATATAACTGAGATCATGACTATGACTTTTAACAAGGCTTTGCTGAAGACTTGGGGCAATTGAAATGTGATTCAGAGCTATTATAAATGGGCACTAAGGCCACACAGGGAAGTCTGAGAAAAGTTCCTTAGCAGGTAGGTCTCCTATTTACTTGGAATAGAAGGCCTGCTTTCACTGGGAAGGGACATGTTTACCTCTCTCCTTGGGGTTGCTCTAAAGGTTAACATACCTTGGAGTTCAGGTCTCCAGGGGTACAATTCTATAATACTTCATCTGTATATTGTAGTGTGTGCTCACTACTGCAAGCCAAGGCTAATTTGTTTATTTTCCTTTCTTTGTTTTTTTTCCCTAATCTTCTGAGTTTAGAAATTTCATTACTATGTATCTAATTATGGGGCACGGGTCCCTTTTTTTTAATTAGTTGCCTGTCATTCTTTAAAATAAAGATTCTTCTCTTCAGCTCTGAGAAATTTTCTTCTGGTAGATTTTAAATGATTTATTCTTTTCCAAGATCTTGGATCTTCTCTTTTGGAATTCCCCTTAGATGGATTCTGAGCCTTCATTTCCTTCTCTGCCATTAACTTTTTCTTCATACTTAGTCAATCTATTTTAGCTATTTTTGTTTTGCTTTTGGAATATTCCTCAGCTCACTCATCCAACTCATTCATTCTGCAGTTGTGTCTGTTATGCAATTTAGCCTATCTGCATATATTTTCTTTTTTCCATTTTTTCTATCTATACATTTTTAAAAGTTTGAGAAGCATATTAAATTTCTAAGATCTCTAGTTGTTTCTTTTCATGAGCTTGCTATCTTCCCAAATATGAAACTATCAATTATGCTTATTAAAATATTATTTGATCTGCTCTATTAACTTTTCTTCAATTCTAGTTCTCCAGGGCTTGAAGCTGTGGACTCTATTTCACAGTGTTGGTTTTATTCCAGATGGTAGTGATTCTGGCTTATCTGTTTCTCTTTGTGTTTGGGAATAACTGCTTGCCCATCTAAAGAAGCAGCTTAGATTATAAGATGCTACTTTCAGTGATTGCTGGGGAAGGGTAAGATATTTTTCTGGTGGAGTATGTTAGTAGCTTGTTTTTCTAATACAGGAGCCTGTGTTTCCATACATTTTTTCAGGTGGGGCACTGCCCAGGTTTTCCAACCATGATTTTGCTGCTGTTTTGGTGGGGAGTCAACCCCTTTGCTGCCAGCTGCTTAGCATGAGCCCAGGACAGCATGGGGAGCATCCTGCTTGCTAACTCTCTGGTGTGGATCTTCAGCTTCTAATCACTGCCATTTCTACACTTGCTTCTGGCATGTGATTTCTGGCAATAGTTTTCTTTGTCAATGTGATCCCAAGACTGATTTCTATTTTTCTAGAATTTTATAGAATTTCTGCAATACTTCACTGATGGCAGTCTTTTTCCCCCCTGGTATCATAGATTTCTTATTTTTATATCTACTTTTTATCTTATGTCTAAACCTCAGACATTGGGGGAGGTGGGGATTAGGTATATGTGTTCATCTTAGTTCACTATGTTACTCTTTCTGCTCAGATCCCTCCATAGCCTTTGCATCTCCCATACAGTAAAACCCTGAGTCCTCTCAGAAGCCAGTTTTGCCCTTTGTGGTCTGTCCCTCAGCTACCTCTCTGGCCTCATTGTCTCCCAGTTGTCACCTGTTCATTCTGTCCCAGCCCTTTGGTCCTGTACCGGTGCACAGAAACCCCCAGCTGTGCTCCCTCTAGAATTTCTGTTGAGCTCTTGCTGCTTCCTCTCTGTGCAGGGAGCTCCTCCCAAGAGCTGTGTGGGGCCTCCACAGTATGACAGTCCCTCTTCAAAGGTCACTTGATCAGCGAGGACCATGCTCATTACCCCCTGGAGTATAGCATTCCTTCCCCCGCACACCCACCCTTCTCTATCCCTTCCACCAGGCTTCCTTTTATAGTATCAGTACCTCCTGTCATATTGCACAATTGTTATTTTCATTTCTGGATCTCTTCCTCTACTAGGACAGCTCCAAAAGAGCAGTAATTTGCTTGTTGTTTTTTTTCCACTTCTGTAGCCCAGCAGCATGCTAGGGCCTGTCTCAATAAATAAATAAAAGCCATTTTGATTCAACTTCAACTCATTGGCAAAATAAACATCACTCACTTTTATGAGACTCCTTCCACACCATACCACAGGATGCAGCCTGATGATTGCACTAGCTGGCTTATTATGATCAACACGTTACCCTCATGGAGATCCAGTGGCCAGTGTTGTATGTTTTTTTGCCCAGCCAGTGACTTATGCTTTTTTTCTGGCCTGGGAGAAGAGAAACAGCCCTGCTTGGTCCTCCTGCTGTAGTTCAGCTTTAGCTCCAAATCTCCCATAAGCCTAGACAAAGACACATATGCACCTTCTAAGAACAAAACATAATTTTCATATCTAAGGCAGTCTAAATCAGGCTTATAGATAAGACCATACCAAAAAGTGTCTAATCAGTAAGGGAAACCAATAATGCAATCCATTTGCTTTATTAAAAAGAAAACTGTATGTATCTATAGGAAACTTCTACATTGAGGGTATTTTTCTTTGTTCAGGAAATCCTCCTTGAAACAATGGATTAACATTTTTCTTGTGTCTTCTTACCTGAACCAAATCTTCATAGTGGTTAATTTTTGTTCCAGGGGAGAGTGTGTCCCAAGGACATGCAACAGTCTTAATCCTAAGAGGTAGAAGCTACTTACAAATCTAAATGGCAGTTGTTCCTATTTTTAAAAAAGGACAGAGAGCCCTGGCTGGTGTGGCTTAGTGGAATGAGCATCAGCCTATAAATCAAAGGGTTGCTGGTTCAATTCCCAGTCAGGGCACATGCCTGGATTGTGGGCCAGATCCCCAGTAGTGGGGGCATGAGAGGCAATGACACATTGATGTTTCCTTTCCGCACTTTCTTTTTCCCTTCCCCTCTCTAAAAACAAAACAAAACAAAACAAAAGATAGTGAAGATGAAAATTCTTAAGATCTATAGCTTATTGGGCATACTATTAAATTAGGTTAAAAAAACTTAAAGGTAATTATTATCTGGTTAGCTGCTACTATAGTAGGTCTTTCCGATTTTTCACCCTAAAGTAGCTAGGACAACAAGCCTGACAATGAAACACACAGTACTCAAAAGAAGTATACTAGATTAGCTCCACAAAATACAAGGCTGGATTAAAAAACAACTTGGTATGCACGTCATGAGACAGAGAGTCTAAACTAGTGTAGAGATACTCCTTACCTTGTCCCTATAGTCTGTCCCTTGGTTTAGTCTTGGAGGCTCATACCAGACAAGAATAATTACTATGTTATTCCAAGGTTCTTATCTCAGAGTCTCAGGCAATGGGGATAGACAATGCTACCTCAGTTTATCAAAGGTGTACCTGGTACAAGCTCACTAGAAACCAGAAACTTGACTTGGACTGAAACACATTCACTTGCCCTGCAGCTATGATTTGATGAAAGTACTCAACAATTGATGAATTAAGAAACAAGGAAAACAAGGCCAATTCGAATAGTTTTGCTGCTGTAAGAAGTAAATTGAAATAGACTTTCCTTTATTTATGGGAGAGAATAAAGAAAATGATATCAACAACTTTAATACCTACTAAAATATTTTAAATAAGTGAATATAAATAGCACTGAGAAGAGGAAGTACAACCCTTTGGAAATAATTTGTTATCTGATCTTTAAAAATACTCAAAAATTATCATCCCCAATAGAGTATGATTTGAAATGGCCTCTTTTGGAGAGTACAAGCCATTGATCTTGCAGGGGACTCCCACCACCACCACCACCACCACAACCTCTTGTTCGTAAGCACAGGGTTGGGGGGCTGGGAAAGGAAGATGGCTGACATTCACAAGGACCATCGACTGGTCCACCAATTACTGAGAGCCTCCCTAGCATTAGAGGCTCTTTGTTGAACATTCACTTATCTTCACACTGGCTGTTCTTTGTTAGAACTGCTGTAAATCCTTCATTTGTATTTTACGCCTTTTTAAATGAAGTAATTTGTCAGAGATATTTCTTGGTGTGGCCAAATTTAGCAATTTTAATTTATACATTTTGTTCATTATCTTTTGTTTAAGAAGGCCTTTCCTATTGTAGTAGAAAAAGGTAATAGTTTACATTTTTCTCTAATTCTTTGTGATTTGTGTGAGTTTTATTTTAAAAGTAGATAATCACGTTTACCAACACTACTTAGTTAATGATTAATTTTCCCCTAGTATTTTGAAACGTCACTTTTATAATATACTAATGCCTTCTATATATGGGCTTGTTTCTGAACTCCTGATTTCATTAAAGATTTATTTGTCGAGCCCTGGCTGGCGTAGCTCAGTGGATTGAGCACAGGCTGGGAACCAAAGTGTCCCAGGTTCGATTCCCAGCTAGGGTACATTCCTGGGTTGCAGGCCATAACCCCCAGCAACCACACATTGATGTTTCTCTTCTCTCTTTCTCTCTCTCTCCCCCCGTTCCCTCCCTAAAAATAAATAAATAAAATCTTTAAAAAAAAAGATTTATTTGTCTACCCTATGGATTAACTATCATAATATTATAGCTTATCTTAATATTTAGTAGGGCAAGTTATTCCTTCTTGTTCTCCTTCTTCTTAATAATCTTGGCTGTTCTTACATATTTATTTTTCTATATTAATTTTAGAATTAGCTTGTCAAGTCCTACTAATAACTTCTTTTGAGGGTTTTATTAGAATTGAATTAACTTTATGGATTAATATAAAAAGTTTGACATCTTTATGATATTGAGTCTCCCTATCCAATAGCACACAAAATCCCTAATTTATTCTGTACAACTTTAATGCCCTTCAATAAAATTTTATACTATTTTCCATAAAGATCTTACATATTTTTTATAAAGTTCATTTCTAGAAACATTATAGTGTTTGCTTCTTTTATGGTAAATAAGATTTTTTATAGAAAATATATTGATTGTGGTACATTGCTCTCATACCTGTTTTTTTTTGCCAAAATATTTCTTATTAGTTTAACAGTCAAAGTGTATGTAATTTTTAGGTGGAAAAAGGTTTTTACTGAGAGAGTATAGCAGAAACCATACATGAAACTTTTTGCTATATTTTTCTGTAAAAAATAACTAAGATTATAAAAACCATAAAAAATGGAAAAATAATAATCCAAGACAATATTTGAAAAAACAGAAGATAGATATTAATATTACTTATATGCAAAGGGATTTACAATAAACAAAGGAAAAGATGATCACCATAATGTAAAAATAGGCAAAGTTCTCAAATAAACAACTTATACAAACAAAAATACATGTCATCAACAAATGTGAAATGAAGGTCAAGTTCATCAATAAACAGAATGTTCTAATTAAGTTTTTTCTTAAAAAGATTTTATTTATTTATTTTTAGAGGGGAAGGGAGGGAAAAAAAGAGGGAGAGAAACATTAATCTCTTGCACTCCCCCAACTGGGCACCTGGCCTGCTACCCAGGCATGTTCCCTGACAGGGAATTGAACCACCAACCTTTCAGTTCTCAGGCGGGCACACAATCCACTGGGCCACACCTTTAGGGTAGAATGTACCAATTAAAATGTTATAATTTGCCGCCTATCAAATTGACAAAGGAAAACAAATGATCATTCTTATTGCTATCGTTAGTGTGGAAAAAGAGACCAACCATCTTTCATATTGTAGGCCCTTTTTAGGAGACTTGTTAGTGATACATATTATGAGCCTTAAAACGGTCCTACACTTTGACTCAACAATTTCACTGTTAAGAATTTTAAGATATGTATTTCTGAAGCATATTAATGAATGCACATGAATTTGAAGGATTTTATGTGATTAAAAAATTTGGCAAGATGCTGGCTTCAGTAAGGATTTTGAGCAAGAGAACTTCTCAGAATTTTGAATGTGCTAAGGTACATTGTGAACTTCAAGAGAATATTTTTTAAAAAGTTCTTGTCTAAACTCTTTTGACCATAGTATCTCTTATTGGTCTAATCCTTAATCATTCAAGGGATTAGGCCACCATACAATGTGGATTGAAATATATGGCTTAATGACATTATTATAGAAGCTTGTAAAACTGAGGTGTAAGGATGTTCATAATAACATTAAATATAGAAAAGTAGTTAATAATATATGTTTAACAGTGGTATTGTTTAAATAAGTAGTAAAGTAAAGTAAAAAAATAGTAAATAATATATGTTTAAAAGTTGGTATTGTTTAAATAAAGCATTGCTACATCTATTTAATTGAATGCTGTATTCATAAAACATATCTTAGAAGAATAATTAATGCAGAAAACATTTATGATATTTTATTTTATTTATTTTTACAGTTGTTCAAGTACAGTTGTCTCCATTTTCTCCCCACAATGCCCACCTGCTGCACCCTTCCCCACCTCCCATGCTCGAACCTACCCCTTTTGGCTTTGTCCATGTGTCCTTTATACATGTTCCTTAATGGACCTTCCCCTATTATCCCCCATTATCCCCTCCCACCTCCCCTCTAGTTACTGTCAGTTTGTTCTTAATTTCAATGTCTCAGGTTATATTTTGCTTGCTAGTTTGTTTTGTTGACTAGGTTCCACTTATAGGTGAGATCATATGGTATTTCTCTTTCACTGGCTCGCTTATTTCACTTGGCATAATGCTTTCCAGTTCCATTCATGTTGTTGCAAAGGGTAGGAGCTCCTTCTTTCTCTCTGTTGTGTAGTATTCCATTGTGTAAATGTACCACAGTTTTTTGATCCATTCATTTACTGATGGGCACTTAGGTTGATTCCAGCACTTGGCTATCATAAATTGTGCTGCTGTGAACATTGAGGTGCATAGATTCTTTTGAACTGGTGATTCAGGATTCCTAGGGTATAATCCCAACAATGGCATTGCTAGGTCAAAAGGCAGTTCCATTTTTAGTTTTCTGAGCAAGTTCCATACTGTTTTCCATGTGGCTACACTAGTCTGCCAACAGTACAGACTAGTCAATTTCCCACCAACAGTGCATTAGGGTTCTCTTTTCTCCACCATCTCTCTAACACTTGTTATTTGTTGATTTGTTCATGATGGCTATTCTCACTAGTGTGAAGTGGTATTTTATGATTTTTATAATGTAGAAATCAGGCTATAAAATATATAAGATACAGCAGGATCCATTTGTGCATAGAAATAAATGTGGAAAGAAAATTATTAAAATGTTAATAGGTATAATTGCTATCTTATGTAGTCATTTGTGACTCTAATTTCCTTATTTTTCTCATTTCTTTTTCTTATAGTGAACATCAATTAACTCTTCTAAAGAAAAGGTGACTTTTTCAGTCATTGCAGAAAAGCTGTCTTTTATATTTCCAGAAATTAATGACAAAAGTACAGGCTTTAACTCCCCATTCCTTCTCTGTGTTTTCTGTTTGACCTCTATTGAACTCTGTCCACACCATGAACTGTTTTGCTCGTGACCACATGCTTTAGTGGTGTGCATAGCTGTCCTTCCACTCTAGAGATGGCATTCAATTTTCAAATTGTTAATTCAGACTGTATGTTTGGTGCAGTAAATAATACCCTTTTAAAGCATTTGTTGCATTTTAAAAAGTATATTCAGATAATATCTTTCCCATTAATTATTAACCTCATTACTTGAATAGGTTACGTGAAATTTGAACACTTCCTAGTTCTGAGGACATTATGTCATATGAACAGCAGGCCCTCAAGGGCTTTGACTCTGGGTCAAAGTATTATTTTGTATTTTTTTCTGCTTCCCACACACTTTTCACAGAAAAGTAGACTCTGTAGAAATACTTCTATCAGACAAAATAAACATTAAAGCAAAGACTATAGTAAGAGACACAGAAGGATACTATGTGATGGTAAAGGTAACAATTCAATAAGAGGATATAACCCTTGTAAACATTTATGTACCCAACGTAGCACACCTAAATATGTAAAGCAAATCTTGATGGACATAAAGGGAGAGATAGATAGTAATACAGTCATGGCTGGGGATTTTAACACCCCATTGACTTCAAAGGATAGATCTTCTGTACAGAAAATCAACCAGGAGACAGTGGCCTTAAATGATACACTAGATAAAATGAATATAATTGATGTATTCAGAGCATTTCACCACAAAGCAGCAGAAAATAGGTTCTTGTCAAGTGCACCTGGAACACTTTTAGGATAGACCACATATTAGGACATAAATAAAATAAGTCTCAATAAATTTAAGAAGAAATAATATCAAGCATCTTCTCTGACCCTAATGGCATAAAAGTAGAAATCAATCAGAAGAAAAAAGGTGAAAAACATACAGATGTGGAGACTAAATAACATGTTACTGAACAATGGCTGGGTTAGCAATGATATCAAGGAAGGAATCAAAATTACCTTAAACAAATGAAAATGAGAACACAATCCAAAATGGGAGACAGTGGGAGTGGTCCTAAGAGGGAAATTCATAGCATTACAGACCTATCTCAAGAAACAAGAAAAATCTCAAATAAATGATCTAACTTTACACTTAAAGAACTTGAAAAAGAATGGCAATCACAGCCCAAAGTGAGTAAAAGGAAGAAAATAATAGGCATCAGAGCAGAAATAAACAAAACAGAGTCAGAAAAATATAAAAGATCGATGAAACAGAGAGCTGGTTCTTTGAAAAGACAAATAAGATTGACAAACCTTTAACCAGATTCATCAAGAAAAAAAAAGAGGACCCACATAGATCAATCTGTCTATCTCTAAGACAAAAAGTATTATTTTTATTGAAGTCACTTTAAATTTATGCATTAACTGGTGGTGAATTGACATCTTTTTGACGTTGGCATCCTAATTGAGAACAAGGAATGTCTTTCATTTGTTCAAGTCTACTTTTGGAAATTTTAGGTCTGTTTTCAATACTTCTGTAGCCTTTACAAACTTTGTGCTCAGTTTATTTCTGAGAATTTTCTTTTTATTTCATTGCTACCAAAGATGTTTATTATACCTTCTAATTGGTTATAGATTGTATGTATGAAAGTTATTAACTTTTTAATATTTATTTTTCATCAGAAAGTCTTACTGAATTCTCTTATTGCTTATGCTAGTTTTGTCATGGATTTTCCTGGCTTTTCCACGTGGGAATCCTACTATCTCTATCCCCTTCTTTCCCCTCATTCTCCATTAGACTATTCACTGATGTGGGCTCTGTAGCTATCTTTGTTGGTTTAAATATTTATTTTCTCACATACATGAGATTTTTTTATATTCTTTTTCTCATAGTTTTACTGAAGACATTGATTATGGGTGGTTTTATCTCCCTCTTTGTGCATTTACATGGTTTTCAGAGAGTGTGTGAGATTTATATTTAGGTACCCCCTCCTGCTCTGCATTTGCCTGTAGGAACCCAGAAGTCCTGGTTTCTTCAAAAAATGTGAACTACTTCAAAAATTCAGAAACCTGGAGAGAATAATATAATGAACAGCAGTATACCTAATACAAAGTTTTGTCAAATCTTCATTTCAGAATTGAAGGAGGAGAATTAACAGCTGACACCACAGAAATACAAAGGGTTGTAAGAAAATATTACAAACAACTATGCCAACAAATGGGACAACCTGAAACATATGGGTAAATCCCTAGAGAAGACATAAGGTCTCCTAAAACTGAATCAGGAAGAATCAGAGAATCTGAATAGACAGATTACAACTAGTGAAATTGAAGCACTAATAAAAAAACTCTTGACAAACAAAAGTTCTAGACCAGATGGATTCACGGTAAATTTTACCAAACATTCAAAGAAGAACTAACACCTATTCTCAAAGTATTCCAAAAAATTCAAGAGGAGGGAAGAATCTCAAGCTCATTTTAGGAGGCCAACATTATCCTAATTTCCAAAGCACGTAAAGATACTGCAAAAGGAAATTTATAAGCCAATATCCCTGATGAACATAGATCCTAAAGCCCTCAACAAAATATTACATTTTTAAGCAATACATTAAAAAGATAATATACCATGATCAAGTGGGGTTTATTCCAGGGAGGAAAGGTTGGTACAATACCTACAAATCAATAAACATGATACACTGCATAAACCATATGAAGAATAAAAACCACATGATCATATTAATAGATGCAGTAAAAGCATTTGGTAAAATCCAACACTCATTTATGATAAAACTCTCAGTAAAGTGGAAATAGAGGGAACATACCTCAACATAACAAAGGCCATAACAACATCATCTCAACAGATGGAAACTGAAAGTGTTTCCCTTACAAGACAGGGATGTCTGCTTACATATCTCTTATTCAACATAGTACTGAAAGTCCTAGACACAGAAATCACACAAGAAGAAGAAAAAAAGGCATCCAAATTAAAAAGAAGGAAGTGAAACTGTCATTAATTGCAGAAGACATGATACTATGTAAAGAGAACCCTAAAGATTCCACCAAAAAACTACTAGAACTAATAAATAATTCAGTAACATAGCAGGATACAAAATACATATCCAGAAATCAGTTGCATTTTTATATACCAATAATAAACTATCAGAAAGGGAAACTAAAAAAAAACAATTCTGTTCACAATTGCTTCAAAAAGAATAAAATACCTTGGAATAAATTTAACTAAGGATGTAAAAGACTTGTTTTAGAAGATTATAAGACACTGAAGAAATTGAAGAAGAAACAATTAAGTGGAAGCATGTACTGTGTTTATGGATAGGAAGAATTAACATCATTAAAATGTTCATATTACTCAAACCAATCTATAGATTCAATGCAATTCCTATCAAGATACAAATGGTATATTTCACAGCACTAGAACAAATACTCCAAAAGTATATGTGGAACTACAAAATACCCCATATATCAACAGCAATCTTGAGAGAGAGAACAAAGTTGGAGGAATCAGAATATCTGATATCAAACTATACTACAAGGGCATAGTAATCAAAACTAAATGGTACTGACATAAAAACAGACATGTAAATCAATGGGATAGAATAGAAAGCCCAGAAATAATAATTCTGCATCATTGTGGTTAATTAATATTTGACAAAGGGGACAAGAACATTCACTGGGGTAATGACAGCTTAGTCAATAAATGATGTGAAAATTGGACAGATACATGCAAAAAATGAATATAGACCATCTTCTTACACCATGCACAAAAATAAACTCAAAATAGATTGAGTATTTAAAGTAAGACTCAAAACCATAAAAATCCTAGAAGAAAACATCAGCAGTTAAATCTTGGTAATTCTTTGTAGTAATAAGTTTTCTTATATATGTCCTTAGGCAAGGGGAAAAAATAAACAAATGAGACTACATAAAATTAGAGATATTTTGCACAGCAAAGGAAACCATCAACAAAATGAAAAAACAACCCTCTTAATAGTAGAACATACTTGCCAAAGATACATTTGATAAGAGGTTAATATCCAAAATTTATAAAGAACTTATACAACTAAACACCAACCCCCTCCCCCAAACAGTCCAACTAAAAAATAAGCAAAAGACTTGAACAGACACTTCTCCAAAGAGGACACACAGATGGCCAATAGACATATGAAAAAATGCTCAACATCACTAATCATGAGAGAAATGCAAATTAAAACTACAATGAGATATCACCTCACACCTGTCAGAATGGCTGTCATTAATAAATCAACAAACAATAAGTGTTAGCAAGGGTGTGGGGAAAAGGGAACCATTGCACTGTTGGCTGGTACAGCCACTATGGAAAGCAGTATAGAGTTTACTCAAAAAATTAAAAATGGAACTTCCTTATGATCCAGTGATTGTACTTTTGAAAATATATCCAAATAAACCTAAAGACACTAATTTAAACAAATATGTGCACCACTATGTTTATTGCAGTGTTATTTACAATAGTCAAGATTTGCAAGCAGCCCAAGTGTCCATCAGTAGATGAGTAGATAAAAAAAGCTGTGGTACATTTACACAATGAAATAGTTCTTGGTCATAAAAAAAGAAGGAAATCTTACTTCTTGTGACACTATGGATGAACCTGGAGAGTATTATGCTCAGTGAAATAAGACAGCTAAAAATGAATACAATGTGATTTCAGTTGTATGTGGAATCTAATGAACAAAATAGAAATAGACCCATAGATTTCCAGGACAGACTGATAACTGTCAGAGGGAAGGGGTGTTGGAGGCCTGGGTGAAAAAATTGACAGGATTAAGCAAAAAATAAAAACCAACAACTCATAGACACAGATAACAGGAAGGTGATTACCAGAGGGAAAGGGGGTGGGGGAGATAGAAGAGGGTAAAGAGGGGACCAATGGTGATTGAAGGAGAATTGACTTGTGAATGAACAACACAAAATGCAGATGATGTATTGTAGAATTGTATACTTGATACTATATAATTTAATTAACCAATGTCACCCTAATAAATTCAATAAAAATTAAAAAAGAAAACCCTAAGATGAAATTCTCTGAAGAAATCAACAGCCTCTTCATTTTTCCCCTGAAGTAGACTCACTCTTGTGAACAGCCTGTCTCAACTGCTTTGGCACTTCCGATTCCATGTACCTTGCTTTCATGCTCATCTCAGGTCCCTGTATTGTCCCCATGTCCTCATCAGGAGCAACTCCTGTGTCAGACCTTTCCCACCACACTTCTCCACAAGCAATCCTTCCCTTTCTTTCATTATCATGAAGCATTTCCCTCAGTTCACCAGCCCTTTGGAAACAATCTGACTAACTTCTCTGTGCTCCAGTCTCATTAACTGACCACGTCTAGTCTGGACAACCGATAACTCTCAAGAAACCATGCGGCTTATCCACTGCCCATGTCAGGGCCATGCCTATGTCCCTGGAGCACCTTCCTCCTCTTCAGGCATCATGGCTCAGGCTGCTTCTTTCTCTTTTTTAGTGGCCAGCCATTCACTCTCACTTGGGTTTCTTCACTTCCCAGGGCTGAGTTTCAGGAAACAGAGGGGACTTTCCAGGTTGAAAATGCAGGTCCAAGAACACAGGAGCAAGGAACAGCATGGCATCACAGACTCTGGGGTATGGCTGAAATACCCCACAGCCCTTGATGGGCTGTGGTACAGCGAACCTGAGGGCCTCAGGTGGAACCAATTCTGTGGCCCACACAGCTGTAGGAATCTGGGTTTAATCAGACAGATCCACTGACATTTTAAACAATTAAATAACCTGATTTTATTCATATACCACAAAGATCTGGTGATATTAAAAAATTGTATATTTGTTAAAGATAATAACATAGTTTCCGAAGAACCAACCTCCAGTTTTTTAAACATTACCTGTTAATGTTTCATGTTTTCTTTTTTCAGAAGATTTGTAACAAAAGTACATGGAGTTTTTTATGAGTCTTAATAAATAGGGCAATTACAGAATCTAAACAAGACACATCTATAATGTATAATCCTTGTGGAGGCAGACCCTTCCTTTTCACCAAGAAGGGAGAATAACGACATGATTAGGTACAGTCATCTCAGATTGCCTGTTCTGACTCCAGAGATTGGCAGACTCGGCGAACCATAAACATAAGACATAAATCAAACTGAACGTAATCAGGTGTCTCACCACATCTTTCTAGTGCAATGAAGAGGAAAGAGATTGGAGGCTGAGTGTTGGCCATGGGCAATGTGAGGGATTGATTAGAAAGATAGCAAAGACAATGTCTAGGCAGAGGCAGAAGAATGCTGTAGATGAGAATGTTGGTAGGAGGCTTGAGAAATGAGTTGGCAAGGGGCAAAAACCCAATTCAAACTTGCTTAGTTGGAAAAAGAATTCATTGGTTTATGGAAATTAATAGTTTTTGTGTCCTCATAAAGGATCATTTTGCCCTCATAAAAATCAGTAAAGCATATAAAATGAGTACTTCTTTAGAATTCATAAATTTATGTGTCAACTTATAAATTTAAAATTACATAATGTTATAAATATTTCAAAATTCAATTATTTAAGACTAGAAGATGAATCGTCCTTGCTTTTTCTATATTAATACTTATGGTTACTCCTTGACTTGATTTAAGGACAAATGGACACCTTTTACGGGCTCCCACTACTTTGTCTCTGCCCTAGTTCACCTTGATTTTGCTTTATACATTTTGGTATTATTATTCAACTTGCAATATTTCAGGAGTTTTAACTTTTACCAAATAGAACAGAAAGACAAGTGATAAAAAGCAGTTTCTTTCTTTATTCCTCTTTGTCACCAGTTCTGCATCCTGTCTGTTTATTGTTTGTTAAACCAGACTTCTTTCTAATTTGCAAAGGCCTTAAGATCCTTCTCACTTCAAATCCCTGTGTTTGGTAGCCCTTTGCCTCCAATCTCCCCTGCCTACCTCTTCATGATTCCAGCTCACAAAGATGCCTCCTCAGACCACTCACTCTGAATAGCCCGTTTTCCTACTTCCCTCTCTCATTTTACCTTGTTTTCCTTGTATAAGAAATTCACTTCGTTTATCTCCTATCATCACTTGGCCATGTGATGTCTACTCCATTAGCATGTAAGCTTCCAGAGAGCTTGTACCATTCTCTTATCACAATATCTGGGACTCTCAGACCTAGAAGAGCAATAGGCACATTGCCGCTGCTCCGTAAATACCTGCTGTATAAATGAAATGTTACCCTACACCTGTCTAATACACTAACGTGAATGACCATTTTTAGGCTCTGTGCTCTATTTTTCTGGTGTGTTCCCATGTTCCCATCACTGGACATTTGCCCTGGCTGCTCTTGCTTTTTGAAATACTGTCACACTGGAGATCCCTCAAGACTCACCCATCATCTTTTCAAGTATTTGCTTAGATAAGGAGACATATCTTAGCACCTCTGTTTACAAACACAGGCACTTTCCTACCTCCTGTTGTTTCCAGCTTGTCCCATCACACTGTCTTTCCTTCAGAGCACGTGTCATCTGCAAGAAGCTTAGACAATGTACTTACTTTTGATGTCATACTGGCAATGTTTTATTTGTCCCTCCAGATTCACTTTTCACCCTGTACCTCTAATCTGTACCCAAAGGGCACACTTGCAAGGACCTGAGCCCTTGGCAGGGTTATCACTCACCAGCCAAGTGCCTTGACCCAAGGTCACTGCTCCTGTAAGGTGACCCTGCCCTGTCTCCTGGTTCTGTAATGACTCTCCCCTTCCTTCATCATAGAGCTACTGCTTATTGTCTGTTTCTCTGCTGTATTTAAGCTCCAGGAGGGCAAGCAGTCTGTTTACTGATGAATCTTGTGTATCCAGAATAGTGCTTGAGGCATAAAAGATGTTCAATAAATATTGCTGAACATTTAATAATTATTGACTTTGGGTTCAGAAAAAAGATTTAGCTTACTTGTATTATCCCTTATCTTCCCCTTTTGCCTATCCACCACATTTTGATAATTATTTCATAATTTTAATTATTTTCTGGATGTCCTTAACTTTAAATAACATACTTGAAGCTTTATTTCTGTTTTCTAAAATTTAGATAGTGTCCTTTGATTTCCTATTGTCTCAAATGCAAGGACTAGAGTAGCTATCATCTCACTCCCTCTCCTTCCATATGTTTCCCCTCCTCAGCTTGTAACAGGAAGTTCAATAATATTGCCCCCTGTTTTAAGTTCTATATCAGTTTGCTAGGGCTGCCTTAACAAACTATCACAGACTGGGGGCTTAGGTAATGCAAATTTATTCTTTCACAGCTCTGGAGGTTAGAAGTCCACTACCCAGCTTTCAGGTTTGGTTTCTCCTGAGTCTCTCTCCTCCGGCTTGCCTTCTCACTGCGTCTTCCTGTCCTCCTGTGGCCTTCCCTCTGGGCTTGTGCATCCCTGGTGTTTCCAATTCCTATAAGGACACCAGTCAGATTGGATTAGGGCCACGACAATGGCTTCATTTTAGTGTAATCACTTTAAAGGCCCCATCTCCAAATAGAGTCACATTCTGAGGTACTGGGGATTAGGGCTTCAACATAACAGTTTTGGGGAGACATAGTCCCACCCATAATAAGCCCCAAGTAATTCTTCTCTGTTTTGTCTACAATGCTGAAATTTTAAGGCAACACACATGGGATTAGATTATAAATTATATATTGAATATTTAAAGCTATTCAAGGCTTTATCAAATTGTGTTTGGAATTGCATTCCCTTCACGTGACCTGTACAAACAAAAGGGCAATAGTTTTGGAGTCATTGTAAAAATGAACTATTTCCCCACACACCAAAATCACGCCACATTTTAGCTTGTTTCATCTTTGAAATGACTTCTCTATTTAGTTTTGTAATTTGTGTGGCATATAGTATACATTAAATTCAAAATGATTTTTCTTCAGCACCTTGTGGAGACTGCCTATTGTTTTCTAGTATCCAGTGTTTAAATTAAGGTGGATTTGCCTGGCTTTATAATTTAAATTGTACTTCTCTAACAGTATCAGCAATAAAACTTCTTTTATCACAAAAGTCAATTAGCAAATTTGTACTGACTCCAATTTTTCTTCCCCCATTTATTTTTTAATGTCAGAAACACTTGGAAATTTTATTAGTTCATTAATATTACTTTAATTTTTTTTACTATTTAGAACAAGGTTAAATATTTTCTTCAAATAGTATTTATGATATTTATAATAAAACATACTTATATGAGACTTTTGGATGTGATTCTGTGTTTTACCATTTTCATTCCTCACTGCTAGCCCCTGTGACAGTATATATTTCCTCATTGATATTTATGTTGACTTTTTTCTATTATTTTGAGAATAATTTTTTATGAGAAAAATATAGAAAGAGGCTATTTTCTGGGTAATTGCATATGTAAGTGCTCTCTGCTGTTTCCGTGTGTGAGTGGGAAGGTGGCTGGCTTTGGAATGCTTCATCACAATATTTTTCACTGATAACTCGGAAGGCATTAGCATTTTGTTCTTCGGCGATCAGAGTTGGTAAACAGGATTGGGAGTCCAGCTCTCTATATAATTTTCTATAGCTGTCTGGATGCTTGTGCCATTATTTCTTCATCCTTGAAATTAAAATAAAAATCACTGGGATAAATTGAAATGTTAGTTTCTTTTATGAATCTTCTTTTCTTAATGTGTTCTATAAATTTGCAGGTGTAGGATAGGAAAATTTTTCTTTCACACAGTTGATTATTGCTTTTGTAATATTGATTCTGATCTCACTGTAATGCTGACTGCCCATATTTTAAATTATGAGTTATTTTTCATAATCTCATTTCTTTTTTCCAATTGCTTTTATAGCATATTTTTCTCTGCATTTCTAGGAGAATTTCTTAAGTTTGTATTTTTTGTTTTTCAACCAAACATTTAATTAGAATTTTTACATCTAAACACAGAACCAAAAAATAGAACATAAGCCAAGTAAAAATTAAGGTGCTAGCAGAGTCCATCACTAATGAAATATAACCATTAAAAAGAGAGGCAACAGATAAATTTAGAATGGGTAGGTTACTACTAATTTTTATCATTACAGATCTCCACCTTTGGCTTTTTTTTCCACATACATATCTTTTCCCCTGCCAGACACTAGAATAAGTTTTATCTTTATGCTTATAATGATGATTTGTTAAAACAACAACAACAAAAATGCTGTTTAGATTCACTTTATGACAGGGCCACATCCTTGAGAACACCAGCCCTGGCTGTTAATAACAGAGGCGAATGACATGAAGTCAGTTACAATAAAATATAAATAAAAATAAAGTTTATGGCAGAGTGTATAAAGCAAAAACAAACAAACAAACAAACAAACAAAAAGAAATTAATCACCCAGGCAAAGCAAGAACATATCCAAGGTCATTTTTTTAAATTTAAATACCTCATTAGATACTTTGACTTGATTAAAAATCGTGTTTATGTTTCAAAACTTTTACCTTGTAGGGATCATAATTGATTAACTTTTGTGTGACTTCTAGTGAGATGGTTATATTCATTTTCAAAATAAAATGTTTACTAATATAACAAGCTTTTCTTTATAAGGACTCTGAGCAGTAAATATGCTAAACTCTTAGACTAACTCTGGTTCTCAATTAAACATAGATATTGTTCAGGATAAGTACAGAAAACTAAATTTTTTATGTCCTCCGAAGAAATTACAACTACAAATATACACAAAACCTCAAATTTGTGTTTTCATCCATTTGTGCTAATATGACAAAATGCCATGAACTGCGTGTTTTACACGCAGAAATTTATTTTTGATAATTCTGGAGGCTGGGAATCCGAGATCGTGGCTCCAGCAGATCGGGTGTCTGAGGAGAAGCTTCAGTAACTTCACATCGCAGAAGGTACGCGCTTGCTCTCGGCAGTCTCCTGCTAAAGGTGCCGCTCCCCAGTCACAGGGCTCTGCCCGGTCCTCTAGACCTGCTCGCCTCTGAGCTACGCCACCTCTCAGACCATCCCCCTTTAGATCAGGGGTGGGGGTGGGGTGGGGTAGGAGGGCACAGATATTCAGACCACAGCAGTAAGTTTACGATCTACAACAGAATATAGGTTTTGTTCTTTATTGCTTGCGATGCCACCTTAAATATTAGTATATCACGGTTTCCCTATATTTTTTCCTTAGTATGACTTCTTCATTTTCATTTCGGTCTTAGTTTTTCAAGTCATCTTTCAACGTTTGCTTTATGTTTGGCCATTCTTTACTTTCACTGAGAATAGGAAACCAATGTTTACTAGGGCCCTTGGGGGCTGTGTGTATCTTTCTCTTTTATGCTGCTCCTTTTATTTTTCAGGTTTCATTGTTATTTCTCTTTATTCATCTTCCAATTCCAATGATAAAGATCTATCCTCTTTTGATATTTATTCTAGTATGAGTCACTTTGCTTTGGGTTCCGGAACTAGTGTAACAGAAATTATTATTCTCCCCTGTTCTCCTGTACTGAAAAGCTGTGACTCATCTTCTGTAGGGTTTGCGAAGGACCTTTGCTAGCGGTAGTCCCAGCAGGGAATTCTGTCTTTGCAAATACACTTCCTCCCATCCCACCCTCCTCCCCCTGCCCCCAGTGTGGAAGCTGCTTCGCTAATGCTCACTGTTACTGCTGGAGGCAGCTGGTCCTGTGATTTTCTGAAGCAAACTCTGCAGCCGCCTCCCCCCAACTCTCTTCAATCCAGGAGATAGAAAAGGGATCTTATTTTTCTCCCTCTGACTGCTTTCTGAACACTGCAAATGTTTCTCAGGATGGGGCATTGGGAACTCCCCTTGGCAATGTCTGCAACGTTTGTTGCCTTTGACCAGAGCTCCCCCCTACCGTTCACCCCTGGTTTCCGGGACCGATGCCTGTTTTCCTTGTAGCCATGTTTGTTACAGACATGACTACGGAGAAGGTCCAAACTCCTGTGAGTCGTGGTATAAGTTATCAGGAAAATCTAATCCTCTTAAAAGTGTGAATGGATGGTGTCAAGGATAGGCCCAGAAGAAATGCACAGTTTATTTATAAATTAGGGAAATAACAGTATGTGCCTGAAAGGTTTGTTGTGAAAAGTCAAATGAGATCAGCTAGTGTTGTGCCTAGTAAGCTCTCTGGAAATTCTAGCTCTTATTATCCACAGTGGGTGTTAATGTTTATGCACCTGTCATTTAGTCAGCTTTCGTCCGTTCCCCTCACCACCATGTCTGGAAGCCTGTATCTCAGTTGTGTGTTTGACAGACCGGGGTGGAGCCTGGGTTGTCGGTGGACCACTTCCCTGCACACATGTCCTCCAAATAAAGTTTCAAAAAGACTGAAAGGTTATTTTGGATAGCACAGACTCCATGAAAGAAGTCAGTATGTTCTTTTATGCACTGTTTTCCTAACCTCCCTATCTCATATCAATAACAAATCATTTAATACAGCTGATGGCCACAGATTTATTAAATTATAAGCATTTACCCTCTGGGCAATATAAAAGATTTGTTGTCTAAAATAAGCCTGCTCACATGTATGACGGGATGTTCTAATTTCTATTTCAGTCTTTTTGTTTTTATTTATTACCTGAAAATATTTCTATGAATAGATCTTTCCCTTATTTGCTATTTGGTTACCCAGTGTTCCTACAGAAAAGGCAGGATCAAAACTTGATTTTTTCCTTTACAAGTTTTTAAGCTAATGAGTTGGCTTCCTGTCTTTCTCCAAAGGTAAACGTTTGATTCTTTTTCAGTTGATTTTTTATATCATTATAAACTCCTGGTTTGAAGTATGAGATTCAATCATTGTATTTCTTATTTTTATTGATGCTGAAATGGGAAGAACATATCATGTATCTGAAAATACAGTTCTGTAATGACCAACACCAAGACTGATTATAGTAAAATTACTGAACTTTAAAGAGAAACCACAAAAGTCCTTTGAATAGCTAAACAGAAAGAATATGTGATATTTAAGGATATTTCAATAGTAATCTTTTATGCCAGAAAAAAATGGGGCAATATATTTAAGATATTCAAACAAGAAAATGCGAGCTAAAGATTTTATTTATTTAAAAATCTTGCTAGATTTATTGGGGTGACATTGGTTAATAAAATTTGAATGCACCTAATGTAGTCCAAGCTAAGGATTTTATATCTAAGGATACACTGACTTTCAATTTATAAAGGACGCAAACTATAATTAACATACGATAACTAAACAAATATTGTTTTCATGAGCTGCTTCTGAGGAATCTACTAGAGAATGTTCCAGACAAAATGACTAGGAGGATGTTAACATTTGGATTACTGATGAGCATGAATCATACAGTTACCTTAGGAGTAAGGCTAAGTGAAGGCTGAAAGAGAGTGGTGTGGTATGTAATGACCATGAGCTCTAATAATGTTGGTAAATTACCACTTTAAAAAATGAGGAGGGGGGAGAATGGGGAAAGCATATGTAAAAATTTTTAATTGGCTTAAGTAATCAGAACTCGTTATATCAGTATCACCTATCTGAGAATGTTGTTTGTGAGACATGGGATAGAGCGAGATGGAATTATGAGACATTCTAACTCTGTCGTATTTTGTGCCTTGAGGACCAAGATTCTCAGTGTGGATGCAAGTACATATAGAAGTACTCCCAGTGGTTTTAATCCGAAAAGGAAATATCAGTATGTACTCATAAGACCTCTTATTTTTTTTTTAAAAGATATTATTAGTTTATTTTTTTAGAGACATAGGAAGGGAGGGAGAAAAAGAGGGAGAGAAACATCAATGTGAGGGAGAAACACTGATGGGTTGCCTTTTATATGTGCCCTGATCAGGGCCCAACCTGCAAGCCAGGCATGTTCCCTGACTAGGCATTGAACTGGCGACTCTTTGCCCCATAGTGCGACACCCAAACAACTGGGTCACACTGGTTAGTGCTAAGACATCTTATCTTATAACATCTATCTAGCTTTTCCTCTCTCTCTCTCTCCACCTTTCTCTTTCTTAGCTCTGTACTCTGAAAAGGTCCATAAAACAATGTTCAACCAAGGCAAATGAGAATCCCTAGCACAGAGGGAAATACTGTGATAATACTATTGAAATACTATTTCCCATGGAATTGCCTATTTCTGGTTGGGACAGGAAATAAACAAGATGAGCTTGGAACATCTTGTCATAACAAGTAACAAGCTATTGAGGACTCTAGGTTCATGTCAAAAGTACTCAGGAGCAAAATTAAGGAAAGATGGGGCAGTAGGCCCACAGTTCTTTCAATATTTTATAGGCAAGTTTTTAAACATATAACAACATATATACACCCTTCTTCCCACTCTGAGAGGTTTACATTTTATGATACTGATTTTATCTCACTTCTTTCTAGCTATCCATGTCTCAATCTTTTGATCTATCTTATTTTTTAATGTATTTCAAAGTAAATTGCTACCATTAGTTCCCATTCTTTTATTTCAGCATGAAAGCATCTACATCTAAAATGTAAGACTGGAAATAAAACACAAAGCTGACCCTGGCGATGGGCTGAGAGCACTGAGGTGACACTGAGGAAGGAAAGGAAGAGGAAATGTCACGAGCTTCCAGGTACAAGGTGAGTGAGTATGAGGGATGTCACGCACAGCATGGTGACTACAGCGAGTGCTGCTGTCCGGCTGCTACACAGGAACGTTGTTGACAGTAAACCCTAAGAGTTCCCACCACGAAGACAAGAATGTCTTTCCATTGTATCTGTATGAGAGGGTGGTTGTTAGCTGAGCCTGTCATGGTAATCTTTTCACAGTGTATGTAAAGCACACCTTAAACTTACCATCAGGCTGGACACCTTAAATTTACACATTGATGTATGTTACTTACTTCTCAATAAAACTGGGGGGAAAATCATGTTGTGCTGCTTAGAAAAAAGAAGAGATTATGGGTAACTGTAAATAAAGTTCTCAACTTTGACAGTTCTGCCTGGGGCCTTTCCTGGGTGGAGGTTTTTTTCCTCCCCCAAGCTAAGCCATTCATCTCTGCGCGCACACATTTTCCTGTGGGGTGTCTCCGCCTGTGTTGCTACTGCATCCTCTGCGCAGCGGAGTAGGAAATTCACAATATTGCATTTTTACCTAAGATAGAGTAGCTGCTTTTATGTGAGGCTCTGAGCTTATAATAACAGAAGAAAAATAATCAGCAAATTATTCCCTGAGACTTACTATCTTCACATAGACATGTAGAAATCACTAGCTTTGTCTTCCACTTGTGTGTGTTACTCTTTCCCCTAAGCAACTTGGCATGCTCCCCCTGCCGGGAGCCTGCTGCCTCAGAATCCTCTTTGGGTGTCAGGCTCCCCCTGCAAGGTGTGCACATTTACAGTGTACTATGTGGATGTCAGTTATATACATTATGCTATATGCACACACATATATCCATACACATGTATATACACAGTGTTATTTCTCTCTATTCTTCTACACTTAAAATAACACATGAATATTTACATACATGCACACACTCCCCATATCAATCCACGGTCCATCTACCGAAGCCGTCTCCTACTGCAGCCCCCACCAAAGGGGGATGGCGGCAAACTGCTCCCTGCGCACCCCTCACAGAGGTAGGCACTTGATGAGGGATTTGGGATGATGCCTTCTCCATGCCCCAGTGAAAACCCAGAGGCTTGCTAATGCACTGGCTTACTTACTTCATCAATTAACCGCAACCCAAGGGAATACAGGCAAGTTTTACCTTACAAGGGACAGGTGACATTTATAAGGCTAAATCAGGTACTGCTGTCTTGGGACCTGCTTGTGTGCCTCAGTCATTGCTGACTCTTTTATTCAGAGTTTGGCACCATCTCTGGAGCACAGCATGCCTGTGGCACCTGGAGAATTGGATATCCTTATTATGGGAGATGGTAATGTCCACCCAAATAGAAGCTGCGCAGTTACTTGCAGACAGGTCTTAAATTTTACTGTCATTGATCCTTGCTCATGGGACACAGGATCAAATGGCTTACCTGTTTGAATGCAAGCATTTTAGTCACAATTACTCCATAGATGAATTTTAAGACAGTAGTACATTGTATTAAATCAATTTAATTCCATGGCTGGTTTTTTAAAAAAGAACAGTTAAACCATTTTCCATTTTCCCATTTCCATTTTTATTTCATAAAATTAATTTCATCAAGATCAGTTCTTTTCAGTTTTAATTTAAGATGAATATTTGATTCGCCACTCACATGTCACTCACTCTGCCTCTGCCACAGGGCCTTTCTACGGGGGTAATCATTTCCTCTAAGTCCAGTAGTCCTTGGTCAATTTTTGTGAATATAAGTTCATCAATGATACATCATTTTTTGATAATTTTACTTACTTTTCAATGTTTATGTTCTAACAGTTAATAAATTTATTATACATTTATGTTCATCATGAATTAGGTATGGAAGACTTACAAGTAGGTGTATATTAGCTAATGCCTGACAAAACTGGAACCAATATTATAATAGAGAGGGACACACACAGATATAGGGGAGACTAGGAAAGGGACAGTGGGGGAGAGAGATGAGAAAGTAGCATTCAAGGGACAGGGAGAGAAACGGTAGGGGTGAGATAAGTTATTTGGTGTATTTGGCGCTAAGCCTTGGCTATGAGTTCGGTATGTATGCAGAGTGAGGTGTGCAGAATATCTTGGGGGAAGTGTTTTCACATGTGTAACTTGTCAATGCAAACCACTTTGTAAAGGTTGTCGTTGGAGCTCCTTTATTCACAGGAGCTTGGGACCAGCAAAGGGCGAAATGAGCTTATCCATCTTTGTTGAGGAGCAAGTGTATTTCTCTGGCCTAGAATGCTTTTCTGTTTTTGAGAGATGAAAATATTGCATGGTGCATTATAAGTAATTCAGAAAAGGTGAACATATTAATCACTTAAAAACCATTGCAACTAAATCTTAAATGAAGTTGCGTATCATTCTTCTTTTTTGGGGGGGAATATAAAAGAAACATCTAGGTTCCTATTTCATAGACTGGGCACCTTCAAATGACTCCACCCTGAGCTCAGCTGCATTTTTGCTGGAAAGCCATCTTACTGGCAGGATGTATGCAAAAGTCACACCACGACCTGGACCTGGAGTCCCAACGTCCTCATGTGTACAAAAGAGAGTTGAACATGAACGTTTTTCTAGCTCTGGTATGACATGCTTACTGCCTTTGGGATGTTTAGATATGTCTGCTGGACGTTCTGTAAATGACGAGAAAGCAGCGTGAACACAGCTCTGCCTTCTTGCCTGTAATCTGATGACTGGAACACTTTCGCCCTTGAGCAGCTGCTGTCTCTTCTGCCATTATCGACCCCAGCTTGTGGTGGGTCAGAGGCAGGGGCTTGGCCCAGGCTGACCTTAGTTAATGGGAACTGAGCATAATCACATTAGCTCAGTTGGGAGTTTTGAAAATTACATTAGCTCATCCAACAAAAGTGAATCTGCCAATAATTTACGTGATGGATTTGCAATTAGAACACAGAGGTCTTTTTTCTTCTTTGTCTTTTAAATAAAGAAACAAACAAAAAAGCACCCTCAAATTAAAATTTCAAGCAGCTTATCAATTATGTTTAAATAGAATTTCATCCTCTAGCTATTGGTTTGGTCCCCTCAGTAAAGGATATTTTAGGGAATGATATTTCTTGCTCATTTCACATAATCTACTAAGAGTTCTTGGTAAAGATAACAGATAAGTAAATTTGAATTGTTATAAAAATAGTTATCTGAACTAAAAATTTCAGGAATACTGGTTTCACTTAAATTTTCAGAGGAATATTTGTTTGCTAGGTTTTGATAATCCAATTATATGAAAAGTACAATAATCAAGAGTATGAAGTACTATTAGATCCTACATTTGAGAGCCTTTAACTCTGTCTTTGAGTAGGGAAAGTCTTTAAGGTAGGTCATATAGGGTTAAGTAGGCATTTATTTATATGGTAGGATAGGCTAAGAGGCAGCTACCATGAATTAAATATTAATTTCATGTCAAATATAATGCTACTTTCTACATATATCATATTAAGACCCCTACAGTAGAGGGGTCATTTATATTTCATTTCATAGGTGAGAAACCGAAGCTCACGTTGTTTAAGCAACTCCCCATATCACACAGCTAAAAGCTGGTTGAGCAGGACTTCAGAGCCTTGACATTGTTCTCAGTTCAGGCCTTAGATGAAAAGTCACCAGTGAGCTGGAAAACAAGGTCTATATCAATAACAACAGTAACAATAAACACTATTCGTTCAGAATTCTTGGGGGAAGGGCTGTCTTTAGTTTTAAGAAATTTCACATGTGATTCTGACATCTAGCCAGGGCTGACAGGTATGGATGAGGAGCTAGTGTGGGCAATTTAGGCAGGGTCTAGTTTTGAAAAAAACCCAGAGCAGCAATTTTCAACCAGTGTGCCGCATGAATTCTCAAAACATGCAGTACCTGGTTTAGTCAGGGGCAGTGGCCTCTTTTCCCGTAGATTGTCTAATAAAAAACATGACAACAGCCAACACAAGAATAGCTGCCTGGTGTGAATGAATCAAAGTTATATCTATTTTTTTGTCAGATAGGAAAAAATATATTTTTTGGTGTGCCACGGAATTTTAGTAATTAGTTTGTGTGCCACGAGATGAAAAAAGGTTGAAAATTGGTGCCCTAGGGTGCCGCTTGTGATCATAAAATAATCAATACATATCTTCTTCTTGTAGGCAATTACTGACTGCATATATGTAACTTGCATGTTACTGCTGCAGTTGGAAGGATTGAGGCACACTGGAAGAAATGTACGTTTACTGGAAGAATTGCAGTTACCGTCATCCTTCCACAAAGCAGAAAGGCAAATAGCAGAAGTGAGAACCTGGAGTTCTGTGGAACGAAAGCAAAGCTCTCCCCAAGTGGGTAGGTTGCCGCCACCTAGGAAAGTCAGAGCATGGCAGGCTCTGGAAAAGGACAAGCACTTAAACTCTGCAAGGTGCTGGAGGCAGTGTGGAGCAAAAGGAGGTGGAAAAATGGCACTGAGGAGCTGCATCTGAAATGCAGGCAGTCTTATTCCTGTTCCTCTCCAGTTCCTTAAGCAACTTTCCCATATCATGCAGCTGATAGATGGCAGGCAACACCCTAGGGAGGGCTGCATTTCGTTCTGTGTCACATTTGAGGAGCATGGAATAACAGGATGGCACTTTGAGAGAGTGTCAGGGGCATTAAGGGATTCGACAAAGTCATTTTATAAATTATTGGAAGAATTTAGCTTATTTCACATTGCATAATAGTCTTCAGTTCTAACCATGATGTCACAAAAGGCAGGAGTTCCATCTTTCTGCTGCATAGTATTCCCTTGTGTAAATGTACAATAGTTTTTTAGTGTACACATTTACTGATGGTCACTTGGGCTATTTCCAGGACTTGGCTATTGTAAATAGCGCTGCTATGGACATAGGAATGCATAAGTTCTTTTGAATTGGTGTTTCGGTATTCTTAGAGTATAATCCCAGCAGTGGAATCTCTGGGTCAAAAGGCAGTTCCATTTTTAATTTTTTGAGGAGGGTCCATACTGTTTTAGCCAGTTAGTGAAAGACAAACACCATCTGATCTCACTTATAAGAGGAATATAATGAACAAAATAAACTAAGGAGCAAAATAGAACCAGAGACATAGAATCATGGACCAGACTGACAGCTGCCAGTGGGGAAGGAGCAGGGGAATAATGGTGGAAAGAAGGGGAAGGGACTAGTAAAAGAACATGTGTGACTGACCTATGGACATGGACAATGGTGTGGGGATTGACTGTGGGAGTAGGGGGAGGGCTGGGTGGAGCAGGGCAAAGGAGGAAAAAACTTGGACAACTGAAATAGAATAACAATAATAATAAAAATATATGTAAAAAAGAATTTAGATTACCCTTTATCTCTGATTGGGGACAGCAGATTTGGAGGGGGACATATAGTTCTTTAAAAATATTTGAAAGTATCTATCATGCGCCAAATGGAACACTTTTTCCCCTTGACATTTAGAAATTCTTTTCCACTTTAGTCTTGATTTGTATGTTGCTATCAGGTTGTCTGATTACAAACTAATTTTTGTTTGTTTTATCAGTAACTTGGTCTTTTATCTGAAGGCTCAGGCTATATATTTTTTTACCTTTAAAGTTTTTAAACTCTAGGAGTTTGAAAGCCTAAGAGTTTCTAGTACTTACTTTGCTGTCAACTGTATCAAATCCACTCTTGCAAGTGCAGCCCCGGGTACCTTGTGCTTCCACCTTAATTTCCAGGGCAGTTTGGAGGCTTTGTTCATTTTGTTATTTGGATGATAACTTTTCATTCTACCCATTCTCTTACTAATTTCAATTATGAGATTTTGAATATTTGAATAAAGAATTTAAAAAATAATTATAACTGTTTTTAAAAAGGTATTTAGTTTATGCTGGAGAATTTATTACAGTTTTCCTCTGTTTTATGGTTGGTTTTTAAGGCGGGACTTTACATTAGCTACAATATTTTTATTTTCACTTAGAGTTTCTTCATATAGTAGCTTTGTAAGTACTTTTATATAATTTTCTCTTCATCTTTAAATATCTTATATTTTTCTGAATCAGCATTATTAGGTGTATGTAGGCCAGACTTAGGTGTCTCCTTGTACCCCAGGTTTCTTATATCAAACATATCTTCTGTTGGCATAGTAAAGGACAGTTTTTAATCAGTGATAACTGTTATGAATCGATGTGCTTCCCCATTTTGTGATTCTGATGATTGTCAATAATGTCAACTATTATTGTCTTTCTTTTTCTTTACCTTTTAGCTTCCAAGAGATGCTTTGTTTCTATTCACTCTTTTCTTCCAAAGTAATAACATCTTCCCAAGCTTGCCACTGCTCCCACATCCTTCACGCCCTTTATTTCCAAAGGTGATTATAGAGACGTGGCAAGTAAATGTAATGTGTAATCCTAAGACAGCCAGACAATGTCCTTGGGACAATTGGAAAAACTTGACTATAGACTGTGGGCTATAGAATAGCATTGCATGGTATATCACTGTTAAACCTCCTAAGTCTGAGGACTGGAATGTGGTTAGGTAAGGTTTTTTTTTGGTTAGGAGATTACACACTGATGTATGAGATAAAAGAACATGATGCCTCCAATTTCCTGTCAAACAATATAGAAAAAAATTATATGTGTGTATGTACATATATACACAAATATATGAATTCACCTAATTGTGAACAATTGGTTACTTTAGAAATACATGTATATGAGTATTCTGTGTACCATTTTTGATATTTCTATAAGTTTGCACTTATATTAAACAAAATGTTAAAAATAAGAAAACTTCTTTCTTTCAATTTTTCAGTAGACACAGTCATTTTGTCTCAGGCTGTTGTCAGTATTTCATCACTCCTGTGGGATTTTTCACTGAAGTCTGACTGTGTTTCCAGCACCCCCGGACCCCTGCCATCTTCACCTCTTTTCCTGCTTAGGCTTCTGCAGCCATAAACTAGTAGGACACTTGAGTGATATTTTGGTGAATTGCTAAAAGTTGATTGTGGCCTGACATGACAGAGAAACTCTACTGGGTGCAACATTATTACAGGACCTCCCACTCTTTTGTGGGCTTGATCTTCATGAACCCCACTGGTTCTCTTCCTGAAGATCTGAGAAAGGCCTCCTCAAAGCTCTGGCTAGGGAAAGGGGGGAGTAATTCCTGTGAAATGCACCACAGCCTCCTTCATAATGAATGCTTGCTCTCCAGGCGCAGTGCCTTGGCTAGAGCCTCATCTCAGCATTCCTGACACTCTGGAGCCCTCTAGCTTTCCTGTCTCAGCTAAAGGGGAAAAAATGCATATTACACAGGAATCAGGGTTTTAAAGAAATAAATTAGGAACACTGAGGCCTGGGAAAAGAAGGGTGGACATGGAGGAATAAAATTTATACTATGGGAGAGTTACCTGTGAAGGTCATAGACCAGAGACACAAGCCCGCTAAAAGACTAAGACTTAAACACAAGATTACAGAACGTTGCTGCCCCCTCACACCTTATCGGTGCAGTCACAGAGCTCCAGTATTACCGTGAAATACAGTGGAAAGAGCCACAAGACATAAATTCTCCCTGAGGAGAAGCCCAAAGTCAACAGAGGACATAAAAACAAGGACTCCAGAGAAACTTGATGCCTCTGGCTATGGAAAACATGAACTACAGTCAAGGTTCTAGCCAAATTAATATAAATCCTCATGCCAAAGGCCTACTTACCTCAGTTCCTATTACCTAATACATTAAGTCCAGCTTTCAACAGAAAATTCCAATGAATGACTAAAGCAAGAAAAAATAGTCTCAAGAGACAAAGGACTCACTGAAATAGACTCAGGTAATGAAAATGCTGTAATTATCAGAAAGAACATTTAAAATAAGAATGATTAATATGTAAAGGATTTTAGTGGTAAAAGTAGGCAATATACAAATGGAAGGGTAATATAAACAGAGAGATATAAGAAAAAAGCAAAAGAAAATGTTATATCAAAACCATGTAACACACTTTAAGAAAGTGTTTAATGGTCTTATTAGCAGATTCAACACAACTGAAGAAAGAATTAATTATATTAAAGATAGGTCATTAGAACCTTCCCAAATTAAAATTCAAACAGAAAAGCAAACAAAGAAAAATAGAACATTCAAAAATCTAAGATAATTTCCAAATGTGTAACTTATGTTTGATTGGAATACCAGAAGGAGAAGAAAGGAAGAATGGAGCCAAAGGATACTGGATGTAAACTTCCCAAAATTAATGACAACAAACCACAGATCCAGGGAACTCCAAGTACACTAAGTAAGATCAACACCAAAGAGAAACCATACCTAGACACGTCATATTCAAACTGCAGAAAAGGAAAAAGAAATAAATACTTAAAAAATGGTTAGCATAGTTAGCTAATTATTAATATGAGGAAGAAAGTAAAAGATTAAATATCAAGCTTAATAAACTGGTGAGCTGAATAAAAAATTAAGCTTAGTAAACTGGGAAGCTGAAGCAGATATTAAGGACAGCATTCCACTGAGTTTACTAGAACGCTATATCATAAACGGACTCATTCACACACTCCAGGAGTCTGCCACCAAGGAGACTTAATCCTCAGAGTGAGCAGACAGGGAAATCTCCCTAGGAATACTGTCTACTCTTTGTTACTGCATTGTTGGGGTGCACAAGGGGAGGTGCTTGACTATAGAGGCTTGTCAGCCTAACTAGGGGAGTGAACCTATCACAAGCCAATGAAAGCTTGGGAAGTTGGTTATTTTGAAAAATCTTTTGGTTATAACTCCAGGGAAACAAAGGAGTTCCTCTCTCTCTCTCCACCCCCGACCCCATCTTTCTCTCTCGGTGACCTGCACTGGTCTTGTTCACACTTGTGTTTCCTCTACATAGCCATGTGTCCTTAGCAGCTGCATGGATGATGGCCATGCAGACTCCAAACGCAGGCTCCAGGCAGGAGCAATGGATTGCAGCTGGGAACGCAAACTCAGTTAGCTGGCTGATCAGAAAGACTGGGCTTAACTTGCCTTGGCATGGTGCAAGATCACTGGACCTTGACTCTATTTCTGGCCCTGATTTCCATGGCAGGACAGATAGAGATGGGACAGTGGGAACCCAGGAAGAACATCCTTTTGATTTTGCATTTAGCACCCAAATAGATCTTACCACCAGATTTTATTATCCCTCGTGGGTCCCTGAAAATGGTTTTACTTGCAACATTCCAAGGACTCCCCCTCAACCAGCAACAAAACTACAGTTGTAAAATATCTTCCTTATAGAGGAGCAAAGGTAAGAATTACATTAGACTTTATTTTGGAAAACTATGCAAGCAAGAAGGGAGTGGAATGAAATATTTAAAGCATTGAAAGAAAAGCCAACAAACCTAGAATTCCATGTCCATCAAAATCATTGTTCAAAAGTGAAGGAGAAATAAAGACTCTCTCAGAAAAACAGACAATGAATCAACCAAACAAAAAACAATTAGGAGACTTCATCATCAACTGACCCACCTGCAAGAAGTGTTAAAAGTTCTTCAAGTAGAAGAAAAGGGATACAGATCAGAAAGTTGGATCTACATAAAAAAGAGCATCAAAGAAGGAATAATTGAAGATAAAATATTTTTTGTATTCTCTATTGATTTAAAAATGTTTAAATAAATGTGTAGCAATGTATTGGGTGATTATACAATATTAATAAGCGAAGCAAATGGGAACGTTTTCCAAGGGACAGGAAGGGGGAGTTTGGATTACTCCCTCCACATGCTCTACATGTCTGTGGTATGTGAGGGTGAACTTAGATTAGTTAAACATTTATACTAGTCATTCTAGAGCATCACTAGAAGAAAGCTAGAGAAGTGTAAGTAACGTTCTAAGAGATGAACTGGAATCATATAAAATGCTTGACTAAAACCAGAGGAGTCAGAAAAAGTGGGAGAAAAAAGAAACAAAGAACAAGTGCAAAAACTAGGAAACAGTTATAAACATGGTAGATGTATATCAACAATCACTTCAAATGTGAATGGTCTAAATATATAAATTCAAATACAGAGGTATAGTGAATTAAAAAAGACCTAATTATATGTTGTTTACTAGCAACTCACTTTAAATATAAAGAGGTTAAAAATAAAGAGTAGACAAAGACATATCATGCTAATGGAAACTGGAGTTGTCATGTTGATTTCAGAGCAAGTAAACTAAGGGACAAGGAGGGTAATTAGGGAAATAAAGAGGCATTAAACACTGAAATAATAATAAAGGAGGCAATTTTCCAAAAAGACGTACCAATCCTAAGTGTTTATGTAACGACACAGTGTCAATATAAATAAAGCAAAAACTGCTAGAAACTCAAGAAGAAATACACACTATTGTTGGAGAATTCAACCTTTTTCTGTCAGTTATTAAAGGGCAAGCAGGCTGAAAATCACTAAGGAGACAGGTGACTGGAACAGCACTAACAGTATCTAACTGATGCTCGTGGAATGCCCCATCCTCCAAGCCAGAGGGATGCTTTCTCATCTTTTCTTTGACGTTTGCCTCTGTCCTACATACTCCTTTCTCTGACTCTGATCCTCGACCCTCCTTCCTCCTTCTTATATGGATGTGTTGGAGTCCATGGGGCCCCCTCAGATAATCTACATTATCACTGGGTTATGTTTGGCATTCTTTTTAGGTACAAGGGATATAGTAATGAAACAAACAATCAAGGTCCATCAGGGAGTCTACTTTCCAGCAAAGAGCTGGAGGTGAGATGAGTGGAAGAGAGATAAGGAACAATAAAACAAACAAGTTAGCTATTAGAATTTATATGTAGTATGAAAAAATAAATTGATTATGTGATAGAAAGTGATTGTGATCTTGTTACTTTAGGTTAGATGGTCAAAGAAAGTTTTACTGAGTGGTGATGTTTAAGGTTTGAGGCAACATATGAAAATACAGCAGCCAAGTACAGACCTGAGCAGAGAGAAACAGGACAGCCTGTAAGATATTTGGTATATTCAAAGGAGACCCAGCTCTCTATAGCTATAAACTTGAAGATACAGGCTTCAGGATCAGGAAAATGAAACCCTTTTCATTCTAAATCCAATGGAAAGCCATTACAGAGTCTTTAGGTATAAGTAGGTGAAAAGGACGGGTGTGTGTGTGTATGTGTGTGTGTGTGTGTGAGAGAGAGAGAGAGAGAGAAAGAGAGAGAGAGAGAGAGAATATCTGATTTTAGGAAAATATCTGACTGCTCTGTGGAGAATGGATTTTAAATGGGCAAAATAAAAGACTAAAAATTCATCATAATCCATCGAAGAAAGGAGAGTGGTTTGACAAGGGTATTAGCAGTGAAGTAGAAAAATTAAATAGATTAAAAATATGTTTAAAGATGAAGGTGACAAGACTTGCTGATTAATTTAGAATATGCTGAAATGGGATAAGTAAAGAGTAACTACTAAAATTGGGCAGCTGGTTGGTTGGTGATGCCATTTGCAGGCATAAGGAATATGAGAAAAAATTGCCTTGGGTGTGGTGTGTTGTTTTAAGAGTTCCACTTTGGCTATATTAACAGTAATGACCATTAGGTTCCCATGTGGTGGTGCAAGAAAGATTGTAGATACAACTCTGGAGTTCAGTAAATGTTAGAAATGCAGTTACTAACTTGGAAGTCACCAGTGTAGAGATGGTATTCAAGGACACAGGAATGAAGTGACCTCTTAAGGAGGCAGAAGACTGGAAAACAGAACAGAGTCTCAGATCATTTAATGTTGATGTGAAGCAAAGAAGGAGAAACCAACAGTAACAAGGAATAGGAAAATCTAATAGTTTTAGGGTGATGGAATCCAAGAGTAGGAAACACTTTAAAAGGCCAGGTGAGGCAAACCCAGTGGAATGAGGCTGAGAGATCAAGTAAGACGAAGACAGAAAAGTTGTTGCAACATGGAGTTCATTAGTCACTTTAAGTTTCATAGCTTCAGCGAAGTGGTGGTGATGGGAACCCAATTTCTGAGAGAAGAGATGTCTGATGTGAGGACGTGAAGAAAGGTATCATCGATAACTCATCTGAATGGACGTTCTGCTGAGAAGGGAACAAGGAAATGGGTGTTAACCAGTAGGGTGGTATGCTGATGTCCTCAGCTGCTCTCAGAGCCGCAGTGGTGCTGCGGAAACTGATTCCATAGAGAGAGAAGTCAGTGATGGGAAACACAGGATCAAAATTTTTTTTGGGGGGGTGGGAATGTGGTGGGATACGGAGCACAAATGCAAGATTAGCCTTAGATCAGTCTCGCGACACTATCCATATACAAGGTAACAAAAGGGGAAAAGTTGTTAAAAATGTAAATGAAGATAAATTGGTTGGTTTAGTGGGGAAAATGAGGAATTCCTGTTTAAGTGCTTATTTTTTCTTAAAGAAATGTCAGACAGAATTAGCTATAAAGGAAGTGGTTATAAAGAAGTGTGGGAAAGGTGAAAATTTTGAGGACAGAGGAGCACAAAGCAGATATTTTCAGAAAATGAGAGCATGAACATGCTAGGGAAAGACAGTAAGATTGTGAGCAGTGCTGTGTCCCTGCAAGAGGTTTGTAATCATGAGTCTGAAGTTTGACTTTTAGGGTGATTGTGTATTTTTCTCCAGATCATTCCAGCAGCATATGAACAGTCAGAGAGTGAGCAGAAAGATGAGCTTAACCAGGATAGAGAGAGTGTATGAGAAATCTTTTTCTCCATTATCTCAGTAATTCTAGATATGATCAATCTTCAATTTTGCCATTATAGTGGCTAGAAAACAAAATCTTATTTTAGCTTGCATTTCTGTGACCACTACTGAGATGGAATATCTTTTCATGTGCTTATCAATCATGTTATTTGTTCAGATTCTTTGTCTATTTTTTAAGTTATTTGCTTAGTCTTGTCTTTTTCTACTCCACTTGAAGTTTATAAAATTAGTTTCCTATATTTTATTATCGTTTATTTTAAATTTTTTTTATGTTTGATCATTTAATCATGTAATTTGAGTTTAATTTTGTATACAGTGTGTAGTAGAGAATCCAACTCTATTATTTTGATAGATAGCCAATGGCCCAATAACTTTTCCCACTGATATAAAATGTCACCTTTTTATATTTAAATTTATATACATTATATGTATATAGACATATAGTCATGTATCTAGATTTTCTTCTCTATCCCATTGATTTGCTTGTCTACACCTGTGTACTGTTTTAACTAATGTAGTTGTGTACCATATTTTGATATTTTGTAGGACAAGTCTTTTCTTTGTTATTCTTCCTCAAAAACATTTGTTGGCTATTCTTGCATATTTATTCCTCCAGGCAAATGTTATGATTTTCTTATTAATCCCAATGGGCCTTGCTTACTCTGCATGTGTAGATTAGTTTTGGGGAAACAGTTACATTTTGTTTTGGAAGAGGAAGAGAAAAGGAAAGAGCAAGACACCCTTAGCAGGCTTAAGTGAGCTGATGCTGTGGGTTTCAAGACATGTCACAGATGCTATGGACAGGAGAGTTCCAAAGGCAGAAGGGGTGAGGTGACAGACACTGAAATGAGTTTCACTTTACTTGTGCATCACCAAAAATTAGGCTAGAAAGTCCTGAAGGCAGCCATTTTGATCAGAACTCCCTGTGGGCGTCATGCCCCAGTAAGCTGTAGCACAGCTATTGTTTTCCGAACTGATGTTTACATCCGTCAAAATAAACTAATATTTTCAGATTACTCAGTTGTTTGGTGGGGACATTTTCAAAAGAAAACAGAAACAAGTAGTAGGGAAAAGGAGACAAAAGTGCTGATGTGTAGGAAAGGAAGTTTACCATTTATTTTACTAAGAATATTGACAAATTTAAAAATACTACTGTGTGAATGTTTTGGATGAAAGAAACTTTGCAAGGGGATTGTTTATTCGGTGAAGGGAAAGATACTAGATACTAGATTTCCATATTAATCCTTTGTTTGAGGACCCATGGAAAGCAGTCATTAGGTATCGTGGCCGAACTCCTGCCTGCTTTAGGGCTAACATCAGTGTCATTTTCACAGCTGCAGGAGCTTTAGGACTGCTCCTATGAAGGAGAGGCAAGTAGTCTCGTGCTGTACAGCTATCAGCTCCTTCCAGTTTCTTTCCAGTGGAGTTTATTTTTCTATTTTGCTTTCTGCAAAAGAAAGAAAGATGGACATGATTAGGGTTAAATCCTCAGCTGCTCACAGAGTCACAGTGGTACTGCGGGATGTCTTTCTGGTACGGCCAATGGCAGGGAGCTATTTATAGACTCACTCTGAAATTTCCTCAGTAACCGGGGTTGGAAAGAGCTCCCCCTCCACTGCTGGAAATATCCCCTGCTGGCCAGGGGCCTTGCCCTGATTCTTGTAACTATGGAATTCTCAAATTTCACAGTTTCTGTATTTTTTTCTTTCACAACATGATCCATGGTTGGAGGCCTCTCATGAATATTTAGCAATCCAGTTGTATACTATATTTTGTTTTGGTGCTAATGTATTCTTTTAAAGGGGAGATATTTCACTTTGATGGCTAAACTCTGTACTGCAACAACTAATACCTATGCTTAACATTTGTCGAGCTTTGAGATTTGTAAGCTTCCTATTATATTTCACATATCTTGGAATTGGCCAAAATCCTGACATTTTTTTCCCTCCTTTTACATTTGTTCTCTTTTCCTTCCCTCCAGCGGGACCATCTGTCTCCCTGCTTTTACTTCTATAGAACACGGACAAGTACCTAGGGGAGAAACAACAAATGCCATCAAAGGTTCGGTTTTGGAAATCATCTCTGATCTGTGTAAGTACAGAGTGATTTCTGCAAAGTGTTCTACATCTTGTTACCATCTGGGCCTGTTACTTCACCTAGTTAGAGTACAGCTAACAAGGCCAAGGTCATGGACTCACCCCTATATGATCCAGTTCACTTTGTGCCACAAAGAACTTTCTCTTGTTGCCATTGTCTGCAAATATTAATGCTTGTGGGACCATCTTGAACTTGAGTCTGCACTGGAAGACCCAGTGAGAGTTGGGTTGCAGCCAAGCTCCCACCCATTACTACAGAAAATTTCAAAGCATGTGTTCTACGGCTGGATAGTGAGCAGATTCCTATCTCAAAGCACTCTTTATATTAACCTTTAGAAGAGATTGGGCATGAACAACCATCTGTTTCCCACATCTAAGGTCAAAAAGTGTGCCTATTTGTCTTTGTTTGTCTCTCTAGATTTATCTTCTTTATGATTTGCCTCCTAAGATGATGATAGGAACCTCCTCAAATTAGTTCAGTCCTCTATGTCATTCTGCCTTTGTACTCATTTTCCAAACCACGTTGCTCTGTGGCCTTACACATTTTTTGGGGTGGAAATTCAGTGACTGGCACCATTAAACCTGGTGAGGTGAGCTGTCATGTGTAGCTAGGAGGAGAGCTGCTATTAGATTAATGTAATGTCGAAGGACTCTAAAGAGCAGAAATTTTGAGCATTGTCTCCATTTGGCTTTTGTTATACTAGCATAATATATGCAGGATGATTTAAAATATATATACCACTTCCATATCTTCCATCTCATTTGGTCCATCCAATGTGATTGGCTTGATGGGTATTATTACATCTTCTGATTAGACAGATTATGCATACAAAGGCTGTCTGACTTCCCCAAGGTCATGCAATCTGTTAAAGTTTTTGCACCCTGATCCAGGGCGGTTTCCATGACATCCCACTACATTTTAGTCCTTGACTTGCACCTACAGAAATATCTGAGCACAAAATTAATAGTGTTTGTTACAACCATTTCTATTTTATTTTTGAGATGATTAGGAACATGACCTCAAAAGGAAATTGAATAGATGGTTCTGAAAGTCATCCAGAGCTCATTTAGAAAGACCATGTGACATGACAGTTAATAAAGTTTCTGAAATTAGAGAGACCTGTTTTCAAATCCTGGCTTTCCCTTCGTTGATTTTCAAACAATCCTATCCTACATGGTTAGGAAATAACCTTGGCAACAGTCTTTCTGAAACTAATTCTTGCCAAATTGTGTAATAACCCTGTTCAGAACTGAAATTCAAAAGTAAATTTATTAAAGGGATTTTAATTCAGAATCCAGGGAGTAGGAGGAAGCGAGGCATTCTTAGTCCCCACACCAAGACTTTTGTAATTCAATGGTGTGATAGTTCTCTTCTAATTAAAGACATGTCTTGTTTCTAAAGGGTTTTATTTACATTTTGTGACTTTGCAGTCCTAGCATCATCTTATTTTTTTACAATACCACACAACGCATTATTTTTTACAATATCACACAATGCATTATGTCTTGATATGATTTAAGGCTTCCTGCTGACCACTTAAAATTACTAAGCAGAAGTTCAGACTAGATCAGTGAACATCTATTAAAATGCAGAGGCAGCAACACAAACATTAGATAATTAGTACTCAAAGTAAGCCACAACCCTGAGAAAAGTGAATAAAAAATAAACAAGGCATTTGTTAATTTCCTTTCATTCATACTGATGGCTATGGATTTAGATCTGTCACCAATCTGCCTTTTCGGGATTTGTTTGTTTTTCTTGTTATGAAATATTTTATATGTACAGAAGTGTGCATAAAACATAGGTTAAGTTTAAAAAACAATTACAAAGCAACATCTATTAACTGCTCCGGCCAAGTGCCAACTTGCCACAAGCTTCCCCGCAGTCAGACAGAATCTTCCCTACAAGACACAACATCAACCAAAAAAATGTGCCCATCTGTCCTTGCTTGTCTCTGTAGATTTATCTCCTCTATCATTGACCCCCTAAGGACTTTAGTTTGGTTTTGGTTTTGAAATTTATACAAGTGAATTATACAAGTTTTTTTCTTTTTTGATTGCTTCTCCCAATTAAACACGGTGTTTTTTCCATCAAACACTAACTCCCCATTCTCCCTTCCCCCAGTCCCTGGCAACCACCATTCTACTTTCTGTCTCCGTGAATTTGATCACTTTGGGTACCTCATATAAATGGAATCGTACAGTATCTGTCTTTTAGTGCTTGGCTCATTTCACCTAGCATAGACCTTTTGGCTATTGTGAATAATCCTTCCATGAATGTGGGTGTACAACTATTCAACTTTCTGTTTTTACTTCTCTTGGGTATATGCTCAGAAATAAGATTGTTAGATCATATGGGATATTAGTTTTCTAGGGCTGCCATAAGAAAGTATCACAGACTGGGTAGCTTAAAAGAAAACAGACATTTGCTTTCTCACAGCTCTGGAGGCTGAAAGTCTAAGATCAAGGTGTCAGTAGGGTTGGTTCCTTCGGAGGCCTCTCTTCTTGGCTGGCTGATGTCCGTCTTCCCCTTGTTTCTTCCTTCTGTGCCTTTCTGTGGCCAAATTTCCTCTTCTTATAGGAGTACCAGTCAATTGGATTAGAGCCAATTCTAATGACTTCATTTAATTTAATTACCTCTTGAAAATTCCAACCCCAAACTAGTCACATTCTCAGGTAAGGAAAGTTTGGAATCAATATATAACTTTTTGGGGGGAGGGACACAAATTCAGCTCATAATATTTTGTTCTAAGGCTCTCAAAATTCATGTTCTTGCATGCAAAACACATTTACAATATCCCCTATCAACAGCCCCAAAGGTCTTAACCCATTCCTCCAGCAACTCTGAGTCCAAAGTCTCATGTACTGATGATCTAAATCAGGTGTGTGCGAGACTTGAGGTACGGTTCATCCTGAGGGAGAATATCTCGGGCTGTGAACCTGTGAAAACAGGCAACAGGTTAATACTTCCAAAATATAGTGATGGAAGGAAGCTTAGCATAGACATTTCCATCCCAACAGGAATAACTCATAAAAGGCAAAAGATTTATATAAGCTGAAGAGAAACCAGAGTGTTTTCTTCTAAATCCAATGATATAAGATTGGGTTTCCTGTTTTATTCTAAGTGTTTTATAGTTTTAGCTCTTATGTTTGCCTTTGATCCATTTTGAGCTAGTTTTTGTATATGTTGTACAGTAAGGCCCCAGCTTTATTCTTTAGCATGGGGATATCCAGTTTTCCCAATACCAATTTTGGGAAATGGTATTTTTTTCCATTTTCCCATTGGAAAATTGGACTATCCTTTTCCCATTGAATAATCTTTATAAACAAATCATTTTACTATATATGTGTGGGCTTATTTCTGGACTCTCTCTTCTGTTCCATGGGTCCGTATGTCTGCCTTTATGCCAGTGCCAAAGCATTTTGAACATCATAATCAGGAAATCAGGAAGTTTGAGTTTTCTAAATCTCAAGAGTGTTGTGGCTATTCAAAGTCCTTTCAGATTCCATGTGAATTTGGAAGATTCCAACATATTTTTTCTGTTTTAACCTGAAATAATTACATTTGAATTTCTTATTTCAAACCACATTTATTTTAAACTACAAATCACCTTCACCTGGATTATCATAGTAAAAAATCCTGTCTTTACCCCCACCCTCAACCCAAATGAAGAAATAAACAAAACTCCAAAGCCACAACTCAGATTCAAATAATAAAGCTTTTCTTTTGTTCCATCATTTGTGTCACTTTTCAGAATCTTCTGTGGATTTGTTTTCTCATTATAGGTGCTAGTTTTCTTTTTTTTTTCACATATGAAATTTTTTTATTGTTGAACCCTCTGCATTTTGCATTATTGGTTGCCATATTTTACTGTTTCTTTTAAGAGTGTTTAATTCTCCTCTGTAGTTAGGACAGGTCCCAAGAGGCCTGTGGTGTAGGGAAAATTCAGTCCCACTGAGGATTCTACTTGATGCCCTATGCAGGGTGGGGCAAAAGTAGGTTTATCATTGTTTGTATGGACAATAATACAGTAATTAATAACAATATAGGAAGGAACTCTGTGTTTTGTGTACACACAATGGTAAACCTACTTTTGCCCCGCCCTGTATATTATAAAGTCTTTTCACTTTGGCTAATGAAAAAACTATCTTCACACTGAAATCCTGGATTGTTCTGATTTCTCCCTTCCAGTGGTTCTCTGAACAGCATCAGGCTGTTTCCTCTCAGCATGTGCAGATCAATACACAGCAAAGACTTCTGCAGGTTTCCAGAACTTTCTCTCTCTCTGCACAGCTCCTTCTCCTAGGTACTCTGCTTTACAACATCTAGATACCTCGTCCTGCTCAGATTCCAAACTCTGCCTCCTGGGCTTGGTTAAGGATACGGGGTTACTTGGCTCCCCCTATGTGTGCTAAGGCCTGGAAACTCTCTGCAGGCTTTGAGCTGGGACAATCATAAGGCTCACGCTGTTTTTCCTCCCCTTCTCTGAGGGGGCAGAGTCCGGCACTGACTACTTTCCAATTCTTTTACAACAGTGTTCCATATATTGGCCAGAAGCGAATGTTTCCCAAGTTCATTGTTTTCCAACCTTCGTCATTATTTCTTCTTTGTTTTGGAGGTTATATAGAATTGTGTTTCCTTTTTTCTTTTAAACATTGTGGTAAGAATACTTAACATGAGATTTATACTCTTAATACATTTTAAAATGTGCACTACAGTATTGTTAAGTATAGATGTTGGACAATGTAGAACAGCAGGTCTCTAAATAGAAGTGTTTTTACTAATTTTCAAATATTATGTTTTTCTAGATATATATTTTTTATCATAATGAGATATTTTAATGAGACTTTGACTAAAGCATGTGATTTCAGTGCTTTAATGTATTTTGAGAGTTTCTCTAGGGTCATTTAGACCAGCTGTGTGAATATTGTTCAATCTCTTATACCTTGCTACATAGTCATTCTAACAGGCATTTTTATGTGTTTCTATGTTGATACTTTCCTTTTTAGACCCATCTATACACTACTTCATTATCTTCTGGTTTCTATAGTTTCTGATATGATATCTGCTGTCATTCTTACTTATGACTTTTTTTTGGTGTATAACATGTCTTTTTCCCCCTCTATTTTCTCTTAAGTTTTTCTCTGTACCACTGGGTTTTAGAAATTTTGTTATAATGTTTATTGATGTAATTTTTAAGAGTTTATTCTGCTTAAGATTTGTTGAGCTTCTTAGAACTGTAGGTGTTCAATTTTTATCAAATTTGGAAAAATTTTGACCATTATTTCTTTAGGTGTCTTTGTGTGCCCCCATTCTGTGAAGCCACTTGTTACTGCCACACAGGTCACCATGCTTTATTATTCAAGTCCTTTTCCTGATGGTGCTTTCATTTGCATACTTTCTGTGTTATGTCTTTAAGTTCTCTGATTTTTTTCTTAAATAGTGTCTAATTGATTGTTAATCTTTTTAGTATATTTTTATTTCAGGGCTTATTTTTCATCTATATACATTTAATGAGGATTTTTTTACATCTTCAATATTTGTCTTAACAATTATATTTATGTTTTTCTTTACATCCTTGAATTTATGGAACATATTTATAATTAGTGGTTTAATGAGCTTTTCTGTCATTCCTATTAGTTCTGGGTCTGTTTCCATTGGCTATGGAACACTTTTGCTGTTTTCTGCATAGATAACAATTTTGAATTGGCTGCTTTGTATTTTACATTGTGAAGTGCTGGATTCTGTTATGCTTCTTTAAAGAATACCAGCCTTTCATTTTGTTGCAGGCAGTTAAATTATATGTGCATTAAAAGGTTTAGTTTGAGCCTTTTGGAATTTGTTTTTAAATTCTTTTAGGGTAGGTCTTGAGTAGTTGGTATTGTGAAGCTAATTGAGCTCCATTTTTTCTTTTTAGGTTTGGGCCTCAGAGGTCTTACCGAATAGCCCATATGTTCAAAAAAATCTCTCCATTCCACCTAAAAAAATTCAAGTGATTGTCAGTTCTGGATGACCTCTCACAATTGTTGGTCTTGCAGCTTCCTAGTAAATACCATATTTTGCCATGTATTATGTGTACATTTTTGCCTACATTTTTGAGGGAAAAATAAGGAGGCACATTATACATGGGTAGTACTAATTCCATATCTATATAAATGTTTTTAATTCTTTTACTTATGCTTATACATTAAAAGTATAACTCTAGAAATCAACAACGATATCCATATGCAAAATAACACCCTGGAATACAATAATCAGTTTTGTTTCTAAATATAAATAAATAAAATATTGAATTAAAATGAAAGATTTTTTTCCTGAAAGTTTGGGCCAAAAATGTGGGTGTGCATTATACACAGGAGCCCACCATCCATTGCAAAATATGGTAGTTCTTTCCTTTAAAGTTCTTCTGCTCAACCTTGTTGGGTTTTACCTTATACATGTGTAGAATGATCTTCAGCCAAAGAGTTAAGGGGACCCCCAAGAACATTTCTGGAGCTATTTCTCTGTGTAACTTCCTCTTTTCAGGCATTTTCCTCTGCAACTGCAGCTGTGTCAGCCTCACCAGACTTCACTTTCTCAATCTCAAGCAAGATTGTTGGACTGTGTTTTCCCTCTCCTTGCTACACATTCAGGATTACCTTAGGCAGAAAGGATTTTTCTGCTTTTTTAGGATCACAGTTCTGTACTGCCTGTTGCTCAGTGTCTGAAAATAGTCATTTCCTATGTTTTGTCGTGTTTTCTAATTGTTTCTAGCAAGAGAGAAAGGCTTGGTTATCCTATTCTCCTATGTTTGGAAATGCAAATCCCCTGGGCATTTTTCATTCTTTTTTCTTTTTGTGTTTATATGAAATTCTGGTATTCTGTTCTTGGGCAGCTTTGTTTTAAACTAACATTTAAGACTTTAAATACATGTCTATGAGTGTTCATTTTGTTAATTTTAAACCATTCTTCTAGCTTGCTGAGTTTTTTTTAATTCTGTTATCCATAATGTTGGTCCTACTTTTCAGTTCTTGTCATTCTTGAACTTCAATATTCCTTTCTTATAATAACTCAAGTAATTGCCAAAATGTTATTCAGCAACTGCAGAGTAATAAGTACTAGCATTTGGTTAACTGTGATTTATTAATGAAATATTTTGTACCTAGTTTAAGAATACATTGTCAAATGGTGAAGTTATCCTTAAGAAGCAGGCATTTGCTATGTTTGTTTGACACCTTTCCATAGATTGGCTAGGAGATATTGAGCCCTAATGCATGCATGTGGTTTATTATAAACCTCAGCAGGCAGAATGAGTTTTGTTTTTATCCCAGTTCTTGCCTCCCTGATGGCATTGGGGGTGATGTGAAGTGAACACAGGTGGAATGCTTCTCACAGTAGATCTGTATCATAACTGAGCAACACTCAATTCAGGAAATTTCCAGTCTCATAAGGGACTTCTTACAAATGTACCCATCATTCTCTCACAAGATACTGTCTTTGTTACTCTAGAATATAAACACATGTACTCTAGGAAGAAAAGGAAGGTTTTACTATTCTGGAATATCTCCCTATACAATCATTAAGTTGGCTGTAAATGTCTTTGCTCAAAAGACTCAGAACATATAGAGCCCTGGCTGGTGTGGCTCCATTGGTTGGAACGTCATCCCATAAACAAAAGGTTGAGGGTTCGATTCCTCATCAGGACATATACCTAGGTTGTGGGTTCCATCCCTGGTCCAGGCACCTACAATCCCTGGTCTGGGCACATAAAGGAGGCAACCAATTGATGCTTCTCTCTCACATTGATGCTTCTCTCTATCCCTTCTTCTGTCCTTTCTCTCTCTAAAACAATGAAAAATGTCCTTGGTGAGGATAAGAAAAAAACAAAACTCAGAACATGTAGAAATGACAGAGATGCAGGGAGAATATATTCATATTCTGAAATAGAGAATAGAAACATATAAATCTTCTGTTAACTACAGACGTGCACTTTAAACTCATGTGATATTAAGATGAGAATCATATGTATTCAAAATTATTCTTGAATATTTCTTAAATAATGCAAAATATCATATCTAGGAAATTATATATAAAATCCCTTGTAGTAACGTGTATGCCAAGTAAAGATGAATGATCCGACCATGAGGACGGATGCTGTCTACATTCTGGTAACTGGTATTTCTCGCCATCTGTCACCAGTAATTTATTCTTCTCTTTTGCCTGGTGTTGCATTGGAATAAATTAATTATGCATGAGGTAAAACTTCAATGTACTGCATATGTTTCCATTTTTCCCCACAAAGATATAGGGAATATATGTCCATGCTTTATAATAAAATAATTTTCTGCTATACATATTAAATTTTTCTGATTTCTCAGTTTGGAGGTCTAAAAAATAGAGAATAAAATTAGTTTTACATAACTTGCGTTTAGTTAACTCACAATGATTCCTAAGGAAAACTATTCTCTTTTATAAATAATCAAAAACTACAAATATAAATATATATCTTTGGATTTTAGGGGGCATCTGCTTTGCTTTCTTGTGTCTTTGATTTTTGAAATCAGCTCTCATGCTATGTAGTCTCTAAAGGAAAGTCTCCAGTCTTTTGTTACATAAATAACCAATTTCCTGCTTGGTGACAAACCGGCAAAGAGATGAGAGTTACAGTGTGTATTTGAGAAAAATCCCATCTATCATCATCAGTCTTTGGGAAGGTCTAGTCTCGACATCAAAGTTTCTTATGTGAACTTCTCCAGCTAAGAAGTTGGAGACATCGAAGAAAATAAGTGGTAAAAACTAAGACAATACAAAAGGTATTTATGTGATACTAATGCTGCTTAGCATTTAATCAATCAACTAATCTTTTAAACAACTATCATGACCTTTATATCCTTGCACATTTGATCAGAGGCTACTACACTTAAGGCTTGTCTAAGTGCTGTGGACATTTAAAAATAAAATAAAAAGACACTGCAAGTTAAGTAATAGTAAAGTGTTTGAATAATTCAAGACAACAGTAAAAACAATGTCGCAATGCATAATAATCAATGAATTGCTCAGACAATACTTTCTGTCAAAGTGCAGATCCATAATGGCTCTAACATCAAGTAGGAATGGCCTGAGAAGGTGTTTACAGGGATGGGGTATAGACCAACTTAGCACAAATAGAGGACACGAGGAAAGATCTTATTGGTGTGTAAAGCATTGTGAATGAAAGTAGAGGGAGAGAAGGGCAAAGAGTAGTGACTGAACCAATTTCAGAGGCACATGGCTTTAAGACGGCTACTTAATAGAGAAACATAAAGAAATCTTGTAGTCACATTGGTCAGCGCTCCAAATATCAAGTGAAGAGATATGAACAAGCAGGCCAGCACCGGAGTCATGTCAGGTAGTGGGAAGAGGAGAAAAGAAGGGAGTAAGCAAGGTTTTTGTCTCACCACGCAAGCAACCAAAAAGCCCAGTGTAGTGAAGTGAACGTTGTTAAATGGAGCCCCAAGGAGCACACTGTCTCTTCAGGCTTAGGGGCAGTTCTTATTTCACACTCTTGCTTTCCTGAATTTCCTAAATATTAGGCTCCCTGGGGCCTGGCCGGGGGAGGCACACAGCTTGCAAAGTTAGCCAATAACATGGTCTGAAGCCATTGGGAGCTACCTTTTCTCCATCCTCTAGAAGTCATGGGTCAGAGTTAGAAAGCTTGCATTGTAGAGGCAAGAGAAAAGCCATAAGCATGCATATTATTATAAATGATTATTCATATATTATATAAATTATATCACATCATAATTATATAAGTATTACATGAATATATGAATTGTTTATGTAATGAAAGTATGTGTTATTATAAACATGTCATAGAGTGAAGTCTGCATTGAAAATACAGTGGAGAAGGGTGTTGGAGGGTGTCATTTTATATAAGGTGACTAGAGAAGACCTCACTGAGGAGGCAGCACCTGAGAGAACAGCTGCACAGCATGCACATGGTGAGAAGAGCAAGGACTCCGGCCCCGAAGCAGGAGTGCACTGGCCTTGTTGAGGAACCGAGTTGAGTGGGTGAGTGGGAAAGGGATCAGGAGGGGAGGTCGGCGAGAAGCAGGGGACAGGTGGGGCCAGCAGGGCCCCAGTTGGATGTGTCAATAATGACTTTCCCCTGTAGAGATGAGGTGGGAAGCTTCTGGAAAGTTTTGAGCAAAGAAATGACTCAATTTATTCTACTGTTTTCATTGCACCTAAGAAACCTGAATTTTTAAAGCCCATCGTTATTTTGTGCTCCACTAAGAGGACATAAAAGTGGCAATTTAAATGACTCAAAACTTTTAAAATTATAATTCTCATCCTGATTTCAGAAATGTTAAAATGTAGAAAGTAAGTGTTTTGGAAATACAAAATGCAATACATTTTCAAATATTTATTGGCTGCTTAATTGAGAGTGAGCTACAGGGGAGGCTATCACAACAAAGCAGGCAAGAAATAATGGGGTTTGGACCAGAGGGTGTGTGAGAGACGGTCAGACTGTGGAGGTGCTGGTAGCGAGAGAAGAGACTGTATGGGTTCTGGTCATGGCAACACTAAGCTGTCACTTGCAGAGGTGAAGAAAACTATGGGAGACACAGGTTTGGTCGGGGGCGATCGGCACTTTGTTTTGGACGTGGTAAATTGTGTTCTTTTATACACCCAAAGGAGAGAGTAAGCAGGCAGTTATAACACACACAGTGAACCTTATTAATTATGGATTCTCTAGTTGTGAATCAGCCTACTCATTAAAATGTATTTGTAATCCCAAAATTAATATTTTCACTGCATTTATGTTCATGGTCAATTCATGAACATGTGTGGAATGGTGAAAATTTTGAGGCCCAGAATATTTATATGTTCAGAAATATTAAACAAGACAACACTCTGCCTTTTCTTTCAGCTCTCCTAATGTAGCCGTAGTCCTTTTGTGATCTGTTTAGTGCTACAGTTTTTGCATGGTTGCGCTTTTTTTGGTGATGTTGCTGGTACAGAATGGACACGTGTCATGTTGAAGTGCTGTTTAGAGTTCCTAAGCGCAAGAAGCCTGTGATGTGCCTTATGGAGGGAATACCTGTGTTAGGTAACTTCGCTCAGGTGTGAATCTTAGTGCTTTTGGCCATGAGTTCAATGCTAATGAGTGCCTTTAAATATATACACACGCAGAACAAGGCTACATATTGATCAGTTGATGAAAACATTGTACCTAGAGGCACACAGGAACCTAACCTTGTATTTCCCTAGGAATAATGATTCAGTTTTTGCTAACTCAGTGGTTGTGGTGACTTATAGGACATTAACTACTATGAATAATGAGCATAAACTATGTAAGAGGGGGGGACAAAAAAAACCAGATTAATCTCCTGGCAGGTGGGCCCCTTGTAGAATAGGTTTCCCCTGCTAGGTGAGTGTTCTAGGAGCCCATCTGTATCTGTGTACCATTGGTGTTGTGAGAAGCTGTGTTCAGCTCCAGTCAATTTGTTTTGAAGACTCTTTCAATGCATTTGCCCATCTCACGATGGGTGGTTTATGAGCTCACCAGCCTATGCCGTGCTGAGTGCTCAGCAGTTTTTGACCAAAACTGCATAACCCCCATGCCCCACCCTCCCTATTCACCTGATCTCTCCCTCAGAGACTTATTTTTGTTTCCCTGGTCAAAAATCCTCAAAGGGAAACATTTTGCAGATGTGGAAAAGGTGAAACAAAAAATGACAGAAGCACTAAAAGCCATCAAAATCGATGAGTTCAAAAACTGGAGCACTGGAAAAAATGTCTTGATGGGTACATCACATCAAATGGAGAGTATTTTGAAGGTGACTGAAGTTTAAACATGTAAGAATAAATAAACAATTTTTAATGAATGCATTCCAGTTTTGGGTCCCCCTTCATACACAGGGTGGGGCAAAAGTAGGTTTACAGATGTGAGCATGCAAAATAGTTTGTGTATTATTATTTATTAATTATTATGTTGTGTTTTATATGAACAACTGTAAACTTACTTTTGCCATGACCTGTATATATCTGTATCTGTATCTCTCTATGCCTATTCTATGTATATCTATATCCATATTCTGGAGTTCAGAATGTTTTTAAGGCTAGCTTGGGAGGCATCAGTATATTTTCACTTTTAAAAAATCCCATTGTCCCATAGTGCACAGAGACTGGAGAGAAATGATTCACTGTCTTCTAGATCATTTCTTCTTAAAGCGTAGTTCACACACTGTTCATCACCAGTATGCAAGGACATAGCCACCGAAATTGAGGGTAAGCACTTAGAAGCTTTTATAGCATCTGACAAGGCAATATTATATCTGTTGAACATAATATAATAAAAACTGGGCTTGGATTTTGTATGGCTGCTCTTTTATTTTCAATATAATTTGTTTTTTATTGTATTTTACAAAAATACCACCTTTGAAAGACTGGGGAAAAATAGTCCCTCATCAGCTCTGCTCAGAAAATGTTTTCATCTACCCTGTCCCATGTTCCAAATGTCAAGCAGTTCTGAACTAGAGATTAGCATAAAGCTGTTTAAAAGAATGGATAAAAATGTTTAAAATTAAAAAAAATTGAAAACCAGTGAGAACGAAAAATCAAGACCCTGAGGCAAAGACTTGCTGTTCCAAATGCGGCCTGCAGACCAGCAGCACTGGCGCCGTCTGGAAGCTGACAGAAATGTGGAAGCTCAGGTCCGCCCTCACCCCCAGATTTACTGAATCAGAATCTGCATTTTAGCAAGAGCTCAGAGTGATCCATGTGCATGTCCTTTGTGAGAGAAACACTGAGTGAGAGGCCTAAGTTTATGGTCAAGTGGAACAGTTATTACAGAGTTAGGTTAGTGGAGCTAGGAATGAACAGAATTAGAAAGTGCTCACTGGGGTCAGGGTGGCAGTGGCAAGAAGTCAGAACACCACCAGGATCAGCCAAAGATGAGAGCCCATGTAGATGCTGGTGCCCGGCAGCAGTCACATGGTTCTGTTTACTGGGAAGGGATCTGGTGAAGACCCCTCAGTTGTCTGGATGCACATAGCTGGCCCGGCAGGGGCCTCTGTTCCTGCACACAACTCTCATAGAAACCCTTCCCGACCGGTGCCACAGCTGCTGGGCTCTGTCACTTTCTTGCTCTGGGCTCAAAGTCACCTTGGCTTTGTTGGCCATCAGGACCTTTCCTGAGGTGATTAGTGATGAAATATCTTACCCATCTTCCCATGTTTCTAAGTATCTCACCAGACAGGAAGAAGATATTAGAATCTTGCTAACTTTTTCTATAGTGTAGAAGGAAAATGATGGATTTCTTGCAGGTAGACACTAAAAATTCTCCTGGGTACATGAGAGCTCACAACACTTATCTTTTTGTTGCACATACATCCGCTGCAAATACTCATTCAGGTTCTGTGTGTGTTCTATGCAAATTTAAATAATGAAGTGGCAAGAAGAGCATTGGACAGCACATCATAGAATAATGAATTCCGGGCCCCGCCCAGTAGCTGGCTTTGTAACCATCAGTCACTTACTCTTATACCTTTGCTTTTAACATCTGAACATGGAGAGTTGCACTAAATTTATGAAGTTTGTGTTGACATTCTGTGCTTTGTTATTAGGTAAAATCACCATCTCATCCTCTTTTGTAGTGATAATGCTCCGATTCCGAGGAGGCCCTTCTCCCAGAGTAAAAGTCAGTATCATTGAACAGCCTGCAGACGTGCAGCACAGAGGTACCTAGATGGTGTAATTTGTGAGACCGCTCAAGGGGACAGGGTCCTACTGAAGAGTATTTAGTGATCATGGTGGCTGGGTCTGAACAAAGCCTTTCAAAGGAGATTGACAATTTTTTATTCTCAAGGCAGTGAGGAAAGAGTTTCAGGACAACTTCTATTAGAACAGAGCTCTTCTCATCAAATCCTCATTGTCTTTGGACAAATATTCTATCTCAGAGGACCTTGATTTTTGTCTCTCTGAGGTGGCGATGTTGTGGGCCATTAAATTAGATTTAAATATACTTGTTGAATAATAATACATGTCAGTAGCATCATCTTTTAAAATAGCATCTTCTTCACCATGGTTAGAAAAACCAGAGTGTCTCTGCCAGTGGCTGGTCAAGCTGGATTTATTCAATATGGCATTGATTATGCTAATCACAAGGGACATGTAATGCCTGAGTTCTGGGAAGGAGGGCAGTAGGAGCCCAGACACTCAGCACACACCCTCCCCTCAGAAATGGCTGAAACGAACAAAGCAATGTAAGAACAGAGGGAAACCAGGATCAGTGATGTGAACCAAGAAGTGTGCATTTATGCTCACAGAGGAAAGGGCTCTGCTGATTGTCAGGCAGGTGGAATCAGTGTGAAAGCTGTCTGAAGCCTAGCCCACAATTCTCATCCATGAAAATTGCTGACAAGTCTCACACAGCTATAACAGACTTAAGCCATGCAATTGTAGGCAGGGTGTTGGAGAAAGGTGAGAGAGAGAGAAAGAGATGGGGAGAGAGATTGTTCCACATGAAATAGATTCCACAGAGATGGCTGTATCTGGAGGTTCTAGGTGAGGCTGACACACTAAATAGAGCTTGTAAGGTTTCTCTTGATTCACTTTCTTCCTGACTCTTCCAGGGCTTGTCCTCATGCTGCAGGGGTAGTTCTTGGCCACTACAGTGCTCACTTCTGATGGGACAAGCAGTAACAGCAGTCAGGTCACAGAGCACACTTGGCTAAGATGGGAGATTGAGTGATGAGAACCCAGATGCAGAGCACCACCCTGGTACAGTATTTTCAGTGAGCACAGAGAAGAAGGCATACGGAGACCAGATTTTCCTGCTGAGACTGTCCTTAGGATCAGTTCCTTCTTTGTCTTTCTCACACTATTATGTCATGAATCAACAAATTTAACTAAGCTGACATCAGTCAAGCTCCAGACAAAGACATGGGAGAATTCTAATACAAATTGGAGGGATAATATGGAAAGCCAGAGAGAAACCATCTGCATTCCTTTGAGATAAATGACAGGGCAGGGTAGACATAGTCTTACTCAAACGTGAAGAGTAGATTTTTTTTTAAAAAGATTTTATTTACTTATTTTTAGAGAGGGAAGGGAGGGAGGGGAGAGAGAGAGAGAGAGAGAGAGAGAGAGAGAGAGAGAGAGAGAGAAACACCAATGTGCGGTTGCTGGGGGTTCTGGCCTGCAACCCAGGCATGTACCCTGGCTGGGAATCGAACCTGGGACACTTTGGTTCCCAGCCCGCGCTCAATCCACTGAGTTACGCCAGCCAGGGCGAAGAGTAGATTTTTTAAATTAAAAAAACCACATGGTCCAATAATTCTACATATTTTTAAAAAGTATCTGTGTGCATGGGGGGAGGAAGGGGCTAGTTTGGAAAATAGGAGGAAAGTGAAAGAATAATGTAAGGGGATGGGAATTGTGATTGAGGTAAAAGAAAAGAAATTGGCCCTGGCTGGTGTGGCTCAGTGGATTGAGAATCAGCCTAGGAACCAAAGGGTCACAGGTTCAATTCCCAGTCAGGGCACATGCCTAGGTTGTAGGCCAGGTCCCCAGTAGAGGGCACATGAGAGGAAATCACACATTGATGTTTCTCTCCCTCTCTTTCTCCCTCCCTTCTCCTCTCTCTAAATAAATAAAATTTAAAAATAAAAGAAACTGGGTGAGCTAATAATCACAAAAAGTTGATGGAGATTCTTTTTGTGAATTGATAACTGAAAGTAGACATAAAGTAAAAAAAAAACAACAGCATCAATAGAAGTTCTCACAGTAATGGGACCTTCCCCTGGTGAAGGAGACTTTTTGGAGATGGTAGGTAGTGTGTCAGAAAATCCGTTTTGGATTACTCATGGATGGAGACTAATGTAGTCACTCTCCACCTTGTACTGGGAGCTGATTGCTTCCGATGGGCTTGTGGGCAGCTTTATTGTGAAGCTTAACTGTTGAATTGGGGGTATATATCCTTACAACAAATAAACAGCCATAGGATTGGGGCTGGAAGCTGGGGAATGAGAGAATGGGGGTTGGGGTTTACCAGGGGAGAGTGATTCCACCCTGGATGAGCTTCCTAGGTGAGAACACTAAAACAGAGATCCATCAACCTAACAAACAAACAAAAACTCACCAAGCACATAAAAAGATAAAGAAAAATGCTGGATTTGTAAAACTAAGTTGTGACTAAATTATAAAGGACTGAAACAAAAAATGAGTCAGAAGCAACTATAGTTTTGGAATATCAACTACTTGAAAAACACCCTGATTAAGCAATTATTTGATGTGGTTTTATCAAGCTACAAATCTTCTTTGGTAGAACAACCCATTATACTTAAGAAAGAAAGAAAATGCCGTGGCTTAAATGTTAAACTACAGAAAATTGATTAATAAATGATACTATATTTGTATAATACAATGCAGACAGGATTTGAAAGAATACTTAATAAGGTATATTTTAATATATTTGTATATGGAATCTACTTCCTCACCCCTCACATACACCTATTTCTCTAATTTGTCTCTCAGGAGAAATATTATAGTATAATCAGAGTATGGCCCATGAAATCAGATCTCCTTGGGCTCATAGTTGGCAAAGGACGGTTGTTGGTACCATTCAAATGCCAAAAGGAATCTCCAACTTGGCTGTAATAAAAAAAACGTCATTGGTGAAAATAGCTCAGTAGAGCTACAGTGCGACTGAGAAGATAGCACGGCTATAGAATGACCCTGCAGCCACACCCCCCTCCCGCTGGACAGCTGCTTTGCTCCTCCCAGGTCTGCTCTGGCAAGACCCCTTCAGATTGTCTCCCACCTCACATACAGTCTTCAGGGGAAAGTGCATGCCGAGCCAGAGGTGAGCTGGCTTATATGGACAGAATTCCCTGCCCCTGGTCCCTGATTGGTCGATCTTAATGCAAATGAGGACTTCGAATTCTCACAATTTGGTTGGTCCAAAGGTATTCTCTTGAATGGTCATAACAGAGCCACTCTGATTGGTCATGTTTGCATAGCTCTTACTGGATGGGGAAAGCCTCATCCTTACTGGTTAAAATAGGACTCCAGGAACTCCTTTATAAGGGCTGTCTCACATGGAGAAATACAGTGCAGGTAGGCAGTTTAGTGCAGAGGCCTCTCCCAGAAGTGCAGTTTGCAAGAGAAGCCCCTGTGCAGAAATGGCTGCTAGACTTCTGGTTGCTTTTTTTTTTTGCCCAGTTAGTTACCAGGAGACCTTCTTAGTCGGTGTATTTTTTTCTCAGGGTTTACATAGCCAAGGTTACTTTAAAGAAATTTCTTAATCTCTCTTTGCTTCTTTTGTCCCATTGTAACATGGAAATATTAATAATATTCCTCATATTACTGTTGAGAATATGATTTAATCCATGTAAAACAATTGGCAGTTCCTAGACTTTTAATGCATATTAAATGTTAACTTTAAATTATATGTTACACACAAATATATAGAAAAGTTCAATATATATAGTGGTTATATCTTGGTAGAGATATATGAATATAATGAATTATTAATGTATTAATTTCTTCATATATTTTATATTTCCTAAGCTTTCTACAACAAATATGCATTTTCTTTAACAAAATATATATGATGGATTTATGAAAAAAGGTGTAGTAACTCAGAGATTTTTAAATTGGGCCAAAACATTTTTATAAGCATATTATTTATGAGACATAGCCAACATTTCTTAACCTAGGGGGATTAAAAGTAAGTTGTAAAAAGAGATGTAAATCCAATGTAATAATACATGCAGTGGTTTCTGCATCAATATCATAATTTTCAAAGAAAGGGACATCAAGAATTTTTTTATGTATGCAATCTGCAAATATGTCAAAATTGTCTTGACACTTTGTGTTTCAAGTAACATATATCAATCTACATATAAAGTAAATTTTTTCTGTATAGAAATACGTAAAGAAACCAAATGGCAGAAAGGGGTAGCTGGAGATTTTAACACACCCACCTGTCTCGGCCTTTGATAGCAAGATTATACAACATATAATTACAAAAAGGTTCTGGTCTTCAGTTTAGAGATCCAGGCGTAGAATTTTGACTCAACCTCAGCCTAGCTGCAATGCATTTGCCTCCTTTTCTAAGATCTCTTGAACCTTAGGTTGTCATGTCACCCTTTGTAGCAACATAGTTATGATGGAAAGTTAATAATGCAAGTAATATTTGATACTTTCAAGTGGGTAGCTAACTTTTTTAAGCTTCAGTTGCCCTGCCTGTCAAGTGAGATTAACACACACATATCTTTACACTGCTATTGGTTGTAAGGGCATGTGAGATAATTCTGGGTGGGCAGATGGTGGTAAATTGAATAAAAAGTCATTAGAAGACTTGAGGCTTAAAGGATAGTTTCTTAAAGGGCTATTCCACACACCTAAGGAGGAAGGAAAAAATAGCATATGGAAGGCATGGAGAAGCAGGATCCCATTCGTTGCTGTTGTTTTTTCTCTATTTTTAGTGTTTGAGGGGAAAACAGAAGTATTACAGTGCTGGTATAGTTGGAACATACCCACCAGAAGGGTGGGAGAAAATGGGAGAGATGGAGCTTGTGCTGGGAGGGTTGCAGGGGTTCAGAGCCCTAGATCTGAAGCCACCTGCAGGCTTCAAGTCCTGACTTTACCATCTAGTATTTACCTGTCATTGAAAATGTTGCTTACCTCCTGTATAACTTAGTTTTCTTGCCTGTAAGATGGGATACTAATGATTCCTGAAATGCAGGAATCCCTAATGATCCCTGTATCATAGGCTCCTTAAAATGTTTAAAATGGTGGTATATTTGAGAAGCTCAGAACACTCCTTGGCATGTGTGATTTAGCTATTACTGTTTGTTGTTGTCATGTTTTATTACTCTGGGGAGCTATGGCCTTATCCTGTAGGCTGCAGGAGCAATGCAAGGATTTTAAGCAAGGCAACACCAAGTCAGCTTGGTTTCTCACAAAACAACTCTGGTAACACTGTGACAAATGGGTCACAGGGATGAAAGACTAAAGGACCACTTAAGAGTCAATTTCCTTTGTATTTCCTCATGGTGAATAATGAAAATTGAGCCAATCTGCTGTTTTTAGACCTTTTTCAATTACCGTTGACTTCCAATATATTTTATAGTGGTTAAATATTTATATAATTTATGAAGTGATCCCCCAATAAGTCTAGTAACTACCTGGCACCATACATAATTATTATAATGTTATTGGCTATATTCCCTATGCTGTACTTGATATCTCTGTGATTATTTTGTAATTACCAATTTGTATTTTTTAATTCCTAAACCTCTTTCACCCATCCCCCCAAGCCCCTCTCATCTGGTAAAGCTGATGTTTTATTTGCATTATTAACTTTCCATCATAACTATGTTGCTGCAGAGGGTGGCATGAGAACCTAAGGTTCAAGTGATCTTAGAAAGGGAGACATTAGAAATGCATTGCAGCTGGGCTGTGGTATCGATACCCCTGCATTTCTGGTCATGTTGGACTGTAGGCTGTGGCTATGATGAATGAAAACCATCAGCAATGATTTTGGAAGCATGGTAAACATTTCAGTCTTTGTGGACTGATTTGGAGGGAGAACAGATAAACCAAGTCCCCTTATGCCTGCAAAATAGTCCATACCACAGAAGAAAACAAAAGCACCTAAGCCTCACTTCCCGAATGGATGCCCCCAAGAAACATGGGAACAATTTTTCCTCAGAAGAGTTACCCTGGGGATTTGATGTTTTATACAGTGATGGCAAGTGGTTCAGATAGGGGGATTAGCAGAGTCTCTGGGAATGATGAAGATTATAAAGTCACTGCTGAGGTTGACACAAATAAAAATGTTTCCTTAGAAAATATAAATTAGTAGAAACATTGCTATTTGTGAAGTATCCAGGCCAGCAGGGTTAGGGCAGACCCGCTTGTCACATACAGAGGTGGTCTTTGATTTGATACAGGTCTTTGACGGTGTCCCTCACTTCCTCTCGAATCAGGATTAAAAAGATACCTGAAATCCTGCAATAAAGCATTTCATCCATTCAGTCAGAACACTGTGTGGAAGTTACTGATACCGCATTATTAAAACCTGTCTGCACTTTTCTGTCTTCCCCTACGTTAACCTAGCTTAGATTTTTCCGCTTTCTTATAAACACTCTTAATCCCCACCTCCAAGCCTGGATTACGGGTCCTTGCTGTATGCTCCCACAGAATTCTCTACTTCCCCCTTATGAAGCATTTATAATGCTATTAGTAATTGTCTATTTAAAATTTCCCCCAAAGCTATGAATTCCTTGAAAACACATGCTGTTGCACTGTATTTGCATCACCTAGAACAATATCAGATACATAGTAGGTGAGCAAAAATGTTTCCGAGAGACAGAAGCAGAGTGAGTTTGTGACATAAAGAGGTTATTAAAGAGGGAAGGGGTGAGGGGGGCCGGAGGAAAGAAGGGGAAGGGCCTAGCCAAAGAACATACATGCAGAACCCATAGACACAGACAGCAGTGTGGGGATGGCCAGAGGGAAAGAGGGGCCGAGGGCAGGGAGGAGGTGGGCAAAGGGGGAAAATGGGGACAACTGTAATAGTGTGAACAATAAAAATAAAGTTTAAAAAGGTCATTAAGTTCCTAAGTAATTGAATTTTCAGAGATGATGTCATTAAGTACTTTCCATTTGACCCTCCAACTGTGCTTAATTTCTTTCGTGCTATGTTTAGCACAGAAATAACTAACACATTAATTATATAAATAAAATTATTTTAAAAGACATGAATAGATTTGAATCTATTTTGCAATCAAACAAGAAAAAAGCCTTGTAAATTCTAATATAGCTAAACCAAACTCATGATTTCTCTCCCCTGGTCGTTTCACCTCTGTGCCCACTGGCCCAGGCACGGCATTGTCTCTACGCAGGCAGAGCCGCACACCCTGTCCTCCTCTCCCTCTGTATTTATCTCCAGCTTCTGCTGACTTTATCTGTTAAATAGCCATTCGAGCCTCCTTCCACCACAGGATCTTTGCACATATTGTTCCATTTGATTGGAAAGTGTTGTTCCCCAACTTCTACTTAACTCCCACTGGATAATCCAGTATTTAAAGAAGAAACAAAATTCTAGTCATCATTCATTCAGGAACTCCTATTCTTCCTAAATAATTTTCCAGGATTTTCCCTTTCTTGGCTTCTCATGGAGAAAGAAGGGGATAGCCTTTCTCCAGAGATGTTTCCCCCACCAAAGCTGATGACCTACTTCCTGCCCCTACCCCTAAATCCTCTTATGTCAGCTAGTGGTGGAAAGCACTTTTATACTAGTGCCTCTCAGTAAACCGTGGTAAGAAGTGGCTAGGTCCGGCTGCTGGCAGACCTTGACCTTAAAATATGAGGTCCTTAGCACATTTTTTCCTGGCTTTGTGCCTTGGTCATAATTTCAGAAGAATAGAAATCTCCTTTGGATTATCCAGGATAAGTCTTCAACATTGAACTTCATGTCAATGAAGCCACTTCATGGCTAGAAACATGACTTGGAAAACTAAAAAAGATGTATATCATTTTTATATCCTGAGCTAATAAAATTAATTATATCAGTTATAAATGACTTTCCAGAAGATAATGAGGTAAAGGATGACTGAATTCAAAGAGTAACAAAAATATGTAATTTGGCTCCTACGATGTGGCTTGCTGTATTTACTTCTAATGAGACTAAAAGGAAAGGGGTTGTACAGGGGCTTATCCATTGATGGCCAATGCCATTCCACCCTTCCTCTCCTTCCCCTGCTGGGGAGCACTTCGTTTGACCACAGTTCCCCAATCTTCCTTAATTTTTAACTCAAAGTATCCTGAAGATATCATTACTTATTGCAGTCTTAAATAAGCTAAGACATTTCATCAGGAAACAAAAGTATTGTGGATTCAGTATTGAGTTCTAAAGTTTGAGATTAAAATTCCTCATGGTTCCTGACCACCTGAAAGACCTGATGTGCTTTGAGCAAAGACTTGATCCTTCCCAAAGCCCAAGTGACAATCTGAACTGTTATGAGACCTGGGTACATATGGTGACATTGTGTTTTGAGGAAGTGACAAGCATTTCTGATTCTCTTACCATACTCTGGAAGCCTCTTCTTTGTGATCATATAGACACTGTCAATAATCTGGGACCATATAGACACTGTGACCATATAGACACTATCAATAATCTGGGACAATCAGAAGGCAGGAGGTACTTGTTTGATTTCTTCTTTTCCAGCTGTTTAGTCAAAAGGGAAGGCAGGGTCCTGAAGAATAAATGTTCAATTGTATTATGCCAATTTTAAGGGACCTTTAACTTTGGTCTAGGTTTGAAGAAGCTCAGTCTTTGCAAATTCCACCTTGTCCTAAGGGAATGATTTATTCTAACTGTCCTAGTGATATTGCCTCTTATAATTCTTAATATTTTAAGTAGGTATCTAAGGTATCTAATTACAAATATATTATCAACTATTAAGGATATTCCAAGTAGGAGTCCATATTCTGGGCAGAATGTCAACAAGGTAAACAGATTAAATGCTCCAAAATGCAATGGAATTGTTGACCCAATATTGGAAAAAGATTGGGGTATTCCTCAGACCCAAAAAGAAAAGTTAAAATTCTAATAATAGCAAACATATATTGATCTTGTCCCAAATGCCAGGAACTAAACATTTTACAAGCATTACAGTGGTTAATCTTTAATCATCCCTATGAAGTAAATCCTATTATTATCTCTATGTCGCAGACAGGAAAACTGAGAGGAAGAGACACTGCCACATGGTCACACAGCGAGAAGGTGGCAGAACGAGGACTGGGTTTGAGTCTGTCTGATGCTGAAGTTTATCCTTTTAACCCCTGTCCTCCATTTTCTCCTGGAGTGCTGATCAAGCAATCTTAGTGCAGCCTCTTTTCTGGGGCCACTTTTATATATTAGTACCTCTAATTGGTGGTGGATAAAATAATTCTTGCAGAACCTGATCCCACCATCGGACATGTTTTCAGGATATTGGCTAAGCCTCTGGAGACTCGGCTCCATCTGTGTTCCTTTCACCTGTTGCAACTGTTAGGTCAGAGTCACTTGAGAAACCAGATAGACACAGTGAGCCAAGGAGCAGGGTTTATTAGTGGGGAATGAGAGGGAAAGCAGAGCCAACCACAGGAGGTTAAGATGCACTTGCTTGTTCTTGGGGCAGAGTTTTTAAGTGCAAAACCCCTCAAAGGGTAATGGAACCTGACTGACTAAAGCTGGTTGCTGGGTGCTGTTTCTGCTGACCGTACATGTTGTCAGGCTCCAGTTAAAGCTGTACCTGTTAAGCCAGATAGGCCGACCTCAGACCCCAGTCTTAGCCAGGCATCTGTTTGTCCTGGGTAGGGTCGGCAGGCAGTTTCCCAGGCAGACTTTTTCACAGGCTACAGTTCCCCGTGGTGTGGTTTCCCATCTGGTGCTTTTCTCTTCCTCCTAGGCCTGCCTAGGTCTGTCAGCAACATAACTCCTTGTCTAGAATAGAGACGGGGTCCAAGTTAGGATGGGGACCCTTCTGTTAACCTTGTTGGCGACTATCTTACTTTATCCCAATTCCCAAAGGAATCCAGTCTTGAGTTTTGTAAACACTGAAAGGATTTTTAGCTTTAATGCCTGGAGCTTCTGTAGTCTTGGATTTGGATCACGGAAGGACTTCCTTTTCTGTGAAGTCAGAACCTCTATTTCTTGTTCTCTCTTGTTTCAAAGCTCTCTACAAGTAGCATGAAGACTTCTTCCTCCCCTCCTTATAGGCAGTAGGCTTCCAGAACTTTCAGATGGTCTCTTTGTGGTCCTGGCTACTACATAAGTTACTTGGTTATTATATTATTTTGTTTTCGTATGGTGTTTATTTTTCTGTGTCAACTATAAATTGGACTGTGACAAACAGATATTGTACATTGCTGAAAAATGATTTTTCTTTAGCTTTCATTTCCTTTACAAGCTTCCATTCCCACTCAGAAAAAGAAAATTTACTTTGTCTCTGCTTAGTTTGCATTGAAAAGTCTGTGGGTAACATTCCCATTTGAGTATTATCATTTCAATTACTATTCACATGTCTTTCTATGTGTCCTTTTTTTTCCCATAGATCTTTCTTATCTTATTTTTAATTTAATAGTTTTCATCCCTAAACAGGCATTCTCTACATATTAGCTCAAAATATAAAACCCTGGGGGGAATTTTTCAGTAAGCAATTTATAAACGAGGATAAATTTTTCATCCTGGACATTTTGGTTGTTGCTCCTAGGAACCTGCATGTTACAGGTGCAGCCAAGAGAGGGGACACCAAATAGGCATTGGAAATGGGGTCCAGAACTCAAGGTGTCCAGGAGATTTTAAGGTGTCTTCACCCCTTCCCCCACAGGTGTGAGTTGGGGGAAGGGGCACACAGAGCAAGAACATGCAGGGCAGCTTTGCAGCTAATCCATGGCATGGTCATTTAGCATACCTATAGCCTTTGGCTGGTCACTTAGATATGCTAAATAGCTATGGCCATGCCCAAGGCCAGGAGGATGGAAAGGGACCTCCCCCCCAAGATGGGACCTGGGAGGCAGGTCCCCTGAGTTACAGCGCCTGCGTGGGAGCTGGGAGAATATTGGCTCCATGGCATGGGGTGACACCTGCCCAGACTCATGATGGCGACCAGAAAAGCTGGAGAAGACAGCAGATTGAGGGCAAGTGTGTCCAAGTGTAGGAGGAGGCGGAAATGGGGCTGCAGAAGAAGATTGGTGCGGGGGATTTAAACCCAGACACGGCAGCCATTGGAGGAGAGAACCACGCGGCCTTGACGGAGTGGAGACTCCTGCAGCCCTGAGAGAGGGAGAACCATGCAGCAGCCCTGGAGGAGAGAACCACATGGCCTGGCAGAGTGGGGACTCCCGTGGCCCTGGGAGAGAGGACCACGTGCCTGTGCCAGAGTGGGGACCCCCACAGCTTTAGAAGGGGGAACCACCACCTGGTTTTAGCAGAGATCCTGGCGACTCAGCCGAGGGTGCCGGGAACCCAGGGAGGTCTCCCAGTTGAGAGGGATTACTAACTGAGAAGAACCAGAGGACTGTCTGAGCCATGGATTTCTATTTCCTTTCCTGAGATATGGTACTCTGGACTGGGCAAAGGGGGAAGGAAGGAAAGACTGTGTGTTTGTGGGTGTTTTTAGGGACTTTAGGATTTTTTGATAAAGACATTAGGTCACTACTTTAAGTTAGTATAGCATTAAATAAACATTTCCTTTCCTTTTCACGAGTCTCTGGCATTGAGAGATGTCTTTCCTAGGGCGGCGGACATAACGGACCCGGGGCCTTCTTTCAATAATAGTATATCGTCCCAGGCCCCCCTTGTTTGTTCTGTAACATGCAGAGCTCAACAAATTGCTCAAAGCCTGTTTTTCATGGGGCAACGCTTAGAGTGTTCCGGGTTCCAGATGAAAAATTTGAGCCCGGACGAAAAATTTAAATCACAGCTTTCATGAAGATGGTCACTGTTTGTGTAGCCTCAGAGGCTGTGGGGTCTGCAGCTGTCAGGACAAGCAACATTTTGCTGTGAAAACAAAGAGCAAATGAACAAAAAGAAAGGTCAATGGCAAACAGTGAAGGCTTATTTCTTGTTAATGCGCATTGTAGACCAGCAGGGCTCCATGCACTGCAGCTGCTCAGGGACCCAGGGTGACAGAGCAGCCACCTTCTTGAATGCCAGACATTTCTCAGGGGCACAGAATGTGGCAAATTTTGCACCAGCTCTTACTTTTTTTTAACAGAAGTGACTCTCACATTTCCAACTCGGCCACTTGTCCTCTCCCAGCCTCAAAGGGTGAAGGAATGATATTCCCTCTGTGCCTGGGAGAAGAGCCAGGAATACCTGGAGAAACAGCACTGCTACATCCGCAATAGGGTGTAATTTTTGTCTGAAGATCGTTCATTTAGCTTCCACTAGAGCATCAGCATCACAAAGAGGGCAGGCAGAGGGAAATGAGCACTGCTCAATTTGGGATTCAGACTCTTGTATATGCTAAGTAGGACTGAATCACTTGTGAACTATAAACAATCCTTTTGGATCTCCAGCCCAAGGCCCTTACCAGAGAGATGCTGGAGGGACTGGGTCATTTCCCCCAGATCCCCAGTTTGTTTTGTTCCACTTTACGGGGACATAAGGGAAGAAATTATAAGCCCAAGTAAAATGCTAGCAAAGGAACTGTTTTCTTTTTTGCAGCCTGGCCCAGAAGCAATAGAAGTGGCCAACTGTTAGGTTCCTACTTGGTAGGACACCCCACCCAAGAAGGTCAGTCCCTGGTTTAGCAGAACCTCCTGGGTAGATGGGTACATGGAGAGAGAAGACAGTCCAAAGAGAACACAAACAAATTACGGCACAAATCGTGCCTTTAACTTTGCTGTAACTAAAAATGTCCAAATATGGCCTAAAGGAAAAGGTCTTTGCATCTCCCTAGCTCAAAGGTCAGTGAAAGGTGAGTGTGTCAAATTTCTTGACAGGACAGCCCTGATCTGATCTGAGGTAAGGCCCCTGTCTGACTCATTTTCTTTCTGTGGATAGATTCCCCAATAAGGGGGAAAAGTTGGAGAACACTGACTTCCTGCCTGTTGATTTAAACTAACTAATCCTAGCTATTGATTTAAAAACCTGCCATTGCTCCACTTTCTTGGGCCCCTTGATCTCTCTCCACTGGTGTCCAGTGTAAGGGGTGAATTCCCAAGCAGCCACCCTTCCCCGGCTGTCCAGAGAGGTGGAGGGTAACCCCGCTCTTAATGCTTGGTCTCCATGTCCTTCTTGGTCTTCAGTATCCCACATCTGCCAGGATCTGATCTTTTAGACAGATTTTATCTGCTAGATCAAAGCAATTAAACATAATTCTCTGGTGGACTACTGGTATCTGCTCGACTGCTGAATTTTCATATTCCTTAATAAAAAAGGCACTGTATTCTTTCAGTATTGGCAGCAGAAACTTTCCCCTCGAATGGGCCATAGCCCTCATATTGTGGGTATGATCTGCTATTCATTTATTAATTAATTTGCAAACCTACCTGAAGTTGGTATCAAGGGGTAATGATTCCACATTTAACACTTTGTTTAAGCCAATTTGGGGAACTATTTACACTTCTCTCTTTGATCTGTTAGACTCCAGTTCACATTGAGTTCCTGCTTCTGCTCAAACTGATGTTGTAGATGCTCTTTAGCACCTCCTACATTCACCTGCCTAAACTAGGGCCGGATGAAGGATCAGAATTATCTGTGTTCTAGGAGGATGTGAACACACAGCTGCTTTAATGCATCAGCATCATCAGACTGGATCCCGTGGTGGATAAACTCTGTGGTGGTCCCCACAACCCCTGCCTCCTGGTGTTGCTGCTTTTGTGTGAGCCCCTCTTCTTGTGTATGGGTGTGATGTACGTCTAACCAACAGAGTCTGGCAAAGGTGATCCATGGTTAGGTTACTTTCTGGATGCTTCCAGCTTGCTAGAAGACTCAATTTAGTCTCTCACTCTCCTTGCTGGTTTTGAAGAAGCAAGAGGCCTTGAACCCTGCAGCTGCAAGGAAATGGATGCCAACAGCCACCATGTGAGTGGGGATGTGGCTGTGTCTAGCTTGGCCTCTAGGTGACAGCTGTCCTGGGCAATGTCTTGCAGCCTGTGAGGCCTTGAACTAGGGATCTAGCTGCAACATGTCTAGATTCTTGACCCACAAAAACTGATGGATAACACATGTGTGTTGCTTGCTAAGTTTGTGGAAGTTTGCCACGTAGCAACGGAAAAGTGATATAGTCTCTGAGCTATTAAGGGGGCCACAAATAGTGTGGCCTGGATCACCTGTCTCAAAAGGGTGACAGAGACTGCTGCCAAGGACAGTGAACACTTGAGCAGGTATTTTGAGCCCCAGAGATCTAGGCTGGTTTCACAAACAGCTCCAAAGCCCTCAGCAGCTCCATTTATTCAAACTGTGTAAGGGATATAAGAATCAGAGGCCAGACACTTCCTTTCCAGGTTGCTTCTGCATTCTGAGAAAGATCTACTCAAGCCCTTGTGTTCCTTGGGTGGGACCCAGAGTGACTGTTCATCCCGGAAGCCTTTCTTGCTAAAACAGCATCATCCATATTTGCAGGCAGGTCCATGCTGGGTCAAGGTGCTGCTCAAGGTGGTTGCTGATGCAAAGCCCATAGTTCCTACTGAACCCTCAGATCAATGTCCTTAATAATGTCTTGTGTTTACCCTGAATGGCACCCTAATTTCCTTTCAATGAAGGTTTGTATTTCTTACATTTTTTTAACACTATATATCACATACTCAGTTTTGCCTTATCTTCCAAGGCTTTTAACATGACATGGGTGTTTCTTGCACCTCTTTACCAGCCCAGAGTGAGGACACAGCAGGCACATTGACACATTTCCTCCTTCCTTCACTTCACCTCTGTAGCCCAGCTGGCAAGGGCAGGAGGGGCAGGATGGGAGGACAGAGTAGTCAGACCATGGGGGTGACTGCAGGGAGGGACTCAGGGCAGCTGGATTCAGAGGATTATTTTAATTGCATATTACAGAGTACAAGACTAAGAGTGGATTAATAATGAGAGGTTAATTGTTTTATTTTTCCAGGGTTAATTCAAAGGTATAACCATGTGCTCAGACACCCAGGGGTTTTCCATTTTCCTACTCTGCCATCCTTGGTACAAGGACCGCATTTTGCCTATGGCTGCTTTAGTTCTGAACATTACTTACATCTTCATAGAGAAGATGCATATACAGGAAAGCACATATCCCCATCGTGTCCCCTCTAACAACAGAGGAAAAACACTTCAGAGGCCTGCTGCAGTCTTAGATTGTGACTGCCAGATTGCCTAACATATCCATGTTTATACTTATCACAGTGAGGGTAAAGGAATGACCATAAATGATATTCATCCCCTGGAGCTGGGAAGTTGTCATCTTCCTTGGGTTCAGGGGAGGCTGATCAGCTAACAAAACTGGGGTTCTGCCAACAAGAAGTATGTGGAGAGAAAGATACGGCTCCTGGCAACCATTAACATTTGCCTCAAAATTAAGACTCAGAGAGGTGATGTGGCACCCTTTGATTTTGTGGAGAGTTGGTGGCAGAGCTAGATCTAGAAAACTGGCCTCTGTCACCTTGACACCGATTTTTCTTCTGTGTCTTTGCCTCCCCCTCTATAAAAGAGCTGGGGTCAGTGCTTGCCTGAGTCCTATGGTGATCTGTATTATCATAATAATTGTACAAAGAATGCTTGCTGGAGGAATGACTTCCATGTGGGACAATGAAACAATAACCTATTTAGATGAGCTTCCGCTCAGCTTCACAGATGCTGCTGCCTGGATACAGAAAGACTGCCGCTTACTGGGCAGCTCTGCTGGGGCTGTTTGCTGGCCCCACCTCTGACCAGCTGGCGCACCTTATCTCATGCCTTGCCTTGTGTTTGCTGGCTTGGGTGTGTGTATCCTGCAGGGAGGCAGAAAAATTTCCCTCCCCTGTGGGACCGTGCTGCAGAGCAGTCATTCAGCCCTTTTGCCCCAGTGCTTCTGCAGAGCTGATGCAGGCAGTTCTTTGTTGCATGGAGATGCTGCAACCACAGGTCTCCTCACTGCATTTGACTCAGAGAAGGGGCTGGGGCTGCTTTGGGCTCAAGAATCATTTATCAGAATAGCTCAATATTCCTGCTGCCATTTGCCTTCTAGAAGCTTGTGTTCATATTTTTAAAATTCCTTTGCTATTGCAAAAGACAGGAAATGGGATAGGCACCCACGCTTTGGTTGGCTCTGGGTCACCTGACATCATCTGAGAGAGCGAATGGGGGAGGAGGTTTCACGAGAGAAGAGAGTTTGCAGTGAGGGCAGAGACTGCAGAGCTGAGTCAGCGTTCTCTCCTGGAGAGCTCTCAGGTGATCCCCTGGCCAAGGTCATACAGGAAGGACAGCAGCATGTGGTTGGGCACAGAGAATAAATGCTTTGGAAGCAGACTGACATTTGCTTTTTAATTACCTCCTTTTGGCCTCTGAAAATGATTTTTTAAATAGCAAAGAGCCAGGAAGAAAAGAAAAGCTAACCATGTCTGTACATTAGCATTGATTAAGATAAATGCCATTTCAACTCCTGGAGCTTTTAGATAAGATCTGAATTCAGCTGCCCACTGTCCCTGCCACCATGGGTTGTCAGAGACTGGGGGAACAAATCCATCACCTAGCATTAGTATGACCATGACAAATGAAGGGCTTGGGGTTCAGGTTCTCTTCCCTGTCTCCTGGGTGGTGGGTTACACAGACACCACCAGAAGTGTCTTGTGCTCACAAATAGCTGTGAGGTGATCTGTGCAGCACACCATGTGCACGGCATGTCCTAAATGGAGGAGTGACTCAGGGTCAAGATTTCCTTCTGCTTGAGGTTATTGCAAAGAGCTGGTGGAGGAAATGGAGTATTCGATTGGGGAATAAGGTTTAAAATTTAATCATATCCATGCTTTTGGAGGGAATAAAAATAAATAATTTATTTAGCTCATTTAATTTTTAAAAAAATGGGTAAGAAGTTTATTTTTTTCTCATTTAAAGCAGCACGAACCTCCAAGTCACTTGGCTGTTATTCGGGGTGATGAGGGTGTTAATGGGCCCGTGTTGTGTGTATACGCCAGGTGGGGAGCTCGGTGATGGTCCTTTTGCCGAAAGGAAGTGTTTCCCCCTCAAGAAAATCAAAATCTGAAATTCTGTGTGGATTTTCCCCTAAGCATCCAATTGTCTGCCCCCACCAACATTCTGAAAGCCCCCATGGGTCCTGCTTAAAACAAGTCCCAAGATGACTTTTGACAAGCTTTTAAACTTACAGCACTAAGATTCTTCTTTTTTCTTTTTGTTTTTCCTGAAAGCAGAGACCCAATGCATCAGTGAAGCAGCCTGTAACTAGAGCAGCCTGGCCCACAGAGATAAAGGGTTTGAAAAACCACCCCACCCTCCTGGTGTGGGTTTTCTGCTCTCAGAGAGAAGGTACATTTGTGGTCCCCAAATGGGTAGCCCAGGCCAGCTGCCCTTCACCAGGGCCAGTAAACAGACAGGAGCACTGGGAGGGCGTCTGTTCCTGTGAACTTGGGCTTTACTTGCTGTTTGTGATGAAGTTCTCTGTAGCTGTGGCTGACTTGAGTCTGTCATGAGGAAATAAGGGAGGTGATTGAAAACAAGCTTCCTCCTGTGTCTTCTTTCTTATAAGAATTCTAATGGGTGTTGGGGGCATTATGTGTTGGTTATTGCAGGTTTGGCTCGTATCACATACAGCATATACTTGCATAGAAGGAACCAAGCTAAAGAGGAACAGCACAGAATAAAGGAGAGAGGCGAAGGTCAATGGAGCCAATGTCCTCGGGAGGCTGCCACCCCTGCCCCCAATGCAGTTTGTACTGCTTGCCCTTTCCTTCCCAGCTTCCGGCTCCTCCACTGCCTCCCGAGGGACATCTAGGGTTGCAGCCAGTTCCACTGAAGTACAACCTCCTGCCTGTAGCAATTCCCTCACAGGGAGGAAATGAACAAGATGCTTTTTCACTGGGGCCTGGTGCTGGCAAGGACCTGTGGAGGTCTCGATCTCCACCCCTGAAGCGGGACCATGAACAAATCAGGCCAGGCTGCTGACCTCTCTTAGATCTTTAGAGAACTTTTATCAGGGACCAGAGGGGCATCTTTGATGAGACACCATTTCGTATGCTGAGGGCAGATGTATTGAGATGGATTTATTGTCCATTCACGTTCGGAGGCCAGGGCAAACCTGGCTGTCACAGGTCTCTGCATCTGTCTGATCAGCACACACCTCTCCAGAGGCTCCAGGGTCATTGCAGAATAAAGGGGAGGGCGAATTCGACCAGCCTTAGATAAAAGGGACACCCCTGGAGAGCGTGGGCTAAATGTTCCCCTTCCTTCTTCCAAGGCTCACCATTAGCCTTGCCTCTTTCAGGCATCTTGGCTCTCCCTCCCCCCTCCCCTCCAGCTCGCACAGATTCCTGTCCCCACTCTGCCTCCTCGCACTAGGGACTGAATTAATTTTCCTCCCTGAAGAATGTGCCCGATTTTTCCATTGGAATTATAAGGATATCCATTTTTTACTTCCTGCACTGGAATTACTTCTAAAATGATTTTGGCCCTGAGAAAGCCTTTTCCAGCCCTTCACATACTGAGCCTTAGAGAATTTTGCTTTTAAAAAAATCCACAAGAAATATCACATCAAAACATTCTCTAATTATGACAGTAATGTCTCAAAGGCCTCAAAGACCATGTTGTCCAATGTGCCTTCAGAAGAAAATCCATCTATATATCAAAGATAATAATGCTTTGAATTATTTATACCAATTTAGTTATATAAACATTGACAAGTGTAGAAATGACAATGCATTAGTGATGTTGCGTGAAAGAGGATTACCACTGGCTGGAAACCTTTTTATTGTGACTCTCGGCTTTTAGTGGTACATTAATCTTTCTCCTGATGTTTTTCTCTTTGTCACTTTTACATCTCAGATCCATACTGCCTCCATGTGCAGAGCAAGCTGTCTTGAATGTGCTCAAAAGCATCAGTCCAACACTGCGTGTGGTGTGTGTTTAATATTGTATATTGCATCAGGTCCTCAGTTTGAGGGCATGTCCTGAGGGTATCCATGGGAAAATATCCTGTTGTTTTGTAAAACTAATTTTAAAAGCTGGAAATTTGGAGAGCCTGATATTGTAGATATTACTATTTGCTTGTGTCTTCAAAACCCAATGAAATTAAAGTAAGGAAGAAAAAACCTGAGGAGCCTAGGGGAAATTTAATTAAGGACTAGGCATACTACCTCTCCAGCTGCTTCTTCAGTTGCCCTGTGTCCTTCACTCCTGGTGGCAGCTAAACACAGTGCCTTCATGTTACACGCAGCTTCTTGGAGGCTTAGGCTAGGATGCCTTTATTGTGGCTGCACACCCCAAGATTTCTCTCTCCTTTAGCCCCTCCTGTGCACAGTGCAAGCCCTCTGAGCAAAGCACTTGATTAATTAGCCTCACAGACAAAAATACCCTCAGGGTGTTTGCTAGAAATGCCTGGAGCCACAGTGGGGCTTTGTCTTTGACAGACCTGGGGAGAAGGAACAGAACATGGACTTCGATATACAGGAAAGAAAAAAAAAGCTAGATGTGGAAAGCTAACGAGCTTTTGCTCACCAGGTTCCACACCTGCTTCCCAAAGCCTGGAGCTTTGCACACGAGTGAGAACTGCATTTTGAGTTAGATGGTGTCACATTGCAGGAAGAAAGGAGAAAAGGTGATTTGAAGGACCACTATATCTAGACAACATGTTAACTTTTCCACTACGCATAAGATCTTGTGATATTGAATAAGTCAGGTGTTAGAAACAGAAGTATAAATAGATTCGATAGCCAATCATAATTGGAAAATAGGCTGATGGCAGAATTTATTGCATAAGAAAGATGCTACTCTGTAGGTAATGGTTATAGGCAAATTACAAACTCATAATCAATAAGAAGAAACAAAGAAATTATTATGAAAAATTAATAATAAACCCTAATAGGAAAAATAGACTATTAGCATGAACTGACAATTTATTTTTTAATATATTTTATTGATTATGTTATTACAGTTGTCCCATTTTCCCCCCTCACTCCCCTCCACCCTGCATACCCTCTTCCACCCACATTCCCCCCATTTAGTTCATGTCCATGTGTCATACTTAATAAGCTCCTTAACTTCTACATTTCCCATACTATTCTTACCCTACCCCTCCCTGTCTATTTTCTACCTACCACCTATGCTACTTATTCTCCGTACCTTTTCCCCCTCTCCTCCTCCCACTCCCCTGTTGCTAACCCTCCATGTGATCTCCATTTCTGTGGTTCTGTTCCTGTTCTGGTTGTTTGCTTAGTTTGTTTTTGTTTTTGTTTAGGTTTGGTTCTTAGTAACTGAGTTTGTTGTCATTTTACTGTTCATATTTTTGATCTTCTTTTTCTGAGATAAGTCCCTTTAACATTTCATATAATAAGGGCTTGGTGATGATGAACTCCTTTAACTTGACCTTATCTGAGAAGCACTTTATCTGCCCTTCCATTCTAAATGAAAGTTTTGCTGGATAGAGCAATCTGGGATGTAGGTCCTTGCCTTTCATGACTTGGAATACTTCTTTCCAGCCCCTTCTTGCCTGTAAGGTCTCTTTTGAGAAATCAGCTGACAGTCTGATAGGAACTCTTTTGTAGGTAATTGTCTTTTTTTCTCTTGCTGCTTCTAAGGTTCTCTCCTTATTTTTAATCTTGGGTAATGTAATTATGATGTGGCTTGGTATGTTCCTCCTTGGGTCCAACTTCTTTGAGACTCTCTGAGCTTCCTGAACTTCCTGGAAGTCTATTTCCTTTGCCAGAATGGGGAATTTCTCCTTCATTATTTGTTTAAATAAGTTTTCAATTTGTTGCTCTTCTTCTTCTCCTTCTGGTATGCCTATAATTCAGATGTTGGAATGTTTAAAGGTATCCTGGAGGTTCCTAGGCCTCTTCTCATTTTTTTGAATTCTTGTTCCTTCATTCTTTTCTGATTGTATGTTTTTTTCTTCCTTCTGGTCCACACCATTCATTAGAGTCCCAGTTTCCTTCCTATCACTATTGGTTCCCTGTGCATTTTCATTTATTTCACTTAGCAATGCTTTCATTTTTTCATCTAATTTGCAACCAAATTAAACCAGTTCTGTGAGCATCCTGATTACCAGTGTTTTGATCTGTGCATCTGCTAGGTTGGCCACCTCTTTTTTGCTTAGTTGTATTTTTTTCTGGAGCTCTGATCTGTCCTTTCATTTAGGCCAATTTTTTTTTTTTTTTTGTCTCAGCATCTGCTATGTATAAGGGGCAAAGCCTTAGGTGTTCATCAGGGTGGGGCAACCCATGTCACTGGGTTGTGATGCTGTATGTGGGACAGGGGTCTGAGAGGAAACAATGGTGCTTGTTCCACTCTCTGCTGGATTTCAGTCTCTTCCCCTGCTACCCACAAGCAAAGTGGGCCCTTCTGGTGCTGATTCCCGGGTGGGTCAGTTTGTGTACGTTCTAGGACCCTGTGGGTCTCTCCAATGAACTTTCCTGTGAGTCTGAGAGTTTCTCCTGCTGCCACCTCAGCCCTCACAGATGTTTTCAATTAGAGGTTTGAAGCTTTATTTCAGCATGCTGGAGCTCTGAGTTGCCCAGTCTGTCTCCCTCCCCAGGTGTTTCTCCTGGTTTATCCGAGTGTGAATGTGGGACCACCCACTCCACCAGCTACTGCCTTGCCTGCCCCTGCCCTCTACTGCTGCTTTGCTGCGAGTCCTCTCCTCCCCGCTGCTCTTCTTTGCCTCTCCTACCCGTCTGGATGGATGTTTCTTCTCTAACTCCTTGTTTTCAGACTTCCATACAGTTCAATTTTCTGTCAGTTCTGGTTGTTTTTTATTTTTAAATTGTTGTTGTTCTTCTTTTGCTTGGGCAAGAAGGTACAGTGTGTGCTGATTCCCAGGTGGGTCGGTTTGTGTACGTTCTAGGATGCTATGGGTCCTAGGATGCCTCCATCTTGGCTGGAATTCGACAATATCTAGTAGAAAGAATAAATGTTCAGTAAGTATGAAAAGTAACCAAAGATATAAAACTAAGAAAATGTGATAATTTTTTTCTGGCAAAGTTTTTTGTTTTAAGATGATGATCAATATTGATGAGGATATGACAGCAAAGATAAACGCAATTTTTAATTATAAAATTATGTATCTTATACCTCTGTACAACCTATTTGGAGGACAATTTGGTGTTTTTATTAAAAATGTAAATCATGCTTGGTATATATATCTATATCTATATCTATATATATAGATATATATATAATGCAACCCAACATTCAGGAATCAATTCCCACAAAATAATTGAAGTTACATACAAAGTTTTAAAGTAAATGTGTTAATTGTAGTTTAAAATAGTAAAATATTAGAAACAAATGGCTGTGAGGGTTGGGATATTACTTTGCTATTAAAATAAGGGACTGGAAATGAGTCATTATACCTTGGGTCTATTACATGTTCTTCCCAAGAAGACTAGAGGGAAACATATTTCCACTGTAGGAAAAAAATATCAATGCAAGGGCAAGTTACACTTTAGCTGGAGCTCTGACTCTGAACTGCATATGGTCTGGGCCACCTAGAAAAACCTTTTATTTGACCAGATCAGCTTGAATGACCCAGAGGGGCAAAGTAGTATTCTTTGTTTTCCCCCCTGCATATTCTCAGAATTTATCAGTCCAGTGACTCAAAAAACACACGAACAAAAACCTCCAAACAAAAAACTTACTCACCACACAAGATGAAATGAACCTACAAAGATAGAATAAAAAAGAGTAAACTTATTTTCCTTCTCAATAACTACCTTGGGGCCAGCAAATAGCCTGACTGAGGTTATTGTCCTCAGCTACTCAGAGTCTTGGATAACTTTTCCAGGCATAGGCTCTGGTTGGGAGAAACAGACTTAATTGCCGCAAGAGAAACATATAATTGAAACTTCCGCCATTTAGAAGAAGCTCTGCCTGGATCAAAGTGGCTTAAAAAAGAGAGACTAAATGTATTCGTGGACACAAACACGAAATTTTGTCCGTTTCTGACTTCACTGCTTGAAAAATACAGCCTTAAATCATGTTTTTGAACTTGAGCTATATACTCTCCACCCCTCTAAGAGGTGTTAATGCTCTTGCTGTTTTCTAAATCTTCCTTGGGAAGACTGTGGGTGAGGGAAAGGGAAGAACCTTGAGATTATAGGGGAGGCCAAAAATGTACAAAAATCACATATGTCCTGGCACAGTCCATACGGCATCCAGCCATGTGATATGAAAAATAGAGGCATTTATTGAAGAAGATACAAGGTACAAGAAATGTTGTACATGGGGCAATGGTGTCTCAGTCCCCTTCAAAGTAGGCACGTTGGGACCTCACACAGTTCTCTCAATCACCATCAGCTGCCCTGCTGTATTCTCCTGAATCTCATGGATGGTCTGAAATCTCTTCCATTTCAAAGGTGGTTTTGGTTTTGGGAAAATCCAGAAGTCACAGGGTACCAAATCTGGGCTGTAGGGAGGCTGAGTCACCTGGGTGACTTGATATTCCACCAAAAACCTCTTCATGAGATGTGATGCATGAGCAGGCACACTGTTGTGGTGAAGCTACCAGTCACCAGTTGCCCATAGCTGTGGCCCTCTGAATCATCTGGATAGTTTTCCCAGAGGAATGTTCAAGCTTCATGCAAAATTTGATCCAGATTTGTTGCTCTGTTCACTCAGTCATTTTGAATGTGACAGCTACACAGTACACATGCTGACTCAATGGTGCCTACTACCCCCACTGACTAGTATAGTGAAGTTATCATTGTTCACTCAAGTGTAATCCAGTCCACTCTCCTTGGCTGCCAGGTTACATCGATGTCGCACAAACCATTCTTGTTATATTAACAATGGCAGGACTTTTTCCGGAGAGACCTCATATGTATATATATATATATATATATATATATATATATATATATATATAGATGGAGTAGTATAAAAATAGATCTTCACATATATAGTCAATTGGTTTTCATCAGTAGTGCCAAGTTAATTTAATGAATGTGGGTGGGAAGGCACAGACAGGTTTTTAAAAAATGATGATGGAACAACTTGATACCTGTATGGAAAAAGAATTATTCCAAGCCCTTACCTCATACCATTTATAAAAAGTAACTTTGGATCAGAGGACTACATGTAAGAGTTAAAGCTATGTAAGTTCTGGACAAAGAAGAAAAAAAAATATCTTTGCAATCTTAAGAAGATCTGGTTATCTATTGTTGTATAACAAACCACCCACAAATAGTGGTTTAAAACAATTTTTAAGTTTGCCCACAAATTGTAATTTGAGCAAGAAGGCTAACCTTCCCTTTGGACATCAGCCTGGGATTACTCACCTGGGGCTGGTGTACCCCTTCCAGTCTATGTATTAGCTGGGAGCTCAGCCAGAGTTGCCACCCAGAAGCCTCAGTACTACCCCAGGGACCACTCCTCAGGGCTACGTCAGCTTCCTAGGACATGGTGGATGGGTTTCAAAAGCCAGTCACCAAAGAGACAGGAAGTGGATGCTATTAGAATTCCCAAACTGCCATAGCATAACCTCTGTCATATTCTGCTGGTCAGACAGCCACAGTGTCATTACAGATTTGAGAGGATGGAGCATAGGCTCTGCCTGTTGATTAGAGGAATGTCAAAAATTTGCTCATGTTTAATCCACCACAAATAAGCAAAAAGTTTCTCAAGTAAGACACAAAAATGCACCAATGTTATAAAAAATTTGACCAATTGCACTTTATTAAAGGTAAATAATTTTTCTTCCCACAATATCATTAAGAAAATAAAATGGTAAACAAAAATCTGGGAGGAAATATTCAAAAAGTATACATCCAACTAAGAACTTGTATCTGGAATACATAAAGAACTCTTATGACTTAATAATATACTAAATAATAATAGACTGTTCACAAAAGAGTATATTTGCATGGCCGGTAAGTGCATAAAAAAAGAAGCTCTAAATGATTAGTTAACAGGGAAATGCAAATTACAGCCCCAATAAGGTACCACTGCACATTCACTAAAGTGGATAAAATTAAAAATCTGGTAAGAAATGTTGATAAAGAAATATGGGGAGCAACTGGAACACTCACACATTACTAGTGGATGTGTATAGTGGCACACTGATGGAAAAAATTATGAAAATAAGCATGTGTATAGAAGATAAAATCCATGGAATATCCCATTTAAAAAATAACATTTGTAAGTGAGAGAGGAGACTATACAGTAAAAGAAGTAGGACACAAGAACATTAGTGCATGTGTGTCTGTGAAGAACCTTGCAGGAAGTTTAGCAGGAGGCAGTCCCAGCCCCCATTCTAAGCACCTATTGTCAGTCAAGTCTAATCCCAAGGACTCTCACACAGATCCCTGTTTGCATATGGACTGCCCTTCATAGTCACTCTATTCCCCTCTCCCTGGGCTAGGCCTCAGTGATGAGCATTTGCAAATCCCACTCCTTTGGGGATAACTTGTGACCATATATCGAAGGAGGAGGAGAGAACCTCTAACAATGTTAGTGGTTGGCAATGGCTAAATGTGTCACAGGATTATTTGCATTTTAACAAATAATGCCATGGACATTTTTAAAAAATCATGGAATAATATATCTTTAAAGAGAGCTTTTCAGTCATTTTCATTCCATGGGGGCTGACATTTTGGCATCAATTGTGGTGGCAGATCCAAAATCTTCCTGACATTTCTTCTTTATGCTATGGAAGTGATCAGATGTTCTAACTCCGAGTGTCACTTTACTTGCTTCAAAAAGTCATATTAGTAATCTCACAGTGAGAAAGGACCACCAGAGGTGGGTCTAGAGTTTGGAAAGAAAAGTCGAAGGGTATTATGATAAAATTCAAGAACCTAGAGCCAAGTGAGTGAAGAGCTGCAGTCCAGGTCAAATGTAACTCATTTAGAGAACTGGAATTAAAACCGAGTTCTCAGGAACAAATATACTACAACCTGAACACCATTTGTTCTTCATCTCTCCTACAATCTTTATCCTTTTTTCAAAAGTCACCAAGTACTGTGAATTTTGCTGTTTTTAAACTTTTAAATAACTGTTCTTGATCAATCTTCTCAACTTTTGCTATTGTTTGGGGGAAATGAGAAATAAACCTACATTCTTTATTGATGCATAAATGCATGGATATTGAACATAACATTTTAAAGACATTAAACTAGCCAGTTCCTCTGCCATCATAACGATGCTCTCATCACATATTTATTCATTCATTACTTCTTCTGTACTATTAACAAGGTGCCCAACACTGTGTTAGGCACTGTGACAAACAGTGGAGGTACAGAAGCAAATAGTGTAAGATTGCTGTGTTCAGTGAGGTAATAATGCTCAGTAACACAAATGCTTCATTGGAATAGGCACACCCCTAACAGAGCTGGTGTGAGGTCCTCAGTGAAGGTTTTCTGAGGAGAAGATATCTGAAGAATAAATGACTGCTTCTAACAGAAAAAAAAAAAGCAGAGAAGGCTTTCCAATGCAGGGGAAAAGCAGGCAAATTTTAGTTCCTGACAGTTTCCTTGTCAACCATTCTTAAGGACTTACATATTTACTCACTAAAGAGAGAGGCTTACCAGATTTGAAAAAGGGAGTTAAGGGTTATAGTTTTTATATTTCTGTCTTCGGGATTGCATTATGTAGGAAAAATCACTTAGCATTTGTGGGTCTTAGTTTCTTCATTTTTTTCCTTAAATTTAAAGGTGAGTTTCTTGTTGGCTTCATGTAGATGGATCTTGTTTTTTCAGTCCATTCAGTAACTGTATGTCTTTTTATTAGAGAATTTGGTCCATTTACATTTAAAATAATTATTGATAGGTATGTGTTTATTGACACTTGGTGATTGTTTTCTGGCTGCTTTTGTCATTCCTCTGTCCCTTCCTTCTCTGACTTTCTTCCTCTGCACTCTGGTGGCTTTCCTCAGTGGTGCACTCCATTCCTTTCACTTTCTCTTTTGTGCACTTACTGTAGGTCTTTGCTTTGTGGCTGCCGTGAGGCTTGCCCTGTAGTTTTAGTGCACAGCGACTGGCATTCACCAGGGAGTGAAGATGGAATTGCTATCTGCCCCTTTTTTAAAGCTAAAACAACTGCTCAGCTAATTAAAACATTATAAACTCTATGTCTTGTAAGATGGAAACTTTGCAGAGGATTGACCCACTCACCTGGGGAAAATAAAAGAACGCTTTAAAGAATGCTTTTTCTTAGGCAAATAAAAACCAAGTTTCTACCTTTTATTCTTGTGGAAGACCTAAATCCAATGAAATATTCAAACATTGATGATTCAGCCTGAAAAACTGAGTATTCTGTAAAGTAATGAAAAAAATGGATATTCTTTAACTGATCCTTATTTTTGTAGGGTATGTTCTAACTGGGACAATTTCCCTTAAACTTAGTTTTGTGTCTCCAATTCTGTATATCATTTCCTCCTCTTGTGGACCTGTGATTGTGCCGATCTTAATGTGGTTCTGTTTAGGCACTGTGGTGCTGGGATGGAGAAGACTGCGGGAAGGAGGCAAAAAGCTTGATGAGAAACTAGGAAGAGAAAAGACTTCGGGAAAAGGAGTGGGTCTAGAATAATCTCATCATAAGGTTGTCTGTATTGTGAATTACTGACTTGGTTTTGTTTACGATTTACTAACTACAACTTCAGAAAATGTAGTGATGCCAGATAAAAGGTTGTCCAGAGCAAACAGGGCTGGGGGTAGGGTGGGGAGGGGCATCTGTGGAGGGGCAGAGCTACAGCTCAGAGGCAGGTGCTGGCTGAGAGCTCACTGCAAGCCAGAGTTAAGGAAGATTCAGTGGCCCCCAGTGCTGAACTCTCCAGTTCTTTCAAAACATTGTGGTGTCCTTGAGTGGTTCATTTTAATTTTAAATGAAAGTATTTCCACTTACAAACTTCAACAACAATTGATTTTGAAAAAAAGAAATTGGTCAGACACTGCATCAAACATGCTGGAGGCTTGGGCCAGTATGACTTAGTCGTTAAGTGAAGTAAGCATCCGTAGACTGGTTAAATTCATGATATTTTTATCAGAGCTTAAAAAGTATTATGTGTATTAAATCTAATACATAAATAAAGGATTATTCTTTGATATATAACATATTGTGAATTTCATTTTATTATAAATAGAATTATAAAATATTTTAATAATAATGGTATGGCACAATTTGGATAAAAGTTGGTTGGTGGAGAAATCTAACATTACTGTCAAAGATTTTACAGGATACTTTACTGTGTAGACAATTTTAACTTTTTATATTTGACAAATGACATCATTTTTGTGAGAATGAGCCAGATATTTTACCTTAATCATCTAAAAGACAAAGTGTCTTCTCCTGACATTACCTCACTACTCATGAAGTAAGGTAACCGCACTTCTAAAACAGTGAAGAAAGGGCAAAAGTACACAAAACCCTATTGAAATTCATGCTCAACCTATTTAAGAATTCAGTGCCAAAATAACTCAGCATAGACGCCTCCTTAGACTTCAGATGCATTTACTTCATCCAACTTAGGCATGATTAGTGAGAGTAAAATGTAAAATGATGTAGGAATGTTAGCAACAGCTGTGGACATTTTTTATTGAGGCATACTTGACATACAATATTGTATTAGTTTGGGGTATACAACATAATCATTTGATATTTGTATATATTATGAAATTATCTCTACAATGTCTCATTAACATCCATCACCGTACATAATTACAGTTTATTTTCTTAGCAACTTTCAAATGTGCAATACAGTGTTATTAACTAATTACATCCACTTATTTATTTTAGAGCTGAAAGTTTGTTCCTTTTTATTTCTTTGCCCATTGTGCCCAGCCACCAGCCCCTGCCTCTAACAACCACTAATCTGTCTGTGTATCTGTGAGCTTGGGCATTTTTTTTAGATTCCACCTGTAAGTGAGATCATAGACTTTTCTCTATCTCTGTCTGACTTATTTCAGTCAAGGCCCATCCATGTTGTTGCAAATGGCAAGATTTTCTTCTCATGCCTGAATAATTTTCTCATATTTTTTTTATCCATTCATTAGTCATTGGATAATTAGGCTATTTCTGTATCTTGGCCACTGTAAATAATGCTGCAATGAACATATGAATGCATGTATCTTTTCAAGATGTTGTTTTCACTTTTTCCAGATAGATGCTCAGAGTGGAATTGCTGGATTATATGGTAGTTATACTTTAAGTAATTTGAGGAATATCCATACTGTTTTTTAAGTCATTGCACCAATTTACATTGCCACCAGAATTTAGAAGAATTCCCTACTTTCCATATCCTCACCAACACTTGCATTTTTTGTCTTTTAGATAACAACCATCCTAACAGGTATGTGGTGATATCTCATTGTGGTTTTTATTTTATTTCCCTGATAATAAATGATGTTGAGCATGTTTTATGTACTTGTTTGCCATCTGTCTTCTTAAGAAAAAAAGTCTCTTCAAATCCTCTGCCCATTTTTAAATCAATGTTTTTGCAGCATGTATCTTATGTATTTTGAATAGTGACCCCTTATCAGAGATATGACTTGAAAATATTTTCTCACATTCAGTAAGCTGCCTTTCTATTTGCTGATGGTTTCTTTTGCTGTGCAGAAGCTTTTTAGTTTGATGTGATCCTGCTTTTTTATTTTTGCATTTGTTGCCTTTACTTTTGGTGTAAAATCTAAAGCTACATCACTGAGACCAATGCCAAGAAGTTTATCACCTATGTTTTCTTCTAAAAGTTTTATTGTCTCACGTCTTTTATTCAAATCTTTCATCAATTTGAGTTTGTTTTTGTATATGGTATAAGATAGTGGTCCAGTTTGCATGTGCCTGTCCAGTTTTTCCAGTAACATTTATCAAAGAGATTGTCCTTTACGTGTTGTACATTTTTGGCTCATTTGTTGTAAATTAACTGACCATGTATGCATGGGTTTATTTTTGGACTATTCTGTTCCATTGATCTATATATGACTGTTTTGATGCCAGTACCATACTGTTTTGATTACTATAGCTTTGTAAGAGTTCTTTGTATGGGTTCTGAGTTTTTATTCAGTTCATTTTGGATTGGATACAAGAAGGCATGCATAGCACTGAGATTAAACAAAAACATACAGGGTTAAGATCCTGAACAAAGGAACTCATTTGAAGTTATACTAATGTGTTTGTGTTTGTAATGAGCTTTCTTCTCTTCCTTTTTTCCTTCATCATCATCCTAATACATTAGTGGATAACATCATTTGCAGCAGCCTAGGGCATATAAATTAACATTAAAAACAATCTTTGCAGTTGTAAAATAGAGCTTAATTCTCAGGAAGAGGGCGAAAACAGAATGTTTAGCACTTATGAGGTGCTAGATTTTATAGCTTGTAAGAAACACATTGTCCTATTTTACACAAAAATTTTCAGAGAGGTTAAATGCTTGATGACATGTAGCTGGCAAGTGTTGGTAAATCAGAGATCAAATTTCATCCTGGTAAAGAACTCAACACCAGGAAGAAAAACAATCCAATTAAAAAATAGGCAATAGACCTGAATAGACACTTCTCCAAAGAGGACACACACACAGTCAATAGATATAAGGAAAGATGCTCAACATCACTAGTCATCAAGAGAAATTCAAATTAAAACCACAATGAGGTCACCTTACACCTGCCAGAATGGCTACTATTAATAAAAAACAAGTGCTAGCAAAGATGTGGAGGAAAGGGAACCCTAGTGCACTGTTGTGTGGGAATGCGGACTGGTGCAGTCACTGTGGAAAACAGTATGGAGTTTCTTCAAATAATTACAAATGAATTTTAACCCAGAGATCCTATTTCTGGGAATATATCCTAAGAATCCCAAAACATGAATTTAAACGAATACACTGTATAGGCATTCCTATGTTCATAGCAGCATTATTTACAATTGCCAAGATCTGGAAACAGCCCAAGTGATATCAGTAAATGAGTGGATAAAAAAGCTGTGGTGCATTTACATGATAGAATACTATGTGGCCATTAAAAAAAAAAGAGAAATTTTACCTTTTGCAAGAGCATGGATGGACCTGGAGATTATTATGCTAAGTGAAATAAGCCAGTCAGAAAAAGACAAATAGCATATGATCTCACTCAGATGTGGAATCTAATGAACAAAATAAACTGATGAACAAAACAGAAACAGAGGCATAGATACATGGAACAGACTGATAGTTGTTAGAGGAGGTGGGGGAGGGGGACCAGATGAAAGAATGTGAAGGAATTAGCCAATGAACATATATGCTTAAATCATAACAGAGACAACACTGTGGTGTTGGCCAGAGAGAAGGGGGATAGCAGTGGGGTAGAAGGTGGCAAAGAAAGGGGGAACGGGGACATTTGTAATAGTGTCAACAATAAAAATAAAGAGAAACATCTTTCTGGCTAATTCTAAAACCTATGCAGTGCCCCATATCACACAGCTTTCCATGTGTTCTCAATGGCTAAATAAATTAGCAAATGATATGTTACATCCATTGATAGTGCCAAACAATTTTAATCAAAAACTTTGTTGCAAGACAGCCCAGAAATAAACTGAAGTCTCTACAGTCAATTAATATTTGACAAAGGGAGAAGAAGCATAAAATGGAGCAAAAATAGCCTCTTCAGCAAATGGTGTTGGGAGATCTGGACAGCTACATGCAAAAAAATGAAACTTGAAAAAGTAAATTCAAGGTGGATAAAAGACTTAAATATAAGTAGTAACACCATACAAGTCCTAGAGGAAAACATCGGCAGGAAAATCTCAGTCATTCCATGCAACAACATTTTCACGGATATGCCCCCTAAAGCAAGGATCATAAAGTAAAGAGTAAGCAAATGGGGCCTCATCAAATTAAAAAGCTTCTACATGGCTAAAGAAATCAGTGTTAAAATGAAAAGAGAGCCAACTGTATGGGAAAATATTTGCCAATGACACTTCGGACAAGGGCTTGATCTCTAAAATATACAAAGAACTCACACAACTCCACTCCAGGAAGACAAAAACCCCAATTATAAAATGGTCAAAAGACTTGAATAGACACATCTCCAAGGAGGACATACAGAGGGGCCAGAGACACATGAAAAGATGCTCAGCATCACTAGCCAGCAGAGAGATGCAAATTAAAACCACAATGAGATACCACCTCACACCAGTCAGAATGGCCATCAAACAAATCAAGAAACAAGTGTTGGAAAGGATGTGGAGAAAAGGGAACCCTAGTGCACTGATGGCAGGAATGCAGACTGGTGCAGTCACTGTGGAAAACAGTATGGAATTTCCTCAGAAAACTAAAAATGGAACTGCTTTTTGACCCAGCAATGCCACTGCTGGGATTATGCACTAAGAGCCCTGAAACACCAATCCAAAAGGACTTATGCACCCCAACATTCACAGCAGCATAATTTACAATAGCCAAGTGCTGGAAGCAATCTAAGTGCCCATCAGTAAATGAGTGGATCAAAAACTATGGTATATTTACACAATGGAATTCTACACAGTAGAGAGAAAAAGGAACTTATACCCTTTGCAACAGCATAGATGGAACTGGAGAGCATTATGCTAAGTGAAATAAGCCAGGCAGTGAGGGACAAATGCCATATGATCTCACCTTTAACTGGAACATAATCAACAAAAGAAAAAAGCAAACAAAATATAACCAGAGTCATTGAAATTAAGAACAATCTAACAATAGCGGGGGGGTGGGGGTAGGGGACAATGGGTAGAAGGGTTTTCAGGAACTACCATAAAGGACACATGGACAAAACCAAGGGGGAAGATGGAAGCAAGGGAGGGAGGTGGGTTTGGAGGAGGTGAGGGGGAGGGGTGGGGTGAAAACAGACAACTGTAATTGAACAACAATAAAATAATTTAAATTAAAAAAAGTCTGTTGCAAAGACCCATGCCCGGAGCTGCTTTAAAATTTTAAAATGCAAGAAAGGTTAATGGGCAGTATGTCTACATGCAGGAATGGTAGGAGGTAGAGTGTGCAGGGGGCTACGTCTAAGTCCCCGCTGTAGAGAATGGCTCTGGGTGAATGCTCATAACCATGGATTATGACTCCATAAATCAGGTGGATTTTCCATGTAGAATGTATAACTTTTCAAGGCATTTTAACCTGCGTAATGCATTTTAGTTCTCATAACACTCATGACACCTAGGCAGGGCAAACATATTAATTTCATTTTATGGATGAAAGATTTGAAATCTAGAAAGTTATGTAGCTAATTAGTTAGCATCTTTTTTATAATGTTTCTATACAAGAAATGTTCATTACATTATAGAATTCTTATTTTTAAGGTTTTGTTATTAAATGAGAACAGAAGTTCTTGCTTTTCCCCAACCTCTTTTGAGAAATGAGCTGTCTAAAATGTGCTTTGAGCTGAATAATATTTTTTAGTCAATAGAAAATTTCTTTTCTTCCCCACTGTCAAAATAACCTGCCTGGTTGGCCCTTGATATTTCTCTTAGCCAGTAATACCAGATCGTGATGTTGGTTAGAAAGCATATACACTGTTTCCATACTTGTTAGAGTGAGTATCTAATGGATGTATTACAGGAAGGAGGTACTACTGTGTTGAAGTACAAGTTACTCTGTCAGCAGTTTTATATACATTACTTTTCACAGTCAATGACTCACAGGTCGGTCAATGACTTAGGTTTATTATCCACAATTTATACACAAAGAAGGGGTGCTCTGAAGGGTTACGTAGTTGCCCAAAGTCATGTAGCTTGATATTGTAGTACTAGAAACCAGACTCGAGTCTGCCTGTCTTTAAAGTTCATGATCTCTCCAGACTTTCTGGGAGTTTGGACTGTTTCATGTTACCTTTCTCTTCTTCTTCTTCCCCATTCCCCTGTTCCTGAATCTTACACTCAATTCTCATGGACCCCTAGATGGCACTTAAACTGCTCAGGCTTTCTTGTGTTTGTATGGACATGTTCTGTCCCCTGAAGCAGACTCCCTGCTTCTCATTGCCTTTGGAGATCTTATCTGTCTGTGAGGTTCAGCTGAAATCTCATCTCTCTGAGAAAAGTCTTGAGAAAACTGAAACTGCAAGTAGTCTTTGCCTCTGCTGTACTGGAGTAGATTTGGTTGTATCATTTGAGTGTCATTTGTTGCCTGTTGTTGTTAGTTACATGTTTTTGTGTCACTTTTTAGTTTCTCCATTTAATTCAAAGTGTTTGAGGGCAAGAACCAAGGCTATTTTATCATATCTTGATGAGGACAGTGGAACAAAGTAAATGTGTAATTAATATTGTTTAAACTGATTAGTTTATGATTAGTAGAGAATGATTAGGAAGCAACTAATTTGGCCCAAACATATAGAAGGCCTGACTTTACTAATATGTAACGTTAAGTCACTGTGGGTATTGACAGCAGCGTCAACTGAGCTGGCAGGTTGTTAAATGAAAGTTCTTCCAGTCCTTTGTGAGTGCCCTAATGCTGACGATTTGTGGCTCCTGGCAAAATAACCACAAATGGACCCAGTCTGAATGGATGAACTTTTATGGGGCTTCTGAAAATCTTCTGGTGTGATTTAAAGCATGAATAGTTTAGGCTTTGTTGCACCCAAAATAGAAAGCTTGTCTTATAAACCTAGGGCTGAGAATAGAATTTTCTGCAAGCAAATAAATGTAAATTCCCTGACCTGACTGCATGGCCACTTCCCAGAATGTGACATATAATATGCACTTAATATATACAATATTTATGAGATGATATGTAAAAACCTGAGAATTTATAAATGGCCTATTGAATGTCACATCTCCAAAAGAATTAAAGTGCTTTCAAAATTCTTTCCCTTGTTTCCTATCTTTTTGTTGGCAGATCTTAGTATTGAAGCTTAGGGTTGGAGGGTCACAACTCATGTTTGAGAGGCCCAGCTACACATGTGGAATGAAGCCAGTGGTTCAATTATCAAAATGGAAATATGCTGATTAGCCTCGTTTGGCCTTTAGGGCCCTCAGTCATCTGAGATGGCTTATGACATACTGCCATGGAAGACTCAAAATTTCCAAAGGTGAAAAGCACTGATGATGTTTAATTAAAAGTTCTCATTTTTTAAAGATTGAATACTATAAACTTTAGGTTTCTACTTGCAATGCAGTGGTATTAACTTAGAAATCTGGCTACAAAAGCTAACTTAAAATCTCCAAATCTTGAATCTGCTCCCTGTTGAGGAAGAATCTGAAATGTACGTGATCAGTTAACAAATTAATACAAAAAGAAATTTAGGATTTTTCTAAATTACCCTTGCTTCTAAGAAGAGTTAATTATTATGTGACACTGGATATTTTTATTTTTGGAAAGTACTTTTTTATCTATTATCTCATCTCATTATAATTGAATGTTAGATATTATTTATTAAAGTGGAGATGAAACAGGAACATTATATTTTAGATTTATAAGATCACATATTAAGCAGTGCATCAACTAAAAATGATCAAACTCATTGCTGTGGTGAAATTCCAGGTAGCTCTGTAGCTTTCATAAAACAGGTCATATAGACAGGAGTCCAATGCAAAGTTAGTTTACAATCCCAAACATGTTTATAGACTTAGGAGGGACCTTTTTCATCATTTCATTTATTAACTAGGGTAAAGTAGATTGCCATAATGTAAACTCTGAGAGTTCAGTGGCTTAGCACAGAGCAAGCCGTGCACTGAAGATGTTCCTGATCAACTTTCCTTCTTCAGGTCAGTCATTCAGGGACCCAGTTTCCTCCCATTTGTGGCTCTGCCTTCCCCTAAGGCCTCAGAGCACTCTGCACTAAGCTGGCAGATGAGAAAAAGAGAGTGTAAAGGAGGTCTGTAACCAGGTAAAACACCAGCATTTGGGCTGCCTGTCACTACCAAATCCAATAAGCAATGACAGCAATTGAATCTTTTATGGGCGCTTTATTCAGATGGCCAGTGATCCAAGAAGATGGTGGGTTCATACCCTAACAAACCATCTTGCCTTCTCTTTCCTGGCCAGATCTTTTATAAGGGAGGTGGGGGAGGACAAGCAAGGTGTGGTGAGGGCTTTGGAATTCAGGAAGGATTAGGTGAGTGAAGCTGCAGCCTTCCTGTCAGGGCAGTTAGCTGTTCCTAAGGGGGTTGGGGGGTGAGGGTGGTTACACAGAAGGCCTGGATGCCTCCAACATGTCTCCAGGCAGTAATCTCTAGCCAGTGCCCCAGGAGGTCAGCTGCTTTTCTCAGGAGCCAGGATGGGCCTTATCTGTAGTTTCTGAAACAAAAGCTTAACATACACATTACTTGCTAGACTTATAGCTTTTTACCTCAAGCTAAAATTTTCCAAGTCTTGAGTCCCCTATCAGGTCCCTCTCCTTCTTAACCACATTGGCCTGGAGCATACATATATCATTCCCACTCATAGCCCAGCATTGAGAACTGTAACTTCCAGGAGTGTCCAAACCACAGCCACATGGGCCACATGCTGCCCTGGATGGCTATGAATGTGGCCCAAAACAAAATCATAAATTTACTTTAAACACTATGAGATTTTTTTTGTTTTCATTAGTGTCTGTGTATTTAGTGTGTGGCCCAAGATAACTCTTCTTCTTCCAGTGTGGCCCACAGATGCCAAAATGTTGGACACCCCTGAATTTATTGTAGAGTTTCTGGGTGTCCTAGAAGAAGGGAAATTGGGCTTGGTAAAAAGCTAGCCCATCTATGTCACATTTTATTTTTGAGTTACTTAAAAATACCTTCTATTCCCCATATACCTCCTGATAGGAGACTCAAGACTGGGAAAATTTTACCTTAAGGTAAAAAGTTATGAGTCTAGCAAGTAATGTGTATGTTAAAGCTTTTGTTTCAGAAACTACAGATAAGGCCCATTCTGGCTCCTGGGAAAACAGCCCACTTCCTGGGACACCGATAGAAGATTACTGCCTGGGGACATCTGAACCTTTGTTCCAGGGAGAGCAGACAACCACCCCTGCCCCTTGGGAACAGCTAACTGCCCAAGGCAGGAATGTTGCAGCTTCTGAATCTCAAAGCCCCCACCACACCTTGCTTGTCCTCCCCCACCCCCTTATAAAAGGTCTGGCCAGGAAAGAGAAGGCAAGATGGCTTGTTAGGGTATGAACCCGCCGTCTTCTTGGATCACTGGCCATCTGAATAAAGCGCCCATAAAAGATTCAATTGCTGTCATTGCTTATTGGATTTGGTAGTGACAGGCAGTCTGAATGGTGGTGTCTTTTCCAGTTACACTCCTTTAAACAAAAGCCATTTTATTTATTTATTTTTAGACAGAGAGGAAGGGAGGGAGAAAGAGAGAGAAACATCAATGTGTTGTTACATCTTGTGCACCCCCTACTGGGGACCTGGACTGCAACCCAGGCACATGCCCTGACTGGGAATCAACCTTGTGACTCTTTGGTTTGCAGGCTGGTGCTTAATCCACTGAGCCACAACAGCCAGGGCAATATCTCCTTTTATGTACTGTCAAAAATCTGAAAATTTTACTATAATTCATTTTTTAAAACTTACCTTGAAATTGTGTTTGGTGGTGACAACTGTGGACACAGAGGGACCCTTCAAACATACACAGTGCTAGGGATATCCTGATGCATTGCAACATAAAAAGTGTGACTTTGGCTCAGCAAGACAGACTGACCACATATTTTTATAATCTCTTTTCTCCCTGAAGTTATTAAAGTGACAGTAGAAAATAAAAACAAAGACATAAACAAAGACATAAAACAACAGAAAAAAGTATTACGCCTAACATAAGGGCTGGGGGGTAGACCAATAGTAGAGAAGAAATTTTAACAACATTGTGGAAAGGGAAAGAAGGTACAGGGCAGATGGCTATGAAGCAGAGTGAAGGAAACTGGTTTCTAAACATATGGAGCTGACATGGCCAACTGAGGCTGGAGCCATTCTCCTTTGCAGAGCTGTAGAGCACTGGTTCTCAAAGTGAGGTTCTCAGATGATTAGCACTCGAGTCACTGAGGACTTGGTAGAAATGCTGGCTCTCAGGCCATACCCAGAGGCACTGGATCAGAGACTATGGGGGTGCCAGCCAGGGCTCTGACACTGAGGTGCTGCTTAACAAAAATGTTCACATTCTGGCGCTTAGGAGCCCTCCAGCCACCTGCCAACAGACTCCGAAGTGAAGCCTGGTGATGATGGAGTTTCTACTTCCATAAACAGATCATTCAATCAGCATGAGGCAAGTTTGCAACATTCCTGGAAAAAAGCAAAGAAAAATTAGGAAGAAAAAAATGACCTCAACTGAAATCAAGATAACTCAGGTAAAAAAGTGGTAGTTAAAATAATTTAAGGCTCTTAGAGGTATAAGAAAATAGCATCTCTACAAATAAGATCAGGTAAATCTTGAAAAATCAGTAAGTTAGAGGATAACAATTAGTTTGTTTGCCATTAAAATATGGGCCTTGGCTGGTGTAGCTCAGTGAATTGAGTGTGGGCTGTGAAGCAAAGTGTCGCAGGTTCGATTCCCAGCCAGGGTACATGCCTGGGTTGCAAGCCATAACCTCCAGCAACCATACATTGATGTTTCTCTCTCTCTCTCTCTCTCTCTATTTCCCTCTCTTCCCTCTCTAAAAAAAATAAATAAAATCTTAAAAAATATATTAGTACAAATACATAAATTTTAATTTTTCAATTGAAATATAAGTTTTAGGAACTTTTGCTAGCTACAGAAAAAAAACAAGTAGCAAGAAAAGGTAAATGAAAACATGAGGGACAGAGGACTGAGTCTGGAGGTAAACATTTAACTAACAGTAGATACAGAGAAAATAAATAGAAGGAAAGAATAAATACTAAAAGAGAAATCTGAAAAGCAGAAGTATATGTGCCTTCATTTTGAAAGGGCCAGTAGGGAGTACAGAGCACCATGAATTTAAAAAAAAAACCCAAAAAATGGTTCTGGCGCCCTTGCTTTTCCCAGCGCAAGTCCAAACTGGGCCCGCCACACAGGCTGGACACCTGCCCCCTCCGCAGCCCGTCACTCTAAGCCTCACCCAGGTACCTGGTGGTCAGCGTCCGCAGCACCTTTCAGGCGAGTGGTCGGTGCTTATCAAGAGCACCATTAAGGACGGCTTCTCCCGGACCCAGGTTCGCCACCAAGACCTTTTGTCTTGGTGTAAACTGTAATCCGTGGAAGCAGTTGCTGAGCCTGGTTCCTCCATGTGAAAGCCCGGCATTTAGAAACAATTGAATACTCATGAAACACCATCATTTTCACAGATTCCAGGGATCAGAACCACAACCTTGGCCTTTCTGGATGATACTCCAATCAACTGAGCTACCTGGACAAGGCTCTTTATTGAGATATCATTGACGTACAACATCGTGTAAGTTTGAGGCATACAACTTGATGAGTTGGGTACATGTCTATATTGGGAAATGACTACCACAACAAGTTTGTGCTATAGTGTCCTATTTGAGAAACCTTGGCAAAATCTAAGATCATTGAAATTTCATTCTGAGCACTTCCGGCAAGATGGAGGAACAGGTGGACGCACCGTTCCTCCTCGCACAACCAACAATAGAACAACAATAATTTACAGACAGAATATCACTCAGAACTGACAGAGGATTTATCTAAATGGAAGCCGGACAGCCAAGAAGTTGAAGTAGACCTGTACATCCAGACTGGTAGGAGACGACGAGCCGGGCTGGTGCAGGGCTGGAGCGGGTCGGCGGCGCACAGAGGTTGGGGAAAATTTGGCGCAAAATCGGCGCGACAGCCATCTGGGGCGCAAGAACGCAGCGGTGATCCCTGAGTACTCAAGCTGCGGCTGGGGGACCCAGTGAGGCAGCGATTGTGGACCAGGGCAGAGCTCGCAGCCAAGGATCCCAAAGAAGGGTCTGAGCCCAGGAGAACGGAACTACTGCCATTGTTCCCTCCCGTCCCCACTCCCGCCCCCATATACAACGTCACAATCTAGCGACTGGGGTGCCCAGCCCCGGTGAACACCTAAGGCTCTGCCCCCCATCGTAAGAAGAGCAACCAGACTGGAAAAAAAAAAAAGAGAGATAGGGAAAGATATAAGATATGTTTCCAGCAGAACAGATCAGCCCCCCAGGATTCATCCTTTTGAGTGACTAAGAAATAGCCAATCTATCAGATGCGCAGTTCAAAACACTGGTGATCAGAAAGCTCACGGAATCGATTGACTTTGGGCACAATTTAGATGAAAAGATGCAGGTTACCATAAAAGAGATGCAGGAAGATACGCAGAGGAGAGCCAATAGTGAAAGGAAGGAATCTGGGTCTCAAAACAATACAGTGGACCAGAAGGAAGATAGAATCAACCAAGCAGGAAAGCATGATGAAATAAGAATTCAAAAATCGAGGAAAAGCTTAAGAGCATCCAGGACATCTTTAAACGTTCCAACATCAGAATTATAGGGGTACCAGAAGGGGAGGAGCAACAAGTGGAAAAGTTATTTGAACAAATAATAAAGGAGAACTTCCCCAATCTGGCAAAGGGAACAGTCTTCCAAGAAATCCAAGAAGCTCAGAGAGCCCCAAAGAAGTTGGACCCAAGAAGAAACACACCAAGGCATATCATAATTACATTAGCCAAGGTAAAAACGAAGGAGAGAATCCTAGAAGCAGCAAGAGATAAGGGGACAGTCACCTACAAAGGAGTTCCCATCAGACTGTCAGCTGATTTCTCCAAAGAGACCTTACAGGCAAGAAGGGGCTGGAAAGAAATATTCCAAGTCATGAAAGACAAGGACCTACATCCCAGATTGCTCTATCCAGCAAAGCTCTCATTTAGAATGGAAGGGAAGATAAAGTGCTTTTCAGATAAGGTCAAATTAAAGGAGTTCATCATCACCAACCCCTTATTTTATGAAATGCTAAAGGGACTTATCTAAGAAAAGAAGATAAAGAAAAGACATGTATAGTAAAAGGACAGCAAACTCACAATTATTAACAACACCTAAAGCAAAACCAAAAGAAACTAAGTAAACAACTAGAACAGGAACAGAACCACAGAAATGGAGGGCACATGGAGGGCTAGCAGTAGGGGGGTGGGAGGAGGAGAGAGGGGGAAAAGGTATAGAGAATAAGTAACATAGAATGTAGGTTGAAAATAGATAAGGGGAGGGCAAGCATAGTATGGGAAATGTAGAAGCTAAAGAACTCATAAGTATGACACATGGACATGAACTAAAGGGGGGAACGTGGGTGGGAGAGGGGGCACAGGGTGGAGGGGAGAGAAGGGGGGAAATGGGACAACTGTAATAGCATAATCAATAAAATATATTAAAAAAACACAAAAACAAAAAAGCCCTACATCTGGAAAAATAGCCATGAAATTTTAAATTGCCAGAGTGAAGAAAAGATTCTAAAAGTTTCCAGAGAGTAAAACCAGGTCATATACAAAGGAATGAGAGTCAGACTGATATTCATTTCACATCTGTAATACTGGAAAGGAAATGGAAAAGAGCTTTCAAAGGTCTGAGGGTTTTTCAAAGATTTTATTTTTTATACCAAGTCAGATGAATGAAAAATAATAAAGACATTTACATACTAAGTAAGTTTATTTTCCAGACAAACTTTTTTAGGGTATTGCTTGAGGGTTTACTTTAGCCCAGAATGTGGAAGATGTGGAGTGTAAGGAAAGGCAGATTCAGAGAAGGCGAGGCAAGCAGGAGTCCCAGGGGGGTAGCTTTGCCGCAGGCCTGGAGGACAGCAGTGCAGGCAAGTGAAAGAGCAGCCTCACTCTGGGAGGGAGGCATCTAGGAAAAAAAAGGCATTTCATAGGTATTATGTTATCTTTGCAAAGGTGGGACTACTTAATATTGTAATAAACGCAAGTCGCGTGAGAAATAAGACAGTGAGAAACTTCAGAAAAATCCAAAAGCTATGCAAAAAAGCAAAGCCCATCATAACCAACTACTTGGCTTTGCAGTGAACAGGACCTACAGAATAACCAACAAAACATGATGAATTGACTTTCTGCCTTTATAATTAAACTATAGATAAAGAATAAGAAATTTATGGCCTTGGAAAAGAATGAGAATATTATCAACTATAGCAGCTTAGGAAGCAAGAGATGTTGCCTATAGTTGCTATACAAAGAAATACAATGATGAGCATTTTTTAAAGTCACAACAGTAATTTTATAAAAAGGGGAAAAATGAATATTGGCAGGAGGAGAAAGGGAGGGCCTGGGATAGTATAAGGGAATGAAATCTTGTATCAGAATAAAAAGTCAATAGGTGTTATCTGAAATTAATGAATCAATAAATATAGTGGGAAAACAGATTATTTATTTATTTATTTATTTTAAATTTTATTTATTTATTTTTAGAGAGGGAAGGGAGGGAGATAGAGATAGAGAGAGAGAGAGAAACATCAATGTGCGGTTGCTGGGGGTTATGGCCTGCAACCCAGGCATGTACCCTGGCTGGGAATCGAACCTGGGACACTTTGGTTCCCAGCCCCTGCTCAATCGACTGAGCTACGCCAGCCAGGGCTGGAAAACAGATTATTTAAAGACTGAAGGTAATCATCAAAAATAGTTTTAGAGGTACTTTTAAAGTATAAGTAGTGTTATCTGTGTATGAAAAACTAGACATTGGGAGGCACTGGGCAGGGGAGTTTTAATCTCTCCACTTGATTTGATTTTTCAGTTCATATGAATAAATGCATTTGGTCAAAAATTTAAAGAAATTGGATAAAGCATATTCTAGTGATTTAGTTCCGGCCAAAGTGACAAGAGGTATGTTTTCTTGCAGCTTTTGAGAAAAGGTTCCTTGCCTTAAAAAGGCACAAGGAAAAGGTATTTTTGTTCTTACATGTGAGTCCTGAAACTGTCCAGCCCACCCAGGTGCCTGAGAGCAGCCAATCTGGGGACAAAGCAGAGGTGATAACGATGTTATCAACCTGAACAATGGAAAGAACTTGAGTAGTTGGGGAAGCTGCTAAAATAAACCATCGATCAATTCAGCAACTCTGAAAACTATGGAGCCACTCTTTCCAAGGACTTCTTATTATATGGAATAATCTTCCTTATGTTAAGCTATTTGTATTTGATGTTCTGTTGAAGCCTGCCTACTATATATACCTTGCAAATGCACACTGTTGAGGCTAAATCTATTCCTGAACTATGAGGTTTGGAGATGGTATAAGGAGTAGGGACATAATGAATATATTTGTTGCTTTTTAGGATGATGAAATAAGTGTAAATGTCAAAATGTTCATAAAATCAGAGTAGGTTATGATATATCTGTATTTACAATAAATGGTAAATATCCACTTTAATTCAAAATTTGCTCAATAAGAATCTTTAGAGTTTAACCCCTAGACGAAAAAATAATCAATTATTGCCACCTAATATGATTAAAGCTCTGGTAATTAACTTTGCTCACATAATCCCATTGAATTCCTCATATCCACCCTGAGAGCTGGAGTTCTGGTGAAGAGAACTGATGCCCTGTTCCATCTATGGCAGTGAGGCACAGGCAAGGAACACAGAGAGCTCTGCACAGCAGGATCTCAGAGCAGATTTTATAGGCCTACTGGGGAATTGGTAATGACTAGGACACAGCTGACTATGAGACAAGTTTTCTCAAAGATTTCATGAACTCCAGAATCCTCAAGATCTTTTCAATTTGTCTATTGATTTTTTTATCACTGTGCAAAATAGGTAATCATTCATATTTGTACAGAGGGGTGGGAGTGAGTCACACAGAAATTTGTCAGAAATAAAATTTTGTTCCGGAAAAATTTCCCACTGTTCCTGAGAAGTTTCTGACCTCTTCTTGTTGGATGACCTTGTCTTCTACTTTGATGTTCCCAACAGGCCACAGCCAGTGTCTTTGGTGTCCCAGGGCAAGTTTCAAAGCCCTAGATGTGTGTAAATTAGCATACAGCTGATCAGGTCATTCCAAGCCATCCTGCCTTCAGTTAGACAAATTGGAGAGAAATGGTGTTTTCCTGAATGCTCAGCCTACTTATAATTATTATCAAGCTTGTACGATATAAGGCAATTATAGCTTTATATTCTGTAGTTAAAAGTGGGGATGAATAATTAGTCCAAGGTTACGAATGAAACCCAAGTTTCCCTAATACTAAAGCCTATGTGCTTTCTAGTACCTTTCTTCCTACAAAGCTCCTTCATGATCATAACAAACAAAACAGTTTTTGAGGTTTTTGAGGGGGTGAGGTGACATGGAGGCATTCAGGAAAAAGCTCCAACACCATTTTTTTCCTAGATTGTTTTAGAAGAGATTCAAGCACAGGTGGGTTGGAATTGAGCTTTAAGGCCTTTTCCAACAGTATGATTGATTGATTGTGTGTGTGTGTTATGATGGTTCAAGGCCATGTTCAAAGAAACCTTCCTAGGGTCATCTACATAGTATGTGAGGTGACAAACTCAAATTTACACTCCCTCTTGTTGGAAAGAACTCAGCGTGAACCCAGGATTTGTAGTTGTAAGCCTTGAGTTTTCATACCAGCTCGCTGAGCTCTTGGAGAGCTAAGTGACCAGATTAGCTGCCCCCAAGGGCACTGGTGCTGATGCTTCTGTGTTGTAGGAACAGCAATGTGTTCCTTCCTCCAATAAAAAGCAGACTTGAAATCAAAGCCTTCAACTCAGGAACTTACAGAAATTATTTCTCTTGACTTTTTATTGCTTAAGCTGTCATAAAAATTCTTCTCTTTCCATCTGAGCCCGAATAGGAGCCATTTCCCAAATGGCAGCCAGAGGAGAGACTTGTAATTTCGTGCTGAGTTTGATGGAGAAATTCTATAATTTATGGTTTTGGCAACTGAAGGCCAAGGTAAAATTAAGATGTTATAGCTTTTGGGAACAAAGATTTTTCTGTAAGTTTCCCTGGGCAGTTAATTTGTGTTTGACAGATTGCTCTTAAAGTCATGGGGATGCATAGAAATAACTTTATCCAGAATGACTTTTTTTTTGGTACTATTCCATTTAACATCTTATGTGATTGGGCTTGGATTCTTCAGAATTTGGTAACAGAGACCTAAGTAGAGATGTCCTGCTGAATAGTGAAGACTTTATTTTTACACAGGGCATCAGTTTTCCTGGAGTCAAAGTGCGTCAAATCTCTGATCTGAGTCTTCAATGCAAGGAGCAGGAGTCACTTCTTTTCACAGAGGGGAGAGTTTTAATATGTCCCTCAGTTTTTGGGTGGGCAAACTGAAGTACAGTAACTCAACATCTCAATAATTGTCAGAATTAAGACCATGTAGAAGATTCAAGTTCCCTGAATTCTGGCTTATGTATGGTTACCCAAAATGACTACTTCTTTTTATTTTTTAAATTAGGGAAGGCCATTGACCATTGAGCTGCTTATCATTAGATAATTAAATATCTAAGGTTGTTGACTGTGGGAATGGGGGCTGTGGGGAGGGGGGTAAAAGGGGGAAAGTGGGACAACTGTAGTAGCATAAACAATAAAAATAAATATCTAAGGTCAGTGCTTCAGTCTTCTTTGGAAGATGAGCTTTAATTCTTTGCAATGAATGTGTCAAGGAAAGGCCAGTGGATCTGACAAATCTTAGGTACATATGCCTTATACCCTGCCTGCCCTTGGAGTTTTCAACCAAAATGAGAAATTTACCTGAGGAGATTTCCATGAGCCTTGTTCACTTCCTAATGGCATCTCTACATCTTCACTCACCTTCTATTCTCCAAGTTACTTCCACTGTAAAAGGCATTTATGTCTGGTAAATTCCAGGTAGGACAGACAATAGTCAGTGCTTGTGATCTTGACAACTTTTATGCTTCCATCAAACTCTGGATAACTGGTTTCAATAGCATGTTCTTCTGTTTATTGATATTTCTACTGCCCAGCTGTCTACCCTTGTAGTCTCTGGTTGGGACATTATGGGGACTAATAGAAATACTGAGATATTAGATTTAAACTGTTGATTTTGAAGCTTCTTTTTTCTTCTTTTTTTGATATATTATTTCCCCTTATTCTTCATGCTGCTAGAAAGTTGAAGGGAAAGAAGGATGTTTGATGGATGCGGCACATTCAAGTGATGATCCCAAAGCTGACAGTTTATCAGTGAGACTTGCTTTCATATTAATTTTATCACCTTTGTAGATTAATTAATTAGCTTATACTTTTAGAGAAAATGCTACAAAGAGGCTAATGAATAAATTAGTGGTGATAGTGGTTATTCATATTTCATATGGACTCAATGTTTGTGTTTTCCCCAAATTCATGTATTAAGATCCTATCCTCCAAGATCATGATATTAGCAGTGGGGTCTTTGGGAAGTGATTAGGTCATGTGAGCAGAGCCCTTATGAATGGAATTAGTACCCTTATAAAAGAGACCGCAGAGAGCTCCCTTGCCCCTTCACCTTGTAAGGACATAGCAGCAGCCAGACGGCACCTGTGAACCAGGAAATGGGTCTCCACCAGACAATGAATCTTCTGGTGCCTTGATCTTGGAGTTCACAGCCACTAGAACTGTGATAGATAAATTTCTGCTGTTTATAAGCTACCCAATCTATGGTATTTTAAAATAGTAGCCTGAATGGACTAAATCAGTATTCTAAAAGACTAAAGTCTTTAATACTGAGATTTGGACAGAAACAGATAGACTGAATATTTTTCCCCAAATCAAGTTATATAATTTCATAAATTATTAAATATTTAGGAATAGAGGAGCAAGTAAGGATAAAGAATGGTAATGTGACTAAAACATATATAGGTAAATGACACAATAAACTAAGAAAATACATGCTTGTTAAGGTAAAATACCTTTAAAAATAATATAAGTAAAATTTCAAAATGTCATTTTGTTGGAAAAACCCTACAATTTTTCTGTACACATTTCAATGGATAAAACAATTAAATATGTGTAGTAAAGTCTACCACAGTTTTGCCCATTGTTGTTCTATATATTGTGAACACAAAATAAATGTCAGTTATTGAACCTCTGAGAAGCTTCCATTCTATTTGAAGAAACATGGGATAGTACAAGCAACAGTTAAAGCAAAACACCAGGCTCCATAGCGTAAAACAGTTCCCAAGCACTTGTAGTGTTGTGTGCCTAGAAAGATCAAATCACTAAGGATCCCTTTTAGCATGAGCACTCCGTGGATGAGATAGGAAAAATCATCCTTACAATATTGGAGCTTTCTAGTTCTTACATTTATCCTATTCTTTGACATAATAAGGTCAAACAAGTCAAGTGAGTAGAAAGCTAAGGATTTCTACCATGGTTATTTAAATGTTTAAAGTGGAATGATTTTGCAAAGTTTCCTATTACTTTAAAAGTATGTTTAGTGTTAACTTAAAAAAGAGAGAAGAGGATGGAAGGGTGATGTGGAGAAATAGAGGAAGAAAGACCTTTCAGACTTCCTGAAGGAATTTTTGACTTGATCTCAGTCAGTAATGACAGGATGGGATTTATTCTTAACAGCAAGCCTAAGGACAGCTTTCACTCTGCCATTTCCATAAACTCTACTGTGTAATTAACCTGCATTTTCTCCCCATGTTAAAGTCAAATTTGGTTAAAAAAGAGAAATCAACTGGTTCACAGAGAGCTGTCCAAGGCATTTATATGAAGGTTTTTCAGAGCTTCCTTCCTATGCCTCCTCCTATTATCTATCCCTACTTGACTTCTGAGGAGGAAAACAAAAGGAAAAAAATCAGGCCTTTGGGTTTCTTTCTGATCTATCAAACCCTCAAAATTATGAGATGGGAGGACTTCTGGACACTGTTCACTTCAGAGGCCTTTGTATGAGGCCCTTAGGAGTTGATCTTCCTTCTTTGCAAAGTTACCTTTGGCCCATGCTTTTCTCTACTTCCCACCACACTCTACTTCCTTAGTGTTATACATCTTTTCATGCACATTCTTGTCTTCCCTTTCAAATTATGTGTGCTTTGAGTTCTGGGTCAGTTTTCATACAGCTCTCTGCCCCATTCCTCAGAATCCCAGGGCAGGCCTTGTTCATAGTAGACACTAGGTGGACCTTTGTTAAGCTGATGGATTATATCAGTTTAACAAAGCTGAAGCTCTCTGAGGGCATGTGAGCTGGCTTTCCTCTCTGAAACTAAGACGTAGTTAATGGACTACAAGTACTGACCATAAATAAAAATACAATAAACCAAATTTGGTTTACTGTATTTAGAACGATATTCCCAAGTCTTATAATTTTGTGATTGATTCTTAAAGCCACAAGGACATGAGACTACCATTTTAGGTAGTGATGGGTTTTTCCCCTGAGGGAACTGGCAATCATCCTAAAAGTGGGGCAAGATATAAGGCAGACCTTGGGATTGGAAGACTCAAGGAGCTTCTTCCACATTTTCTAGAGCCTGCACTCAGCCACAGAGGACTGGTGCTGGTCTTGTGGTGGGAGTTTGCTACCCCTCCCAGAGGGAGGAGAGAAGCATGACCATGTCTTCATTTGTGGTGGTGGTGGTAGTAAGTAAATCTTCTGGAAGTATCAAAGAAGCCTTGTAGTCCTACAGAAAACTCTGAAGAAGCAGGAGACACGACTGATACCTTCAGCTGGAAGAGGGCAGTGTGTTCCCTGGGGGAAGGAAGGGACAGCTGCTTTCTGAGCACAGGGTTTAGAACCCTGTGGGAGGATTATCTTTTAGGGAAAATAGTCCTATGTTTTTGTATTTATTTTAAGAATTGAATGCTGTGATTTCTTTCAACTCCACTGGGCTAAGGGGTGCCCTGACAGCTGGTAAAGCATTATTTCTGGTATGTCTGTGAGGGTGTCTTCAGAAGAAAGTAGCATTTGAATTAGTAGACTGACTAGAGGGCATCATTCTCTCCAATGGGGGCAGGCATCATTCCATCCATAGGACAAAACTATGGAGAGAGGGTGAATTCTCTGTCTCTGCTTGAGCTCTGATATCTTCCTTCTCCTGCCCTTGGACTTCCTTGTTCTCAGGCCTTCAGACCTGGGCTGAACTATGCCCCACATTTCCTGGTTCTGAAGTTTGCAGGCAGCATATTGTGGCCTATCTCAGCCTTCACAATCATGGGTCAGAATAAATATCCTCTTAGGTGTATCCTATTGGTGCTCTTTCTCAGGAGAACCCTGATGAATACAGACCCTTAAAGATGCTAACAGCTGGATCTCTTGGCCCCTTGCCATTTTCAGCTATGGTACAGAAAAAGCTTGCTCTCCCCCCCAAGGGGCTATGGGGGCATTGGCAGCTCAGGAGACCCTAAATGGTGGTTCTGGCAACAGTGAATGAGGTGCCGGGACAGAGAGTATGGTTGTGGTAATGATCAGAGTCTTTTCAGAATGGCTTGGGTTTCATAGGCCCCATGTCCCCACTAAATCTACTTTAACTGTAAAACCTACACTTCATTAAAGCCATGTTGCTTTCATAGCTTGCATTTTATGAGCAGCAATTAATTTTATACACACTGGTCACTGGTCTATTGGTACCTACCTCCCTGAATGAAAAGATTTCTCAAACATGATTTGGGATCTGTGAATGCTAAGGATTATATTGGGCTTTCCCTAAAGATGCTACATAAGGCTATGCCTTCATGACCTTTCTTTAGGTAAAATGTTGAATGAGCTCTAAGTATTTCCTCCCCAGACTGATGATGCTGTGGAATATGTCCCAGTGGCACGGACAGTTCAGGTTCCATTTCACAGGTCCCAAAGTAATTTGTTTAGAGCAGTGACTTACTCATGTGTGGAATATTTGACTTTTAAAACCATCTGGCTTATCATGGCAGGAATAATGCAGCAGCCTTCTGATTGTCCCCACATCTCCCATTCTTGCAGAAGCCAGGCCATTTAATTTCAGAAATGGAGAGATCTTGACTGGCTGCCAAGTATCAGCTTTCAGTACCTCTTTTATAGCTCCATTCGTGCATGCTCTCGGAGATCAGGGTTGAAGGGAAAGGTTTATGGTCTCTGCTCTGGTGTTGGTGGTAAAAAAAAATGGAGCTGCAATAAAAATGTATCTGCACAGGTTTGTCTGCTACAGCATTATTTCTTCCAATTTTCAAAATGAGGTGAAATACAGCATAAACCAGAAATTCTTCAGACAGCTTCTTGGCTTCTAGATCGCTATTGATTGGTCTCACTCTCTTTCTCGCCTTTTGCTGTGTATGTGCTTATTTTTCTATTTAGCCCTTGTTATTTTCTCTGGCCTGAGATATGTAATTTTTGGCAAAATTGGAAAATTACTTCTATTCATCATCTAAATATCCAGAGGAAAGCCTTGTGCTGCTTTTGGGAATTATACACAAGAATGTGTTGGGGATATAGCAGAATAATTTTTATTTTCAAAAAATGTCCTGGTGTTTGTTTTCACAATCCTACTTAGTTTATATGGGAAGTTTAGAATTAGTTATACTAAAAATTTAATAGGAGAAATACAGTATTTGTTTAATTTATGTTTCTGATGATGGTTTTGTATGTAATTTTCCACCAGGGATGCAAGTTTCCTTGAATTGCATTGCTAATCTTGTTTCTTGCATTTACCGCATATTCTCTGTGCTCCTACCAAATTGAACCATTTCCCCCCCTTGGAAATCTGTACACCTTCCTGCTTTGTAAACTTCCTAAATTCTCTTTCCTTCTAACTTTATCTAGCCCCTCTAAAAGAACACTTCTCATTACCTTGTATAAATTGTTTCTTCTTACCTCTCCTGGATCTTAAGCTACAACTGTCTACCGGTGCTTATAAAAAATTTCTCCCATGACTTCCCATAGCACTTACTTTCCATCATTTTAATTTTCTTCTCTTTTCTCTTGTATTATATGTTATCCCTCCATCTCTTTCTGCATCTATCTACCTCTCTACCTATCTATCCATCCACCCACCCATCCATCCTTCCAGCTGTCCATTTTCCATCCATCCATCCATTCATTTATCTATCCATCCATCAATCATCTATCTACTTTCATTATTTTATCTTTTCTAGTAGCTTTAATCTTCTTATATCCTGATTTATCCTTGTATTATTTCACTATATCCAGCTTGCATTATTTATAATAGTTATTCATTAAATATTTATTGATAAGACAATGAATGAAAAACACTGCAGGTCATTGTTGCATAATTAATTTTTTTCAATATTCTTGGATTCTCCAACTGAATTCTTATAACCAATTCAAGCTCTGCCCTTGCTTCAAATTTTTTAAAACCACTCTCATTATATAAAACAGGTATATAGTAGACTAGAAGTAGTTGAGATTAGAGACATAAAAGTGGAATGAGGAAACAAGGAATGTCCTTCCATGTTCTCACCATTTATATTTATTTTATCTCCACTTACAGAGTGAAACAGAGAACATCATTTTCCTTGTTCATTATGAAGTTTATCACATTTTCTTTCTAGTGGGGTGAGGGTGTTTTTTAAAAAATTTCTAGGCATTTCTTGAAATTTAAAGACAAAGCCAATTCTCTTTGTAGCAGTTGGGTTTTTTTTAACAAAAATGTAATTTTTCAAATTGTATTTCAGAGTGAACAATGTTAAAAGAAATGAGAGCTATAATTTTAGGATTTACTGTGTAAGTTTATTTGATGAAAGCTGGTTTATATAGATTGCATCATACCAGTTAAAGATCCAGAGACATCTCTGAAGGTTTTGTAAGTATATGTGTTTATGCTGAACTTTTGACAAAAGGATTCCACCAGAAATGTGAGAGTCATTATAAGTTAGCAATCCTCTGCATGCCGTGAGCAATGTGGGAGAGACCAGATTGGGAGGAGAAAGTGTTGGATACCTGGAGAAGCAACTGAGTCAGGAGCTAAGGGCCATCTGCAATCCAGAATTGACAAATTCAGTCAGTGTAGCAGTACTTCATTCCCCTCTGGGCAAGCAACCATATTAATGTGAAATGAGGTAGGTCTTATTAGGTGGGGAGGAATGTGGCCTGTTTTGAAGTTTCTGAGTGGCCCTAATGCTCATTGTTGGTACAGATAGGATCTTTTAGCTAGCAAATTGGATTCAAGGTAAGGAAGGTGGCAGTGGATAGTTAAGATTCTTAGGGAAAAAAATGCCAGGATCTCCTTAGTGGACAAGGCCCTCATAGAAGGCATATTACTAGCATCCTTCTAAAAACCAAAGGCCCAGACTTACCGACAAAAGGACAGACTTTAGAGAGCCAAGAAGTGTGCCTTCCCATCTCCAACTGGTTGGAAGAAAATTTACATGCTGCTAGTTATTCATTTATTCATTCATTCATTCACCCATTCATCTTAATGTTTATTGAGTGTTTACCCTGAGCCTTTTAGCACTGCAGATGTTGAGGATATAAGGATGAATAAGAGAGAAGATCTCTTTTGGCTTTTAAGAAGCTTAGCCATTGACAGGAGATGGTAGACCATATTAATGGCCCCAGTACCACATCTAGTCTCTATTCAAACCATGTAATATGAAAAATAGAGACACTTATTGAAGAAGATACAAGAAACATTATAGATAGCACAATGACACCTCAGTCCCCTTCAAAGTAGGCACCTTGGGACCTCACACAGTTTTCCCAGCATCTCTTCCACTGTTCAAAACACACTGCAAAATCCTTTGTTGGAATTGCCATCAGCTGCTCTGTCATATTTTCCTGAATCCCATCAACAGTCTGAAATTTCTTCTCTTTTGAAAGTGATGTTAGTTTGGGAAAAGCCAGAAGTTGCAGGCCACCAAATCTGGGTATGTAGAGGGGCTGAGTCACCTGGGTGATTGGATATTTTGCCAAAAAAACCCACAAAAAACTGCGCAAGACATGATGCACACGTGGGAGCATTGTCGTAATGAAGCTGCCCATCACCAGTTGCCCAGAGCTGCAGCTGTTTTCCTTGTATTGCATCTCTCAACCGATGAAGAACATTGAGGTAGTACTCCTTATTAATTATTTGGCCTGGGGGGGCATACTCGTGATGGACAGCATCTTACTAATCAAAAAGTACAGTTAACATGGTCTTGATCTTGCTTCAACTTTGCTGTTCTTTCTTTAGGTGTGGAGAACCAGGCAACTTCCTTTGGGATGACTGGGTCTTCATTTCCAGATCATGGCTGTATGTGTAGACCCATGATTCATCTCCAGTTATGACCTTCTTGAGGAAATCTGGTTCATTGGTAGTGGTTTGAATCAAGTCATTAGACGATGTTCCTTCTGCTCTGGTAGCAGAAGCCACAGAATGAATTTTCCCGTGACATGTTTCATGCTAAGATTCTGCATCAAAATCTCAGACCCAGTAGTTTGTGGAATTCCAGATCAGCTTCTAGTTCTTGCATTGTCAGTCACTGATCTTTGTTGATTGCAGCCCATACACATTCAGCATTCTCAGGTGTTCTGCTCATTGCAGGCCCTGCAGAACATGAATCACTTTCAACAGATTCTCGACCATCTTTGAAGTATTTGTGCCACACTTTTATTTTCTCTGCACTCATCGCAGCATCTCTGAAAGCCTTCTGAATCATTGGAATAGTTTCCATGGAGGAATGTTTGAGTTTAGTGCAGTTTGATGCAGATTTGTTGCTCTACTTGCTTAGTCATTTTAAATGCAATGGTCACACAGTACACATGCTCACTCATTGGCATCTACCACCCCTACTGATGAGGACAATGAAGTAGTCATTGTTCATGCATATACATTCCAGTCCACTCTTCTTGGCTGCCAGGTTACATGGATGTTGCACAAACTGTTCTCATTATATTGGCAATGGCTGGACTTTTTTCTAGACAGACCTCATATGTTTCATTATGAGATTTTTGGGTTTCTCTTGCTGAAAAAAAAATAGCCTATTTCTGTGCATATTGATTTTGAATTTGGCCAAGTGACTTGCTTTGACCAATGGCCTTATATCAGATGTGAGGGACCTGAAGCTTCACAAAGGATTTGCATTATTTTGCTTTCATTTTTGCACTTCTCCCTTAAACCCTGAGTCTATATCAGGACTGGCCTTCTAGAGGTATGTGAACATGTAGAACAGAGCCAAATGATCCTAACAGATAACTGGTCAACTCTCAGGTGTGGGATGATCCCAGATGAGCTGAGAAATGTGTACACTAAATCACCAACTCATAGACTCATGAGCAAATAAAAGCATACAGTTTGTTTTTTTTTAAATCCTCACCTGAGGATATATTTACTGACCAGAGAGAGAGAGAGAGAGAGAGAGAGGGAGAGAAACATTGACATGAGAGAGAAACATCAATCAGCTGCCTTCCATATGCACCTTGAATGGGGATCAAACCTGCAGCCTTTTGGTGTGTGGGACAATACGCCAACCATCTGAGCCTCCCAGCCAAGGCAGGCATATAGTGTTTAATCATTGAGTTTTGAGGTGTTTTTTCTCATAGCAGTTTTATGGAAATAAGTGCTAATATAATAGATAAAGATGAGTAAATACTCACAATTTAGAGCGATACAGTGATAAAAGATATGATAAAATGCATACAGAGGAGACTTTTGCTTCCAGGGAGATGGAGTAATACTTTCCCCTAGTCCTCTTGCTAAGTACAACTAAAAATGCTGGGTATTAGATAGGAAACAAACATAAGAAGACTTGGAAAGGTGTGGAGAGAGCTGATGGCTCTCATGATCTGATAAATATGACAGTGAGCTGCCCGACTTCCCCTTTCTGCCTTATATATCTCAGACTTGGAACTGAAAACATTGGCAACCCAGAAATAACAAGTTCAGACAAAAAAAAGAGCCCCAAGTATACCTTGCTCTTCATCCAAAGGACCAGGGGCAAATTTAATTTAAGAAAATACATTACGGTATTGGTGGAGCGTGCTGCTGCCTTTGAGGGCTTTTTTTGTTTGTTTGTTTTTTACTTACTAGGCATTTGCTTCTTGATGTTGGAACCGCAAGTGGCTACTTATGGGTGGCTTTGGAGATCAACAAAGAAAGTTGTGAGAAAACATTCCAGGCAGATTAATGGTATGAGAATGCACATGGAAAGTTGTTTATGAATATATTTATAAGAGTTCTCATGCCTCTGGCTTGGTTATGGTGTTCATGTTATGACTGCCCATGTATTATAAATCTCGTCATTCATTCATCTATTTATTAGTTTCCCACCTGTACTGAGATACCATTGACATAAACCATTATGCAAGTTTGAGATGTATAACATGCTGACATGATATACTTATATATTGTGAGTTAATTATTGAAAATAGGGTTAGTCAGCCTAATCATGTCACATAATTACCACTTTTTTATGGTAAGAGCAATTTAAGATTTGCTCTCTTAGCAGCTTTCAAGTGAACAATACAACATTGCTAACCATAGTCACCATGCTGTACATTGGATCTCCAGAATTTATTCCTCTTACAGCTGAAAGTTTGTACCCTTTGACCAACACCTCCCCATTCCCCCTCTCTCTAATTCCTGCAACCACCATTCTACTTTCTCTTTCTGTGACTGGCTTTTTCAGATCCCACATACAAGTGAGATCATATGGTGTTTGTCTTGCTCTGTCTGTTATTTCACTTAGCATGCTGACTTCAGGATCCATCCATGTTGCTGCAAATGGCAAGATATCCTTCTTTTAATGACTGAATAATATCTCATATATATGACATAACAATTGCATTTTATTATCTATTTATCTATGATGGATACTTAGATTGTGTTTGTGTCTTGGCTATTGTAAATAATGCTGCAATGAATGTGAGGGTAGCATGTAGTTTTTCTAGTTCATGCTTTTGTTTACTTCAAATAAATACCCCCAAATGGGATTACTGAATCATATGGTAGTTTTGTTTTTAATCTTTTGAGGAATGTTCATAGTGTTTTCATAGTAATTGCACCAATTTACATGACCAACAAGAGTGCAAGAGGGTTCTCTCTTCACATCTTGGCCAACACTTGTTATTTCTTGTCTGTTTGACAACAGCCATTCTAATAGGTATAAAGTAATCGCTCATTGTGGTTTTGATTTGCAAATCTTTGGTTAGTGAGTGATGTTGAGCACATTTTCATATACCTATTTATGAAATAGGTTAGCTGTTTTATCTGCTTTGGAAAAAGTTTTCTTCAGGTCCTTTGTCCATTTTTTAACCAAATTATTTATTTATTTTATTTATTCATTTTTTTGCTATTGAGTTCTTCATATATTATAAATATAAATTTTTTATAAGTTTCCATATGATTTGGAATTACTAACTCCCAGTCCCATATGCTTTTTCATTTTGTTGATTGTTTCTTTTGCTGTATAAAAGCTTTTCAGTTTAATGTAGTCACACTGTTTATTTTTGCTTTTATTGCTTATGCTTTTGATATCATATCCAAGAAAATCATTGCCAAGATTAACATCAATGTATGATAGTATCACTGACCTAGTTCTGTTTTGTCATTAAGTATTTATTTAAGAAAATACATTTCTATTTAAGGTTTATTTAATTTAAACTCAAATTCAAATTTAAAAGGTTATTAGTAACAATTAGTAATGGCAATTATTAATTTTATCTCTTTTGTAAATAATTCAAATTTTAGTCATTGGAATTTCATTTTATTTAAAAAAAATTTTAATTCAAAATTCGAATGTTGTTGCTATAGGAAAATGCTCACATGATCTTGTGTTAAGAGGTGTCATTAAAAACACACACACAAAAACTGAAAAAGGTCATAACAGAGACCATAATACTTTGCATTGAACAAAGTTGCATTGTAGTTGCAGACCTCAATTTCCAAGGCCACATTGACACTGATGTGTGGGGAGAAGGGAGAGAAAATCAAGGTCATCAGAGAAATGCAAATTCAAACCACAATGAAATCTTACCTTACAATTGTCAGAATGCTGATCATCAATAAATCAACAAACAACGTGTGCTGAGGAGGATGTGGAGAACCCAACAATGCAAAGGGAACCCTAGTGCATTGTTGGTTGGGAATGCAGATTGGTGCAGCCTCTGTGGAAAATAATGTGGAAATTCCTCAACAAATTAAAAATAGAGCTACCTTTAGGCCCAGCATTTCCCCTTCTGGAATGTATCCAAAGAAACCTGAAACACTGACTTGAAAGAATATATGCTCCCCCGTGTTCATTGCAGTGTTGTTTACAATAATCAAGATCTGGAAACAGCTCAAGTGCCCATCAGTAGATAAGTGCATAAAAAAGCTGTGATACATTTACACAATGGAGTACTACTCAGCCATAAAAAAAGAAGAAAAATCTTACCTTTTGTGACAGGATGGACCTGGAAAGTATGGTAAGTGAAATAAGCCAGTCAGAGAAAGTCAAATACTAAATGATTTCACATGTATGTGGAATCTAATGAATAAAATAAACTAACAAAATGGAAACAGACTCACGGAGAACATAAACTGACAGCTGTCAGAGGGGATGGGTGTTTGGGGGCTGGGTGAAAAAGGTTAAGGGATTAAAAAAAAAACAAATAAAAATACTCACAGACACAGATAATGGTCTGGTGATTCCCAGAGGGAAAGGGGTATGGGAGGAGTTAGAAGGTAAAAAGGGGATAAATGGTGATGGGAGACTTGACTTGGGGTGGTGAACACACAATACAGTATACAGATGATGTACTGTAGAACACTACACCTGAAACCTATATAATTTTATTATCCAAAGTCACCCCAATAAATTCAGTATTTTTTTTAAAGAGTCACTAGCTTCACTTACAAGAGTGGTGATGTAAGTTAGCGTGGTCCCACCAACCCGGACAGAGAAGTTAAAGGCTAAGACATCTCAGAGGTGTTTGTCTCTTACCCTCCAAACATGTCAGCTGCCTTATTGGGGAATAGCAATTTCCTTTTATTGCTCTGTCACTGTCATGGAAAAACTAAGGTTTTTCTTTCCTGAGAAGGAAAAAAAAGCAAACAATCCTTCCCTACTATGCGTTTCTTGCCTGTGTGTCCCTTTAATATTCCACAGAGCACCTCACTTCTGGTCACGTCTGTTCAAAAAATGTGGAGGTTTTCCCCACACTAAGCAGTGCTCTGTGACACCAGCTGGGTGTCTTATGGTTTGACTAGCAAACGGGATGAATCTCGTTAGATTCTTTTTATCCTCCTGCTCTCATGCATATGTGTGTGCGCACTCACCCACGGCCACACATTTACCTACTTGATTAATCAAGTACAAAAATTCTGTTCAAGTCTTTCACTACCATTTTAGTTTCCTTTGTGTGTCCATGTGTTTCTGATAATTTTTGCTTTGATTTGATCCTGTGCTATAAGGTGCTTTGCTGTCCGAGGTTGATATGTATCCTCATTTTGGATTATATTCCTTATCAAAAACATCATTGCATTCTTTATACCTTTTAATATGTCTTAATTTAAATTCTACTTTGCCTGACTTAATAGTCCACCCTGCTTTCATTTTCCTTCCAATTGGTTGGAATATTTTTGCTCATTATTTCACAATTGTAGCCTTTCTTTGTCACTTTTAGATATGTCTCTTATAAATAAGCATGCGTGTGTATTTGTAATCCCATCTGAGAAACTTTGTTTTTCAATGGGACTGAAGGGGATAACATAACTGATATGTTTGGTTTTATTCCTGTCACTGTTTCTAATAATCTTTGATGATTCTTACTCTTCTAGTTGAAGCTGTTGAGTTAGGAATCAATCTTCTACTTCTAGGTACTATAGTTCATTTTGGCATAGAGTATGTGGTCAGTGGTTCTCAAACTCAATTGCACAAATTAAATCAGAATATCTGGGAAAAGGACCCAGACATCAACAGTCCCTACAGGTTGTCAGTGGTTCCCCCACAGAGCTGGGCTTGAGAGTCCCCGGCTGTAGTGTGGTGGCGAGTGGATTCCTCCTAGGAGCTGCTGCACCCAGAGCCTCACCACCTGCTGACTTCCAGGATCATCCGGAACAGTTGCCTGTATGTGCTCTTGCACAGCAGTGGTGAAAGTGGCATTAAGTGGAGTGCTCCCCATTTTCCTCACAGCCTTCATGTGTCTCTAGTTTCTTTCCCTCCAAGTAAGTGGGCACACATGACAGTTTGCAGATATCTATTTACTACCTGAGGCCTTGGACTGCTTTGTGCATAATGGACTTTGGGAGTCACTTGTTTGCAAAACAAATGGCAGAAATATCTGTCTACTGGATTGTACTTCTGTCTCTTTTTTCATGATTGATGTTGGCTTCTTTAGATTTTTACATTCATTTAGGTATTTTAATTATCAGTTAAGAGGGAAAGAGATACTTATGCTTCATAAGTATTATTATGATGATTATTAAAACTACTGTATAATGAGTACAGAGCACTGTTAGACATTGCAGATATAAGCCATATATTAAATATCACATTTAACCTTCTCAATACTTTTGAGAGGTAGATAACATATCTTTATTTTGTAAACAGTTATCTAGTTGTCTTACCTGGATATCTTCAGCTGAATTGTACAACTGACAGCAAGCTTTTCACCAAGTCATACAGTGGTGATGGGTTTCAGGGGAAAGAAGAAGACAGAGAGAAGGATCATTACAAGGCATTCTACTCCTGCTAATTCTGGCCTTCCCTCAACTGGGCTCAGTGAGAACCAAGCATGGATGTACAATTGGAAACTGCCCTCTAGTAAATATTATCTAGAATTAGCCTAATTAGCCCAGTTCCCTTCCTTTTTCCAGCACTAATTCCAAGCATTCCTGGTGTCATGGACCTGATGACTGATTTGGAATTTGGTGCTTGAATGCTCCTTAATTCAGCCACCTGGTACCTGGCTCTCCCATGACTCCCTTTGGGAAATGCAGCCTCATTTTGAATCCCTGAGAGCTAAGAGCCATGGCCTTCATGTCTCATGTTTATCTGTTCTTTTCTGGGGGGCTGGATCTTGTTTCATAGCTTCCTTGTCCCATCGTTTGAGAAACACATTATTTTTTATTTTTTATTTTATTATTATGTTTTAACCCTCACCAGAGAATATGTTCTTATTGATTTTGAGAGAGAGAGAAAAAGAGGGAGAGACAGCAATGTGAGAGAAACATCGATCTGTTGTCTTCCTTATATGCCCTAGCCAGGATCAAACCCACAGCCTAGCTATGTGGCCTGACTGGAAATCGTATAACATTTTTGTGTATGGGACAATGCTCTAACCAATAGAGTCAGTTGGCCAGGGCAAAATTTTTTTTTTAAACTTTAATAGTTTTTCCTAGCTTTATTTAGATATACTTGACAATTAAAAATGGTATATATTTCAGTTGTACAACATGATATTTCAATATATGTATATACTGTGAAATGATAACCACAATCAAGCTAATAAACATATCTATCTCCTCACATAGTTACCTTTTTTTGTATGTGTGGTGAGAGCCATTAAGATTTATTCTCTTAGCAAATTTCAAGTATACAATGCTGTGGTATTAACTGGAATCACTGTTCTGCACATTAGATCCTCAGAACTTATTCATTCTGTGTAAGTGGAAGTTTGTACCTTTGACCAATGTCTCCTCATTCCCTTTACTCCTGGCCTTTTTCTGTAAAATAAGGTTCTCCACATGCTACACGTGACCAGGGGAGAATTGCTTATGACCCTTGTGTTTGTCTGGCTTGAATTTTTCATCACTGTTTCTGCAAAGAAGCTTCTTTGATAATCATGTAGTTGGGATTCCTGGAGGCCTACTCTAATTCTTTTCCCTGAGGCAGGCATGAAACCATCAAAACTTTGGTGACATAAACTTCAGGTTTTTTATTTTAAAAAGTAGAAATCTCCACACATAACCGAGGATCATCTATTTCTTCTGCTATGAAGGCAGAAGAGAGTAAAATCTTAGGAGGCTGGGAAAGGTTCACTGTATCTGGCCACATCGCGATAAGAGGAGTACGTTTGGGTGGGCACTAGGAACCCTTGGCAAGAGAAGTAAGCCGTTATTCCTTTTGAATCATTGTGTGTCTGTCCTCTCAATGGCAGATGTTTGCAGGACCTTGATGAGCTCACTCTATTTTTTCTCTGACTTATCTCTCCAGGAGCTTCTCACCCAGGTGTTTAAAATGTCAATCTTTGAAATTTCCACAGTGTTCTCAATTCTAGAGAGACAGCAGTTGTCTGGGGAATTGATTGGAAGCTTTGAACAGGAAGGTCAGGCTGCTGAGCAATAGAGCTCCCCAGCAAGGACAGTACTTAGAAAAAAGCGTGTTTGGAAAGTTTATTTTCAGTCATTGGCTGACATTATTCTCCCGATCTACAAAGATTAGTAAAAAAAACCCTTACAGCTTGATAACTTGGGATGTTGACTCTTCCAATATACACTTGTCTTTCCAGGTGTCTGTGTAGCCCTGGCATGCCAAGCCCCACGCTGTGACAGGCAGGACACAATACAGCAACAAAGCGTTTTCTTTTTCCAGATGGATTCTAACAAAAACTGACCTTGCCCCGAAGGCATGGGGGTGGAAGCCTTTGGGAGTGAGTGACAAAAAGGAATTAAGGAGGAGGTCCTTTCAATTACTTAAGGTCACTTAGGGGTGTCATTTTTTAGTTTCTATTTTTCACTCCTAGTAGTTAAAAATAAGATTTCTAATTTTCCTTCCAAAAATCTTCTGGCCAACTCAATAACCCCAATTAATCATTTCTATGTTAAGTACATTCATTTGTCTCTTGGTTCTTGAACAAGACAAATCTTTTGTGTCTTAGTGGCTAGTGTGTTTTTAATCAGGACACGCTGTAGCTGATACACTCAATGTCTATCATAAGCAGGACTGGTAGAAAGAACTCCATTCTGACTCTGTGCTTATTATTATTTTTATTCTTTGTAAAGAAAGAAGTTTCCTTGAGCTACTAACGCTGGGTGGAGAAAATTTCTTTTCATTCTTACTTCTTTCTCTTGCTGTTGAAGCAAGTCTTTGGTTTCAGTACATGGACTAGATGTTTCCTTCATAATACCAAGTTCATCTGCCTTAAAGTTCAACTAGCTTAAAACAGAAAAAAAGACACTGGGTCAGAGATTTAGCATAAAATAGTAGAAATAGAGAACATTTACTGAGTGTATAAAATATGCTAGATCTAATGCACTGTTCTTTTTCTACAATGTGTTTTCCATTTCACAACAATTCTATGACATGTCACTATTCCCAATTTAAAGATAAAGACTAAAGATTCATAGGTATTAGGTAACTTACTCAAGTAAGTCACACAACTAAAATGTAACAGAGTCTGGTTTTAAATTTAGGGTGGTTAGAATTCAATTTTGTATTCATCGTACAATACTTTCTCTCAGTATGGAATTACCTTACAAAACCTGTAGAAATATGTGTTATATTCCATTACTAAGTTTCAGGTAATACTTAATCAAAAGGAGTATTTAATTAGTAACTGTGGATTCCGTGACCATCACTGTATCTGGCATTGGTTATACTGTGTAAAAATCTAAGCAGAGTGTAGGTTATGGAGTTTCCAAGGGTTGAGACCACTGGAGGACAGAGGAGAGTAAGTGGAAGGAGTACTGAATGCGGTATCAGATTATGCCAATGTCAAGGGTGGAGTCGAGAACTGACTAGAGGTATAATGTTCAAAAAGTCACCATTTTCCTCTTAAACTTCATTTTTAGAGCAGTGTTATGTTCCCAGCAAAATTAAGAGGAAAGTACAGATTTCCTGTATATTCCCTGCCCCCATTGATGACAGGCTACCCCACTACTGACACCCCCCAGCAGAGTGGCGCACTGGGTTATAATCAGCGAGACTACACTGACACACCACCCCTAATCGGTTGTTTACCCTAGGGCTCACTCTTGTGTTGCTTCTGCTACTAATCTTTTCAAGCTCCAGTTTCCCCATATGTAGAATAATTGCTTGTATTTGTAACATGCTTTATTGTTGACAAAATAATTTCTCTCTAATATTCTTCAGAATGACTTTTAATGTCATTCTACTAGTTTTTTCTTTCAACCATTTATTTGTTTCACAAACATTTTTTGAACACCCACTCGGAACTAAGGCACTCAATTAGTATCTTAAACAACAACATCCTATGTCCTTTACTATCCCACAAGGGTCTTCCACTTGGGTCACACTTGTTCCTCAAAAAATTCTAAGGTCTCAGCCCTGGTTGGTGTGGCTCAGTGGACTGTGCACTGGCCTGTGAACCAAAGAATCACAGGCTTGATTCCCAGTCAGGGCACATGCCTGTGTCGCAGGCCAAGTTCTCCTGTGCAGGGTGCGAGAGAGGCAGCCACATATTGATGTTTCTCTCCCTCCCTTCCCCTCTCTCTAAAAATAAATAAAATCCTTTTTAAAATATGTACTGTGTTCCTATATCCAGAAACAATTAGAAAATTTAATTAAAATGGGCAGATTTTACCTAAAAAAAAATTCTAAGCTCTCAAAATTACTTTACATCTGTCTTAGACTGTCCCAATCAAAATACATTTTTGCTCAGGGGAGAAGACACACCAGTCCCTGAAAGATGAAAGATTTAGATTCTGACACTAATTCCAATACCTGTGCCTTTTCCACACTATGAAGCAAGTAACTCAGTGCTGACACATCTACTTGGAGAGAGCACCGGATGCTACAAGATTGCTGCACCCCCTCACCCCCTTCAGAAGCTAACTCCAAGTCCAGGTTGCCACCCACATTTTTGAACTACGAGCTTTCCATTGGAGGATCCCACAACACCCTCTTTGGGTTGAATTAATTTGCTAGAGTGGCTCACAGAACTGGAGAAACATTTCACTGACCAGATTGCAGGTTTCCTGTGGAAGGCTGCTTAGGGCGAGCTTGGGGAACGGGCATAGGGCTTCCTTGCTCCCTCTGAGAAATTCACTCTCTCAGCACCTCCCATCTCACCAACCTGGAAGCTCTCTGAAGCCTGTACTTCCGGGGTTTTCTAGAGATTTCTTACAGAAGCATGACTGATTAAATTATTGAGTATTAGTGATTGAACTCAATCTCCAGTCTTTCTGCCTTCCCCAAAGGTCAAGGAGTAAGGCTGAGAAGTCCAACCCTCTAATCACCTGGTTGATTCTGTTGGCAACCAACCTCTGTCCTAGGTTACTTAGGGCTTTCCAAAATTCACCTTACTAAATGTAACAAAAGCCACCATTATCACTCAACATTTAGAAAATTCCAGGGGTTTTAGGAGCTTGTGCCGGAAATGCAGATGAAGACCAAATATAAATTTCTTATTTTAAACCACAATATTGTAACAGATGGAAATGGTTGGTCTCTCTTTGACTCTGTCTCGTTCGAGCCTGTTTTGTTCCATGGTCTTTAGACTAACATCTCCTGCTTAGCCATGCATTTAGGCATGTTAATCATTAGAGGAATTCTGCGTGTAGCTTGAGTGTTACAACAACGGGCCATCCCATTGTCCCTCCCCTTGACATAAACGAAGACTGAACTCTGTAATTTCTTAAGATGAAGTTGAGGAAACAGAAGGGCTCCCGTCTTCTCTGTTGGCACCGTGTCTGTCAGTAAACCTTTCCCTACTGCAGACTCTGATGTTTTGAGTTTTGGCCTTCTGGAGCATAGGGCACATGGACTTTGGCCCAGTGACGATATTACAAAGGTGTGTGTACAGGAGTGTGAAAGCAAGGATACTGAGCCTGAAGAGAAGACACTGTGAACATCAGAACATGCATAGTGTGCTGGAGAAATTTTAACTGAGGCCAACAATCTGAGTCCCTCTCCCTCTTGAAACGTTTTAAATGATGGGGTGTGAATTCATTTGGGTGATTGCCATCCAACTAGACTAGATGAATTGGATAAAACCACTGAGCTTTCCATTGAAACATCCAATTTACTGAGCAGGTGGCTGGAGTTCAAAGAAATTTGGATCTGGAGTTCAAGTCATCAGACTTGGCAGTGGGTCAGGGACCTTCTGAGCACATATGGGTTACAGGCATGGGCTTTGGAACCAAACAGATTTGAGACTGAGCTAGGCTCCAGCACTACCCAAGCATATGGCTTTGGGAAAGTTTCGTAACTTCTCAGTGCCTGGGTCCTTACTTATGAAGAGAGAGTACTAATGGTGTTTATTGCCAGTCGTGTGCTCATAAATGTCTGACAACCAGCTCTCTGGAGGAAAAAAATACTGAATTATTGCATTTGCTGATTACCCTTAAGTAAATAGATCCAGCATGACTAATTTTAAGCTACCAATGTCATGTCACTGAACACGGACCTGGGAAGAGATACAAACATAAACTGGTTAAACTGGTACAAACTGGCTCCAGACATCCCTGCCTATCACAGAGGGTGCTGGGAAGATTGAATAAATACTGCTGGCGAAGTTCTTGGCATAGTGTCTGTCAAAGAGCAGGTGCTGAGTAATATTCACAGGTACTTCCTGGACCTCCCAAATCCTGGTAGAGTCCCCTTTTCACAGCATTGGGCTGCTGTCTCTGATGCCACACACGATATATGGATCACGTCTGCGGGGACAGGGGCTGGATTGATTAATGCAGGTGCAGTGGTGCTTGTCCCTAGATGTTGCCAGCACCCACCAAAAGTATTCCTGTAGTTTTGGAATCACAGGTAAAATCATTCATCAAAGCCAGGCTGCATGAGAGTGTTCTCCTCACTTGAATGGCATTGTGCCATTCTTTATGTCCTACACTACACGGTGAGCCTCTGGGCCAACCCCCTTGTGGGGGATTTTAGCAGTTTCTGGCAACTTGTTCCTTTTCAAGCAGTCCTCCAGGTTTCTGCAGCTGTCACTGCCTGTGGCCTGAAGGACAGCCCGTGCTTGCTTGTGTGTTCCTGGTGGGCCCATATCTGCAGTCATGTGGCAGTTCTCTCTTAGCCAAGGTGCCATTGCATCTACTCTATGTCAGACTGTGATACAGAAACCTTTCCACATGTCCACTCTAGTGGAGACAGCCTCCTCTGGTTCCTTGTCCTCTGAATCCTCTTACATTTACCCAAATTAAAATATATTTGCCTGAGTGAAGATTATAAAGCAAAATGGAATATGTCTGCTTCTACTCTTTCATTCTTTCCTTCCATGTCCTTTTAGAATACCCGTCGTCTTCAAGCAAGATGCCCAGAGCCTGAATGCTGTCGCTCCTCTCTCACTCCTGCTGGTCTCGTTATATTCCCCTGCTCCTGTATCTTAAGTGATAAGGGATGGTTCTAAGGTAATCAAGGAAAGTGGTTTCTGCTGGCTTTAGCTCCCAATATGTTATTCTTTCTACATCATGCAATTTAGATTACTAGAAATATTGACATACATACCTTCAAAAGGTATCAAGGAATAATACCAAGAGACACTCCCAAGCATGCTGGCAGGGGTACACTGGACAGGAGGTGTGTTTGCTCAGGTGGAGGTCAGGGAACTGGGGGCACAGGTAGTCCTAAAATGGGGTAACATGGGTACTATAACAATGTGGCAAAATAATTTTTATTCTAACTCTAGTTGAGGTAACAATACAATTCAGGCAATGATTTTCTAAAAATGTCTCTCAGGCTTTTAAATTTAAAGTGATCAAATCTTTAGCTCTCTTAATATAGAGAGCTTAGCCCTTACTGGTGTAGCCCAGTGGGTTGGGCGTTGTCCCTCAGACCAAATGTTCAGGGCACATGTCGGAGTTGCAGGTTCATCCCAGCAACAGATTGATGTTTCTTTTGCATGTTGGTGATTCTCTCCCTCTTTTTCTCCCTTCTTTCCCTTGACTCTAAAATTAAACAAATAAAGTCTTTATATATACGGCTTATTGTACTATGACTCATGACAGCCACATGGAGAGAAAAAAAGGCCTTTTTTCCTGCTGGAACAATTTCCCAGACTCTGAGTATAGTAAAATTCTGTTGTATTTTTTCTGTTATATTTTTCTGGATAAAGTAGAGCTGCTAGAATCAACCTCCATATGACAAGTGGGTAGGTATTCCTACGAGTTTGGGAGAGTTAGCTGACAGAAATTTCCTGTGTGCAAGAGGTGGTATGCTGCGTATGCTGCCTTTTATGGAGTTTTATATTTTTCCCAGCAAGTGGAATTTTGTACTTCATAAGTATCTGTTAGTGTCACTAGTCTCTTTGGCACTTTATGTCACTAGATTCACACATTTTATAGGTACTGCCAGGAGTTTAGACCTTACTTTGTCCCTTCAGTGCTTTACTTGACTCTCAAGAGAGAAGACACTCGCATCTGCACACTTTGTGGAGGTTCTGCTAAATCTGTTTTATTATTTTCTGTTTTAGATTTCTTGCACAGACATCTTCCATTGTTTGAATTAATCTATTAACCAAGGGTATTGATTGAGTACCTCTGTTTACAAGGCAGCAGGTCGGGTTGGTTCCCAAAACAAAGGCTCTGAGCACACAATCTTATTTTGTTCTCTCTGAGAAATATTAATGGCAAATAGATTCCATTCCACCTTTGCATCTTTCACACAAGCTCAAAGTTATGTCCTGACTTGTTCAAGGTCATGCAGAGACTGAGAGTGAAAAACTGACATCTGATGTCATAATCAAAGAGGTAAATTTAGTAGTCACAGAGGACTTTCAAGGCACAGCCAGTGTAGCACCGAGGATAGTCTTTCTGGACATTCTTGAGAAGTGGTTTCAGCAAAAACTGTTTGCACAGGAGGGAATCTGATTATTGACACTGTCAGTCTTTGGAACGCAGGGTCAGCATTGACTTTCCACTTGGCCGTTCTCAACAGCTGGGCACAGTAAGCACATCACAGGCAACTTTCCCCTCTTCCCCCTGTTAATTTGTGCTTACCTACACGGCTTCTGCAAATACAACAAGCTGCTGTATCAAAACCTCTCAAGCATATCATAATTTTCACCTTTCAGAACTGAGACATTTTGATAAGGACTTGATGAAAATAAGACTTTTGACTTTCAATCCATTGGGGGGAAATGTGTGTTTGCACTTATTTTTAAAATGCTAAAGTGGAGGGAGACTTGACAGCAACCACTGACCTTGAAAGAGTAGCGGGGTCTTGTTATCCTAAAGAGATCTTAAACACAAAGAGCCAGACTGAACCAAACATTGAAGTCATAACTCATAAACACCAATTAATGATTGGGTTTGAATAGCAATCAATGCCAGTTATTATGGTTAAGGGGGAGAGGCCTGTGCAGAGAGATGGGGAGAAGTGGTGTTCTTAACCCTTTTACTATGGATAACGTTTTCTGCTTCCTTGCCTAGTTGGTGATTTTTGACGAGATGCCAACATTGTGAATTTTTCCTTATTGGGTGCTGGATATTTTTATATCACCATAAATATTCTTTACCTTTTTGTATTGGCATGCGGTTAAGTTACTCAGACTCAGTTTAATCCTTTGGAGCATTGCTTTTAAGATTTGTTAGGTGGGATCAGAGTGGCACTATTCTCCAACATTGAGGCAGAATAATTCCGAGCACTCTATCCTGTGTCCCACAAATGATAGGTTTTCCAGTCTGTCTGGTAAGAACAGAAACTATCCTCAGACCTGGGTGATCACTGGGTGCTGCTTTCTCTGATTCTTCAAAGAGTTCTTTCTGCTAGCCGTGGGTGTTTCCTCACATGTGTGCACTGGAGGGATGAATACCCAGGAGGATTCTCTGCAGATCTAGGGTCCTTCCTGTGTGGTGTCTTTCTTTAGTAATTGCTCCGTGCTCTACTTTTTAGGAACGAGGTCTCCTCACTCTCTTAGGTCTGTCTTTTCAACTCAGAGAGTCCACAGGCCCTCTACCTGGACTCTCCTACCACCCTCACTGCCCCTGCCTGGGGGCCTGGAGCCTCCCGAGGCGGTAAGCCGGGGCAGTCATAGACAGGGCTTATCTCATCTGTTCCCCATCTTTCAGAGATCCCTGTCCTCTGTTGTCTGGTGTATAGTGTCATGAAACTGTTGTTGCATGTATTTCATCTTAAAATATCTTTTTATTGCTGTTTCTAGTGGCAGGGTAAATCTGGTGCTTGTTACCAAATCTCAGCCAGAAGTAGAAGTTCATGTCGATTATATGGGTGATAGGAATTGCGACTAATAAATCAAGTGAAGCTATTGTCAAAGCCAAACCAAGGGAGGCTGGACCAGAAGGAATTTCATGTTGCAGCTGCTAGCTCCTGGTGACAGCCAGGATCTGAGGGTGGGCTGAAGCAAAGGAATAGGTGTCTGGATGCTTGAGTGCTCAAAAATAAGGAAGTGTGTCTAACATTTTGCCTATGGCCATGACTTTTTCTTTTCTTTAAAGTAGCAGTGCTCTTGAGTTACCAACCAACATTTATCATTCATCTATTTAAATATCAGTACAGTGAAATTCTTTGCAAAATGTCAATATTGGGGACAAGGGGTCATTTTCTTCATCATTACAAAAAGACTTCCCTCACTTTAGGAGACTACTCTTATTTGTCTGATGTGGGATCTTTTTTAAACGGCCAATCCCTATCATGCATTTCTGCACATATACACTCGGCTGTATATCACAGAGAAGCTTGTGTGACATTGTAGGTTCCCTTCGCTCTTTCTAGGATTTGATTCTCACTCATCAGTTTGGCACCTGCACTAAAGATTTTTTCTATCAGTTTTTGTTTCATATATTTTGAAGCTTAGTTGTTTAGTGTATGTACTCAAACATTTAAGGTCGCTAAGTTAATTGACTTCTCTGTTACTATGTAGTGACCCCTTTTGTCTCCAGTAGTTTTCCTTGCTCTGAAGTCCATTTTACCCAACATTAATATAGTTTCTTCTGCTTTTCTTTAATGCTTACATGCCACGTTTTTTCATCCTTTTACTTCCAACCTATTATGTTCTATTTGATGGGAGCTTTTTATAAACTGGATATAACTGGGTCATGCTGTTTTTTATCGACTCTGACAATCTCTGTTTTTTAACTGAGATTTTTTATATTTAAACCATTTATAGTTAAAGTGATTATTCACTTGTTAGGGCTGAAGTCTGCCATTTTATTGTTTGTTTTCTGTTTTTCTGGTACTCTTTTGTATTTTTTTCATGCAAATTATGATTTTCCTTGTTCTTGATATTTATATCTCTTATTTTAGCAGAAAGTTAGCTTAGTTAGGTTTAAAACATACATCCTGGCCTGCTCCTGTGAGCTGGATACCACTATTACTTTAGTTTTCAGTGCCCTTGCAGTTTTAATTGGTTCATTTGTGTGTTCCTTGAGGCTTGTTCCATAGGTAGTGAGGCTATTGGCTAGGAATGTCTGAGGCACTTGCTGGACCCCTATGACTGTATTAACTCATATCAAGCCCCCACCAACATTTCCCCCACCAGGGCCAATGCAGCTGCACCAGCCCATGTGGTTCTTATTATGACCACTGGATGCATTTCAACAAAAACCATCAGGGAACTTTGAGGAACGTGATTTAATGCTCATAGATCCTAGATGGTACCTGGCAAAATGAGAGGCACACAGAGAGGTTATAGGGTGGGGAGAGAGACAGAGAGAAGGGGAGAAAAAGCAAGGGAAGGGGAGGGAAGGGGAGGGGAGGGGAGGGGAGTGTAAGAGTGTGCACAGGCTTGGGACTCTGCCTTTTTAGGACTGAAGGTGGGGGGTGCCTGTTTTTTTTGGGGGGGGTTACTCTTTATTGGCAAATTTAAAGCATAAGAATGAGAATTAGGTGTGGGAAGGGAGAAATGGGGGTCACTCAAATGGTCAGTTTCCTAGTTACCCAGGGCTTTCTGTAGGAGGGAACTTCATGGGTGGAGGCAGCCTATTTCCGCATCTGGTTGGTCTGCTGGGAGCTGTGCCGTACAGCAGGCAATATGTTTATTTAGGGTGGAAGTCTTTTGAAATGGGTGCCTCATGTCAGACACACTACAAGGCTGTTCTGGAAATCTGGAATACCACGCTATAGTTCAATTCTCAGTCGCCTGGTCTGTTGATCCTGGTCAGTTTCATGCTTGACCTGGTCAGACCTTCCTCTGCAAGCTTTAGGAACCCCTTTCTTCAGCTCTCTCTTCTCCTAACCCTTCCCCACTCTTTGGTTTGGAGGGTGATGGGCACTGCCTGCCATGCTGCTCCTGGGCAGGGTGAGTCTCCACATATCCCAGCCTGTCCCCATGAACAGGCAGGAAGAGGAGCGGGTGCTGCTCTGGGTCCCCTGCTGCTGCTGGGTACTGAGTCCCTGGGTTCTCTGCCTAGTCTCTACTGGCACCCCCAACAGGGAGGCAGACACCCTGGCCTGCTTGCTGTCACCAGGTAGCAACAGAGGTGGGACGCCCTGCTCAGCCTCTGGTGGCCCTGCAGCAGGGGACACAGGTGGTAGGTAGTTCATGGTGTTTAGCTAGAAAAGGACTGATGTCATCACAAAGGTCTGTCCCCTAATCTGTCCCTTTCTTTCCCCATCCTTTGGCTAGCAAGAATAGACTTTTCTTGAGGCTTTTTTCCCCCTTGTCTATGGCTATTGGAGGTTCTAGGAGCCTGAAACACAGGGCAGATAAAGAGAAAACAGGGGTACTCACTCCCATGCCAGCCTCACTCTGCCCCCAGTCCATGCTGCCTTCCTCTTACAGCCTTTCAGAATCCTTTTGTGATTCCCCATGAGACTATTTCCAGGATGTTAGTGGTCCCTAGAGGAGAGGAGCAGGGAGAAGTGAGTCTGCAATGCTTTCCCAGAATGGAAAGTCCTGTAACATTTAAATGTAGGCTATAATTCTAGTTTTTTACTTTAGTCTTTGCTCAGACTGATGATTTAACAGTTTATTTGAGGGCATAGCTTGAAAAGACAATTTCTAATTTAGTTCAACATATAGTTATGGTGCATACTGTGTATGCCCCAGGCATTTTGAAAAGTACTGAGAAGAAAAACCACATCACACTCTAGTCAGGGAAACAGACATGGCCCCAAATGGCTTGGGGTTCCAGGTCAGTGAGTTGACCAGGCTTTAGTTAAAGCTCATATAAAACAAGACAGGAATATAGATTGGGAGCAGGTAATGTGCCTGTTCCAAAAGGCAGGGAGCCAGAGAGGACTCCAGACGAGAGGATACACAGCACGGCCTTGACGGCTGTGTGTGGATTCATCTGACAGTGAACTCTGTGGTGACACTCAGCTCAGAGCGCACAGCAGGGGCCGCCCTTCAGAATGTAATCGCACCTGGCGGTGTGGAAACGGTCGAGTAGTCAAATTTTCCAAAAGTAAAGAGCTTATGGGCTCAGAATGGCTCAAGTTTAAAGCATGTTAACCAGATAGCAAAGAACGTTTGTTTGTGATAGGAGTTTGGAAGTTATTTCTTAGGAAATGGGAGCCACTGGAAGGTTCTTAAGTGAAAACTAAACAGGATCCTGAGAGCATTTAGAAATATTCTGATGCCAAGGTAGAAAATAAATGATTAGAGATACAACTGAAAGAGTGAAGATTAAAAAGTTACTTTTTCACACACAAAAAAACTATAATTCAAATAGGTGTCATAACACATAAGGCAAAAATTTAAACTTTGCAGCTCTGGCCAGTGTGGCTCAGTTGGTTGGGTGTCACCTTGCAAACTGAAGGTTGCTAGTTTGACTCCCCATTAGGGCATGTGCCTAGGGTTGTGGGTTCAGTCCCCAGTTAGGGTGCATGCAAGAGAAAACTGATTGGTGTTTTTCTCTCATTTCAATATTTCTTTCCCTCTCTTCCTCCCTTCCCCTCTCTATAGAATAAATAAGACAAAAAATTTAAAAAATCTAAACTATGCAGGAAGTATTTAAAGACAAAAACAAAAAACATCTGCCAGTTCTGGTTAACCCCCAAAGCTCTCTTTGAAGGTTACCATAATTTTCGTGTATATTTCCAGAAAAAATTTTATGCATCTATCAGCACAGGCAAGTATGCAGGTGTACACAAACACACAAACCCTTTGGTTCTTATTTTTTGGTCTTTTTTTTGGACTTCAGGTGCAGTGGGTTGAATTAAGGACTCCTTTCAGTTTACGGCACACTACCATTATCACTGTTCTATATAATGAAGTTTTCTGGCTTCTCTCTCTCCATTCCCATCTCCTCCCACTGCCACATCCTCCAAGGCCTTGCACACACAGCCTTGAACTCTTGTGCACTCTTATAAAGTACTTAGTGTTGTTTCTCATGGATCTTCAATTCACATAAGGAATACCTATCATTTTTTTACAATAAACTACATATGTACAGCCAGTTTGCATCTTTTAACATTTGCAGAGATTTCCACAGAATGTGCCCACTGCATTTGATTTGGTGATGGACGTGTGGATTACCTCCCACAGCCCACGATGATAAACAGCACTGTGGTGATTCTTCTCATTTCCATTTCTCTATGGATTTCTGGGAGAATTTCTCTGGGATGTAAACCCAAGCTCGGGCTGTCTGGTCCTACATACATACATATATGTCTCAGTTTCACAAGGATTGACAGAATGTTTTCCCAAATGTCTGCCCCAGCTTCTCTCTCCTTCATGGTGTGGGAGATTCCTGTCTAACACCCCTGTCCACATTTGGTGTCATTCATATATATCTATGTCTATGTCTATGTTTATGTCTATGTCTATGTTTCTATGTATCTATTATCTATCTATCTATCTATCTATCTATCTATCTATCATCTATCTCCTAACGAGTTCCTTTGATTGCTAGAGAAATTGAACATTCTTTCTCATACTTCTTACACCAAACCTTAAACAATTAAAAAGAAGTCAACTCGTATTGAGTTCCTATTGTGTGTTACATATTTAATATTTCCTATCAGTTTGTACTAAAAGCATTACTGTTGTCATAGTCAAGCCAGGGTTCAGAAGATGATGTCATTAGTCTGAGTCACAGAGAGCCCCCTTTGCAATGTGACCTGTCTGAACCTGAAGCCCATGACTAATGCAGTCACTGCACTGGGCACTAGAGTGTTTACCGAGTCAGATTAAGGTGGATTTTTTTTCTTATAATGTAAGGGCATTCAGTCACAGAAACAACTGCAGCCCCATGGTTCTGCAGTGTCCATTAACTAAAGCAGTGATTGCAGACAGTTACTGGACACGAACATTCAGTCAGGCTGGCATCTCAAGTCTGGCTTCTGAGTCATTCACATCCATTCACAAGCACTTGTCGTACCGGCTGTATGCCTGGTATTGTGAAGGCTGGTGAACTTACATGGAAATAAACCTTGCTTTCAAGGCACTTCAGTCTAGCAGAGGTTAAAGACAAATCACCATGATTCCAAATGAATGCAGTTGAGGGGAGGGCACTGATTTGGCCCTTCCATAGGCATTGGTGTCAGATACCTGACAGGTCATGGCCTGATGGTCATGCCGGGCCAGGTGGGGTCAACTTTAAAGCTCTGTTGTTTTCTTTGTTAAAGATTTTATTTATTTATTTTTAGAGATGGGGAAGGGAAGGAGGAAGAGAGGGAGAGAAACATCAATGTCTGGTTACCTCTTGCATGACCCCTAATGGGAACCTGGTCTGCAACCCAGGTATATGCCCTGACTGGGAATTAAACTGGCGACCCTTTGGTTCATAGGCGTGGTCTCAATCCACTGAGCCACACCAGTCAGGGTGATCTGTGTTGTTTTTAATACATTTTAGTGAAAATACTTTCTGATGTTGTAAGAAACATCTGTGACAGATTTTGGAGAGGGTATGAAACTTTCACGGTTATTTTAATAAAAATTCTAGGACTTCAAATATACTGAAAATGAATTTTAAAAACTAAGAATGGCATGCATTTAGGGCTATCTTTGTATTAAGAAAAAAAAGAGTTTGGATCACAAAAAAGAATTTGGGGCCCAGCATGCTGCTCTAACCCAGTGTGCCTGATGGTTCTGCAAACACCTGAAGTGACAGTGACAGAAGCGCACAGAAAAAGCCTAACTTGTTTTTGGGTTCACCAGCCACCCTGCCTCTTGCCAGGGCTCTGCCCCCTCCTCCCCACCCTCCACTTTGCAGCCCAGTGGACCTGTGGTGGAGAGGACACCTTGAACTGTCCAAAAGGCATCAATTATTGCAGACTGAGCAACTGCCAAATCAGCAAACTGCTCTAATATATGTTGTTCTGCATCCATTTTACTCCTGACTCTGAAGATTTTCAGAGATGTTGAAGTGGTAATGAGAGAAAAGAGTTTCAAATATGCCCTGAGCACCAGGGGCTCTTTATCAGTAGTGTGCATTTCTAGAGTGCTGCATACGTGTCCAACACCATGGGTCTTGTACAGATTCAATATTTATGTTAGGTGTCCAGAACCTGGAAAAGTAGCTATTATTATTCCCATTTTACAGGTGAGAAAACTAAACCTTAGGAAGTTTAAGGCACTTGATCAAATTCCTCAAGAAACAGTGGTACATCTAGCCTTTGAATTTAGGCTGTCAAAATCTAAAATTCACGTTTTGAAACCCATCATTTTAATATGAAATATAGAAAAGAGGAGCCCTGGCTGGCATAGCTCAGTGGATTGAGCACGGGCTGGGAACCAATGTGTCCCAGGTTCGATTCCCAGCTACGGTACATTCCTGGGTTGCAAGCCGTAACCCCCAGCAACCGCACATTGATGTTTCTTTCTCTCTCTCTCTCTCTCTCTCTCTCTCTCTCCCCCTCTCCCCCTCCCTTACCTCCCTAAAAATAAATAAATAAAATCTTTAAAAAAAAAAAAAGAAAAGAGGGAAATGTTGAACTTTCTTTCATAGTTATGTGTATAAGGCATCTAAACCAGGAAAAGTATAAAATCATGTGTGGATAAAGCGTAGTAAAAATGGACCAGAAAAATGGACACAAGGGACATCACAAAGGAGAGCATGCCCCTCCCCCACCTTTTTGAGCCTTTAATAAATTGTTCTGAGTTGGAAGACATGGCTTTTCTATTCCAGGGAGACCAAAGCAGGGGTTAGCTTTTAAAAAGTCTATTAGATTAATGGATGAAATTCACTGCAGTCGCAAATTGCCTTGCTCATTTCATTATTTACAAATACATGGAGGCCCTGCTCTGGCAGCTCCCCGAACCAGGCTCTGTTGTCAGGACCTGGGCCAGCCCACTAGTGGCACTGGGTGCCTCCAAACCGATCCATCTCATTGGGCACTGGGGTGACACATTGGAAAGTGAAACAAAACCTCAGTCCAGTTGAAAAAAACTCTCAAAGTAGAAAATGTTGCTTGAAGGTACCTGCCAGGGAAACCAAGAACAAGTTAAGAAGATGCACTAATTCCTTCCTGGGATATTGGGGTGGGGCATCTATGGGGTGGGGCAGCTGGCAGAGGAAGTAAAGAATTTCTCAGTGCCATCCTTTCAGATCTTTAGAAGTGAAGGTTACTGGAGCTTTTTTGGCGAGCAGATGATGATCCTGAGTCCAGAGAAAATAAACTTTTAAGGCAACCATGTATGATTTTATTGATCAAGTCAGTCAAAGTTGCAAATGGGAAGAAAAGAGCAAAGCAGGTGAAGGACAGAGGGAGCACAGTGTGGTCAGCAAAAGGGTGCAAGAAACTGCAACTGAAGCCTGTCTTCAAGACACAAGGTGTGTGAACACGTGAAATGTTTACACACCCCAGTCTGCAGGTAGGATAAAAGTTAATAAATAGAAAGTGACGTGGTCTTTTGGAAGTGAACCAGCTCCTGTTCTAATCAGCCAAATATCTCCTTTGGACAGAGTGGAGGAGAGAGGGAGCTGGCTTGCTTTCCTTTGTCTAAGCACTTTCACAGTATCCTCAAGATGCCTCTGATTCTTTCCTTATCTTATCTCCTTCCTTCTCTTCCTTCCAGATCTCAGTTTTTACTTTTTTTAAAAAATATTTCCTTGCATTGGTCACAGATTTTCAGCACTGCGTTAGCCCTCTTTCCATTTAAGTCATCTAGATAGAGAGGATTCCCAAGCACCATGCCTGTTAAAGAACCACCCTTCTTCATATGGAGAAAAGAAGAATCAAATGCTTCTTTCCTCCTTCCCTCTCTCCCCTCCCTCCTTCCCTCTCCCTCCCTTTGTCTCTCCCTTCCTCTGTCCCTCTCTTTCTCTGGGCCAGGCATTGGGATTACAAGCCATAGTTTCCACAATAAAGAAGTTTACAGGCAGTAGGGAGAGAAAGGGGCAAACCAAAAATGGTTCATTGTGGAAAGTGCTATAAGTAGGGGAATGCAGAAGTTGCGAGAGAGCACAGAGAAAAGAATGGCTAGTCCCATGGATAAACACAGGGTAAGGGACATTGTGATCAGATTCAAAACTAGTAAAAACTGATGCAGCAACTTTGAAGTTTAGTTTTCACATTTGTTTTGGTTTTCTTTTTACCTCTCATGTACTAATTAATGCATGGGGGGCAGAGAGAATAGTGGTGGACAGCATGGCCTTCGCATCCAGTCTGCTAGCTTCTAATCCCAGCTCTGCTCCTTACAGCAGCGTGGTTTGGAAAAGTTATTTTACCTTTCTGTGCCTTAATTTCCTTTTCCAGAAAAGCTAATAATGGTAACTACTTCACAGGGCTATGATTGTCAGAAGTAGTAGTAAATATGTATGAAGCACTTAGAACTGGTGCCTGGCACATAGTAAGCTATTGTTATTGTGAGTTTAATCAATAAAATCATTAGTGAGCATATGCAATGCTGTCTTGATTAAATTTCATTCCTGGTTTTTACTATCCAGCTACTAGCAGAATGAGATTTACTGATGACTATTAATCAGTACCTAATGTATTTGCCAAAGTCATCAAGTTGTTAAAATTAAGAAAGGATAAAATGCTTAAAAATTTGTATCATCTAAAAAACAATGAATATGAATTATATGAGATTATCCTTCTTGCAAAAGTGATTTAGCCTCAAGATATTATGCCTATGGAGCTTGACATATACAACAACCAAGAGTGGGAAAGCTTATCTTTTCTTACCAAACATGGAATTTGCAATCCATCAATAGCAATGTCTTGGCCTTGGGTCCTGAGAAGATAGCTCAGATATGAAGTGATTCTTCTGCAGTCACGCTTTTGTGTGTTCATGGTCTTACCCATGATTGGGGATGTCCTGTCCTAGCCTTTTCTCTTTTTATTTGGCTAAATTCATCCAATTCCTTTGTATTCCTCAAGATGAAAATGAACTCCACAGGCATTAGTGAGCAATGTAGATTTCCTTGAGGCTAGGCAGGAGAGCAAGGAAGAGGAAAAAGTACATTACGTAACAAGGAGCTTTGTACAGCAAAACTCTTTTTAGTAACGAAATACTAAACCCTGCTGAGACAGTAGTGGGTGTGGGGGGTGCAGAAAGGTATGTGGGGGAAGGAAATGGTAGGGAGGGTGAAAACAAAGGGCAAATAGGAAGGCAGACATATAGGTTATATATGACACAAAATAAATCACTTACTAATTTATTTTTTAAATTATAAAATATCTAAAGCCTTCCAAGAAATTCCTAGGCAAGCTGTATTAGGAATCTGTTGGTTGCAAGTGATAGAAACTAATAATCAAAATGGAAAAAAAGACCCTCCTTTTCCCAGCTTCTATCTATCAAGCCTCAAGAAAGTCTCTCACTGGCCGCCCGTATCTGCACATCCCTGAGCTAATTACCAGGCCCAGGCGTGTGCATTGCCCTGAGTGATCCAGCATGGAACTGCCTCTAGAAAATAATGAAAATTAATTAAATTAAAAAATGACTTTATTTTGTATTATAGTCATTTTATTTGTTTTCCTCCCAACTATATTATAAGCATCTTTAGAATAACAATTAAGTATTATTAGGCTTTGAACCCTCACCATCTAGAATAATACTTAAATATACTGAGCACTGAATAAGTATTTGACGCCAAAAGAAATTCATCCAATTGCTTACCACTTTGTTTTCTAGCTTCTTTACTTAGGTTGTCTTTATTTACATAGCAAGATTAAATACTTTTGTACTCATACATCTTATTATTTTAATCTATATGAGACCAGGAAATAATAATATTCCCAAGACACATCTATGTACATAATATCTTTTGTTGTTTACCACAAATTTATGAGTTGGCAAATTTTATGACTACCATCTATTAGATGTTGAAAATTACATGATTTCACTTTTGGGGGCCTTAATATTTGCAAGAAAATTTGAGCCAAATTTAAAGCTAACAAAATAATTTTCGTGACTAATTCACTTAGTAGTGGAGATTCAGCAGAGCGAAGTGGCTATGACACCTACATAGTTTGAGCAGTGTCTAGTGTTTAGTGTTTAGTGTCTGGCAACATTTGATAAACAGTAGGTCCCAATTTTCAGCATTTAAAAAATTAGAAGTAGCTTATAATAAAAGACAAATACAGAGTGAGATTATCAACATACTAAAAATACTGAGTATCATGTATGAGGTGTTGAAGATAAATGTTTACATGGCTTTTCTTACTGACTCCTGACAAAAAAAACTCATAAGGGGTTATTATAATTCCCATTTTATTAATAAACTGACAGTTAGGATAGTTACATAAATTGTCAAAGGTTACAAAGCTGGTAAGTGGCAGAGCTCCAATTGGAAAGCAGGCAGTATAATTACATGGAACTCATTCTAAGCTGATGCACTGTGCTGATTTTTCCAATAAAAATAGGTACATTGGCCAGAGTATAAATGTTTGACTGGAAGTTGAATTTAGCTCAAGTGTTCTGACTAACCTAGTCAAAATGGGGACTAACTTGTGTCACATAATTATGCTTGTTTTTGCTGTTGACTATATAAGATTACCTCTTCTTCATTTTTCATTAGACCCATATAGAACTGTATTCCTTTTAAGATTTGTCCTTCCATTGCATATGTGCAAATGTTTTACTAGGAGTAACTAACCTCAGTTTGGACTATGAATGTGTAGATCTGTATACTTTCATCCTCTGTGAAGATTTCTTGGTTTTGACATTGCTTGTGGAAGAGTCACCCAAAGACTTCCTGTCTTTCCACTGTTCTCTGGCTACAGATTGAAAAACACATCTGGCAACTGTCGTAGACATTGTCTTAACTAATTCACCTTGCCTTAAATACTAAATTGATCAGTCCTGCTTTGTGACAGAAAGGTTGCCCTTTGATATCTCTACAGATGGTGAAAAGACAGTAAGCCCGGGAAACTGCCCACAGGGTACACAAGCCTGCCTCATGGTTTAGCCTCTAGTTGAATCCTTCCTTGGCCTTTAACATGTGTTATGGGCATTCTCTTAATACTGTTCTTCAGTTTGACACCAAGGAAAATATTTTGCAAATAAATAATAAGCTTTTCTTTGATGAACTATGTTATAACTAAAGCCTTCAGTTCAAAGGCACCATGACAAGAGTGGAAAGGCAAGCCAAAGACCAGAGAATATTGACAAAACATGTAGGTCTGAAGTGAGTCTCCCAGAATACATAAAGAATCTTAGAGCTTAACAAAGAAAATAAAAGGGCAACCCAGTAGAAACATGGGCAAGACTTAAACAGATACTTAATAGAAGAAGTTTCCAAATGAACAACGTACATAATAAAAGCATAATAACGCTTAGCCAAATTTGTCATTAGAAAAGAAAAATTAAATCCACAAAGTTATATTCTTTTACATACTCACCAGAATAGTTAAAATGAAAAAGACAGAAAACAACAAGAGTTTGGGGGAATTGGGAACAATCAGAATTCTGATAAGCTGCTGGAAGGATAAGAAATTTATTAAAATCTCTAGGAAAACTGTAATAACTTCCTAATAGGGAACACGTATATGTACGGCACAACAATTGCTCTTATAAGTATACATGCAACAGAAATTGTACTAACATGCAATGAGAGAAACATAATTCTTATTTCAACAAAAATAAGAATTATATTTCTCTTAGCTCAAGAGAAATACAAGGATTTTAATTATTCATAATAGCCCCAAACTGAAAATAACCCCAAAATCTATCAGAAGTAAAATGTATAAACAAATTGTGAAATAATAACAATGGCATGGAGACAAATGAGCTAGCACTAAATAAAAGAATCTAGAAAATTTTCACAAACATGATGTTCAAGAAAGAATCCTATTACCAAAGGGAACATATTCTATGATTTTATCTAAAGTTCGAAATCAGACAAAACTTAATAGTCATAGAAAGCAAGATAGTCATCCTTACAGAAAAGAGTTCTGAGGAAGAGGAAAGGCAAGGAGGACTTCTGGGATTCTGGGAATGGACTGTTACTTCTCAAGCTATGTGTTGACTTTGTAAAAATTAACTGAGCTGGATGTTTGTGATTTCTGTACTTTAGCGTATCTGTCATACTTCAGTGAAAAAGAACTTGCCTTAAAAATTCAGGCAATCACTATACAAGTTTGTCATGTGTCACAGTGTTTTAGGAAGGTGTCCATGATCTTGTCAATACATTTCTAAAGACAGAAACTATTTAGATATTATATGTCTCTGAATATATAACACAATTAATCAGAATTGATTAATATCTATTTCTGTATTTGTTGCAGTGACTTTCAGCATTATTGAAACTTTAATTAGGTAGGGGAAAAATAACTGCACAAATCTCAGATTTATATCTATGATTATTTTTTATATGCCTACAAATATACAATGTTCATACATACATTTACAAATCACTCTTTTTACTACCTGCATTTTCATTGAGGAGCTCGTAATGAAGTAGAGAGTTTTCCAGAATCCCCCCTATTTTTTTTACCTCAGAAGTAATGACGCAGGTAGCTCTTAATTGTGGCAACATGAGAAAAAGCCACATGTCTTTGGGGCAAGTTCTATCTTAGGCAAAATGGGCAGCACTGCAGAACCAGGGTGGAAGGCAGGGCAGCCAGAGCTGTGCCTCCTCCAGGAGTGCTTCCCGCTTCCCTCTGTCCTCAGGAGGCAGGGGAAGCCGGCATGAGTGGCAAGGCCTTCTCCTCCTGATCACTTGGGCCTGAATCTTCCTACAGTTGCTTGTGTGATGTGGGTGCTGGAGAAATTACTTTTCTCACGAGCCACAGTCAGATTATCTGGATGGTGCAACGAAGCTGATCTACTTCCTAGGTTTGTAGGGCAACTAAGAGAAGTCATGTGTGTGAGGGACCAGGCACAAAGCAGGTGCCACAAGCACTATGCTTCCTGGGCCGGCAACTCCTTTCCTTTTGCAGTTATGGGTTGTCCAAAAAGGTCATCTGTTTTTTTCCCTAAGATGGCTCTAGTAGTGCTTAGTTGTGTTTAATGTCATTTGAAACAAATTTGTTAGGTTGTATTATAAGAGCTGTCATATCAGCATGCATTAAAAAAACATAAAAATTTGTGAATTTTTGTACAGAATTTTAATATTGAAAGTGGAAGAAAATATACAACACTTTTGGCATATTATACTTTATTATTTAAAGAAAGGTAAAAACACAACTGAGATGCAAAAAAAGATTTGTGCATTGTATGGGTCTAGAGACCGTACTGTGAATGACTGAACTTGTCAAAAGTAGTTTGTGAAGTTTTGTGCTGGATTTCTTGCTGGATGATGCTCCATGCTTGGGTGGACCAATTAAAGTTGATAGTGATCAAATTGAGACATTAATTGAGAACAATCAACATTATACCACGCAGGAAATAACCAACATACTCAAAATATCCAAATCAATACAGTTATTGGTGAAAATGAAAAGTATGTCTTTTATTTTATGGAAAAAACTAAAAAGACTATATGGCCAATCCAATATATCATCTTATCCGAGCAAACATGATGTCAGACTTGTTTGAACCAATATGGGTTTTTATAGAATGTATATTTTAATGTAATTATTTTTTTCAATACAAGGTGATATGCTGAACATGCAGCTAAGGTCAATTTACTCATATGCTATTGTCTTTCACTGACACATGAACAAATTAGAAAGAGTCATCATTTTTATTCTTAGTTAAAACAACATGCTCAGTGGATCTATGCTTAATCCCTTTCCTTCCTTCCCTCTGCTAATCATTTGAAATATAGCTCAGTGATTAGAAGCTGCACAGTGTATCACATGCTAAGAAACTTTCTTATATCCAACCTAAGTATCAGTGTTCTGACTGTGTTACTTAATTCTTAAAGATTTTCACTACCACCACTAGAGTTTGTACAAAGCATAACAATGGAGGGTATCTGTGCAAGTTAAGGACGGCCTTTGTTCATAGATTCAAAAAACAAACAAAACCCAACTCAAAACAAAGTAGAATGTTCAATCACATATGAACTGGGAGTGTTCAAAATAAAAAAAATGTAAAATATTTAGAACCTAGTTTTTAAAAATAGATACTAAATGTTTAGGTGAAATAAATGCAACGTTGATGCTGAAGAAAGATTTTCAATTAATTTTTATGACTGCTGTGAATCACACACACACAGCATATGTGAATCTGCCACACTCTTCGGGGCCATAAAGCTATGCTTTCTAATTAAAACTATAAAGTTTGGCTTGCTCAGAATCCTTTTAGGTTCTTAAGCCACTGATCTATGGCAGCTGGGGGTTTTGAGCAGCCTGTGCTGTTGTTTGAACTGCCAGCCTGTCTGCCTTTCTGGCTTTGATGGGTCTAGGTTAGAGTGTTTGACAATTGTTGTGACAGGAAAATTGTTTGACAGTTGTTGCAAGGGGCTCCAGCAAGTTCAAACTCAGAATTTACTAAGTACTAACTACAAGAGGGCTTTAGAGGAGATTACTCATTCAGCGCTCACTAATGTCATGTGAGTTAGGGACTCTTAGACTCTCCACTTGACACATAAAGAAACTGGGGGCAACTTTTGGAAAGTTACAGAGCTGCCTCGTGATGGAAATGAGATCAGCACCCAAGCAGTTTGGAGCAGGCCTGCATATACAGCTGCTGCCTCCGACATGTGGAGGCCTCTGCCTAACCCACCCCATCCCCCTGCCCGGCCCAGGGAAAGGATTTTTGTTGTTGTTGTTTGCTTTGTTTTTGTTTTTTTCCCATTTTATAGACATGGAAAATAATTATAAGTGTGAAATCAGGGTGACATTCAGTACCTTGTCAATAGTCACAAGGCCCTTAATATACTAATTCTTATTTATGCTTCTAAGCCTTTGCTCTCAACATCACTCCCACTTGGACCCTCTTCTTGATCCCAATGGCTGGAGTGTGGGAGCGAGGATCAGGTTTTGTACCCCTCTGCCCAACTGTGGCTCCTCCATGCACAGTTTATTTCATGTAGAGACAGGTGTGTGCTTTGAAAATGGCATTGAATTTGGAGGTAAAAGAACTATGCTTAAGATCCAACTCAAGCACTTATTTGCTGGGAGACAACCTTTTATATGGTCAGTTTTAATAAGACAAATATTTATCTAATCAAAAGGCAAGATTTATCTCAGAATTTAAAAAGTTTGGGACTTCCGGCCAAGATGAAGGAATAGGTAGACACACTGTGCCTCCTTGCACAACCAAGATAGGGACAACAACAATTTAGAAACAGAATAACAACCAGAACTGACAGAAAAATTGAACTGTATGGAAGATGGACAACCAAGAGGTTAAAACAGACCCATTCATCCAGACCAGTAGGAGGGGCAGAGTTGGGCAGCCAGGCAGAGAGCAGAGAGCGGAGAGCATTGGGACGGGGCACATAAGGCATCAGGGACATGCAAGATCACAGTGGGCAGACCCTGGGCATGCAAGTGGCAGCTGGCAGACCCTGGCCAAGGGGTGGCAACCTGCAGACCCAGCGAGGTGAAATTTGAGAAGCAAGGCACTGAGTGCAACTGATCACAGTGCTGGGCAACAGAGCCTCGGGACATTGATTGAAAACACCTATGGGGGTTGAGGTGCAGGGAGAGACTCCCAGACTCACAGAAGAGGTCCCTGGAAAGTCCCACAGGGTGCACAAGCCCACCCACATGGGAATCACCAGAGGGGCACAGTGTGCTTGGGGGAAGTGGCAGAAGGGACTGAGGTCCCACAGAGAGTGGAGCAAGTACCATTGTTGCCTCTTGGACCCCGCCCCCACATACAATGTCACAACCTAGCAACTGGGTTGTCCTGCCCTAGTGAACACCTAAGGCTCCGCCCCTCATATGTAACAGGCTCAACCAGTCCAAAGGGGGGAAAAAGATGCCTCAAACAGAATTGAAAGCCCCACAATTAGTACTTTTAAGTAACTAAGAGATAGCCAACCTATCAGATGCACTGTTCAAAGCACTGGTGGTCAAGATGCTCACAGAATTGGTTGATTTTGGACACAAATTAGATGAACAAATGCAGGCTACAATAAGACAAATGAAGGAAAATGCACAGGGAACCAATAATGATAGGGAAGAAACTGGGACTCAAAGCAATAGAATGGATCAGAAGAAAGAAAGAAACAATCAAACAGGGAAGAATGGAGAAATAAGAATTGAAAAAAATGAGGAGAAGCTTAGGAACCTCTAAGACATCTTTAAACATTCCAACATCTGAATTATAGGGGTACCAGAAGGAGAAGAGGAAGAGCAACAAGTGGAAAACTTATTTGAACAAATAATAAAGGAGAACTTCACCAATCTGGCAAAGGAAATAGACTTCCAGGAAGTCCAGGAAGCTCAGAGAGTCCCAAAGAAGTTGGACCCAAAAAGAAACACACCAAGGCACATCATCATTACATTAGCCAAGGTAAAAATGAAGGAGAGAATCCTAGAAGCAGCAAGAGATAAGGGTACAGTCACCTACAAAGGAGTTCCTATCAGACTGTCAGCTGATTTCTCAAAAGAGACCTTACAGGCAAGAAGGGGCTGGAAAGAAGTATTCCAAGTCATGAAAGGGAAGGACCTACATCCCAGATTACTCTATCCAGCAAAGCTGTCATTTAGAGTGGAAGAACAGATAAAGTGCTTCTCAGATAAGGTCAAGTTAAAGGAGTTCATCATTGCCAAACCCTTATTTTATGAAATGTTAAAGGGACTTAACTAAGAAAAAGAAGATAAAAAAACATGTACAGTGAAATGACAGCAAACTCACAATTATTAACAACCATACCTAAAACAAAAACAAAAAGATACTAAGCAAACAACTAGAACAGGAACAGAATCACAGAAATGGAGATCACATGGAGGGTTAGCAACTGGGGAGTGGGAGGAGGAGAGAGGGAGAAAAGGTTCAGAGAATAAGTAGCATAAATGGTAGGTAGAAAATAGACAGGGGGAGGGCAAGAACAGTATGGAAAATGTAAAAGCTAAAGAACTTATGACACATGGACATGAACTAAAGGGGGGAATGTGGGTGGGAGAGGGTGTTCAGGGTGGAGGGGAATGAAGTGGGGGGTAATGGGACAACTGTAATAGCATAATCAATAAAATATACTTAAAAAAGAATTTAAAAAGTTTATAAATGTAAAAATGATTTCTAAATTGTACTGTACTCTACAGTGTATACTGTGGTGTCATAATATCTTTTTCTTCATTCCCAAGAACAATTATAAACTTTTAAGGAGAGAAATTGTATTGTAACACATCTGAATCCTCCTGAACATCCAGCTTGGTATTTTGAATGTGGTGGGTGCTCCATAGACATTTGTTGATTTGATTTGCAGATGAGGGCAATACTTTCCCCAAGAACTATTTTTAGTTCTTTATACTCAGTTTATCTGCACTGGCAAGTATGTTTTCCTCAAGTAGAATTTTTAATATGTGTTTTTACTTTTTTCATTTTGCCGCTCCATTCTAAGACTATATATTTTCAAATGGCAGGTATGTGTGTGTATGAATTTCTACTGATTGCAAAGCTGAAGATGTGACTAGAGGGAGCAATAAAAGCATAAGGTAGAAAGTGTAGAAAAAAGCTGCAAGGTTGGACTGATGTTTTGGTGGTTGAGAAGTGGCAAAAAGGAAGGAAAGTCAAGGCTGGGAGTTGTGCAAATGGAGATGGATGAGATGGTGTGGATTAGCTACTAAAATTCTTTGTTTTCTGGGCAAAGAGGTGCCTTATATGTGTTTCAGACCCTTTTGTTTGGGGCCTCTGCAGGGAGTTCCTTTAACCCTGCCCAGGGGAGGAAGCAGGTGCTTTGCCAGCTCTTCCTGCATGGTCAGGGAAGCTCCCTCTCCCCACTTCGGGGAAGTACTATGTGATGTTTTCTCTTGCAAAGCAAGGGGGCTGGTTGGCTCCTACTTCCAAATGCTGGCTGTGTTTTGTGGGCTGCTTTAGAGCTATTGCTAAGGCGTTCCCATCCATTCAAATCCCTGCTGCCCCTGGAGTTCCTGTGGGACATCCTGGAGGAACAGAAGGATGGGCTGATGGGTGGGCAGGAGATTCAGCTCAGCTTCCCCACCTGGCTTCCTAACTGCTCCATCTGTCCCTTATTCCGGGCGGCTGAAGAGTCCAGAGATTCAAAGCTCTCCCCCATGCTGCTTCTGAACATCTCTTTACCATCTAAGGGCCTGATACATCTGACCAGGGAGAGAGGATTGGAGCTGAGTGCTCCTCACCCCAGCTGCCCAGTGTTTCTGGGGTTGGCAGCCGCAGGCCACATACCGTGCTGCATGGTAGGGATTTGAGTGAGAATTGCTGTGCTTACTTCTGTTTGTTTTACCATCTTCCTGTTTCATGATCCATCTGTGTGAAGTTGGGAATGATGTTTATAAATTTAAAAGCAAATCAGGCATGCAGTTAATGTTAAGGAGATATTCCAATAATTGCAGATAGGAAAGCTGAGTGTTTAGTAAATCTGACAAGAAGAAACTGAAACCAGTGTGGGAGGATGATTAGTAGAGTGGATCTGAGAAGGACCCTTTCTTGAGGATTCGGAAATAGAATTGACATTTAGGCTGATATGTGTGCTGTCCCTTTTCTAATCCACCTTCATTTAAACAGTCAAGTCTGAAGAAGTAGAGGTACTAACCCTTATTAGGAACAGTTGCATACCTCAGACAGGGTAAAAATGGAGTCCCTTTACTAGTAGCTTTCTAGTGATGCTTAACAAACTAGTACACAGTTAACTGCTTCAAGCAATGTGCATTCATTATGTCAGAGGATCTGTGGTACAGAAGGCCAGGCTCAACCGAGCTGGGTGCTCAGCTTAGGGTCCACCAGGCTGTAGTCCAAGTGTCTGCTGGACTGTGTTGCATCTGAAGGCTAGACTGGGGAAGCATCTGCTTCCAAGCTCACTCATATTGTTGTCAAAATTCGTTTCCTCTAAGCTATAAGACTTGGGGCCTTGTTTCTTGCTGGCTGTCAGCCAAAAGCTTCTCTTATCCCCTCATCCAACCAGCAGGTCCTTGCCACGTGGTCTTCATAGAAATATCTACATCTCCTATAACAAGGCCACTTGCTCCTTCAAAGTCAAAAGGAGGGAAAGAGAGGGAGTCTACTAACAGAGTCTTATATAATCTAACATAGTCATGGGAATGACATTCTGTCCCCTTGCCATATTTTATCGATCAGAAGCAAATTACAAGGAGAAGGAATCCCACAAAGGGGTGAACATTGGGAGTTGGGGATCCTGGGGCTCCCCTAGAGTCTGTCCCCACAGTCCCTGCCTCTGAATCCATTATCACATGGACCAGTTAGCTCTGTGTTGTTTATGGCCAGAAATCAGGCTTTGGTTTCAAGGTGGTCCAGGTACAAATGTGCAGTTAGAAGTAGCCAGAAAGCTAAGTTCTGGCTTATGGAAATGTGAGCAAAATGGATATTTATCTCTTCCCAGACTGGCCCTCAAAAATCTCTATCAAAAATCCCACTCTTCCTCCTTCCTATTCTTGGATAGAGAGGACTACAAGAGCCCATAAGAGGACAGAGACACAAAGGGGAGGGGATCCTTGAATAACTGTGTGGAACAAAGTGGTAACCTGTCCATCTACACTGGACAGTGACGTGACCAAAACTCAGACTATGACTGTGTTAAGTAAATGATTAAAAAAAATTCCCACTCTCATGCTTTAATTCAAATATCTTTTTACATGTTTGGATTCAGAGATCTCTGGGAAAGCCCTCAGCTCAAAACAGTTGTAGTAGGAATGCTTAAAATTTCAGACTGTGCATTCATTTCTTAAGAGTGTTCACTACCATTCTCATAGCACCTTTCAAAACAAAAATACTGTGAAGGAGGGACACATAAATCTTAAAAATATCAGTGTGCCTGACAAAAGAAATGAGATGATAACACTTAGAGCAATGAAGGATGGACGAGAGATGGAAGAGGGGCAGAGGCCAATTTATTTTACGAATGTTTGTTGAGTATCCACGTGTGTCCGGCACTGTGCTTGGCATGGAATGTAAAGAATACCGTGCTAACATTTTACTCTCTCAGAAGTGAAGTGGCGCCTTACACTTAGTGTGCACATGTAAGGGCTCATGTTTCTTCACCCCCCACAAGCTGTTTCAGTCATATCTTTGAATGCGATATTCAAAGGGCATGAGGCTTTTCATGCTGTGTTTCAGTTAATCCGCTCAGTGACTCTGCGATCCCACATTAACCGCATTTAACTCCCACTCATTCTTCAATACTCAGTTTAATTTTCTGGATAATTCATCTCCTCTCCCACATTAGATCATCTTCCTTTACTAATGACTCACACAGTGGCACGTGTCCTATCTCCCCAAGACCTTGAAATTATATGTGTAATTATATTTTTTTAATTATTCAATTTCCCTTTATCTTCCTCACTCTCCTGCCAGATCAGTGAGGACAGGGACAGTGGCTGCTTTTTCTCCCTTTTAGGATCCTTTGTGCCCAGGACAGTTCATGGGCACATTGATGTACAGTTCATGTTTGTTGAATAGCTGAATAAACATGTGATTGAGCTACCAGTTTTCCGCTGATGTGGGAAAAGGAAGGTTGTCTCTCAGTAATGCATGAGTTGGTGCCATGGAGTAACTGCTACTTGATTGCACCCCTTGTCCCGCACACTGCTACTGTCTGCCCACTCAAATCATGGCTGGGATCACCTGGCCGTGGTGCCACTCAGGAGAGAAACCCATGAGAGGGGCTCTAGCTTCCATTCTGCTGTCCATTCCTGTGATCACCAGTTCACTTCTTGTAGATGTGTCTGGCTTTGGAGAAAGTCTGGAAAGTAAGGAGGGCTTTCCATAATAGTGGCAGCACAATCAAATTAGAATTCACTAAAAACCAAGATATTAAAAATCTCTCCATCACCATTTTAAATTTAGAGTGGCCTTAACTACTCCCCTTAACTACTAACCTCTTAAAAATTAGCCCTCGTCTTCTTCCCACACAGGTCCTTGCTTGTTATTTTTCTGACACAGTAATGTACCCATTTCTTTATCTCTTTATTTAATTCTATTTTTAGTCCTCAAGGTATAGGCCATGCCTTCTACTTCCAAGGGAGATAATTTCCAAAGCAACTTACCCAAAAAGACTGGACTGTGGTGCTCATTCTACTTTGACTCCTTCCTCACATACATGCATTATTTCTTTCTGCTCCACCAGAGAGCTACCAAAGTGCTTAAGAGTTGTGCCTTCAATGCTGATATGTGCTTCTCACATGTTCCATTACCACTTGTGCCAGAATTACTTGAGAGCTTTCTTAATACAGCTTCCTGGGCTTCACTGCATTCCTACAGAATCCAGATCTTGGAAGGATTCTGGATTCTTTGTTCTTGACAAGCCACCTGGTGATTGTTATACACACTGATGTTTGATTTTTAAAAACTCAACAAACTGACCTTGGAGAGTCATGACTTCCTTTCACTGCACTCCTCACTGCATTGAAATCTGCGGTTGGTCCTCTTATTACATTTACCTTCTTGTTTTCAATTCAATTTTCTTGACTTTCCAAACTTATCTTGACCTCCCTTTACCACTTCTAAAAATTTAACTTCTTTTCAGCTGGCTCCTTTCCATGGATAACTAAATACGAGTGTCTCTCCTCTTAAGAACTGAAATAACCTTCCTGACCTCTGCCAACCACTACCAGTCTTATTTCTCTCCCTCAACTAACAGGTTCACTCAGGGGAACTGTCTGCATTCTCTGTCTCCTTTTCTGCACGTGCTATTTCCTCCTCAGTCCTCTGTTGCTTGGCGATCTGTGCTGCTCTGAAGGGGCTCTTTCCAATATCTCCCATTCAAATAAACATTATTTTTAGTTCATGGCTTAATTTTTGTTTAACTTTTTGCTTGCATCTGCAATATCCACTCCTGCATCCTTCTACTTTTATTCCTCATATTGGTCATATTGTCTCTGTCTTCTTTATGATTCTTCTTCCCTTACCTGGGCCTAAAGCTTTGGACTTACTAAGATTCAATCCTAGACCTCTTTCCATTTCACCTTGACTAAGTCTGGCTCCCCAGAATTAGCATGCAGAGTGTTTGCTAAGGATTGTTCTAGGGATCAACCCTCTGTAAGGGAGGAGAAGGAATCAGGGTTCAGTTAAGGGGGAAGCTGAGCAGTGACGAAGGCCAAACCACAATCTTGGCCAACAATATGGGGAGCAATGAATCTAGAATGGCTCTCCAGAGTGGTTCTGGGTTGGGCCATGGTGCCCTGGTCTTTCCTTCATATGAGTAATAGGTGATGACCTTGGGTGAGCAATTCAGATAAAGCAGATAAAGCAATTTCTGAAGTAGCTGACAGCTATGGGCTCTTAGCCAAAGACAAAGCGAGGGCAAAGAGAAATTTGCTTAAAGGGGTTTTCACGTAAAGGTGACTTATTTTAGTGAACTCAGTATACAACATATTCTGTTAGTGGGCAAATTCATTCACAGTTAGCATTTTGTTGACTTCTTATCTGAGTTCCAGCTCCACATACCCTATGATCTATGCACCATCCCGTTAAGTTTTCTCATGTCCCTCTTTCCTTCTCTTTATGACAGTTGTAACTATTTTCAAGTACACATTTATTTGTAACTAATGGCTTTTTTTGTATTAGGATGTACTTTCCACAAAAGCAGGGTCCCTGTTTTGCTTACAATTGTACCTTTAGTCTCTGGCATTAGTGATGGAGAACAGCTCAAACAACTCCCCATATCAAAAGCTAAGCCAAATGATTTCTGGGATAAGTATTCTTCATGGATGGCTTTTCTATAATCAGCTAGCAGGTGAGGGGTTAAAATAGTCTTCAGGTATTTAAAAACCCATCTCTAGATTGTATCCCTGCGTGGGAGTGGAGTGTAGGCGAGAAAATTGATCATAGAAAAGTAGAAAATGCAAAGCTTCTTATAGAAGCTAGGCATTAAATCTAGCGTGTACATGTGGGAGGAGAAGTTACCTGTAATATCTAAGAATCTAATAATTTCAGATGAAAGATATATTAAGGCAATGTAAAGTACAGTGGTCCTCAAATAATGTTCTTTTGTTCAATGTTGTTTTCTTGTAACATTGATGAGGAAAAAAATTGAATCCTGGCGCTGGCACTGTCTGTGTGGAGTTTGCATGTTTTCCTAGGTCTGCATGGGCTTTTTCTAGGTCCTCTGCTTTCTTTCCACATCCCAAAGATGTGCATGTGAGGTGAACAAGTGGGTCTGCCCTGTCCCCATCTGAGTGAGTGTGGGTGGTGTGGTGCTCCTTGGGATGGGAGGGTGTCCTGCCCAAGGTTGATTCTCACCCAAGCACCTTGAACTTCAGAAAGAGGCGCTGGTCTCTCATACCCCTGAACTGGAATGAGGGGGTTGGAAAATAATCATCTTTCTTGTTTTTATTCATCTTTATTAAATATATGAATAGCTCACTTTTATCTCAATGTTTAATATTAGAAGTGTTTTGGGTCTTTACTTAGAAATTTGGTGATGTTTTTGCAACCAGAAATATGCTGTTTGAGCTCAACTCCTGATTGTATCAATCACCCTATGGTAAAATTGGTTTTGTTTATGTCATTTCACTTAAAGTCACAGTTTCCAAGAACTTGATGTTGACATTAATGAGAACTTACTGTAGCAGGCCATGATCTTTAAATTAGTGTTATTCATTTTGGGAACATAGCATTTAAAATATGTCATAATTATTATTTATGATAATAATTCTGAAATACCTACGGATGAATAGATATTTTGTGTCACAAAGATTGAAGTAATCAGCCCTGGCTGACGTAACTCAGTGGACAGAGTGTGAGCTGTGAACCCAAGTGTCGCAGGTTTGATTCCCAGCCAGGGTACATGCCTGGGTTGCAGGCCATAACCCCCAGCAACCACACATTGATGTTTTTCTCTCTCTCTCTATCTCCCTCCCTTTCCTCTCTAAAAATAAATAAATAAAATCTTTAAAAAAAGAAAAATCGTGCCTCATTCAGAACATTAAAAAAAAAAAGATTAAAGTAATCAAATCTCATAAAAGCAATAGGTATACTGATGTAATCAAAGTGAGTAAAAGTGACTTTGTGTTTCTATCTTACAAGAGCAAACTGGTGCAGAACCGACCTCCTGTGGTAAACAATATGTAAAGTGAAGTTGTTACAAAAACAACTGTTTTAGGCATGGAACAACACAGCGCACAAGAATGATATCTGAGAAAAGGGAAGTGAGGGGAATGAATGAGGTGAGCTCTACCATTACAAGATAAATTTCTGAGTTGTGGCTCAGGCAATGAACCTCTGATGCAATCTAGCGATCTCATTAAGTAAAAATGACAAAGATCAAAAGTTCAAGGAGGCCAAAATAGCTGGAATTTTGGAGCGAAAGACTCAAGATGTGGAAGATTATACAGAAAGAATTCTGGAGATGTAAATAAAGGTCTTCCTGGGTATTTGGCTGAAGCCTCTGCACATGTACAGGATAAAACCTAAGGTGCTAGACAAGAATAACTTCTGAGAAAAGAGCAATTACTGGAAAGCTAAAGGGGCCCAACTCCCAGAACTCACAGGGGTAAGAAACACTCAAGTTCTCCCAGCCAAAGCAAGAAGACCTCATAAAATACATAGGGCATGGAGCAGGGATCCCAGGGTGGTGATACATTAGAATGGTACTAAATTAACCTCAGGAAGAAATACTTTAGACCCACACTAAAGAAATTTAAAAACAAACCTTGAAAAGGTGAACCTAATATATAAATAATCTTACAATCTTCCAGGCAAAGCTCAATAATCCTTTGTACTGGAAGACAAAAGCATCCAGCACATAATATAAATTTCATGTATCCAAACACAAATTTTCTAGTCACATGAAGAAGGAAAATATAACCCATAATCAGGAGAAAAATAAGTCAATAGAGACAGACAATGTGTTGATAAAGATGGTAGAATTAGCAAACAAGGACATTAAAACAGCTATTATTAATGTGCTCTATTTATTTAAAAATCTAAAGAAAAACACAATCATATAAGAAAAGAAATAGAAAAGATTAAAATGCTACTTATAAGTAATTATGAAAAGTATATCTTGCATGAAAATTTTACTGAAAATAACATGTACATTTAGTATGTATTATATTAGATACCACAAAAAAACACAAAATTTGAAGACATTCCAAGACAATGGAGTTTATTTCCAATGAAACACACATATACACGCCCAAAAGACTTAAAAAAATGAACAGAGCTTTGGTGACTTATGAGATAACATCACCCAGTTCATTATATGTGCAATCGGAGTCCAAGAAAGAAAGGAGTAGTGGGGGCACCAAAAAATATTTTAAAAAATTATGGTCTGAAAATTTTCAAATCTGAAAATAAATCTACAAACCTAAAGCACTATGAAGTTCCATGAACCCCAAGCAGAATGAGTACACACACATAAATTATACTTCATCACATTATAATTATATTGCTGAAGATAAGGAATAGAGAAAAAAATCTTAAAAGCAGCTAGAAGAAACATTCATACATACAGAGAGACAAATACAGTTACAACAAACTAAATTCCCCAGCCTTTTTATAAGAATAAAGGCTCATTCTCACTACCTTTATTCAACATTTTAGTTGAGGTTCTAGCTGGCGCAAGCAGGTAAAATATGTAAGAGAATAAATGGCATAAAGATTGGAAAAGGGGGAGTAAAAGAGTTATTTTTTGAAGATACTATAAATATGCATGATAAAAAATTTAAGAAATCTATAAGAAGAGATACTAAAACTTAAAAGTGAGAGAGCAAAGGAGTTCAATATAAAAAATTGCATCCTATATATAATATAAAGTATTGAAATATAAAAATAAATTATACTATTAATAATAGCTTATAAGTCATGAGCTAGTTGTAGAAAAATTTAATAAAAACCCTGTGCAAGACTTGGTAATTAAAATATCAAAATATTGCTGAGAGAAATTTTTAAAAGACAGAAATAAATGGAGAGAAATGCCATGTTTGTGAATTGAAAGATTCAACATTGTTGAGATCTCAGTTGTCCCCAAATTGTTCTATAGTTTCAATATAATCCCAGCCAAAATTTCTGCAGGCTTTTAAAATCTTTATTTGTTGGCAGAAATTGCGAAGCTAAAAGCAGAATTTATAACTATACAGATATAAAAAAGATCTAGAATAGCCAAGACAAATCTGAAAAAGAACAATATCAGAGGGTTTTACCATTTGATTTGAAGCCTTACTATAAATCTAAAAAAATCAAGACAGTGGTGTTGGCATAAGGTCTGACATATGAATCAATAGAACAGAATAGTGAGTCTAGAAAGAAACCTTAATCTACAGTCAATTGCTTTTCAACAAAAGGGCCAAGGTAATTCCACGGAGAAAGTAATCTTTTCCAAAAATGATGACAAACTTAAATGAGCCTTGACCATTTTTTTATGCCATTATAAAACAATTTCTTGAAATGGATTATAAACCTAAAAGCTTATAATGTGTTATAAAAACTAAAACTAAAATTATTCCAGAAGAAATAAGAGAAAATCTTCGTAACACTGGGATGGACAATGACTTCTTAGAAAAATGCAAAATGTTTGAACCAAAAAAGAAAACTAATAAATTTGACATCATGAAAATTATGAACTTCTTTTGCAAAGGCACAATTAACAAAATGAAAACCAAGCCACAGAGTTGGAGAAACTATTTTAATACACAATATTTGAAAAGGACTTGTATCCAGAATATATAAAGAGGTCTTACTTCTCAAAAATAGGACAACCAGCCCTAGCTGGGTGGCTCAGTTGGTTGAAGAGTCATCCGATGCACCAAAAGGTTGTGGGTTCAATCCCTGGTCGGGGAGCATACCTAGGTTACAGGTTCAAACCCCTGTTGGGGTCCATATGGAAACAACAAATCAACGTTTCTCTCTCTCACCCCTCCCCTTTCCTCTCCACCTAAAATCAATAAACATGTCTTCAATAAGGATTAAAAAAATAGCACAGCCAACTCAATAAAAATGGGAAAAAGATTTAAAGACTTTACAAAAGATGTTATATAAACAGGTAATAAACTTGTAGCCATATGCTCAACACCATTATTAGGTAGGGAAAGCAAACTAAATCCGTACTGAAATGGCACTACTCACACAGTTAGTTTCTGATAAGTCCATTGCCTTTGGGTTTGGGTTCCCATGTACATAGTGTATCCCTATCTCTGTTTTTAAGAATTTGTTACATCTTTGTATTTTTTAGCACTTTGACTATGATGGGCTTTGGCATGTTTTCTTTATATGTATACACTTTGAGGTGTGCTGACATCGAATCTATAAGTTTATACTTTTTGCCAAATTTATTGCTACCCCATTCTCTGTCTTTCTTCCTTACGAACTTCCTTCCCCTTTATACATACAGGTCTTTTAATATTGTCTCATAGGTATCAAAGGTCATTTTATTTCAACTTATTTTCTCTCAGATTTCTATTGACCAGTCTTCAAGTTTACTATCTCTTTCCTCTGTCATTTTTATCCTGCTCTCTTAAGATTATGCATTTAAAAGTTTTATTTTATATATTTTATTTTTCAGTTATAGAAAAGTATACATAATTTTATTTAACTAAAATTGTTTTATTAGTTAAAACATAATTGTTTATTTTCTATTTGTCTTCTGAGAGTTTATACATTTTTTAGTCACTCCAAGTGTATTTTCATTAAAAAATTTTTAATTGTTGCTTTAAAGACCTAATCTGACAAATCTGACATCTAGGTTTCTTGATGTTGGCTTCTTTGTTTGTTTGTTTTTCACTTAGGATTCCACTCATATGTGGAATCTAATGAACAAACTGAACTAACAACCAAAATAGAGACAGAATCATAGACAGAGAGCAGGCTGACAGCTCTGGGGTGGGGGTAGATAGGAGGTGGAGGGATTGAGCCAAAAGGAAAAAGGATTCATGGGCATGGACAACAGTGTGGTGATTGCAGGGTGGGTGGTGGGTGGAGGTGGAAGAGGGTACAAGGGGGATACATGCAATAAAAACTACAATAAAAAATAAACTATTTGAATAATAAAATAAAAAATAAAAATTAAAAGAGGAGTCATAGTTATAGAGTCATGACCAAAGTCAGACCTTCTCTTTCCTCTTGACAAGAGAAAATATCGGTCTTATTTTCCCGGCCCTTTATAAGTTGAGTTACTTTAGACTTTTTCCTGGACTTTGAGAATGTGAAGCTGTGAAGACTCTGGATACTGTTATATTCCTCCGAAGAGGGTTGATATTTTAGTTTAGTTGGCAGTTCAGTTGGTTAGACTCAAACAGCACATTTGCTGTCACTTTGGTAGGAGGCAGTTTAAATCTGTTCTTTAAGTACCAGTTGCAGGTTCCTGGACTTGGGCATGGTTCAGGGGTCAATTAGAGGGCTGGAAAGAGTTTACACACAGAACTTGGAATTTCCCTTTTAGGCTTTCTCCTTTTCAGGACTCTCCCCATGTTTTGGTGGCTGCAATTGCTCAAGTTTGACCTATTTCTTCAGATTAGAAACATGATGAACTTCCTGCTCCAGTGCTAGCTACCCCATGCTGTGTCCTGAGCTGAACAAACCAGGAAACTCAACTTGTACAGGACCCTTCCTCCTACTGAACTCTTCCAAAATCTTACCAGTTTTATTCACTCTCTAGTACTCCAAGTAGCTCGTATGTGTGTGTGTGTGAAAACTGAGAAACAATGCACTAAGGTGTGGGTTAGCATCATGGACAGTTGTGAATTAATGCCTTTGAAAAAATCTGTAGAATATGCTGGAGAATTGTCTCACCAAGGCCTGGGGAAGCTGAGAATTTATCCAATGAAATGGTGGACTCATTGGTTAGAGGGCGCACCTGGATGTATTAATTCCTGGCACTTTTGGACTGTCCTGTGGTCAAGGCTGTGTAAATTCTCATAGCATCAGAAAACAGCTTGCAGGCAGAGAAATGTGGGAGAAGTAGGGAAGCTATCAGCTTGTCAGGGACTGTCAACTGCTAGGACAGGTGGATGGAGGGGTGGACCAAGCAGTGAACATCACTAGGAGCTGCTACACGCACGATTCTATGGGGATTTCTAAGTAGACAATTGCATTATCTGTGAAAACAATGCTACTTTTAATTATTTTTCTCAATCTGCATTTGTTTTATTTTTTCTTCTTGTCTTATTTTACCAACTAGGACTTCCAGTATGATGCTGAGTAAATGGGATGACAGAAGAAATCCTTGCCTCATTCCTAATATTAGGGGAGAAAGTGTCCAGTTTCTCACCATTAAGTGTGATATTAGCCATAAATTTTTTGGTAGAATTTTTGTCAAGTTGAGAAAGTCCCAGTCCTAGTTTGATGAGAGGTTTTTTGGGTTTTTTTGTAATCATGAATGGGTGTTGGATATTTAAAATGCTTTTTCTATATCTATTGACAGTCATATAATTTTTCTCTGTTAGCTTGTTAATGTGCTAGATAACATTGATTTTCAAGTGTTGAACTAGTTTTGCATACTTGGGGTAAATCTTACTTGGTCATGGGTATATAAATCTTTTTATACATTGTTGGATACAATTTGCTAATATTTTGTTGAGAATGGTTGTGTCTATGTTCAGGAGGGGTACTGGTCTGTAGTTTTCCTTTCTTTAACATCTCTGCCTGGTTTGGTTGTTAAGGTAATAATGCTGACCTCACAGACTGAGCTAGGAAGTGTTTCCTCTGTTTCTACGGTATTTTATAAATTTTCTTGGGCAAAATTGGCCTAATTTCTTCCTTAAATATCTGGGAGAATTCACCACTGAAAGCATCTCAGTCAATGCTTTTCTTTCTTGAAAAGTTATTGACTATTGATTTGATGTCTTTATACTTTTTTTTTGAAAGCCAAACATTGGATAAGTGGAACTGAGAGAGTCTATGGATTTATGTCCATCTGCCTAGGACTTGGGTTGTGTTTAAAGTTGGCTTCACTATAGCTATGAGAGGGTCATGTTCCTCTGATACTATTTTTGTTTATTTGTCTCCCTTAGGGTCTTTGTGTATCCCAGCTCCTCTTTGAGTGCGATCTGTGTCTTACAGCTTTTTCAGCTGTTATCTACTGTCACTCTGCTAGAGCCCTGTTAATGTGGTAGCAATGTGTGTGGGTGGGGGGGAAGTGTTCCACAATTGTAGGGTTGGATCTCAGTCTTCCAGTGATTCTGTGTCTCCTGGCTGTGACCTTCTCTACGTTCTTCGCATCCCCACCACCTTCCTGGCCTTATGTAAGGCAAGAAGACTAGAGGTTGCTAGAACTGGGTCAATGTCCTAAGTAGGATAACCTGGAGAGTAGGCCTTCCTACTGGAGAATTATCTTGCTGTATTTCAAAGTAGATGCTTTTCCCTTTCAGAGACAAGACAGGGTTTTTCTTGGGACTTTACTGGGAGAATCTGGTAGGCTCCAGGAGGTAGAACCTATGAAAATGTGCACCTCCCCCCAATACTGCAGCATCCCTTGGAGTTTCTAATTCTCATGCTAGTCTACATTTGGCAACCAGCCATTTGTCGAAATTACCATTTAGATGTTCCTGCCAGTTTATGGCTCAATGACGTCACCCAGGATAGGCTGCTGTCTTCTCTGATTCTCTCTGTCTGCCTGTTTCTGATTTGCTGTAGCAGTTTGCACTATGTGCTCAAGTCTCTGGTGGGTCCAGTGATAACCAGATTGTTCTTTTCTCATGGTAAGGGTGGGAATGCTAACTTCTAAGCTATTTGCATGTGGGAAACTACCCTTATGTTTTCCATTATTTATTTGCTAACAAAATTCTATTTTACACTCTAAGTCTTTACTGCTATTTCTTGAAAAGAAAACACTTGGCTTGCAGAAAATAAATGTATTAAATAAATGTGCATAACAATTAGAATTCAAATTAAAATTTTAATTATATAAACTATTAATAGGGGAGTATTTACATAAATCATGGACTAGTCATGCAGAGTAATATCACACAGCTGTGAAAATATGAGACAGATTTGTATTTTGATAAGAGCTGATCACAATGTACATAGCTAAGTAGGAATAAAGGAAGATTTGGTAGTGTGATGTGTTCCCACTTGTGTGGTATAGGGGGCATATGCGTATGTCCCTGGGATGAAACGAACTTTGAGAGGATGAACAGGGAAATGGTAATGGGGGTTGTTTTGAGTGAAGAACCAAGGAACTGAGGCTTTAAAGTTGGATGGAGACCTTTTCTCATGATGCATCCTTCTTTGTCATTTGATTTTAACACATTGTTTTAAAAAGTAAAGTTAATTTAAAAATGACAAAAACCAACTTGCCTAAAATTTCTTTAATTTTTTAAAAATATAGCCCGTCCATTGGGTTAACGAAACTTGGTCCCCTGACCTTACTCATCTTAAGAGATAAAGTGATGAAAACGTCCTTCTACAAAGGAGAAGGCATCTGAGAAATTATCAGAGAGAACGTGGCCAGAGTTTGCAAATAAAGAGAGCAGAGCCTAGACAGGGAAGCTTTCAAACATAGACACTGAGAGACCTCAGAGCACTGCGTTTGTTCCCGTTCCCGTTTCACTAGCTGTGAACGAGGGATGTGCCAGCAGCAAAGTGCTATTGATCAGAGCAGCTGCAGATCAGAGCTAGTTTGCAGAGAGTAGGTGTGAAATGACAATTATAATTAATTAGGGGCCTTGTCTTCCAGGGGGGTGTTTGCTCATTAGACTGCAGCACACGGTAGTTACCAGTTCTCATTGCCTGACTGCAACAGCGGTTTATCCCTTCCACTTTTCAAAATATTTCTGGAACTTTATTCTTCATGATACCATCAGTGACCAGAGGTAATAGGTGGCATTCTCATTTTCAAAATTCATTTGTCGTAACAGTATCAAAGGCCTGAGAAAGGTTTTAGAAATATCCTAATCACACACTAACAGTCATAAACCTGCAACTTTGCAGCCAGCCAAATTCAAATCTCTCTATACACAATATGTTTAATACACAAAATTAAACATGGGGTATAATAAAACTACACATGACTCATGATTTCAGTGTTACATTAGTAGGAAATAGAGAATACAACGACCTTCAAATAACCTCTGAGAAAAATAAATTCTAAATTGCAACAGAGCTGCACTGGCCCTTTAAACTTCAGAATGTGGAAAGGAAGAAACGGAAACTTTCAGACATCCTTTGTCAAAAAAGTGGAGAGAAGAAAGAGAAATTTAGATCAAATGCAGACAAGGTCATTCCAGAAAGAGAAAAATGTCCTTGTCCTAACACCAGGAATGTGAATATGCTACTTTACATGCCAAAGAGGGTTTTGCAGGTGTGATCAGGGATAAGGAATCTTCTATGGGCACTTTCCCCTTGGTCACCTGAGTGGGCACGGAGTCCTCAGAAAGCAACAACCTTGCTGGCTGCAGTTATACAGGGTGGGGCAGAAGTAGGTTTATAGCTGTGAGTGCACAAAACACAGAGTTTATTCTAGTATTTTTATTAATCATTGTGTAATTTTCCATACGAACAACTGTATGCCTACCTTTGCCCCACCCTGTGTAGAAAGATGTGATGGGGCTGCCTTTGCAGGTGGTGGAAGAGGGCCGTTCCTCCTGCTGGGAATTCAGGAGTCCTCTGAAAGCTGGAAAAGACAAGGACACATATTGTTTCCTGGAGCAGCCAGAGCAAACCCTGCCCTCTCTGCACCTGGATTCTCGTGCAGGAAAGGGCAGTTTTGGATTTCTGAACAATCACCTAATCAAGAATGTCAGTGAGGATGTGAGAAATTAGGACTCTCATACGATGCAGTTGGGATGCACACTGGTAAGACCCTTAGGGAAGGGAAAATGGCAGCAAATGCAAAGTGAAAAACTACATGGCATTCACATTTTGGGCTGGCAACACCACTCCTAGGAGTTTATTTTAAGGCTCCTTCTCCAACAATGTAAAAGTACGTTTGCTCAAGTATATTTATTGCAGTCTTTAAAAAAAAAGTTGAATATATCAGAACACCTTGCCTGGCTACCCATAAAAAACCGCGGGTTGAACGGACTATAGAAGGCCCACATGACAGAATCCTCCGCGGACGCTGTAAAAGAAGGACGATGTTCTCTACCATCAGGTATAGAGCAATTTCCAAGAAACTGAGAACAGGAAAGCATCTAGAGTATGCTAACTTTGGGCTAGGAAAATATGAAATTATACATGTCTTTGTTTATTTTACAAAATGATAAATAAGAAAGATAAACTGGAAATAAGATTAACAACCAGCAGGGGAGGCTGGGAAGGAGGGGGCGGATAGCATGAGGAGGATAGCTCTTCCAAGTGTAGCTTTTAGAGTTCGGGTTTCTTGGAACCGTGATCATTGTGTACACACTCAAAAGATCCACACAATTAAAAAATGAATAAACAATGAATAGTTATATTTCATTTGAAATATAACTATTTCAAATGAATAACAGTGCTCCATGGAAAGGAGAGGAAACTTAATCTCAATAGTTTTCGAGGTCAGTATTTTGAATCTATGCCTTCACATTAAAGAGTTTTAAAGCTTATAAATAAATATAGAGCTCCAGGTAGTATATGTTTTTGGAGGGGGTTCACTGTTTGCTATAGATAAACAATTGTTAACTACTTTCTGTATATTTGATGACTGGGCAATCAGGTAAATATATTGTGTATAATGTGAATTAGATTTCTCATCGTCAGACAAAGGCATTCAGGTACAGAAAGGGGGAAGGCTAGAATGAGCCCTCTGTGGTTGGTGGTTTGTCACTGGAGTTTTAGTGAGAACTCAACTATATACGTGTTGGGTATGTGTGTGTGAAGTATTCATTTCATTATATATACCCATTATGTATGTATATGTACCTTTGTGTATGTGTTTTAATCACTTATTTGTTTCTAAACATGAACTTTTGATTAACCACTCAGTTGGAAGACAGTAGCAAAAGGTATATTTGTACACATATGACATAAGATTATGTTTTTATCCTTGTTATATTTTTGTTTAAGGAATATTCACAAGCATTTGTATTGCTTAATTAGGGAGACATAATCTGGTGTGCCTAGAGAATGGGAAACACAATTTTAGGATTAAAAAGTATGTGCCATAATGGTTTGAGTAACTGAGAATTGATTTCATGCATTTGTGATAATTGACATCACAGAGAATTAATTAATCTTAGTTATATAGTTGCTTAAAGTTTGTAATTTAAAAATGCCCAACAACATTGATAAAGTCTAGCTCTTTATCATAAGTTGAGAAAATTAATTATATTTGGCCAAATATGATTACCCTAAGTCATATGACTAAGCACTAAAAACCATCATGAAAGATAATGTTTGCAAGGCACCTGCATTTGTGATAACCATTTGTGAGAGCATATTTCACAGGCGGAGACAAAATGCAATAGCAGCTTTATGGGTTCTGCCATAAAACAGTAAAACAGGGACGAGCCTTGGGCATGGAACCAGGAGTCTGCCTGGGGTCTCTGTGTGACTTTTATGGAGGCATTTAATCATCTTATAACTTAAATTCTTCAAGACAGAAATGCCTGTCCCAGGTTATCTGTGATGATTTGTATGTGGTAAGGCACGTGAAAAGGTCTGGTGATGGTAAGATATTACTCAAATACTAATTGCTGAGGATGTGCTTGTCTGCTCCATTTTAAATGGGAGTTTGGCAGCTTGAATCCCTCCTCTCAGACTTTCACTGCTTGCATGGTCAACTCGTAAAAAAGCAGGACAGCTTCTCACTGCTTGCTGATTCATTTCCTGAACATATAAGGAGATGAAAAGATAATTTATTCTACTTTTATTGATTACAATGTCTCAGAGTTCTAGAAAATAAAAATTTAGAGAAGATTAATGCATTTTTCAATGCCTAGGAGGTTCTACTTGGTCAGCTTAAAGTATGGGGAGCTAAGTCTCAATATTTGTTAAGATTTAAAGGCATGGCTCAAGAGAAACACTTTATGGCATTATAAAGGTTGCGGGACTTTCTGGGCATCCCAATCAGTTGTAGTTTTATTTCAGTCTTGTTTAAGAATTATAGCCATTACCTGCCCGATTACTTATTTTCCAGCATTTGGAAATAAATGAACATTGAGTCATCCTTCTCAAAGTCAATGGCTATGTCAAAGCTAGTCCTCAATATCTGACATTAAAAGTCACAGGACTGTGTTGTGCAGCAGATCTCTGAAATGTACTCATCCTGTACGACTGTGACTTCATCCCCATCGAAAAACTCCCCATATACCCCCAGTCCCCTGGTAACCACCATTCTGTTGCCTCCTGTACCTTTGATTATGTGTGTACTGTGTTTTCTTGATCCATTCATCTGTCAGTGGCCATTTAGGTTTCTTTCTGGTGTTGGCTATTGTGAATAAGGTTGTGATGAACATGGGGGTGCAGATATTTTTTTGAAATCCTGATTTCAGTTTTTTGAATATATACCCAGAAATGGCATTGCTGGCTCATATGGTAGTTCTGTGTTCAATGTGTTTGAGGGATCTCCATACTCCTTTTCCATACGTAGTGCCTATAGTTAACAGTAAGGTATGGTTGTTAACTGAAATTTTCTTAGTAAGGTAGATCTCACGTTAAGTGATCTTATCACACAAAAGCAAACAAAGCAAAACAAAACAAAAACAGAGGGATGCAAGGAAATTTATGGTAGTGGTTTATGGGTTTATTACCTGGAGTGTAGTAATGGTAACACTGGGTTATATACATTAGTTACATGAAATTTTTGTATACTAATTATATCTCAATAAAGCTGGAAAAAAATTCTTGGAAGTCAAGTTCTCAAATTTTTATATTCTCAGTATTCAGATTTCCCCAGGAGTGTCATAAGCAGAAATGTGTGTATTTGAGGGACCCCAAATCCCCAGAGGTCATCTGTTTGGGTTATTATCCAAAGTGACCCACCTCTGAGATGATACAGGGGCCTTCAGTAGCCTCACATTTTATTGTGTTAGGCCTTTTGAGACATATTTAGGAGCAAGATTGTTTTGTTTTTCTTCACTCAGGGCAGAGAGGAAGGACTTTTGGATTTTAGCAAATGTTTTTTATGTAGTTTTGAATAATAGTTTATATGGATTTGTGCCTCGTAGTAACTCTGTACCTTTAGAAGGGCTGTAGAACAGATCACGAATAAGGAAACTTGGTCAGAAATGTCAAGACCTGCAGAGGCAGGGTAAATCAGCCGTCCCTCAGTCATTTCCAGGGCCACTGCCTTCTTTGTCCTAGAAATCTTGGTGGTATATTGAATGTTGAATAATTTCATGAAAAGTCGTCATAATCACATCTCAGGGTACTTTTTTTGAAAGGTGAAAGAGTGTGTTGTGCCTGTGCAGAAGAGGGGATGCCCGGGTGCATGCGGGTGATCTGGCCTCTTTAGTTGCCTGGCCTGGGCACTCTCAGTCTCCACGGTGGCACAGACGCAGCTCAGCTCACGAGCTCTTCAAGGACCACCACTTTCTAAAAACGTTTTCCCTTATTTTTGCATGGAAAATCAAATTACTTAATCTTCCTAAACTTACATAACCATAGAATTGTGAGAATTAAATGGCATAATGTACAAAAGGCACTTAGTTCAGGGTTTGCTCGATAACAAGTGACATGTTGTGAGTCTTCATGGCAGCAGATGATTGAGTCACTCCTGGAGCATTGCAAACCTGCTGTGTCAAATTCCTTTTAATTTTTATAATAATAATGATGATAATGATAATGATATAATGATAGTCTGTTGGCTAATGTTTAGCACAGACTATGTGCCAGGCACTATTAAATGATGTTTTTATTAGTTACAGTAACTTGCAGAGGAAAATTTTAGGAAATTCTTTGTTATTTCAGTGGAAGAGATAAGAACAATATGAAAAAGAGGATAAAATTATAGGTGGAAAATAAGCTGTAAAAATAAAAACAAACAAAGGATGATGAACTAGAAAGAAAAACGAATAGATAAGGAGAGGCTGACAAGAAACTGAGCACCAGCAGAAGTTAATGCACGTGAACGTGGGGGGACAGGAATGTTCTCATGAGGTACCCTTGGCCTCAGAGAACTGTGTACTTCAGTCCCGTCTCTAACCCGGCTGAACACAGGCCCGTCACGCAGTGATGGTATAGGCAGAAAGATGGGACAGTAACCTGGGATAAGCAGCATGAGGCCACAAGAACATAATTTTTTATTCAGTAAAATTCACATAACATAACATTTATCATTTTAACCTTTTTAAAGTGTGAGATACAGTGGGCTTTACTATATTTACAATGTTGTGTAATCATCACCACTATTGTATTCCAGAATATTTCTAATACCCCAAAAGGAAACCACATGCCTCATAATTTGCCCTCCTCCCATCCCCCGAAACCTCTCATCTACTCTCTTTTTCTGTGGATTTATCTATTATGGACATCTCCTATAAATAGAATCAGACGACACCTTGTATTTTTTTGTACTAGTGGTCTGGCTCCTTCACTTAGCATGATGCTTTCAAGATTCACCTGTGTTACAGCATGTGTTGGGATTCCACTCCTCTTTTGGGCTGTAGAACATGTCACTCCATGGGATGTGTTTTGTTTATGCATTCATCAGGAGATGGACGTGTGGGTTGTTGCTATCGTAAAAAATATTGCTGTACATTGAACATTCCTGTACAAGTTTTTGTGTGAAAATATGTTTTCAGTTCTCTTGGGTAAATACCTAGGAGTGGAATTTCTGGGTCACATGGTAACTCTGTTCACCTTTTTGAGGGACTGTCAAACTTTGCCACAGTTGCAGCTCCGTTTTACAGCCCCACCAGCAGCGCCTGAGGGGTCCAGTTTCTCCACATCCTTGCCAGCACTCACTGTTTAGTGAAGCCATTCTAGGGGTCTGCAGTGGTATCGTATTGTGGATTTGATGTGCATATTATGTTTTTAGTGAGTTGAAAAGGGGTTGAGCATCTTTGCAGTGCTTACAGGCTATATCTATTCTATTTCTTCTTTTGTGAAATGTTTATTCAAGTCTTTTGCAATTTTTAAATTGGACTGTTTATCTTTCTATTGGTGTGTTATAAACATCCTTAATATATTCTAGATACTAGGTCTAAATCCTGTCACTCACAGGATTTAGGATACTACGTGATTTGCAAATATTTCCCCTCTTTTGCATGTTGTCTTCTCACTTTCAAGAGTGAAAACATTGCCTAGTCCAAGGTCACAATGATTTACAAATAGGTTTCCTCTTAAGAATTTTATAATTTTAACTCCTATATTTAGCTCTTTGATTCATTTTGAGTTAGTTTTTATAGTACATGGTATGAACTAGGGATCCAAATTCATTATTTTCATGTGACTGTTCGATGATCCCAACCCCACTCATTAAAGAGACATTCCTTTCCCCAGTGTGTGTGTGTGTGTTTCTGTTTCATTGAGCTTTATGTCTATCCTTATGCCAGCACCACACTGTTTCTATTACTGTAGCTTTGTGGTAAGCTTTGAAATCAGACACTGAGTTTTTTCCCAACTTCTTTCTCTCTTGCAAAATTGTTTTAGCTGTTAGGGGACCCTAGAATTGCCACATAAATTTTAGGATCAGCTTGTCCATTTCTGTAAAAAAGAAAAAAGCAGTTGGAATTTTGATTGAATATGTACATAAATGTGGGGAGTTTTGCCATCTTCACGCTATGTCTTCCATTCCATGGACATACATGAGATATTGTTCCCTTAGTTTACCTACAAAGGAGTTCCTATAAGACTATCAGCTGTTTCTCAAAAGAAACCTTGTAGGCAAGAAGGGGCTGGAAAGAAGTGTTCCAAGTCATGACAGGCAAGGACCTACATTGAAGATTACTCTATCCAGCAAAGTTATCATTTAGAATGTAAGGGCAGATAAAGTGCTTCCCAGATAAGGTCAAGTTAAAGGAGTTCATCATCACCAAGCCCTTATTATATGAAATGTTAAAGGGACTTATCTAAGAAAAAGAAGATAAAAAAACGTGTAGAGTAAAATGACAGCAAACTCACAATTATTAACAACCACACCTAAAACAAAAACAAAAACAAACTAAGCAAACAGCTAGAACAGGAACAGAATCACAGAAATGGAGATCACAAGGAGGGTTATCAGCAGGGAGGCGGAAGGGGAAGAATGGGGGGAAAGGTACAGGGAATAAGAAGAGTAATTGGTATGTACAAAATATCAGGGGGAGGCCAAGAATAGTATAGGAAATACAGAAACCAAGGAACTAATATACATGACCCATGTACATGAACTAATGGGGGAGAGGAGAGGATGCTGATTGGAGGGCAGTGCAGGGCAGAGGGGAATGAATAAAGGGGAGAAAAAAATGGCACAACTATAACAGCATAATCAAGAAAATATACTTAAAAAATAAAAAAACAGTGTTTTCAGTGTAGGAAGCTTGCACTTCCTTGGGTAAATTTATTCTTAAATATTATGTCCTTCAAGCTATTGTAAATAGAAGTTTTCTTATTTTTATTTTTAATTATTCATTGCTGGTATACAGAAATACAATTGATTGTATTGATACAATGAATTGATCTTGTGTCCTGCAACTTTCCTGAACTCATTTATTAACTCTAATTGTGTGTATGTGTGTGTGTAAATTCTTTAGGGTTTTCTATATATAAGATAATGTCATTTGCTGGTTAAGATAGTTTTGCTGCTTCTTTTCCCATCTGGATGCCTTTTGTTGCCTTCTCTTGCTTACTTGCTGTGGCTATAACTTTCAGAAAACATTGAATAGAAGTGGGGAGAGTGGGATCCTTGTTTTGTTTCATATCTCAGGGGATACATTTTTAGTCTTTTGCCATTGAACATGATGTTAGCTGTGGAATTTTCATAGATATCTTTACTACATTGAGGAAGTTGCCTTCTATTCCTAGTTTGGTGAGGTTTTTAAAAACAATTATGAAAGGGTCTTGGATTTTGTCAAATGTTTTTTCTGTTCCTACTGAGGGAATCATGTGCCTTTTTTCTTAATTCTTTAATGAGTTGTATTACATTGCTTGACTTTCATATATTGAGCCAAGGTTTTATTCTTGGGATAAATTTCACTTGGTGATGGTGTAGAATCATTTTAAAGTGAGACTGCATTTCATTTGCTAGTATTTTGTTTAGAATTTTCTATATTCACAAAGGATATCAATCTGTAGTTCATGATAATTATTGTTTTTTTTTGTCTGGTTTTGATATCAGCGTAATACTGGCCTTCCATTGTTAAAAATAAGTAAGGAAGTGTTCCCTCCTCTTTTATTTTTTGAAAAATTTGAGAAATATTGGTGTTAATTCTTCTTTAAATTTTGGTAAATTTCACTTGTAAAGTCATCTGTTCCTGAACTTTGTTTTTTAAGATTTTATTGATTTATTTTTAGAGAGGGAAGAGAGAGAGAGAGAGAAAGAGACATCAATGTGTGGTTGCTGGGGGCCGTGGCCTGCAACCCATGCATGTGCCCTGACTGGGAATCGAACCTGTGATGCCTGGTTTGCAGGCTGTGCTCAATCCACTGAGCTATGCCAGCCAGGGCCCTGAACTTTTTTTGTTGAAAGTTTTTGATTAGTCATTAGATTTATTCACTTAAAGGTTTATTAAATTATCTATATTTTTCTCGAGTTTGCTTTTGTAGTTTGTGTGTTTCTAAGAATTTGTTCATTTCATGAGGTTATCTGATTGGTTGGTATATAGCTATTTACAATATTATCTTATAATCCTTTTTATTTCTGTAAGGTAGGTTAGAAGGTCTCTATTTTTATTCCTGATCTTGTTAATTTGAATCTTTTTTTTCTTGTCCACTCTAACTAAAACTTTCTTAATTTTGTTGATCTTTTCAAACAATAAACTTTTGATTTTGTTGATCTCTATTTTTTAAATTCTTTATTCTGTTGACATCCTCTCTAGTCTTTATTAACTTCCGACTTCTTTTTGTTTGGGGTTTAGCTTGCATTCCCCCCCCCCCCCCCATTTTTTAAGGTGGAAATTTAGGTTAGTTATTTAAAACTATATTTTTTTAATTATAAAAATGTTATTAGTTATTGCTTGTGAGCAATACTTTAATTGCACGTGGAACTTTTTGTCTGCTGTGTTTTTGCTTTTGCTTGTCTTAAAGTATTTTCTAATTCTATTGTGATATATTCTTTGACTGGTTACTTAGGAGTGTGCCATTTAATTTTGTTACATTTGCAATTTTTCCAAATTTCTCTAGGTTGTTGATTTCTAATTTCACCCATTGTGGTCAGAGAACACAGCTTATATGCTTTTAGTCTTTTAAATTTTTTTGAGATATGCTTTGTGGCCTAATTTATGGTATATTTTGGAGAATATATCATGTGCATTTGAGAAGAATGTATATTTTTCTGCCATTGGATGGAATGTTCTACATACCTCTTATAAATTCAGTTGGATTACAATGTTGTTTGAGTCTTTTATTTCCTTGATTTTCTATCTTGTTGTTCTGTCCATTATTACAAATAATGTGTCGAAGTCTCAGACAAGTACTGCTCAATTGTTGGGAACTGTCTGCCTGGTTTGAGAAGCTGTAACCCCCCCATGGCTAAGGCTGAATGAGAGATCTTGGGACCCTAAGCCACTAAGGAGACAAAGCTTATCTCCCTGGCAGGAGTGCTGCCTCTACCCCCTTTACTTAACCCTGCTTGGCCTCAAGCAGATGACCAGTTAGCCAATGACAGGTAAGATTGCTCAAGGGAGGGACGACCTAAGACAGACATGTCATGAAGGGGCCCTCAGGGAAAGACTTGGGGGGAGCTATAGAAAAAAGGGGGTGATGGACCCTCACCCCTCAGCTTTGACATAGCCTGAGTTCTCATTCTGTCTTCAAGAAGTCTCCTAATCTCTTGGCTGCCTTACTTCCCCCACCTGACTTAAGCCTGAAACAATGCCAGAGGGTGGTGCAGCCCTGGGCAGGAATAGGCAGTTCCCTGGGGCAATCAGGCTTAAGCAAGAACGCATAAAATCCTGTGAAAACTGCTTTGCTAAGAATGCCCTCAATTTTCTGATAAGGGTCCAAGTATGAAAAGAGTTTCTTTCCCAAAGTTTTATAGCCCTTTAGCTAACTGACCCTGACTCAGAATAAGCCCTCATAGTTCTTTGTATGCTATCTATTGTTTTATCCTTGCTGCCTGACAATGATTGATGAGCTTCACCTGTATTCCTGTGCAAATTGAACCCAGTAAAAGCCCATTGAGGAAAAGGCTCCTGGCCCTTCTCCTTTGAGAGATGGGTCATCTTTCCTCCCCAAGAAGATCATGTCTTGGTAGACTTATTCTCATCCATGGCAGATGGGGTGTGGTGTCTCTGTGGGCAGATCCCCCCCCACACACAATTTCTTTATACCTTCATTCAGTCAGATTGACTCTTGTATTTTAGGTTTATGTTGTTAAATGTATGTATATTTGTAATTATTGTATCTTTTTGATAGATTGACTTTTTCCCCCTCACCTGAGCACATTTTTTCATTTCTTTTAGAGAGAGGAAGGAAGAGAGTGCAACCCTGATGCAAGAGAGAAGCATCAATCAGTCACCTCCCTTATGTGCCTGGACCATGGATCCTATGCACCCAGACTGGGGATAGAACCCACAGCCTACATTTGTGCCCTGACTGGGAATTGAACCTGCAACCTTTGGGTTATGGAACAACACTCCAACCAACTGATCCACACCAGCCAAAGATTGACTTTTTTTATGTTTACGTAATGTCCTTTTTTTTTTTTCTCACTCACAGGATTTAGGACCCAGGAACAGCTAGACAGATGTCCTCTTTCCTGTAGGAATTTAATAGGCTACCTGATATTCAACATTCACATTGGTCCCCGAGGAACTGGATTCATCTCTGGCTGACTCAGGCTGACTAATATTATCAAAGGACTCTTTTAATTTCTAGCTAGATCATGAGGAAAAGTTCCAAATTGGTTTATAAAATAGTAGAGCTGATGTGGTGTGTGGGCAAAAGTTTCATGGAGTAATATTATGCCTCTTTCATTGCTGTTGAATCCAGTTATAAGGTCTTTTTTTTCTGCTCTACAACTTTGGTACCACTGATGATTTTCCTTTGATAAGAGAAGAATATTAATTATAAAATAATGAAAACTATATCCAATAACAGAAGGAAAAATACACAACTGTTGTCTTAGAAATGTGGACCCTGTTAGACTGAAGACCCTTTGTGTTGAGAACTGATGGTAATTATCTAAGAAGATGTCGTGGTGGAGCTGCTTTGGGAAGTAGAGCCCGGAGAAAGCTGCACTGAGATGTATTTGGGGTGAGGCAAGAATGGAAAAGCAGAGAAGAAAGCAGAGCTATGATCCTGAAGTGCTATATGGGGTGATTGTTTCAATAAACTGTCTCTAGTGGTGAAAGAGCCAACTGGAAGTTCTTTGCAATTCCTGCCAGATAGACCCCCAATCTCTACTTCACACTTCTTTAAAAAAATTGTTTTTTTAAAGAACTTTATTGGGGCACATTGGTTAATGAAATTATATAGGTTTCAGGGTTACAATTTCATAATATATCATCTGTATATTGTACTGTGTGCTCACCACCCCAAGTCAAGTGTCTTTCCATCACCATTTATTCCCCCTATACCTTCTTCTACCTCCCCACACCCCCTTTCCTTCTGGTAATCACCAAACTGTTGTTTGTGTCTGTGAGTTTTTTCCTTTTGTTTAATCCCTTCACCACTTTCAGCTAGTCCCCTAACCCCTACCCCTCTGACAGTTGTCACTCTGTTCTCTATCTATGAATCTATTTCTGTTTTGTTCATTAGTTTTTGTTCATTAGATTCCACATATGAATGAAATCATATGGTACTTGTCTTTTCTGACTGACTTGTTTCACTTACCATAATGTCTCTCAACCATGCTGTCACAAAGGGTGAGATTTTCTTCCTTTTTTACGGCTGTGTAGTGAATTGTGTGAATGTACCACAGTGGTTTGATCTGCTCATTTACTGAGGTGCACTTGGGCTGCTTCCCAATCTTGGCTGTTGTAAATAATACTGCAGTGGACATGGAGGTGCACATAACTTTTTAGAATTAGTGTTTTGGGATTCTTTGGATATATTTCCAGAAGTAGAATCACTGAGTCATAAGGCAGCTCCATTTTTAATATTTTGAGGTAACTCCATACTGTTTTGCATAGTAGCTGCACCAGTCTGCATTCCCATCAACAGTGCATGAAGGTTCCCCTTTCTCCACATCCTCTCCAACACTTGTTGTTTGTTGATTTATTGATGACAACCATTCCAACAGGTGTGAGGTGATAGATATCTCATTGTGGTTTTAGTTTGCTTTTCTCTGATGATTAGTGACATTGAGCATCTTTTCATATGTCTGTTGGCCATCCATATGTCCTCTTTGGAGGTGTTCTTCATTTAAGTCTATTCTGCCTTTTATAAAAGAGACTTTTCTGTGTGTCTCTGTAAATTAAAGATGATGCTGAGTACTATTTCTAGAGTGATACACTGTGCAACAAAGATAATGTGAGTAGGTGGGAGACAGTCCACAAACCCAAATCATTTGACAGGGATAGGGGTCTGGAGTTAGAGATAACAATTGGAACTCACATCTCGCCTCCTGCCTCTTGAACACTTTCCATCAGCGTATGTCTCACACTGTGCATATTAACCCCATTTTATCTAAGTTCATCACACTTTTTGTACCTAGAATACTACTCCTTTTTTTCTGGTTTTCAAAATTTTGTCCATCCCTAGCTAGAGCTCAGTACCACCTCCTGCATGAAATGTTTTCTGCTGCCCCCTGCCATGTGCTTATTGCAGTTATGTTCTTCTTGTTAATACCTCCCCGTGTTTAAAATTGTGGGGAACCCTACCCCAAGCTGCCTATAGGCCAGCCATGTGGCTGCTTGACTGATAGGACAGTAGCAAACTTGATGCAAGTAGCAACTTTATGTTGCTTGTGTTTTGGGATTTGTTCTTTTGCTACTCCTGAAAACTTTCTTCTGTTCTCTGAGGAAGCCTGGGCTTGCCTGCTGGAAGATTGGAGACAGTGGGAGAAAGGCCCCATCAGACCTGATGATCAGGAGAGACAGGAGTGAGCCAGCTGGCCCCAGGTACCCTGCCAGCTGACCATACAATGCAAGTGAGCCCAGCTGAGTTCTGTTCGGCCAAGCCCAGCCCAGTGCAGACAAATTGTCTAGCTCTGTGCAACATCTATTTAAAATATGTAAAAATTGTGCTAAAAATGGTTATTGTCTTAAGTCATTAAATTTTGCAGGTGCTTTGTTACACAGCAAAAACTAACTGATAAAGCCCCACTGAGAACTAATTACTTTTTCATTTGAATTTCATTGAGCATAAGAATTAAGTCTTATACCAGTCTTGTATGCTTTTATCTCTTTGTTCAGTTCCTTACATACTATATCATCATACTTAACATTTGTTATACATTTACTTTGTGTCAGGTACTTACTATTGGCTCTATAAGCAAAAACTGATGAAGTACTCTGAGAAATCCAACAATGTAGATGCTATTATCTTCATGGCACAGATGAGAAAACTGAGGCCCAGGGGAGAAATGCCTGCCAACCTCCCAAACCCAGTCACCAACGGAGTGGGCACTGAGACCCAGCCATTCAGCTTCAAAGCACGCACTTGTAATTCGTACAATGCACTGCTTTGCTGCACATTTTGGTGTTGCGTATGGTTCAGCTATGTTGTAACAGTCTTCGTTTTTCAGCAAATGTTACCTTTGAGCCAGGCATACAACATTTCCCAGAGAACCTCTTGGTCTAGGAGCTATTGGAATGAGTCACAGCTGGCTTCATTAAGCTTCAGTGCCTCAGGAATGTTGCTGAGACCCCATGGCGGGTTTTCAGGGATATAAGCCATTGTGCAGAAAAGAAAACAATACTCAAGGCTCTGGAAATTTATCTCTCTGAGAACCTCCCTTCCTGGCTTGCTCCCAAGGAGAATGTCCTCGCTTCACTTCTAACACAGCTCACTGTCCTGGGGGATTTGTTGGGAGGACTTGTTCCATAGCAATTTCCTCCTGCTTGCTGCTTCTTCCTTCAGGTTTTTGTCATTTCAGTCCCCTGCGGAGCACCAGGAACATGAGGACTATTTTGTATCAAATTATATGTAAATATTATGTAAATATGTACACACACACATATAGTTAGTTCTTGACCTCAAGAACTAAAGATACACATAGATGGGGAGAGAGAGATTTCATTACAGGGAAGGATCTGCAATCTAGTAGCACATAGGAGGCTGGGTTTTAACCTGGTTGGGTCAAAACTCAGGCTGATGACCTCGGGTTCCCCTTTTAGGGTATCCTTAACCAGCAGCCTTTGTGGGCATGCACTTTCTAAGTGTTAGCTGTTTAGATTTTATTAAAAATCCAGCAAGAGAAATAATCCTTAAAGAAAATAATTTGCGATATACTGTCCATTCACACTTTGGATCTCAGTTTTATCATTAGCTCAAATAAGACCACTGGGAGAGTGACTACATTTTAGACAGTTCACTAAATTGCCTTCATGTAATTATATTTTAGTGTCTTCTCCTCAGAACTTCAGGGTCAAAGCTGGGTTCCCGCCCTGCTCTGTCAGTCATCGGCTGTGATGTTGGGGGAGCTCCTTAACTGTTTTAAGCCTTCATTTCGTAATTTGGAAAATGTAAGGATAAATTCTTACTTCATAGAGCTTTGTGAGATTTTAATGATATAGCCCCCATAAAAAATAGATGTCCTTACACCTTTAAAAAATTTGTAGCTTAAGAAAGCCATATGAAATTCATTTTGGTGTATTTGCTACAAAATCTGTTGTAAAATCTGTTGTCAAGGTCTTTGCCAATTTTAGTTTTTACTACCAGTTTAAAAAGAACTCTGCTTCTCTGAGAAAGTGAGACTGCCCACCCGCCCCCCTACCACACGGCTCTCTAGGAATAAGAATGAGCTAATTGCTCATGGTTATCTTTTTGTCCTGGGTGCAGAGAAACTCAGTAATATTTGTACTTTATAGTGAGTATATTAGCTTGGCTGGTTCAATTATTTTCTCTCTCTCTCTGTGCGTGTGTGTGTGTGGCTGTAACTCTAAAATTTCTATTTGACTACCAATATTGTTTCAGTGTCTTATTTTCAGCCAACTTGAATGTTTTGGAGCAGAGGAGCAATCTTAATTCGGTCAAAATGTTCCTTAGACTCTCAAGGTCTCTGTTTCTTCACCTGACAAATACCCTGATTCTTTGGAAGGCTGACAACATCAGGTAATGTAACTGAGTGAGTTTTGGAAATCCAGACACACTGTATGAGAGTCAGCCATGTCCAGTCATCACGGACCAGCAGTCGCCGACGTGAGTTAGTGCCTCTCAAATGTTCTTCGGCACAACCCTTGTTTCTGAGCTCAGAAGTAATTCCATCATAGACTTTGCAAGTGAATTTGCACTTGGAATGGCACATGCCAGCACTGAATGCAATAACCCTGAATGAAAGAAAAGATCATTTAGATTTGGAATTTCGACAGTGATTAGAATTTGTATGCAGCTACATCTAGTGGGGAGGTCAGGGGAAAACACAACGAAGGTGAGAGGAGAAGAAACTGAGAGGCCACGTGGTGGCTTCAGTCCGTGTCCACTGTGAGTGCCCACCTTCTCTCCCAGCGCACCCTGCCCAGACATCGCTGCCCTCTCTCCCTCACTTCTGACATCAGCCTCATCGACATATGGCCACTACTGACATTTAAGTGGGGGCAGAAAAATACATGGAATAAATGTGTAAGGACTCACAATTCTGTTATGAAGAAATAACAACAGTTATCTTGTTTTTATCTCATCATACATATTTGTGATTTTATCACATACACAATTTTGTTCTCTTTAAAAATAAGTGCATAATATTATACCATATTGAACCTCAGTGTTTCCATTCATCTGTTGGATATGCTAATCTGTACCTTAGAACTGACCTAAAGATTAAATGAAATATATGGGTAGAAATAGCTCTATGTATATTAAGTGCTGACTAAATGTTAGTTAATTTTGAATTGAACCAGCGTTTGTCCTTGGAACTGCATCTTTCTGCCTTGATCCATGAAAGGCTCCGTTTTTACTGAAGTCATGACCCAGGTGAGTGGAAACAGAGTACACGCTGCACTAAGGACGACCAGAACCTGCTTCCTGAGTAGACAAATGTAGTGAAAAAAATAGGGCTGTACCATATTTCCTCAAGTTGCTATTTCAGCAACTCAACCAAAAAAAAGCAAACCCTTCCAACGAAGCATTCTTAGAGTAAAACTGGGCACAGTTCTTTCCTATGCAGAAGGAATTGCTGATAGGAAGCAGGAGAAAGCCTCTGTTTGGCATGGGGCATTACTGTGCTCTTTCCCTAGGAAATCCTACAACGCTTGAAACTCTGGTGCAGGCATGTCTCCACAAACAGCTTAGCACCCTCCTCAGGGAACTGGTTTCTCCGCACTGTTGCAAACAAACACAATGGAAGTCAGAGCGCCTGCTCCCAGGTGCAGCCTGACACTGCCATGTCTCAGAGTGATTTTGTTAGCTCTAGCCAAATTATGCAGCCAGTGAACAGGGGGAAAATATAATACAGGAAAGCAAACAAAGCAAAATCCCCTCAAATCCCCCAAAACAAAAACCAGGGTTTTCTCTGAGGGTGGAGCTAACTCAACTGGCTTCAGTGGAAGGGGGGTTGGGAGTCTGTCTCCACTGGATCTCAGTGGGCATCGGTAGGACCCACGAGAGAAGCCTGGTCTGGGGCAATGTCTACCAGCCTCAGCAGGTGAGTCAAAGGGCAGCTGATGAAATGGTCCGCTGCGGTCCGAGTGGGGTCTGAGGGATGGCTGCCACTGCCTCCTGACACTAATTTACCCGTTAACTCAGTTCTGTCTCTTTCCGCCCCTCTACTATTCAAGTAATGCTTAACTCTCACACGTAACTACCACTTTTACTGTGGTATAAGGAAACAATATGATCAGCCCCACTAATTCTCTCATGTATTTACTCATTCAACATTTACCTATTCACACATTTTTACTGAAAGCCGATGACTGTAATGGACCCTTTTATTCTAATATATTCATACTCATATTCATTATAGGAGATTCTAATATGAATCAAATATGTGTTCCACTTCTATGAGTTCACAGTCAAGTAAAAGAATGCTTTAAATATCAATCATCACAATAAAAAGAAAACTATTACTATATCTATGGAGGAGACTGAGACCAGGTGCCTGAGTATTAGGAAGAATGGAAGAGCAGCTAGTCCACAGTAATTTGGGACTTACGGAAGTCCCCTCTCAGCACTGCAAGAGTTAAGGGCCTCTGTCTCCCCTATCCGCCCACAGGGTTCTGCAGAAGGACTCTTCCCTGAAGGAGCACTCCACAACCCCAAACTGCCCTGGGTTAGGGCTCTTTCAAGACCTGCCCATCTACCTGAAGTCCAAGTGAAATGTGCCCACAGAGCTGAGGAGGAGCTTGTGTTGGTAAGAATAGGCCTGCATGTCCTTAAGGTAATTAACTTCTCTATTTCTCCGAATTTATGATAAGCCTGGAATGATTCTTAAGGAACTAAAAAATAGGACTAGAGGGCTTAGGGAAGAAAATATTTCTCCTCTCGCCCCTCCTCCCCCTCCACCCCCTGTGTGGCCTCTAACTGACCTGGACGCTGAGTAGGACTGACACGCTGCCCTGGGCCCAGGTGAGCGCTGCCTCAGTACAGTCTGTGAATGGACTAAGCTGAGCAGGAGGCATCTATGGCTCGGCCAGGGCAGCAGTGCTGACTACAGGGCTCTTCCAGAGGAGGGTGACCCAAGGAGAAGGCTGCTCCTGAGTCAGGCAGACAGGAAGCCAGGAGTGAGGGCTGCGCCCCAGAACTGTTCTCTGCAGGACAATGGCATCACCACTGCCACTAGCCTCTGACTCACTCCTCCAACAGGCCGGTCTGGGCGGAGGGCCCTTTGGACACTGAAGAAGAGAAAAGACATTTAACAGGGCATTGCTCTTTAAATACACTTGGGCATACAGATTATCATCTGCCTATTAGAAACAGTGGCAGACCTGAAAAAAGTACTGTTGGCCAGTGCCCACTGCAGTTTAAATAAAAATTTCTGGGTATTGGGCCACAGCACTGGTGACTCCTAAAAGCTCTCCAAAGATTCCAATTAGCAGAATGGACCAAGAAAAGTTAACCTGTTGCAAAGCGAATTCTAGCTTAGACTAACTAGTGGATGATAATCTAAAAACTACTGAAGTTGCTCCTGTTCATTCCCAATGCACATCTGTCACCTGTACGATGCTTTGCTGTTTACAAAACATCTCACAACCATGACTTAATTTGACCTTCAGCACACCCAGGAGGACAGTAGAAGAATGATTAACCCTGTTTCAGCCATGATGACACAGCTTTTCAGAGTCAGCAGATGATTCCCTGCAGTCCCAAGAAACTGACCAGACCAGCAGTGGAATCTAGATATTCTGGCCCATAAGCCAGCGCTCTGCTCATTTACCGCCTTGAAGTTTGTCTCTCAGAACTCCAAGCACCCTGGCCGCTCTGGCTCTGATTTCTGCCCCAGTTTGCTTCTATCTCCACCTCTGGATATTCTCAAAAAATGCATATTCTTGGAGAAAAGGAATAGAGATCTATATAGTATGATGTGACTGAGCCTGGGTTACCTCTGGGGGTAATCAGGCATTTTGGAAAAATATCGTTTGCTTCTTTTTTAATGCTGAATTTAAAGAACAGTGATTGTTAACCTTGCCTGCATACTAAAACCATCTTGGAAACTGTTAAAACTCTCAATGCCCAAGTTGTGCCCTGGACCAATTAAATCGGAATTTCTGGGGGTAGCCCAAGCCTTGGCATTTTGAAAGCTTTCCTGAGATCACATCATGCAGCCAGTATAAAGAATGAGACTTCGAGACAGGAAAAGAGAGATTATCTCTTAACATTAGTATTTTGCTCTAGAAAGCTGTTCAGGTGCTAGTCTAACATTGTGTTGTATTTCCATACCATTTTAATATTCATAAACTGACAAGGTGTTCTCGGCCCCTGTGTGGGACTGGCACTTCATCTGTTGTATCTCCCACAGTGCAGTTTGTACATAGCAGATGCTTTCTTTTGCAAGTAAAAGGTAGCCAAGCTCTAAATTTCTTCAGCAATAAGGAGCACTTATTACCCTGCCTTATAAGTGCTCCAGAGTGGGGCAGCTTCACTGGTTAGTACAGCAGCTCAATGACCTCACCAAGGACCTGGGCTCTTTTCACGCCCTAACTTGTCATCCTTCATGCTTTGTTCTCAGACTTGAGACTCATGGTCAAATACCTTGTATAGTTGCTACTGTTGCAGGCATTAGACAATATCTGATCAAACAATAATATTAACTCTGATCACTTTCTAGAGTAAACAACTTTTTCCCCCCAGAAACCTCTCAGCAAACTTCTTCAAATAACTCACTGGCTACAATTGGATCACCTGACACCCATATGAAAACCGACATTGGCAAGAGGACTGGGATTTGCCTAATGGGCATAAACACATCTAAAGTAATGCCTGAGCTGGGGCTGCATCATTTCCCCTGAAGAGTGGTTCGCTGAACAGAAGTGGAGCTCTGCTGGCCAGGAAGATGGAGGGATGGTGGTTTAACTTAGGAAGCCAGTCACACCCAATGAATGAAAGAAGCAGGATTTGGATGTGGAAGTCAAATCACAGCACTGCCCTTCACTATATATGTGACTTTGGATAAGTCATAGTCTCTCCAAGTCTCAGTTTCCTCAACTGCCAAATGGAGACCATAGTGGGAGCATGCAATGCACGAATGTGCCCAGAAACCACCAGATAACACCTGAAATATGCTGGGTGCACAATATATGTTGGTATCTTCCTTCTCTTCTTTTATCTCTCTGCTTCCTTCCTGGTACTTTTCAGGTACTTTTCAAACATAGATATGACTACGGTTGACTCCAAGTTAAATAGTAAATCTATAGGTGGTAGAAAATACTGGTTAGAAAGGAGTGCAGAGCAGAAAGAGAGAATGTAGATGAGAAGAAAATAACAGGTATATGATAAATTGCCACTTATAGTCTTCTAACAAAAATATTCTCTTCTTAAAACTTTTCTAACTTTTCTTGGCAGCTTTCACCCATCAGTTTTATTTTTAACTTCTTGTGTTTATCAGGAGAGACTGAAATAAAAATATAATTGAGTCCATCATCATCATGATCATCAGGGAAGTGATTTTGAGAGAAAACTGGTCAGGTGAACATTATTGCTCCCCATTTTCACCCAGTACATAGTTGCCATTGATAAATAGACAGCCAACAGCCTCTCAAGAATGCTCGAGAAACGTTACATAGCACAGCATGCCTGGTCACGGTGTGGGAGTCAGGGGGAGAGGAAGACTGGGAAATAATTTATTTGAACTTACTGATTTAATCAACTTTTTAAATGGAATGTGGGCTTCTTTACTTTTCTAATAATGTACTAACATTATTATATTTTATTCATTCACTTAAGAATACGGGCAATTATACCTGAGAAAGATTTTTAGAAACAAATGCTACAACAAGAACTATTTTCTAAGACAAGGTGACTATAGAATGAAATTGAGCAGAGCTGCTTATGTCTGACCTAATCTCTGCAAAGGGCACAGTAGCCTCTCTCTATATAAATGCAGATGGAAATGCTTAAGTGATTTATTTTATTTTCTGATGTATATACTTCTCAGTCCCTGGGCAACTACAGAAGGGAGTGTTCCTAGAAGTCTGTGCAGCCTCCTCCCAAGGCCTTGGCACAACTCCATCCTCCTTCATCCTTGTGGGCAACCCAGAGTAGCAGAGTAACATTTGCCTCGCATAAGGCAAGATTAGAGGCAAATGTTCATTTTTCAAACATTCCTTCAGATTTCTTCTTACGGATCCTTCCTGTTGCTTTCTTCTCCCCACTCTTCTGTTCCCCTCCTTTACTCACTTTCTCCAGCGCCTGACCAAGTATTTACAACTTAGCGGAAATGTACATGCATGTTTTGTGAGTTCTCATAGAAATTCTCATTTTTGAGGTATCATTTTGGACCTAGAAGAACCCCATGTAATATCTTTTGAAGATAAGAAAGTGAAACCTTACAGTGCATGTGGCTACTGGTTGACAGCTTGATCCGTTCTCAGTATCTGCTACTCTGGTACTGCCCTCAAGAGGTTACTGTAGGATGTAAGCTTGGAACTGAAGAGGTGGAGCCATGCATGGTGGTAGAAAGTTGGCATGTTGGAGGGGATCCTGTATCAAGGATGAAGGAGAATGTAATAAATGTATTCTCCCAAGCACCAATCCAAAGTCAGCCAACAAGGAATTCTGGAATGTGGATGTCATGTCGAGTGAGGTCAAAAGTCAAGGATTCGATGAGGCAGAGGTATATACCTAAGCACATAGATTGAGCTAGAGCCAAGCTATGCTGATTATATTTCAGCCTGTAGACACTTTTTATGGTCCCTTCTTGTTCATCTTTTAGTAGCTGGACTCAGTAACAGTCTAACACCTGGGATCTTATCTCAATAGTTCTTATTTATCATCCAGTAGACATTGTCTACATTGTTCTTTCTTAAACTGGGCTAGTCCTCTGTCTAAGTAATGGGGAACTTTCTGTGGTGCACTGACCCTTACATCTGCAAGTATTGCTAGGAAGATATGCTAATAACTATTGAGTGAAGGCTATGCCTATGGACACAACTAGAAACTACTTATAGGATCCAGTATAGTATTCAGTTCTACCATTATCATTTCTATTTTATAGATGAGTGTCAGAACGATAAAGTCTCTGCTGATGTGCACAGTGAAGTAGGGCTTGGTGGCAGCAAAGCCCATGTACTTCATTGCCCCCATGTTTTCCCACCTGGTCTCATCATTAAAATCCCAGATTCCTTGGCTCTTCTCCAACCTACTGAATCAGAACCTCTAAGAGACAGGCCTGGAAATCTGTATTTTACAAAGGATCTCTGCTAATTTCTAGGACCAGGCAGGTTTGGGAACCTTCCTTTAAAGCCCTGCTGTGGGCTAGAGAGAATGCCTTCTAGCTGGGGTGTATCTTGGAGCCCTGGCTAGTAAGGGGCTTATCTATTTTTCTAGTTGTTTTGAGAGAAAATTTCCTGTCACTAGGACTCCCCAGACAAAATATTCAAATCTGGAAGCATGGAATAGGGACACAGTGACAGATACTGGGCTCCCTCTGTCCTTTTGCTTAACCTCTGCCCTATATCTTTTTCCACTTTGTGTCTTCTTTCTCACAGCCCCTCTCGGCACCTGTAGCACTTGAGCACAGGGTGCTCTGCTTTGGCCTTTTTCTCTCTGATTTCCCTGCTGATCTCCTGGGTCTTTTGGCTACTGTGTGATCCTAAGAAAGTCATTCCTGACTCCTTTCACAGTAAGGAGCTTTTTCTTCTTTTAATTTTCCAGAGGTAGAACAGAATTATCAGGATACTGTTGCTTCTTTCAACTTTTTTCTGTGTTTCCTCATGAGAAACCTGAAGGTGGAAGGTGGGAGAGAATTTGGGGAAATGTGGTAAACTAGACCACTTCTTATGTCTTCCCAATGCAACATTCTGAATTCTGTGAATGTTATTTCATGGCAACAGATGCAACAGACGCCCTTTCTGTGGAGAAGAGAATTGCCATCCTAAACCTTAAATAAATGATGAGCTTGTTTTAAACATCTTGGTGTCCATGGAAGAACCTTAAAACAAAAGTTCAATAAACATTATTTACGCCACACTGTCTTCAAGAACCCTGCAGGTTTCTGTGCCATTGACGAGGCACGCGCTGCCGCGATCGGAGACAAGAGCTATGAGGGCAAGCTGCGCACAGCCCCGCGGCTTCTGCAGTTCTACAGGCGCATGCGGGCTGGGCTTGCCTTGTTCATTAGCGGTACAGGACCCCTTATGGGGGCATCTGAGGGAGACGAAAGCCTCCTTTCATTGCTCCCTTCTCGGCTTTTCATGTTTGACTCACCATGATATCTGAAGTTTTATTATTTGAAATTTATGGCTTTGAATGGATTTGGGAATCCATGCTGAATTGCAAACACAGCAGCAGAGGCCCTCCACAATTTGTAGTTATTGACATGAGTTCATTACGTTATAGGAAATGAGTTAGATAGGCTGTAAATCCTAGTAGATGTGGAACAGAAGTTTCCAGAACTGAAAGAATACTGTGCCAGTGTACCAGAAATGCAGAAGAGCCAGTGAAGAGGATGTCGGCATGAAACCCAAACCTTGACTGTAATGATAATTTACCAAATATTTCATAGTTTCTCCATCCTGGGAACATTTTGAAATTAGAACAATAATATCTATTAAGGTCTGAGAACTTGAGCAAGGTCATAGGAAAAAAGCTCCACTCCATATTCTTCTCTCCTTTGCACACAGCAGAAACTGCTCAGTCGCAGAGCATTCTGGTCATCCTGTTTCAGGAGCAGATTAATCTAGAGCAAACTTTAAAAGATCTTACAGAATTTCAATGACTATGTCAATACCATAATTTATATTAATGCAGCTGGAATATATCACTCTGCAGAATATTGGCCATATTCTGCATGTTAATGGAGATAGCAATAAATATTTTGGCAGGGTATAAAGATAATATTAGCATAAATTAACTTCTTTTTGAAACTCAGTTACTTCTGGTCTGAGAAAAATGGGTCAGTGACTCCCTCTAGAGTGATTCCTTTGCTACTATATCATGTAGCAAGATGCCTATTTTGGAATGACAAATATAAAACAATTAAGAAAATAGAAAAGGAGAAAAAAAGGAAATGTATCTTTGAGTTTTAAACCATAGTATCTCCTTTTAACTAGGGATTTACAATCATATTTGATTATACGATAGAGCACTTTTGTTTGTTTCATTTTGTTTTGTTTTCACTTTATTCATTGATTGGGGCTCTCTGTGTACCCTGAAACACCATTCCATTTGGGAAAGAGAAAATAAGCACAGGTTCTTTCTCTTTAATGATTAATTTTCAAAGTAAAGAGTTAGTGCCATAACCACCTTCGAAGGGTGGAAGCACACTTTGCTGTGCGATACATTTTTCTGAATTTTAACTGGGAAAGCTGACATTTGGATTGCACTAAGGCACTCTGGCTTTTCGATGGCCTGGCACATGACTCAGGATTTCTGGAGGCAGTATAAACATGGAAGAGCCAGACTGCCTGCACTCGTATCTCCCGTCTGCCCCATGTTGGAGCTGCAGTCAGCAGCACAATGCTTTCCCTCTTTATGGCTCCCTTTCTTTTGTTCTGTGGAGATGATAGCATTGCAATATCTCAGTTCAGTACCATGGGAAGTGCTGCTCATAAATCCAGGCAAGGACCAACATGCACGCGGCCCTGCCCTTCCTGAGCCCCCACATCATAAATACACAAGAAATCCTCTAGATAGTTTACATCTGTGAATGACACCTGGCTCCCTCTGTTAGTCAGGATCCACTGTGAGCACTGCCACCGCACACCCCGTGTTTCCAAACAGCTTCCCTATCACTTGCATCCTTCAGGCCCTAGCAGATTCAAAGCAAAGTGCTGCTGTGTCCCAAAGCTGTTATGGTTTGTAGGTCACGCTCCTGCTGACATCAAAAATGGTCTCTGGTGCAGCAAGCAGGGAGGACTTGGGAAGTGGAAAGAACTGGGTGAGAGAAAAGACAAAGCAATCAACTTGTCAAACCTTTTCACAGAGTGTGTGTGTGTGATACAATGTTTAATAAAATTTAATTTCCCAGTCCTGCCGGCGTCTACTTCCCAGCTCCTTCTTGGGTGCATGTCATAATTCTAGAGATCCAAGCCAGTGCAGCATTCAGTGACTGCACATGGAGAATAAGGGATATTTTGTGATGTTCCACAGTTCATATTGCTCTGAAATTTGTGTCTATACTGGTGCAGACATAACATATTTGAAGCATGGTATTTAATCTCTAACATGGCAACTATACAGACACTAAATTACAGTTTTGCAAATAGTTTTATTTTTATAGACATATTTGGTAAGACAACTAAATTTATAAAGTAAATTTTAAGAGTTTTTTATTTAATATTTTTTGTTTAAGATATTTATGTGCACTCTTACTATTTGTATTTTGCATTTTAATTTTAATAGATATTTCTGAATATTTAGAAAAATAACTTTTTGAGAAACATGAAAATGCTTTTATATCTCCACATTTATTTTATTTTGCATTCTTTGATAAAATGAGATAAAATCATTTTGCACACTTGAATAAAATCTTTTACTAAATAATTCTTAGATCATTTAGAATGATCATGTAGTGGGATCTTAATAGAAAAGAAAATTATTAAAGTAGAGCTCAACAAAACCTATAAACATGAATAAAAAGTAGAAATAGAATATCTTCAAAAAAGGACATGTGCTTGAATGTTTAAAAATGGGGAACAGTGAAAGTGAGCAGGTTCCCTATGCATATGCACATAAGAAAAGCAATTACTGGAACCAAGAAAACTCTGAAAAACCAGCAATAATTGAGAATATTCAATGAACATGAATATAACAGTGTGAATATGTGAAATAAGAATCAGGAAAAAACCATGTGATGTGTTACTATTTAGTCAAGCATAATAATGCTTTTGATGGTGCAAAGAACAAAAATTTCACAAAAATACAACAGTGAACAATTTATTTAATTCTAAATTAAATAAATATGATTTGGAAGTCTTATGCTAGAATGACTGGATATCTAAGATAGATAAAAATAATGAAAGTAGTGATTATTGTTTAGGATGGATAATTCAAGGTGAGCTTATTCATTTATAGATAATAAAGAAATTATACTTGTATTAGAAAAAGTATATATTACTCAGTTCAACTACATTGTACCAGAAATATTGTATAATTATATTAAGTGAATGAGATTTATGATATAATTTTGAATTACTAACCAAAGAAAACCAGGGAATCAAAATTAATGAATATTTTATTGATTTTTAGATCCATGTTTAACAGCACAGCTTTTGATTTGACTGAAGATCTAAAAAATTACTTCTCCATTGTCTCATTGATTTAAAAGATTGTTTAGGGTAAGGTTATTATAACAACACTAACAAGATTGTTAGAAATAAGTACACATAACAGAATTTGGATCCATAATCCAGAAGCATGTATTGTACATTGTATAACCTATATTTTTTTTTGTGGGAGACATGGCCTTAATTCTTCTAATTTCAATGGCACTTCAGAGATTATACATATTTTGGGTTTGTCCAAATAGGGAATTACTTGATGAAACACGTACATTTGACTTTACAACTACCCTTGGAGAGACAATGGGAATGCTAACTAAATGCTCTTGAAGTAATTATGGTTAACTTAGGTAAGATATAACATATACTAAAGAGCTGAGCTAAAAAACATAAAATTCACAAAGTTGAATTGTCTTTGGAAAAAGTGAAATACATTTTGAATTTGTGTTCTCTGTAATTATGTTTTATCAACCATTTAAAAAATGATAAATGACTAGCTAAATTTACCAAAAACTCAACCGATCCAGGTTTTGCTCTTTTTTTATTTTTATAAATTGACTATAGAAAAATAAACTTTTTGATTCAGTCAGTTTGAGATAATCATCATTTTGATCTGCCACTCTCTAGATGTATATGTCATTAGGTATATAGACTCCCACTAAAACATAAATTCTGTAAGGCTATAAATGACTGACTAAATGAATAATTTAATAGTAATGGGATTACACTTTTTAAATATGCCATTTTCTCATAAAATACATTTTCTATTGAGAATATATTTGTTATATACTTTAAAATAACTCCATATAACTATGACTTTTATCAGTCCCTAAGGTTGCACATTTATATTATTTCTAACATTTGTCATTGTATATATTTAAATATGTTTTTAATTGTTGTTTTATCCACTCCTATTGAAATATAGTTACCATATAATGTTGTGTAAGTTAAATATTTATAATGTGATGATTTGATATAGATATATATGGCAAAATGCTTAGCACAATAAGGTTAGTTAACATATCCATCACCTCACATGACTACCATTTTTGTGTGTGTGTGTGATCTTATGGCCACATCTTTGGATGTGTCTGTACTTTATCAGAATCATTCTCTAGTCATGGGACTATAGCACAAGGATGCCCATTTAAAAATATTCTGTATATATAAGTTCAAATTATGCTAAGAATATTGTGTTAATTTATATTCTCATATGCATGACAGTGCCCATTGTTCTGACTCTTGTCACCCATGAGTTTTTTTTTTAATGTAGTCTGTGTGGTATTTTAAAAATTACATTATATGGTTTTAATATTATTTGCTTATGATATGCTTCAACAGTTTGGTTGCTTCAACACTTAAATAGGCATGGTTGTCTCTAGCATCCACAGTTGCCTCTGTCTCTGCCCATTTCCTGTAGCAGTGTGAAGCTATGCTTTGCTGTCATTGGGTGGTCTGAGTAGGAGATGAGGGATCAGCGCTCACCACCTTCCACTGTGGCTGCCTGATTTCATGAGGACACTCATGATCTGTGGGGAGGAGCCTTTGTGATTTTTTTTTCTGGCGCAAACCTAAGCCACCTATCCCAGATACACCTGCAATTCTGATCCTTATTGCTGATGAAAGGATAAAACTCAGTTGTTCCCTTTCAGTAGTTTCAGGCTCGAAAGGATTATAATGTAGAAGGAAGCAAGGCTTCCCAGTGCTGCAGAAATCACAGCTCATAAGGGATCTAACTACCACGGTTGCTTCAGTGCCCTGAGGTTTCCAGCAGCAGCACCATCCACTTACATGTGGCCTCCAGAGTAGCTCACCCAGTTTGACAGCACCCTCTCTCAGTAGCCAACATTGCATTTCTGGAGAGAATGGCTGCTAGGCACAAGGACATAGAGGGGGAGCTCACTAGCTGAGTATTCTGTTGTGTGACGCTTGTGATCTGTATAGCACGGCCACAGGACATGGAGACGGTTAACATGGCTGGCTGTTGTGAGGGGTTGAGATCGGGAGGGATAGGTGACTGACTCCCTTTCTCTGAGATTAGAGTCACCAGGACTGTGGGACTCAGGGACGTCAGGGTGACGGTTTTGCTCTTGCCTCATTAGGGGGCAAGATACTTGCAGCCCCTCCTCAAGCTTCTCACAGTGCATACCTGAGTTTCAGGGTATACTGCAAGTGCAGCCAAGAGTTTCTTCTCCTGTACCATAAATAGAAATACTAGGCTTGCGTGACAAAATTTCCTGGGCTTAAGATTTCCCCCACTGTTCCGTGCTGAGCCGCAGATCTGCGGGGATATTTTCTGCTACGTGAGCAGCTGGTCTTCCATCCTGAATATTTTATACATTCTGCATGCTTGGCAGAGTAAGGGCTCTTACTAGTGATGAATTCATAGCGTACACATGGCAGCGCTCCTGAACTGTTTACTTGAACGACATCATTAGCAATAGGCCTTAAAGTCAAAATGTAAATGGAATCCATACACAAGCCTTTGAATCAGCTAATAACTGGAGATGGGCCTGAAGAGGCACTGTATGATTAGGGAGGAGGATGGTTGGCAGGAAATCATTGAGGGGAGGAGCATGAAGAGCACTGTGGTCTGTCAGTGCAGCTTTGAAAAACTGTGTAATGCTGAAGGGAACTCAAAAGACCAGCACATGCCGTGGGTAGACTCGGTCAGCGCTTCTTCACGCCGTGCACCGAAACACTCACTGTTTCCCCAAGAGCTGTGCTGGCCGTGCGAAGGAGAGGGAGGGGGAGGAGGTATTTATTTAATGACTTCTGTGTGGCAGGTTTGATAGTTATTTTAAAAATGCTTTATTATCTCTATTTTGATAGTATTCTGCAAAGTAGAGATTTTATAGGTGAAAATGTTACAATAAAGAATTAATAGGTGGAACAGGAAGTGGACAGAGGGAGAAGAGGTGGGGACAACTGTAACAGCATGAACAATAAAAGACAACGAAAAAGAATGAACATGGATATCAGTGCTATTGAGAATATATATATATTTTTATCCTGTTTTTCATATGATGGAATCAAGACTCTGAGGCATGATTTAATTTGGCTGAGTGTACATATCCACATATCCTTTTATGTTCAAAATGAATATCAATATTTCAGAAAATATTTTTTGACAGTCTAGCCAAGGCAGAATTTATGGCTTTCTTCCCTACTATCATAGCTTCCTAAGTAAATATTTTTAATAAGATTTATTATATTGTACAATCATTACTACCTCTGAGGCAAAGCCTATCTATGCCTTATTGCCATTACCTAGAAGTGCCTGACATACGTTCTCAGTTAATGTTTGTTGCATTTTGATGAACAGAGCTTTGTGAAAACCTGGGGGACTGTTTCTGTGAGTTTGGTGTGTCTACACTAAGAAGGCTGTCCAACAGAAAACTGCAAATGTATACAAAGCTGGTGTCCATGCCAGAGCCTCCCTTCTTTCCATGGCTGATCTGGATCGGTCCACTTCAGTGCAGGCATGGTGTTAGAAACAATGAAGTAGGTTCCATTTTCAAACTGGACAACAAGATATTTTCTACAAATAGACTGTTTCTCTTTCACTTTGGTTTGAAAAGGCAGCGATGAACTCTAGAGTCATGGCTTTAAGTGCAGAAGGGAGAGGAATCGGTGGAAAGCAAGGACCAATAATAACAATTGTTATTAGTATTAATATTATTATTGCAGGGTGGTGAATGTTCACTGTGTACATTAATTATATTGTTTATTCTCAAACTAATTAAGTTTGAAGTGCTTGGTTTTATCTATGAGAGAGATACTCCATTCTCACCATAAAGGCTAATTACATAGGTGAATACCTTACTTCATTACTCTTTCAATATTTAAAATATTCCACCATAGCAGAAGGCATCCTGCTTTGGTCAGGAAACCAGCATCCAAAGGTATCTAAACATAGCAACAAGGGGACCAACAGAATGCTAAGAACTGCTCTTGGAAAATCAAGCCTACAGCACACCAGGCGATGTCACTACAAAAACATGGTTAAGTGTGCGCTCTGGAATGTGATTGATCTTAGATTTTAAAAATTTATGTTAACAATTTATTGAGGTGAAATTTAAATACCTTAAAATTAACTATTTTAAAGTGAACAATTTAGTGATATTTAGTACATTAACAATGCAACTACCACCTCTATCTAATTCCAAAACATTTGTGTACATCTTACTCATTAATAGGCTTGTACACATCCTTCCCTCCTCCCAGTGCCTGACAAGTACCAAACTGTAGTCTGTCTCTGTGCACTAATGTATTCTTCACATTTTGTATAAATGAAATCATACAATATGTGACTTCTTGTATCTGACTTCTTTCACTTAGCATAATGTTTTGGAACTTCATTTGCATTGCAGAAAGTGCTACAAGCACTTTATTCTCTCATGACTGAATAATATTTTGTTGTATGTATATACCACAATTTGTTTATTCAATTGTCATGGAGATTTGGGCTCTTTGCACTTTTTGACTATTGCAAATAGTGCTGTTATAACATGAGTGCACATGTACTTGTTTGAGTATCTACATTCTATTATTTTGAGTATAGTCCTAGGAGTAGAACTGTAGGGTTAATATAATAATTCCATGATTAAAATTTTGAGGAACCACCAAACTTGTCCCCAGTGGCTGAACCATTTTGCATTCCCACTAGCAACATATAAGGGTTTCAATTTCTCCACATCCTCATAAGCACTTGTTTTTTTCTATTTACTTGATTATGGTCATCCTAGTGCATGTGAAGTGGTACCTCATAGTGGTTTTCATTTGCCTTTCCCTAATGACTATTCATTTTGAGCATCTTTTCATGTGCTTACTGGCCATTTTTTCTTGTAGAGTTGTAAGAATTCTTTATATATTCTGGATATGAGACCTTTATCAGATATATGATTTGCAAATGTTTTCTTTCATTCTTCAGGTTATTTTATTTTTTAGGTAAAGTTCTATAAGGTAAAAAAGTTTTAAATTTTTATGAGGTCTAATACACACACACACACACACACACACACACACACTTCTCTTTTCTTTCTTGTGGTATTGTTATTAATATTATAGCTAAGAACCCATTGCCAAATTTGAGATCATGAAGATTCACCCTATGTTTTCTTCTAAAAGGTTTATGATTTTACCTGTCATATTTAGGTTGTTGATTTATTCTAAGTTAATTTTTGTATGTAGTGTCAGGTAAGGTAAATGTCGACTTTATTCTTCTACGTGTGGATATACATTTGTCCCAGCACCTTTTGTTGAAGACACTGCTCTTTCCTCATTGAATGGCCTTGGCGCCCTGTCAAAAACCATTTGGCAATAAATACTGAATCCTCAGTTTTATTCTATTGGTCCATATGCCTATCCTCATGCCAGTATCACATTGTCTTGATTACTATAGCCTTGTAGTAAGTTTCGAAATCAGTACTTTGCTCTTCTTTTTCAAGACTATTTCTTTTTGGCTATTCAGATCCCCTTGCAATTTCATATAAATATAGTCCTCCTAGAATCAACTTTTCCAGTTCTGCAACAAAAGGCCACAGAAATTTTGATAGACATTATATTGAATTTGAAAATCACTTTGGGTATTACTGACATCTTCATGATGTTAAATCTTCTAATTCATGAACACAGAATGTCTTTCCATTTATTCAAACCTTCCTTAATTCCATTCCACAACATTTTGTGGTATTCACTGTACATGGCTTTTGTGTCCTTGGTTAAATTTATGACTACATATTTTAGTGTTTTAGATGCTATTGTGATTGGAATTGTTTTTTTCATATCTTTTTTGAACTGTTTGTTGATGGTGTATAGAAACACAGTAACTTCTGTGTGTTGAGCCTGTGCCCTGCAACTTTGCCAAACTCATTTATTAGCTCAAGTGGTTTTCTTGCAGTTTCTAAGACTTTCTCTAATAAGATTATGCCATCTGTGAATATAGATAATTTTACTTCTTCCTTTCCAAACTGGATGGCTTTTATTTCTTTGTCTAGCCTAATTGCTCTGGCTAGAACTTCCAGTACAATGTTCAACAGAAACCATGGAAGTGGGCATCTTTGTGTTGTTCCTGATCTTAAGGGGACAGTTTCAGACTTTTGCCACTGAACATGAGGTTAGCAGTGGGTTTTTACAAATCTCCTTTATGATGTTGAGAAATCCCTTATATTTCTAGTTTTATGAATGTTTTTCCCTATCATGAATGTTTGTTGTATTTTGTCAAATATCTTTCTGCATCAATGATAAAATCATGTGTTTTTCCCCTTTATGTTATGTTATATTGATTGATTCTTTTGCTTTTACATTGAGGCCCCTTAAATTCTTGGGATGATCACCTGGTCATGGTATGTAATCATTTTTAATATGCTGTAGAAATTGATTTTCTAACATTGTGTTGATGAGTTTTACATCTATATTCTTAAGTGATATTACTATGTAATTCTTTCTTATGGTGATGTCTTTATGACCTCCTAATTTGAATTATGATACGTTCCCTTCTCTTTTGTGTTGTTTTGATCTTAAGGGGACATTGGTGTTTTGTTTCCTCCTTTGCCTGGAAAGTTCTCCCCTCAGACATCTACCCATGTTTCCCCCTCTCCTTATCCACACTCAGTTCAATATTGTCTTTAGAGAGGCCTCTCCCAGCTACCACATTTGATGCAGTATTCCATTGGTCTCATCCCATATCCCACTTATTTCTTTATAGCTTGATTATTAGGCTATGCAATCTACATAAATAGGGACTTTGTTTAATTTGTTGCTATAATCCTGGCATCTAGAAGAGTATCTGATAGCATCCGATGCACATTAGTCCCTGGTAATTTGTGAGTGAAGGAATTAAATGAATGAATTCTCCTCCGGAGAAGTTGGACAGGGACTAATGAACATAACGTAATGAACATAAATGAAATAGATCTGGAATGAGGCAGAATTTGACTTTCAATACCAGTTCTGTCACTTTTCCGCTGTGTGATCTCAGTAAGTTGCTGAATGCCTCTGGACCTCAGTTTGGAGGACACAAAATGGACATAGTGATACCTCACAAAGCTGTGCAGAAACTTGGTTGTTAGGAATGTGAATTCTCCTGCATAGTATGTGGCAAAAATGAAGTACAACACTTAAGTAATTGCAGCGATTGCTATGGAGATTTTTTCTTACACTCAGTGAGGTTAAAACTCATGAAAGTCTCGTTCCTTAGAAGACTCATAGCTGCAGTATTGACACTGCTTGGTGTTTGACTATACAGAAGACTGGCTTTTTCTAAAATTGCTCAGCTCATTTCCAGTGGTTATTTCCTCTTGCTTATTGTTTTTCCCCCTCAAAGAAGGTACATTTTGGTTCCTGAAGCTATAAAAAATTTCAGAAAAGATACACCATGTATCGATAAGGTTAGGCTTATCAATGCTCATGGCTTGCTGCTATGAGCATTATTTTGAATCTTCAACTTAGCAAACAAATTTGGTCACATACTTATAATTTTCTTAGTGAATTGTTCATTATTTAATGAATCTTAACGGCACTGTGGGTGACTTAATCACAATGCACAGAGAAGGAATTAAGACAGGTTACATAAGCCATATTGTCTCCTCAGCCCCATTACTTTGCATTCACCGCTGCCCCTGGGAAGTCCTGTGCCAGGGTTATATTGTATTGTATCTAATTCCAGGGCTGGGAAATGGAGTTGCATTGATGATTAGAGGATGGGCTTGGCACACAGCCAGGTGCAAATGGCTGAAGCTTGATGTCTGGTTCTGCTGACATGCTCTTTTCGCTCAGAGGCTGAACACTCTCCCCGCTGCTCCTCCTGGCTCCCATCTCTACTGCAGGCTCTCCTGTGATGTTAAAGACCCTCAGGAATCAGTCTGTCTTTCAGACAGATAGGAGCTAAAGATTCTGACATAACCGCCCAAGGGATTGACTCCAAGTAACTAAATTTGCTCTGAAAATAAAAAGCAAAGTAAACCAGACTTAAGAAACTACAGTGCCAAGAGGGTGGATAGGCACCTGGAGACATAGAGGATAGATGTTCTTCATTTTCTTTTTGAAAGCACTCACTATGCATTATCTATGATGCTAAGTGTTAAAGGTGAACTCTACGTAATAACTGTGTGATTTGACTGTGAGCCATGCTCACTAGTCTTGTTTTACACAGTGCATTATACATGGTTGAACTCAGTAAATATTTGTCCCTGCACAAGGTTCTCATACACTTCTTTTTCCTCTGGCGTTGAGTTAGCAGCCATGATGTCCCGTGGGTCGGCATCTGGTCAGCCAGATGCATTATGGGGCTGGCCCTAAAAAGACTGAAGCAGAGGAACAGTTGGGGCCAGCGGGGATGGGTGGGAAGAACAAAGCTGCTTTGTAATTATTTCATTCCTCTTCTGTGACAGCTTCTGCCTATTCTAGGTGATTAGAAGCCAGTGAGTGACTCTCTCCCTAATCCAAAGGCAAGACAAGCCTTGTAAACTGGGGCTTCAGAAGCCACTTTACTTTCTCATCACAGTAAAATAATATCCTAAAGCCCAGAAACATGGTGGAAAAAGCAGACCTTAAGTGTAGCTGCAAACATCCTTACATCTCTTTCTTTATTTTTCTCAGTAACCTAAATAGAGATCCACTGTGATACTTAGCTCCAAGCAGTTCTTTCCAGGGGCATGGATTTGTTTAAGTAAGAGCCACTTTTAGATTTGGATTCCAGTTTTCACTGTGTTTTCATCAGGGGACTAAGATATTTTAAAGTACTGAGTTTGGGGAAAACTGAGTTTAGATTTTATGTTAATTGTGCTTTCTATTGTTTTCTGGTTCCCACGGTTATTCTAGACTGAAATAAATCAAAATAAAGGGATCAGACTTCAGTGAATATGATGAAAAAGCCAGGTGTACTGATTTGGCCAAATATGCACAAAGTGCACTTCGTGTCTGGCAGCGAAGAAGCAGCCGTGCACAGACTGGGATGGAGCGAGGTCAGTGGTAATGGGCACATATTGAATTTCTGCTCTGGGCTGAGCACTTTGCATATATTATTCTCCACAACAACTCTGGGGGATAGAAGTAATATAGCAGGAAATGGGGATAATAATGCCTATTTCACAAAGTTTTTGAAGTGCTTTTCATAATGATTAGTTACATCAATGGCAAAATGCCTTCTGCATAATAGAATTTATACATAATAATAATTTATTCCTTTTTAAATTTGACATAAAAGAATAATAAAGCTTTTAGCGAAGGCAAGTCACTTTCCTCTGGTCTTATCACTGGCAAATAGTGTCACAGCTGTTCTAGAACCCATATGTTATGAGGTTCCCTTGGGTAAAAAGGCCTTTAAGACCCAGATTCCGGATCCTGACACGAGATTCCCCAGCTCTCGGAGAGCAGGGGGACGGGGACGAGGATGGTGTAAGGGCCTGTGCACTCCTTGTCAGGGATGACTGTACGTTTGCAACAAGAGAAAAAAATACACGGTCTGAAATTCCCTTTTAAAAGTCTCTTTGGCCTTTGAATTCAGACTTGCTGATTTTTTATGTCAGCTAATGACTTCTAGAGTGAACTGAGGTATGTATAAAATACTCTGCAGTGTTATTCACAATGGTCCAAATTAGGAAAAAACACATGTTCATAAATAGTAGTGAATATGTTTTAATATTATATATAAATAAACACTGTACAAATGAAAATAAATGGCTGCTGTACATTCATTAGACAAACACCCAGAGGGATCTCAGAAATATAATGACCAACAGAAGCCAGAACAAAAGTACTGTATGATTCCATTTATATAAAGGTCAAAAATAAGCAAAACCAAACTATATTGTTTGAAGGTTCATAAATAAGTATTAAAACTAAAACAGAAAGCAAGGAAATAATTACCATAAAAATCAGGTGATGGTTGTTCCCAATGGTATGAGAGAGTATATATTAAGAACAGTATGTTGAGTGCTTTTATGATACAAAAAAATTTGTCTTTTTTTGTTGGAGGTGGCTTTAGGGATATTTACAATAATTTATTAAATCGTACATTTATATTTAATGCATTTTTCTATATGGTTATGATATACATTTCTCAATACAATGTTTTAAAATAATAGAAACTTATCCTATTGAGAAGATGTATTTCTTTGAGAGAAGTGATAGACGTTAGATTACTTGACTCCCATGATTGCTGTGTGCCTCATCCTGTGTTGTAACAGACACCAGGTCAGGCCAGCATGGCCTGTCTCCCCTGTCACCTGGCCACCCGAACACATTCAGGTGCCTGGGCCACTAGAGAAGGCTTCAGGCAGAAGGGCGAAGAGCTGGAAATGATTTGGATAATATTTGACACCACTTTTACAAAAGGATAAAGGGACAGTCAACCAGTGTAGTGAGGTTGTCTCTTAGGATTCTGCAGCTTCTCTCTCACATCAGTAGAAAGAACCAAACTAGACCAGATCACAAAGAGAAAATATCCTCAATTTCAGCCAACCCTGAAACCTCAAGTGAATCTCACTCCAAAATATGCTACATCATCATTAGTCATCATTTTGCATAGTTACTGAACTTATTTCAGGGGCTTGCTCATCTGTGAAGTTAGCTGTATCTGCCCCTGAGTCCCATGAGTCAGGATTTCGTGGAGGACATAGGACTGAAATAAGTCAGCCGGAGGGGGTGGAATGTTCTGAACAAAAGGAAACTTGGCACTCAGATGGGAATGATGCAAATGGAAGCAGCCAAAGGGTTGTGTTGTAGTGGCCCAGGAGCTGAGGCTGGGAAGCTGGCTGTCTTGACATGAGACACATCTGCACAGTCAGGGCCTGGGCTGCTTCTCGTGGTGAGAACATGGCATTTGGTATTGATGTCCAGAATGAGGACTGAGTGCGACCAGGCTCCAAGTGACATGGAGGGGTTAAACAAACAAAAAAAAAGTAAAAGAGAAGGAACTCATGGACACAAAGGAAGGGGTGGAAGAGTATATGGGGCAGGATGAATGGTAATGGAAAAAATACAATACAAAGAAAGAAGAGAGAGAGGAAAATCTAACAGTTAGCTTGAGGGTCTACTCATCTCCTCAGCTTCCCTAGTTGGTCAGTGATTACAACCAGGACTCATCCCTAACCATGTTGTGTTACATAAAGTCAAGCCTGCGTGCTAAACAGTCCAGGAGACACAGTGGGCCTCGGAGGGCTTACGGCTGACCCTGGGAGGCTTGGGTTCCTGTTGCCACCAGGAGGGACTGGGAGCAGAATTCTAAGGCAAATGAGATTTTCCTTCTTTCACTCCTACGTCTACGTCTATGCCTACACCTTCTTTTTAGAAAAAGAAGGTATTCTTCATCAGCTAATAAACGCTTACGACATTTTGGTGTTTCATAGATTATTTTGTTAAAGACAGTGTAGAAAATTACAGAGCCACTTGCTTGGTTTAGTTTACTGAGTTTCTTACATCAAAGCAGAAAGATCAGGTCCTCTGCCTTTTATAATTGTCTGCAGGTGATGTATAATCCCACAATTACATCACATTGTCATGTATAATCATGACAATGGGATGTAATTTAACAGAGGTCATCAAAGGCGTATGCACTAAGCACTTTCAGTAACTGACCTGGCTGGGTGGGTCATTTGGCTAGAGTGTCATCCCGTGCACCAGAGTGTTGTGGATTTGATTCCCAGTCAGGGTGCAGACCTAGGCTGAGTGAGGGTTGGTCCCCAGTCAGGATGTGTGTGGGAGGGAACTGCTCCATGTCTCTCTCTTTCATTGATGTTTCTCTCTCTCTTTCTTTCTCCCCCGACTTTCTTCTCTCTCTAAAATCAATAAACATATCCTTAGGTGAGGATTAAAGAAATTTCAACAACTTCTTGATGCCAGAATTTCCCTCATCTCTGAATTATACATAAGCAGTTTTCTAATACTGTTATGAAGATCAAATAAAATTTTATACACACACACACACACAATCTCTTTAATTTTATTTAGTCATATATATATATGTATTTGTACATAAATGATATACTGCATCATCCCAGGCTCAGTGACAGAAGGCATGCTCCATGCTTTCCCTAAATGTCGGTGTCCACTTAAAAACCTCACCTCCAGGATAACAAAGTCATACCAATTGAAACAGAGTATTTTGGAGCATAATATTCATGGTTTTATGATGTGCAAGGGATTTTAAAGTAATGTTTGAAAATAATTTAAACATTATTAACATTTTAAGCTGGGTTTCTTTAGGGGTCAGGTGCTCCTTTTATGATTTACAAAGGGAAAACATCCTTAATTTCAGTGAGCCTGAGAATATCAGGATGGTCAGTCTGAGTAGGTCAGTGCTCTTTTTACAATTTAGTTTTTATTTTATTTATTTTTTAAGATTTTAATTATTTATTTTTAGAGAGGGGAAGGGAGAAAGAGAGAGAGGGAAACATCAGTGGGTGGTTGCCTCTCCTGCACTCCTTACTGGGGACCTGTCCTACAACCCAGGCATGTGCCCTGACTGGGAATTGAACTGACAACCTTTTGATTCACAGGCCAGTGCTCAATCCACTGAGCCACACCAGCCAGGGCTAGTTTTTATTTGATTAAATAAAAATTGTTAAATCCTCATTCAAGGATATCTTCATTGATTTTAGAGAGAGAGAAAGGGGGAGAGACAGAGACAGAGACAGAGACAGAGAGACAACAGAGAAACATAAACCGGTTGCCTCCTAAAAGCTCCCGAAGGCACAGAACCCACGACCCAGACTTGTGCCTTGACTGGGGATTGAAACTGCAAGCCTATGGTTTACAGGGTGACACTTCAACCAACTGAATAATTCAGCTAAAGTTAGTTTTTGTTTTTATTTGTTGAAATGTGACCACAGTTTGTCCTGTAACACTTGTAGATAAAACTTACAGCCGCTGGCATTCCTCCACTCATTCATTCATCTTTGCTTCCATATCTCTAAATATCATGTTTAGGTAGTATTACTTGATTTGATTAATGCTTGGTTTAATGCTGAATCTCTCCCCTGCCCATCCTTATCTGGTAAACAGCCTGCCACCCTTCTAGCATAAGTGTTGTACTTTTTGTTAGATCAGTGATTCTCAAACTTCAGCATGCATCAGAATCACCCTAACGGAGTGTTTAAATATAGATTCCTAGGTCCTCCATCTGCTGATTCAGTAAAGGAGGATCCATATAATTTGCATTTCAAGCAAGTTTCTAGGTGATGTTGATGATGCTGTTTGGCCTGGAGACCACAGTTTAGGAACCACTGGGGGAAAAAAATGTTTTATTTTCCCACTGAATGCACAGTACTTTACTGCTGAACTGTGTTTGTATACTACAGTTGCTTTCCCTTAATTTGTTCTTTGTGGAGTTACTAATTGTTCTTTTCCCATTTCATTAGTTTTTATATATACCCATCATTAATTTACACCTGAGTTCTCTCCATAGGTTTAGACTCAGGTGTTTTTCAATATCATCATTTTAAAAAACAAATGCCCCAGAGATTTCCAAAGTGCTCCGGCTGCCGTGCACAGTTGCCCAGTCATGCATCCCACTTTCTAGATCTCACACTTTAAAATTTTTTGTTTGAAAATACGAATATCTGAGAATGTCTTTTTTCTGCCCTCACATTTGATTGAACGTTGGCTGAATAAAAGTCTATTTTGAAACTGGTTTCTTTTTAAAGCTTTGTTCCATGGTCTTCTGATTCCCAGCATTGCTATTGGATGGTTGGGCACTGTCTGATTCTTGATCCTTCTCAGGAAATCAGCTTTCTCTCCGAAGTTCTAGAACATTTTCCTTAATCTCAGGTGTTCTGGAATTTTACAGGGTGCTAGTGTAGGCACACTGCATTCATTGTGCTGAGCATAAAATGGGCTCTTCCCCTCTGGAAAGTCAAATCCTATAATTCTGGGAAACATTCTCAAGTTAGCTCTTGGATACTTTCTTACCTTCCATTTTCCTGTCTTCCTTTTCTGTGACTTTTATCTGTGTATTTAGACATTCTGGAAAGGTTGTCCATTTTTTTAATCTTTTCTATCCACTTTTCAATTAGTTCTGCTTCCTGGGAGGTTTCTTCATTTCATTTTTAACTCTTAATCAATCTCTCTCTCTCTCTCTCTCTCTCTCGGCTGTTCTCTTAAGTCTTTTTTGAAGCATCCTGATTTTGCTTCATGGACATAATTTCTTTTATCTCTTTGACAGTATTAATATAGATTTTAAATATTTCTGTTCCCTGTACTATCTTCACATCCTTACTGTTACTTTCAGTGTTTATTTTGGTTTATGTCTCTTATACTGAATTTTTCCTCAAATATGTGGTAATTAAGAGTGGGCCCCCCAAAATCTGTCTGGATGCTTTGGACAAATAGGTGGAATTATTTGTCTCTCATGAAATGCCATGCTGCCCTGGACCATGGGGCCCTGTCTTCCTCTATCTCTGGAGAGACAGGGAACATGATGTGGTAGAAAGACCATGGGGTTTGATATATGACCTTCTGCACGTGTGGGGTCCTGAGTCCCCCTCTTCGAATCTTCACCTAGTTGAACTGATGTCTTATTCTCTCATGTCAATTTGAACACCTAATACCGGTCATGGCACATGTTAGGCACGTGATAGTTACTGACTGAGCAAATGTGATCTACTCTTCCTCACTTTGTGAAGATACTTGAAGAGAGTGTGTAAAAGCCCTATTCAATGGTAACATTCCACTCAAATTTCAGAGATTATTTTTATTTTTAAAGAGATACTAACATTTATCAAACAAGTGAGTACTGTAGAACAGGCACCGTGCTGATCAGCCTCACAGTGGGGCCAGTTCATCATGCATGTGCAAGGATGGTAAATCAGAAGCATTGTTGGAACGTCAGAAAAGCTCTTGTGTAGAAGAGTAGGTAGGATTCATCAGAGTGGCAGGTGGGGGAAGATAAATGATGTATATTTCAGCTTTCTATGAGCAGAAACTTTCCATCAATTTGAACGTTCAATCAAAGCAATCAGTCGTCCTGATAGTCGCTAGGCTTTCTGTCCCCAGACAGTTAAAGCAGAATTTTCCAGGAATGTTTTAAAGGAATTTTCCTGCTAAAAATAGATTATGCCATTAGACTAACTGCTCTCTAATATCCTTTCTGTCTTTGAGATTGTAGTTGCTACAGAATTACAGATTTTAAAGCTACAATCGACATTCCAAATGCCAGAAAATAGACATAAATGTTCCCAGTTAGATTTACTTGGGAGGTTTTATAAACATCTTTGAAATAAACCTGCAAAGGAACAAATATGACCATTATATCTAATTATCAGAACTTGTTCTGTTCAGAAAATGGGACTTAATAACTGCTTTGAAAGGTCAAAGTCCCCCTCTCTAGGATGGTGTTTCCTCCACTGGGGCCAGTCCTTTATTTGATATTTTCTCAAAGAAATGACAGGCATTTGGGGAATGTAGACAAGGAAAGTGGTAGGTTTCCAGTAAAGAGCAAGGTTTCTTCCGGGAACGGGCTTGCTGCCCAGAAGACAGGTTGATTCGCATTTTATCTGCAGTGCGTCACACATTTTTATGCAAGGCTGCAGTGCAGCCGCCCTCTGCCTGGATACAGCCTGGTCCCTGAAGGGTTGCATTCATTTGGAAACATCCAATGCTGTTTAGTTGGTGAGCCAGCATTTTCCTCCTCTTTTACCAAGATGCCAGGAAAAGAGACTTTATTGTAGGATCTCCTTTAACCTTTCAAGGTCACTTAAGGAGAGAGCTAAAGAAAATACTATTATGCTTTTGCTTGATCAAGAGTTTAAATGACAAAATAAAATAAGAAATTAAAAAGCAGAGGCTTTAGATTGAGTTACATACTGCAGGAGGTGTGAATCAAGTGAGATTATAACACTTTTCCCCTTCAGCTCTCTTGTTGAAATCCAGATACAACTGGTGTATTTTTAAAAAGTTACTTGGCTGTGATGGCTTTGCAGTGTCATTTTCGGACTAATCCATCCCAATACTTGGTAGAATAGGCATTGCAGAAGAGGATTATCCAATGTTTTAAAATTAAGCTTCTGCCGATACCTTTGGCTCAGCTCTGAGGTAAGGTGCAGAGCGTGTAGTTGCCAGCGTCTGATGAACAGTGGTGGAATGTCTCAAGAGCAAGACCAGCGTGTCTCTCACTGAAATGTTCCCAGTCCTCATCCACCTTCCACCTAGATGATCTCATCCAATGCTGTGTTTTAATGTACTACCAGATGACATCTAAACTCTATGTCATGCCCAGGTATTTCTTTTGAATTTTAGAAGCACACCTCTACCGTGTAAGCAACACTTACACCTGAAAGAATCAAATGAACTAAAAATTGGCCTCTCTTTTGGGGAACAGGGTAGAGGATGGAAAATTTTAGTTCTCTCTTCACTTCTACCAGGGTTCCTTATACATAAATTACAAGATATATGCACAGGTAGAAAAACAATAGGAATTATATTACTGCTCTATGATGGATCACTACTACCCAACATAGCCTCAACACACATCGCAACCCAGCCCTCTCTATTAATACTGATTTGTACGGTGTGACTTAAGCTTGGAGTCCCCAGAGGATTTCCTGTCCCCTCTGTCTCCTGAGCCTAAGATAGCTAGGTGTTCAGATGAGAGCCTAGACCAATTGCCTGGTGCCTGCCCCCTGGCGAGTAGACCCAGTCCATATTTATTTTCCACATAGGGGACCAGAAGTACCGAGTAGAAGACAGGAAGACTGCATAGAGTGCTGAACTTGACTTTGCATGTGTTTGCTCCCTCTTGCTGAACGCCTTCCCTGTACTGCCCAATTAATTTCTAGTCATTTATCTGGATTAGTTTAAATGTCACCTTCTCTGAAAAAAACCATCATGATGTATTGTATGAAACTTCATTTGTCCAATGTGCTCCCACAGTGTACCGCCCTCAGACACGTTCTTTGTCCTTCCTGGTTCTGCTCCCCTGGTGCGGGACTGGCCTTCTCTGCATGTACCAGGATCCAGTGCTGCTGACTTATGGCCAGTGCCAGCCAAAGAGAGACATGAGCAGGAGCTGGGGGCAGGGGGACAGACATCAGCATCTTTTCATTTTCCTCTGCATTGAGTGCCTATGTTCCCTCTGTTTCTTCTGTGCTCATGTCTAAATTCCAGCTCTGTTTAGACAACAGCTTGCTCTGTTTTCAGCTCCAAGTCGGGGAATCCCAGCTCTAGCAAAACCACTGTTTCAGTTTCCTGGGGCTGCTGTAACAAATTACTACAAACTTGGTGACCTAAAACAACACAGATGTACTTTCTCCCAATTCCATAACCAGACGTGTGAAAAGAAGGTGTTGGCCAGAATGTGCTCCCTCTGGCAGTTCCTGGAGAGAATCCCTCCTTGCCTTGCTGGGCCCACGTGGTTCCTGGAGCTCCTTGGCATGTGGCGGCATGACTCATATCTCTGTCTCCGTCCTCACATGGCCTTCTCCTCTTCTCTGTCTGGATCTTCTACTGTTTGTCTCCTAGGTGTATTGGATTTAGGGTACATCCTAGCAATCCAGGATGATCTCATTTCAAGAGTCTTATTTTAATTACATCTACAAAGACCCCTTTTCTAGCCACAGGATCCAGGAACTAGGATGTGTACACATATCTTTTGGGGGTCACCATTCAGCCCTGTTCCCTCTCTGTTTCCCCACTCTCTGGCTGGTAGAACTTGTCTGCTGTGGATCATCTCTGTGTTGTGTCACTGCCCCCTCTTTAGCTTCTCAGAGGCTGCCTCTTTTGTGTAACCAGCTACTTACATTAAATTTTCTGTTATAAATACTTGAAATGGTTATGGTAAGATCCTAATAGATATACATAATAATTTTTATATGCTCCAGTTATACATCCATAATGCAACATATTGTCAAGCTTAGTTACATGTGTGCATCCCCTGGCATGGTGTGCCACCTTTGCTATTTCTCTTCTTGTCCCCAGGGCCTGGCCCAGTTCATATTTGGAAAGTGTTCAGCAAATAATAGATTATGAATAATGATCTATGAATGAGGAAAGTATGCTTAATATATCTAAAATTGGGGATGAATGAATAAAGTGTCAATGGGATTATTGAAATAAAATATTTTTGTCCTCCCACAAACAGTGGCACTTGGAGAGAAAAATATATTTGTGTGGATGGAGAAGTCATTGGCTCTTAGAAACCCAGGATGGATAAACACCACAAAATAGAGTGGGTCCAGCAGACTTTTATATTGCAAATAATTCTTTTTTTAAAGATTTCATTTATTTATTTAGAGAGAGGGGAAGTGAGGGAGAAAGAGATGGAGAGAAACATCAATGTGTGGTTGCCTCTCACATGGCCCCCACTGGGGACCTGGCCTGCAACCCAGGCATGTGAATCAAACCGGAGACCCTTTGGTTCACAGCTCAAGCCCAATCCACTGAGTTACACCAGCCAGGGCTTGCAAATAATTCTTAACACTCTCTTATCTCTCAGAATTTCACTTAATGCATAACTCAGCATTCTTTTGGTATGAAATAATTACTTTATATCAAATACCTTCTGAATATCCCTTTTTGTTACCCATAGTCAACATTTCTAATAAGCAACCTGCTTCTAATTGCCCCTGAGGATTTCAGTTTGGAGATGTGTGGTTTTTATAGTTATCGTTACTGTTCAATATGCAGTCTCTTCTATACACTGTTGTCTGGACAATATTCTAGAATTAAAGCTCTGGTTATTTTATTCTCTTTTAGAAAAGTCTCCAGGGGCTTTGCATTATTTACCAAAAAGGTGCAGAGTGACATTTAAAACTCTCTTTCTGATCTCCTGAGCACTCTAATCTTCTTTACTGCTGTGTTCATATGCCATTATATCACTGACAATCCATTAGCATCCCTAGGGCCTTTCGTACAAATATCTGTGCCCTTTAATTCTCTTTATCTAAGGGATTTGACACCAGTTCTTCTTGTCTTAACTATCTTTCTTTTTCAAGCCATTATTATACTGACCTGGTCAAACCTTTGGAACTAGATAGATGTGCATCCAAACACAGGTTCTACTATTTATTGACTATGCATTAATTTGAGAAATCCATGAATCTCCTGGTACTTTGGTTTCCTTATCTACAAAATGGAGATTTTCATACCTAACTCAGAGTGTTATACTTGGATTATATGAGAAAACAGATGTGACATGCTGTCACACAAATACTTAAAAATATTATTATTATTCTATCTTGTGTTAAATATAATTTTCTCACTGGAAGTTTTCCTGATTTTTTCAAACAGTTCTAACTTTAAAACTTTATAATACATTTTCTTTTAGCCCCCTTTTCATATTTAAATCACCTAAAATTAAGTTTATTTAGCCTTTTAATCCAACCCACACTGCTATATTAATACCTCCTTGAGTGGACTAATTGTGTTTTGCATTTCTTTATACCCTTTAGAATCTTGAGCCCTGCATCTGGCACAGAGTAGGTACTCAAACATTTTGTTGCATTGCACTAATTTTCAATCCCTTAAACTGATAAACGACAGTGCGTTCCTGGTCTGTCTCTCTGCTTGAAACACCAGTGTTAGAGCTGTAGTGAATGCAGGGCCTGGAGCTGCAGGGTTGCCACTGTAATGAGATGGCTCAGAGTACTGAAACCAGAATGGTTTCGAACCATTTACTAGTTGTCAATAATTATTTTTATGTTCCCTGAATAGTTGACATTACACTCATTTTGTCCCACCTCCAGGGGGTGGAGGAACATTGGCGGGAGGCTTCCTGAGGTATTGACATGTACGTCCTCTAATTTTAGAAGCATCATTTTTAGAAAAGCTGCTGAGGTTGGGGTTTGCCGCAACCATGAATCAGCTTGGTTCTCTAATCAGTTCTGAAGCAAACAAGTCTAAACCACTTTGAAAAATAGGTAAAAGTCATTTGGAATCAGAATATTTAACAAGAATACATTATCTTATTCTTTTTATTCACTCATCTATGTTAATAAGAACTAAAAACATGCTATTTGAAGGAAATTATTTCTCCAGTAGATCCTATACTATTTTTTTGAGATATTTTTCTTATAAGCAGGTTTGCTTTCACTTAGAGTATATATGTTTATTACAATGCCACACTTCCATTTACTCTTAACATTATTTTCCCCAAATTGAGTTACTAATTGGCTAATCTTAATATATACAATATTCAATGAATATTAATATTCCTTTTGTACTAAAGCAAATTCCTTCCTGTTTTGCAATGACTTTGGACATACTTTTAGTGCCTAGACCACACAGACCCATCCAAGTGCCCCAGGACAACCATCAGCTTTACCACCCCTGATACCATTCCAACATCCCACACAGGGTGAGATGACCCCTCAGCTGATTCCCTTTGGGTTATTGGCACAGGTGGATGGCCAGGTGGGTCAGGACAGCTATCTCACAGATCGCCTCTCAGGGCCTCACTGTGCAGGAGGAACTGGTGATTATGTGATGAAAGGACTACTGGGTCACTCTGAGCATTGTGACCACATGTGCTGATGGCATGCAACATGTTCGCAGTGAATAATGAAGGTTTGGGGTTCTTGAAACTAAATCCTAGGCTTCATTCAAAAGTCTATGTGTTGTCATGCCGAAGTACTTTAATAAGGTGAAAACAGGTATTAGCATTTGGAGTCACACCTTCCTTTCACCTTTTGCACCAGGCCATATGTTAATGGATCGTGTGAATTTCGTTTGCAGAGACCCCAGGCAATGTCTGAGTTAGAGTTATATTTAGGTTTCATTTGATTACCTCCTGGCCATGACTTACTGACAAATTTCTTAAATGTGTTTCATGGTGAAAATGTTTGAATCTTACCACTTCACAGAAATAACTCTTTCAAACATTACCAATGAGTTTTCCTTCCATTTAAAACAGATTTATTGAGATTTTATTTACATAGTATAAAATGCAGCAAAGTTAAGTGTACAAGTCGATAGTTTTAATATACCTACAGAGTTGCCACAATCTTTTCATCACTCCTAAAGAAACCCCATACCCATGAGCAGTCGCTATCTGTCCTGCTTAGTCTCCTCTACCCCCAGGCAAATGCTAATCTACTTTCTGTCTGTAGAGATCTGCCTATTCTGGACATTTCATATAATGGAATCTTCCAATATGTGGTCTTATATGACTGGCATCTTTCACTTAACATTGTGCTTTCAGGGTTAATCCGTGTTGTAGCATATATGAGTATTTATTCCATCTTATTGCCAAATAATGTTTTGTTATATGTCCATAGCATATTTTAGATATCCATTTTTCAATCGATGGACATTTCAGTTGTCTCCATTTTTGCTTATCATGGATAATGTTACTGTGAACATTTTTGTACAAGTCTTTGTGTGGATAGCTTTTTGCTTCTCTCTAGGTGGATACCTAGGGCTAGAACTGCTGATTCACATGGTACCTCCATGGTTAACATTATAAGAAACTGTCAAAGTATTCTCCAAAGTGAATGCACCAATAAATTCTTACTTTCCACTGTGAATGTCAGTATTTTATTAGTTCTTATCAGTGTGCCACTTTGCATCAATGATCATCTGTTTTACTTATAACCTATTATTTGCTTTTGTGATGTTTAGTGTTTGTTTTTTTTCTCCTGGTCTTTTCTGTGACTCTTTTCCCTCTCTATGTGCAATTTTTGTCTCTGCTTTTTCTCTCTGCCTCTGCAGTGTCCTCTTCAGCCAAGGATGCTTCACTTCCTAGCCTTATAGAGAATCAGATTTGTTAAAACCATGCTGTGAAGTCTGCTGAGCTGCTGTCACACAATGCTGATCACTCAGGTCTTCTGTGTAGCTGTCTGCTTTCAAAAGTAGGGTGTCCACAAGAGGGCTGTATGGAAAACCGGTCTTCGTTCTCCTCACTCTTTCTTAAAGCCTCTCTGCTCCTTTGAACCCACACTTGAAATTTCAGTCATTTTTCTTTTCCCTCCCTTCAGTTTGCCAACTCCTGTCCACTTTGCTCAGCCTTCACCCTCAGAGACGGCCTCTTTGTCTGCATCTCACTCCGACTCTCTACCTTGCTCAGGTACCATATTGCTCATTTTGATTTCCTTACATTGTCTTTAACTGGCCTACCTGCTTATTGTATTTTTCCCTTTCTTTTTTTCCATTATTTTACATTTACATCTTACATCATAGTTCAATCACATTCCTGTGACTCCTCTGTTAAAAATCTTCAAAGATTCTATGTTATCCCCTGAATAAAGGACAGATTCCTTAGCTGTACGTTGAAATCTCCTGTATATTTTTCTAGTCTTGTCTCCACTGTGATCCTGTATAGAGCAGGTATTGGAATCAGTCTCAGTCTTAGCTCTCTCTATCGACCAAGCTTTGTATCTTCCTGCCCCCAGCTTTGCTCATGGCGCTCCTTGGGCTCCCTGTCTTTGCACCTACAGAAGCCAGCTCCTGAAGGCCATAATAGAATGTGTCCTCTCCCACAACCATGTTCATGATCTCACTAGACTGAATTTATCTCTTCTTGAACTTTTGCAATGTCACTTTCAATTATGTATGATAGTCAGTATATATCTATCATCCCTCCTTAAATCTACAGTCCTTGAGAGCAGAGGCTATGGAGTATTTATCACAATTGGAACAGCTACCATTTCCTGAGTATTTACTATGGCCTGGTCACTGAACTAAGTGTTTTATATGCCATATCTTCTTTAATTACCAAAGCAATCCTCTGAAATAGGCATTTTTTAATCCTCATTTTATAAATGAGGCAATTAATGCTGAGAGAGGATAAGGAATTTTAGCCTTGATTGTCTGGCTATAAAGTTCATGCAATTAACTCTATCCCTTTCTCTACAACACCTACTTTAATAAATGCCAGTCAAATGAATAAATAATGGCCAGTGTGTACAGCTGAAAAAATGCATAATGTTTTATAGATAGATTTTAGTTCAAATTAAAGTTCTAACACTTCCTTTGAAGTAAATTATTTATGATGCCTGGACTGTTTACTCATTCATAAGGCAGAGGAAAGAGGTAATAGTCCCTGCCTTACAAGGGTGTAGTGAAGATAAAATGAAACAATGAATACTTCAGCATGTACTAGTAGGCTCTCAGTAAAGACTGGTTGAAAACAACAGAAATGAAGTTCCAGTTCTACTAGTCCTCCCATGTAAGGTTGGCTATCCTTGGATCTGCACCAGCAGTACCCATAACAACTTTACAAAATTTATCCTACAAGAAATAGACTTTCTTATGCATTGTACAAAGTCATAGTCTTTGACTTAAAATGAAACTAACAAACAATATGGTGCTTCATAATTGAGTGCTATTTTTACTTTATTTGTATTCATATATTGACATATCTATTATCTATCACCTAATATCTGTGCATGCATTTAATTATAATATCACCAAACTGACCAGGTAACTCTGCCAGTGGGTTTCTAGTAGTGACATATACATAGTTAACTTTTTATTAAAGACATTGACCTTCTTGCTTGAGCTCTAACTCTGTTCTTGTTTACAGCCTTCAAGTGGCCTCAAATATGCAAGTAAAACTTAGTCCTCTTCCTTCTCATTTTGTTTCTCTGGGTAAATTCCTCCTCTTTATCTTGCTGAATGCAGTGATTCATCATTGCATTTCAAATACTTCCAAATACTGGTGTCCACAGAATACTGCACCTCTAGCAAAACCTTTATATCAAATAAAACATTTAAATTATAATAGCATATGAGTGCATACACTTTCACTAACTTGTACTTTTTTTACTGCTATTCTTATTTTCATAGAATAAATGCCCTTTGACATTTCATAAGATCCCATCACTAATCAGTGGTTGAAGAAATACTGAGTCTTATATTAACTTGTTACGTAGAATGGATCCTATTCTAAATACCCTATTCTCCATAAAAATAAACAAACACAACCTTGCTTGAGAGACCTGGGGAAAGACAGACTGTTCTTAAGCAAAGGTGGAGGGGAAGGGTAAAAAGGGACTGAGTGTAACTTCTAAACACAGAGTTAATTTTCTGGTTGCTCTAGGCCATCTGAATATAGGTGTTACATTTAGATGTCATAATAAAGATGAACCTTATCAATATGTTCCCAAGTCCATGGTTGGAGAATTGTAGATGGAGAATTCCTATGCATTTTCCATTCTGCTGAGATTCAGGAAAGAAGTGTGGAATTAATTGTTTATAATTACAGTTGTATATGAAACTCTTATGAGCTATCTTGATTTCTTCATTTTGTTTTTTCTGTATTCTGATGGGTGGCCAAAATTTCAGTCTTTATAACATGGAGGGGTTTCATAAATGCAGGTATAACTGGGACAATTAAATATATATTTTAAAGCTCTGTGCTTGAAATGCCTTAGGGAAAAATCTAGAGCCAATATCCAACTCATCTCTGTTTCAACATTAATAGCTGAAACATATAAAGATTACATCTCATTTAATACAATTTCAAGGAAGGCTTGGATATGATGAGGTGACATTTTCTCTGCTTGTGATTGCCAAAGGAAGAGGGCTTCATCATTCAGCAGACGGTAACTTTCTGCAGGACCGATAGCGCAGAGCAGCTGTCTCTGTCCCCCCCAGTCTTGGTGTGTTACAGGGTGCAGCCAAGAGGGGGTACCCCAAATGAGCATTTTAAATGGGGTCCAGAACTCAAGGTGTCCAGGAGATTTTAAGATGTCTTCACCCCTTCCCCCACAGGTGTGAGTTGGGGGAAGGGGCACACAGAACAAGAACGTGCAGGGCTGTTTTGTATAGTAACAGCTTTGCAGCTAATCCATGGCATGGTCATTTAACATACCTATAGCCTTTGGCTGGTCCCTTAGATATGCTAAATAGCTATGGCCATGTTCTGGGCCAGGGGGATGGAAAGAGACTCCCCCAAGATGTCACTGGGGGCAGGTCCCCCAAGTTACAGTGCCTGCGTGGGAGCTTGAAGATGACTGGCTCCATGACATGGGGCCACACCTGCCCAGACTCTTGATGGCAGCCCAGTAAAGCTGGAGGGATATGAGTTCTGGCATGTGAGGCCAATTGTAGGAGGAGTTGGAAATGGGGCTGCAGAGGAAGACTGGCGCGGGGATTTAAACCCAGACGTGGCAGCCATTGAGGGGAGAACCACTCAGTCTTTAGCAGAGTGGGGACTCCCGCACCCCTGGGAGAGAGGATCACCGTGCAGCTTTAGCAGAGAACTGCCACTCAGCTTTGGCAGAGTGGTGACCCCCTTCCTTGCAGTCATTGAGGGGAGAGAACCACACGGCTGTGGCTGAGTGGGGACTCCTATGGCCCTGAGAGAGAGGACCATGTGGCTGGAGCAGAGATCCTGGCAACACTGCTGAGGGTGCTGAGAACCAAGGGAGTCCCACCAGCCGAGCACGGATTACTGGGAAGAACCAGGGTCTGCCTGAGCCACAGACTTCTAGTTCTTTTCCTGAGATACAGCACCCCTGACTGGGAAAAGGGGGAAGGAAGGACTGTATGTGTTTGTGAGTGTTTTAAAAGACTTTGGGATTTTGATAAAACATTAGGTCACTACCTTAAGTCTGTATAGCATTAAATAAACATTTCCTTTCCTTTTCACAAATCTCTGGCATTGAGAGACATCTTTCCTATAGGCGGTAGACATAACTGACCTGGGGGTTCCTTTCAGTAATAGTATAGCATCCCAGGCCCTCCTGGCTGCTCTGTAACAGGTGGGGTGTCAACTGAAGGCTCTTCATGCTGGTTGTGTTACAGGTTCTACAGGATAAGCAGGGATACTGGCAGTGCCACTGGCCCTGCAGTGTTTTTGTCCTGAAATCAGGAAGCACTTTCCCTTTCATGCTCATTAACTTTCCCCAAGCTAAATGTCCCAAACACCCTCAGCAGGAAACAGTAAATTCCCACAGCACTCACCAAAGTATAGAACACAGAAGCAGACCCAGATCCCCACAGGTGGAACCAACTAACTCAAACTACCGGTGCTTATTTTTACCTATAACTTAAGCATTATAAAACGTATTGTTTCATCCAATGGCTGTCCATGGAGAGCAATTTTTTCCATATTATTAATTTAGACAAAATTCTATAAAAAGGTAAGTAAATTGGGAATTTTCTCTAAAATTTGAGATAAAATAGTATTTCACTTATATTTATGTTTTTATTGTCTTTTAAAGTAGCAAAAAATACAGATGCTTATATTAGGATAGTAGATACTGTGCATATGAGCAAAATCTGAACAAATAATAACTAGGACTAACAGAGTACTAATAGCTAACTACACTCTTTATAAGCATTACTCAATTAGCACTACTTTGCCAGGAAGTAGACTAAGTTAATTTTACTATTCCCATTTTTATGGGCTTAATATGTTAGAGAGATGTACACACATTTATTTAGAAAGTAGGTGGAAGATAGGAACTTTTATTTTTTTGCTGATAAATAGGCTGAATGATACCTCCCTCTCCACACAGATGGCTGTAGAAATTTTAAACTATAACCCAGGAATATACAACTGTGCACCACAGACCACCCAGCCAGATCTAAAATAAACTGGCTCCTTACAACTATCCTGTAAACCTTGCAGCTCTTCTTTCATTCAAATGACCCTAACCTAATGTGAAAACAGTTATTGCAGGGGGACCAGAAATCAGGCTTTGCTGCCAAAAGTAAAAACCAAAGGAAAACTATTGGGTTGGCAGTTAGTTGCTGAAAGCAGGAATCTGGTCCTCTTCACTGTTGCTCTTTTGGCCCCTCTATCCCAGACTACCCATGTGAACTCTCAGGAGGTTTGCGTGAGCCATCTGGAACTGGCTCACTTCTTTGGAGCTCATCACTGTGCTGATCTTCTTTGTCCCAGTGATAGCCTTAACAGACACTTGTCCAAGGGTGCAAGGCCCTGCACAGAACCTCTCCTCAGAGTGGCTTTAGTTGGACCAGCATTCTTCTTCAGGGTGATGAGCATGCTGTCCTGGAACCAGTGCTTCCAGAAGAGCACGGTAGCTCCGGCAGGGACTGGGTGCTCTCTGCCAGCACCATGCTGGCTCCGGAAGATATGGGGCAATAAACAGAGTTTTCTGACTAGAGACCTCATTCTTTCCCAGTACTTGACAGTGCATAATGAGGAATGGAAACCTATGTGGACATACAGTAATCCAGAAGAGGGACCTCTGTGCATGGGATCCACTGAGCATCCTTTGCCTGTAAGCATGTTCTTAAAGGTGTGCACATTGCTGGGGCTAGTCACTGCAAAAAAGTGTCTCCTCCTCAGACATTTGAACTACTGGTGACCCCTTTAAAAATATTTTAAAGAAAAAATATGTTTCATTGAGAATAATTTTATAGTTAGGTTTTATGGATCAAATAAATGTGGAAAATTATCTATTTAACAAATATTTGACTAAAAAACAATGGACAATATGATTAAAGTTCTATTTGAGTCTGTTTGGATAACACTTGGAAGGCTGTATTAATCAGTGTTTTCTAAAAGAAATAGAAATAAAAAATTTGAATTCCAGAAGTAATTATTACTTGCTGTCTACCTAGTTTTACACACTACAGATACCAAAATAAATGATGTAGTGATTGTTCTCAAGAGGTTCAACCTTAAAGGAGGTAAAGGCATGTGATTTGTAAATTTGTCTATGATTTAGGTGACATGATAAGGCCATCGCAGATTCATAGACAAAGGAGAGAGTAATAGTATCCTGAAGTATTGAAGATGGCTTTCCAAAGAAGTTAACATCTCCCTGGATTTTAAAGAAAGAAAAGGCATTTATCAGAAGATATGGTCATTCCCATCAAGGAATAATGAGTCCTTCATCTCTTCACAAGGTGTTTATTCTTCCTGGAGCTTTAGATGAAAGCAATGAGTAACCTTTACCTATTGTATCAATAGTAGAAAGATTGCCAGGCTAGATATGAGTACATCTGTGTTTGAGTCCAACATTCTGCCCCTGAGATTCTTTGACTCGCTGGAAAAATAATTCCATCTCTTAGGGGGGCCTCAGTTTGGACTAGATCAATTCCAAGGTTTCTGCACTGTCTGAAGCAACCCACTTTACTGAATGAAGCATGGCACTTAGGAGTGTAGGTTCTGAGCAAGCCAGATCTGTGTGGGAATTCCAATCTGAAAACATTCTTGCTGCTTGAATTTAGGGCAGTTCCTTAATCTGTCTGAACCTTTGCATCCTTAACAGTAAGAAGAAAACCCCAGAGAGTAATCGTAAGAATTATGTAAGACAATATGTATAAAGCAGTGTGACAAAGATCCTGGTTCATGTTTATTGGAGTCATTACACTTTCAGCTATAACATTTAGGGGAGAATTAGATATATGGAGGCAGATACACAGCTGAATAATTAATACTAAAATAAATTTTTGTATTTCATCAAACATTACCCTTTGGTCCTACCTAAGTCACAGGCAAAATAACCTTAACATAATGATGAGGGTACTAGGGAGTAGGTCCCCTGGGCATCAATGGCAGGTGAACTCTGTTAACACAGATGAGGGCAAGGTTGTGGGTTTGATCCTTTCTGAGGTACTTAAGTTCACAGTTTCATTTTCAGCCATTGACTGCTAAGTGCTGCTTGTCATTTGAATGCTGACAGGTAACTATCTCAAACATCACCTTCTTCCAGATCTTATGTCACCCAAGCTAGGTCTTCCCTAGCTACCCTACCTAAACTTCCATCGTTTTCTTTCTTTAAAAAAATTATTTGCACTTACTATCTTTACATATCACTTGGCAGTTACCACTGTGCCATTTAGAGCTGTCACTTTTATTGTGTCTCTCCATATGGAAGGTAAGCTCCAGGAAGGCAAGAAATCTTATCTGCTCACTTACTAATACATCCCTACTGCGCTGATGAGTCACTGATAAATGACAGACACACTGAACAAGTAGAGTCGAGTGTAAAGGGACACGCTCAGGCAGCTGTCAGCTCCTTAACTGGGCAGCGGGCAGGGGGCTCCTTTACAGTAGGAGACGGGAAACTACTGGAGTGAATGGCCTCAACATAATGAATGGGAGTCTGCCAGCTGTGACATTTTCTTCTTCAAAGTTGAATAGGTCTTTAGAATCCTGTTTCAGCCCGGAGAATATATCCTTGTAAAAGGCATACTGAAGAGTAGTAGCATGTTTTCAGAGAAAGGAATCCACGGCGAAATTTGTGATTTCTGAATTCCAATCACTTGCATGGATCTGTGAAAAGTGTTAGAGAAAAAATAAATGATATTAGTAGAATTGACAAGGTAGAAAAAAATCACTGTGCAATAAAGCATACAATTATAAAATTTACAGATGGAGAAACAGATTATCTAGACTCAGGCATGGAACAGTAGAGGTCATAAAAGACTTAAAAATCTTTATATTTTTGATAATGTAGCAGTAATTTTACTATGTTTTACTCTAACATTTTATAAATTTTATGTTGGAATAATTCTTTTCAGCTCATCCATGTAAATGCCTCTCACTTATCACATTTTAATCCTATGTAGCTTGACATGGTTTGGCTTCTTTTCTTTCTTTTTTTTTTTAGGTTCACAGGAAAATTGAGAGGAAGGTGCAGAGTTTTCTCATATACCTGCACTTCCACACCTGCATGGAGTTCCCCTTACTGACATGCTGTAACCGCCTGGAGTCAGGGATGTGTTCTGACTGCTCATCCCTTCTCCACCCTCACCCTCTGGCAAACACTGACCTCCTTACTGTCTCCATAGCTGTCTTTTCCAGAATGTCATATAGTAAGAATTATACAGCATGTAGCCACTTCAGTTTGGCTTCTTTCACTTAGTAATTAACATACATTTAAGTTTCCTCCATGCCTTTTCATGACTTGATAGCTCATTTCTTTTTAGAACTAAATAATATCCCATTGTCTAGATGGACCACAGTTTCTCCATTCACTTACTGAAGGACATCTTGGTTGCTTCCAAGTTTTGGCGATTATAAATAAATATGCTATAAATATTTGTGCACACATTTTGGGGTGAGTTTTCAGCTTCTTAGGACAAGTACCAAGAACTGCAGTCACTAGACTGTGTGGTAGGAGTATGTTTAATTTAGTAAGTAACTGCCAACTGTCTTCTAATGTGGCTGTACCATTTTGCATTCTGGTCAACAACAAATGAATGAATACATTAGTTTTTCCACGTCCACACCAGCATTTGGTGCTGTCAGTGCTCTGGATTTGGGCCATTCTAACAGGCATGTAATGGTATCTCATTGTTAGTTTAATTTGCATTTGCTTGATGACATATGATGTGAAGCACCTTTTTATATAACCTTATTTACCATCTGCATATCTTCTTTGGTGAGGCATCTCTTAAGGTCCATTTTATAACTGGGTTTGTTTTGTGAGAGTAGCATTGTAAGTGTTCTATGTATATTTTTGATAATAGTCCTATGTCAGATGTGTCTTCTGCAAATAGTTTTTCCTGGTCTGTAGCTTATCTCCTCACTCTTTTGACATTGTATTTTACAGAGCAGAAAATGTTAAATTCAATGAAATTCAGCTTATCATATTTCTTTCATGAATTGTGTCTTTGGTGCTGTATCTAAAAAGTCATTGCCACACCTAGGGTCATCTAGATTTGTTCTTGTGTTAACTTCTTGGAGTTTTATAGTTTTGTGTTTTACATTTGAGTTAATTTTTGTGAAGGGTGTTAAGGGCTAGCTCTGTCTACCTTTCTTTTTGTTTGTTTGTTTGCATTTGGATGTTGTTTCCAGAGAATTTTGTTGAAAAGATTGTCTTGTCTTTATGGAATTGTCTTTGCTTTTTTGTCAAAATCAGTTGAGTGTACTTATGTGGGTCTCTTTATGACCTCTCGGTTCTGTTCCACTGATCTACTTGTCTATTCTTTCACCAACACCACACTGTCTTGATTACTTTAGCAGCAATTTTCAAACTTTTCATTTTGTGGCACACACAAACTAATTACTAAAATTCTGTGGCACACAAAACATACAATTTTTTTTGCCGATCTGACAAAACTAACTATAGTTTTGATTCAGTTACACAGGCTGGCTATTATAGTGTTGGCTGTTGTCATTTTTAAAATTTTATAGTCTAATCCAAAGAAGGTCAGTACCCCTGACTAAATAAATAGTCAGGTATTGCATGTTCTAAAAGTTCTTGCAGCACACCAGTGGAAAAACACTGAACTAGCTTAATAATAAGTATTGAAGTTGGGTAGTGTCAGTCCTCTAGCTTTGTTCTCCTTGCATACCATGTTGGCTATTCTAGGTCTTTTACTTCTCCATCTAAACTTTAGAATCAATCTGTTAATATCCACAAAATAACTTCCTGGGAGTTTGATGGAGATTGCATTGAATGTATATGCATCTATTTGGGAAAAACTGACATTTTGAGCCTTCCTATCCGTGAATATGGCATATCTCTTCATTTATTTAGTTCTCCTTTGATTTCATTCATCAGAGTTTTGCAGTTTTCCTCATAAAGATCTGATACATATTTTATTAGATTTACATCTAAGTATTTAATTTTTGTTGCTAAAATAAATGGCATTGTGTTTCTAATTTCAATTTCTACTTGTTCATCATTTGTATACTTGTATAGGAATTTGATTGAAATTTGGACTTTAAACTTAAATTCTCTTCTTTTTTAAAAATATATTTTATTGATTATGCTATTACAGTTGTCCTATTTCCCCTCTTTACTCCCTTCTGCCCTGCACACCCTCTCCCACCCACATCCCCCCTTTAGCTCATGTCCATGTGTCATACATTTAAGTTCTTCAGCTTCTACATTTCCCATACTATTCTTAACCTCCCCTGTCTATTTTCTACCTACCATCTATACTACTTATTCTCTGTACCTTTTTCCCCCTCTCTCCTCCTCTCACTCCCCTGTTGATAACACTCCATGTGATCTCCATTTCTGTGGTTCTGTTTCTGTTCTATTTGTTTGCTTAGTTTGTTCTTGTTTTTATTTTAGGTGCGGTTGTTAATAGTTGTGAGTTTGTTGTCATTTTACTGTTCATATGTTTTATCTTCTTTTTCTTAGATAAGTCCCTTTAACATTTATAAAATAAAGGCTTGGTGATAATGAACTCCTTTAATTTGACCTTATCTGGGAAGCACTTCATCTGTCCTTCCATTCTAAATGATAGCTTTGCTAGATAGAGCAACCTTGGATATAGGTCCTCGCCTTTTATGACTTGGAATACTTCTTGCCTGCAAGGTCTCTTTTGAGAAATCAGCTGACAGTCTGATGGGAACTCCTTTGTAGGTAGCTGTCTCCTTATCTCTTGTTGCTTCTAGGATTCTCTCCTTCATTTTTACCTTGGCTAATGTAATGATGATGTGCCTTGGTGTGTTCCTCCTTGGGTCCAACTTCCTTGGGACTCTCTGAGCTTCCTGGACTTCCTGGAAGTCCATTTCCTTTGCCAGATTGGGGAAGTTCTCCTTCATTATTTGTTCAAATAAGTTTTCCACTTGTTGCTCTTCCTCTTCTCCTTCTGGTACCCCTATAATTCGATTGTTGGAACGTTTAAAGATGTCCTGGAGGTTCCTAAGCCTCTCCTCATTTTTCTGAATTCTTATTTCTTCATTCTTTTCTAATTGGATGTTTTGCCTTCCTGGTCCACTCCATTGATTTGAGTCCCAGTTTCCTTTCCATCACTATTGGTTCCCTGTATATTTTTCTTTATTTCCCTTAGCATAGCCTTCATTTTTTCATCTAATTTGTGACCAAAATTAACCAATTTTGTGAGCATCCTGATCAACAGTGCTTTGAACTGTGCATCTGATAGGTTGGCTATCTCTTAGTCACTTAGTTGTATTTTCTCTGGAGCTTTGATCTCTTCTTTCATTTGGGACATTTCTTTTGTCTTGATGTACCTGTTATGTAGTGAGGGGTGAAGCCTTAGGTGTCACCAGGGTGGGGCAACCCAGTCACTGGGTTGTGACACTGTATGTGGGGCAGGGGTTCAAGAGGGAACAATGGTGCTTGCTCCACTCTCTGCCAGATTTCAGTCACTTCTGCCACTTCTCCCAAGCAAACTGGGCCCTTTTGGTGCTGATTCCTATATGGGTGGGTTTGTGTACATTCTAGGACCCTGTGGGTCTCTCCAGCGAACTCTCCTGTGAGGCTGGGAGTTTCTCCCGGCACATCAACCCCCACAGATGTTTTCAATTGCTGTTTTGAGGCTTTATTTCCCCAAGCTGGGAGCCTGGGTTACAAGGTCTGTCTTGCTCCCCAGTTTTGCCTGGCTTATCTGCACGCAAATGTGGGACTACTGGGTTCTGCAAGCCACCTTGTGTGCTGTGCCCCTCCACAATCTGCTGCCTTGTGGGTCCACCCGCTGTCACTTTGTGGGCCCGGGTCTGCCAGCTGCTGCTTTGCACCAGCTGGAGTCCACCAGCCACCACTTTTTTTTTTTTTTTTTTTTTTTTTTTTTTTTTTGCCATGACCTCTCTCACCCCTGGCCATCAGACTCTGCCCCTCCTACTGGCCTGGATGAATGTGTCTACTTTAACTTCTTGGTTGTCCAACTTCCATACAGTTCAATTTTCTGTCAGTACTGGTTGTTATTTTGTTTCTAAATTTTTGTTATCCTTATTTTGGTTGTGTGAGGAGGCGCAGTGTGTTTTCCTATGCCTCCATCTTGTCCAGAAGTCCCTGTCTTCTTTTTATAATTGCTAACTAGTTCCAGGAATTTTCTTCATCAATTCTTTTAAATATTCTAAGTAGACAATCATGTCATTTGCAAACAAAGACAGCTTTCTTTTTTCCTAACCAATCTGTGTATCTTTTATTTCATTTTCTCTTCTTTAGCCAGAATTTCTAGCATGATGATGTTGAGAAGGTATGGTGAGAGTTAATATCTTTGCCTTGTACCTGATTTTAGAGGGAAAGCTTTGAGTTTCTCTCTGTAATATGATATGTGCTATTGGTTTTATTGTAGATATGCTCTATCAAATTGAGGTAGTTTCCCTCTATTTCTAGTTCACTGAGAGCAATCTTTACTTCCTTCCTTCCTTGTCTTTTTTTTAGCATGAATGAGTGTTGAATTTTGTCAAATGCCTTTTCTGCATATATTAATATGACTATGTGATTTTTTTAGTTTGTTGACATATACTACTTGATTTTTAAATGTTGAACCAGACTTGCATATGTGGGATAAATCCCAGTTAGTAATGACACATTTCTTTCTGTACATTGTTATATTGTTGGATTTGATTTGCTAATATTTCGTTGATGAATTTTTAAATCTATATTAACGGCAATTATTGGTCTTTAGATTTCTTTTCTTGTAATGTTTTTGTCTGATACTGGTATTAGAGTAATGCTGGCCTCATAAAATGTGTTAGGAAGCAGTCCCTTTGCTTCAATTCACTGAGAAATATTGTAAAGAATCAATATAATTTCTCTGCAAATATTTGACAGAATTCTTCGGTGAACCTATCTGGGCCTGGTACTCTCTGTTTTGGGAAATTATTAATTATTAATCAATTTATTTAATAGATATAAATCTGCTCAAGTTGTCTGTTTCCTCTTGTGTGAAAATGGCAGCTGTGTCTTACAAGGAACTGGTCCATTTCATCTAGGACTCCTGGCCTCATTCACGATCTTAGTGGAAAACCTAGTTCCTCACCATTAAGTATGATATAGCCAGCTGTACATGCCTTTATTTTTTAACTAGCTGGGAATTCCTGCATTTCTGAAATTAATAGAGTTAGGCCTCCATTGGAAGAATGGATTATAGCTCTGTCATTAAATAGCTACATGATGATTTGCAAGTTATGAAGGTGCTCTGAGTCTCAGTTTCTTTTTCTCTTGAGAATTAAATTTCTGTTTTTCAGAGAGATTGTAAGGATAAAATGAGACAACACATGTGGGGACTTATAGGACACATTGCTAACACATAGTAAGTAGTCAACAAATGTGGGAAAAACAATAGAATGGGCATAAAAACAACAATTAAAATTTTTTTCCTCCACTTCAAACAAACACATATAAAGTAAAAATGTATTAGGTTGTTGATGATTCCAATGATATCACAAAATGTATTTGTTTGTTTAACTGATAAAAATTAGATCCAAGTAAGAATTTCCACAATTTTTTTTGAGAAAGGGCAATCAAATAAAAATGTAACCTTCTATTATTTCCTTTTTGCATTTTTCCTTCTATCAGGTCAGGGTATCCTTCTGAAATTAAAATGAGTTGAATTACCTTCAAAAATATTTTGAGATAATTGATAGGTGGCTAAAGGAGAAAAGATAACTGTCAACTAATCTGTCACCTATGAAATGAAATTTTATGTTTTCTAGCACACATGAGAACAGAAAATGGCATAAGTCTAATAATATATTCAGCAGCAGAGCACCATTTACAATTTTTATTTTACAACCCAGAATATACAGATTTAAGTAATTCTGTACATTGGCAGAACTTTTAAGTGGGAATTGGTTTATACAGAGAGTTTTAAAAATGTCTCCATTTACATTAAAGTGGTACAGGTTTTACTAAACAGAGTCGGTATGTTTTTCAGGTTGTATTCCAACCAGTTAAACTGGGGCCTATTCAATGTTGAGAAATCTCATGTTGATATCGAAAAATTCTTAGAAGAAATAAACAAATAAAGAGAAAAAATGGAATTAACTATGCCATTGTTTTCTGCCTGGGAACAAGAGTTAAATTATTACACATTATATTTCAAGGGCCTGATGATGGAAGCAATTTAAAACTCAATTTTTTTTTTGCAGTTAATCAAATATACTGAGAAATATAAGGTTTTCTCTGTTGGGATAAAAGGGGAACTATAATGAAAGGTGCCAAAATAGTTTGTAAACACCTGTATTGGGGAATTGTAGGTAAGTAGTATGAGTCTAATTATGGAAACAGGAATTACTTTCTAGCTTACCTTATGGCCTGTGAGAATACAGCCAGAGACACAGAGTAAAACAGAAGCACCATAGTTAAGGAAATTGTGTTTTAATGAGTTTTAATCAGCTCGACTGCACATTGCTCATGTTCCCTGATTAAAAATCGGTGACTCAGAGACTGACAGTTTAAAATGGTATCTGGCTATAAGTCCCTGGTGAACATTCTCTAATTTCCTACTAAATACCCATGAATGCAGAAATATATGAAACCCCAGAAGAATATCAACTGAGACTGACAGATAACCTACTAGAATCTGTAAGGAATTACCTGAGAGCCAACTGAATCAAGGTGATACAAATATTTATGCAAAAAGAAGAGCATTACAGCTTTTTATGAAAACACCTCTCCTTCTCTGCAGACTTCCTCTCCCCACAAGGCCCACTTCAACACTCAGCATCCGTTCCTATTCGTTATGTATTTAGCACAATATGACTTCACTTTTTATGGGATGTGTACAGTGTGGTTTTCTAAGTTCCAGTGCAGATACATATTTTCTCCCAATTTGATATTTCTCTGGCCATTTCAGCATGTTTTAAGAGAGAAGGTGGATTAGGTGTTTTTATTCATGGTGTCATCATCCTAGGAAATGCCCAAATCTCTCTTTTTTAAAAAATGTCTTTTTAGATAACTTAGTGAACTGTTCACCATCATCTCCATCATTTACTTCAAACTCTCATCTTCATGATGACTTATTGTGTAGAATAAACTTAGATTTTTTCTTTAATGTCATAATTTACTTCATTAGCCTTCTGTGTACAGGCTGGTTCATTTAATCTTTTTTTTTAAAGATTTTATTTATTTATTTTTAGAGAGGGAAGGGAGGGAGAGAGAGAGAGAGAGAAACATCAATGTGTGGTTGCTGGGGGCTGTGGCCTGCAACCCAGGCATGTGCCCTGGCTGGGAATCGAACCTGCGACACTTTGGTTCACAGCCTGCGCTCAATCCACTGAGCTATGCCAGCCAGGGGTCATTTCATCTTTATTTGAATTAGTAGGTAACCAGCTTTGATTTCATTGTGAGAGATTTTTAATTAAATAAGTGAAACACTTTCTTTGTTGGGCTATTAATTATAATCTTCTCAGTCTACTTTTTTTTAGAAAAGATACCGAGGCAATTTAAATAGATGAATAGTTTTCTACTTATATATCAGCATTTACAGGGATCAAATGTACCTCTGGGTTATTTGGGGGGCACTTAGGAGACCTCCACTTTTAGTTGCAGCTCTGTCATTCCTGATTTGGGCACATTCACTTTTTTTCCTTTTTCCTACCAAATGGGGTCATGGAAACAGATAATCATTTCCTCTTTTAAAATTGCCTAATTTTTAGTAGCAAAAATTAAATATCCTAGATTTTGTCTCAAGCAAATGGAAATAAATTTAGTTTCTGCTTGCAATACCAGAAAGTAAAAGCTAATAATGTAGGGATTAACCTTACTATTTAAGAAGGTAGCTTTATAAGCCAGCATTTCACTTGAATGTCATAGAACTTGGTCGTCCAGGAAAACTGTTCTGAAAGCCCGTGACCTTTCAGTGGGGTGGGGGGCTCTCGGGATGGGGAGTGGCATTCAGGCAAACACAATGCATTAGCACTTCTCAAGTTCTTATTAATACAGATTTTCATTTTCCCTAAGAGCCCTTAAAATCTGTGCAGCAGAAGACATTTGACTAGTCCTAGAAGCATTTCACAGCTCACAGAGCTGATATAAGGGGACAGAGAGTCTAGGTGGAATTAAACCTAGGTTGCAAAGCTGAAATCTGTCATCAGCTGTTCTTAACACTTAACACATTATACATTTATGCATGCACATGGCAAGTGTGGGTGAATCGGAGACTCTAGCAAGCCAGACTTTCTGAACACAAGCGTATTTTTCCTTGCAGAAGAGAGGAATATGCAAGGGAATAATATTGAGGGAAAATTTTCTTGGTGAGACAAAATTATTGTTATTTTTAAATTAATTTGTGTGATTACAAGAACATTAAGATACACAAACCTTGCTTTAGTTATTACAGTTTTCTTTGTATTACATTCATTACATGCTCTGAGGACCAATGTAATGATAAAAAGAAAGGTTTGCTAGAATCTTTTCAAATCTCTGTCAAAATCTGAGTATAAGGCCTAAATCTGGGAATCATAAAAATTATGCATTAGTTCATTGGGCAAAGATGCATAAAGAAGCAAAAAAAAATCTATGGACTGGATACAATTCGAGGGTCAAGACAAAGGTCTCTGTCATGAGTGCCTCATGTTAATGAACATGGGGAGCTGAGAGATCCCAGGCACATCTGGTGCCTCCAGGTCCCGTGGAGGATGCAGCTTCCAACTCTATATATAGACCGGGTTATGATGCTGAGGGAATGAAAGCATACATTCTATAGTAATGAGATTACTGGGACAGCTCCCAAACCAAGACAGCACAGCCAAATCAATATATACATTTTCCTTCCCCGTCAAGTTGCCAAGCTCATTAGAAGGCCAACATGCCTCACACTTAGACCTCTGGCACTTGCAGGCTGTATGTCAAGCTCCCTCTATCATTTTGCAAATTAAAAATTTAAATGCAAGGATGATTCCAGAATGTGACCACACCATCAAAATTACAATTTCCCTAGGATCAGCATTCTCATTTAAAAAATTTCCTTATGTGTTTTGGGCATGTGGATTGTACAATTTTTAACTAACATGCCATAACAGAAGACCACATGGTACAACAGAAAGTGTAGGGATGCTTAAGTGATACATAGTGAAGGTTAGAACCTCAGACATGCTGTGCATTGGCTGTATAACCTTTGTATATTCACTGCACTACAGGTTAAAACAAACTCTCCCATGTGTAAAATTATGAATTTGGAGAAGACAAAAATATAGAAGTAATTTAATCTTTAAGGAAATAATGCTTTTGATAAATATTCAGCTACAGTGATGAGCCTTGCAGGATTGTATTTACAATTACATATAAAGTACTTAATAATAGAGGATTGCTTGAGTAACCCATGATACGTTTATACTGGCATTATTATGTAACTACTTCAATGATAATTCATTGGAAGGAGGCTCAAGACATATTATTTAATTAAACAACAGAATTCACCTAATACGTATGGTTTCTGTTGTATGATACCATTGTGTGCATGGCTCTGTATACATAACACAGTATTTACACACACACATATATATATTACATGTAGAAAAAATTTACTCAATTGTGGAGAGCAGTAAATAGTGTGATTATGGCTGAGTCTTGTTTTGTCTGTGTTGCTTCTTTGTATTACTGAGTTTTTTATAATAAACATAGTATTGGGTTTATAAAGAATAAAATTAAACACTAGCATTTCATAAAATAGCAAAAATGACTGGGACTCTCTTCTACTGAACAAAGGAGTGGCACAGCACACCAGTTGGTATTACAGCCACTTACACCAACGACGAGCCCGCTTTCAGGGAAATCCTGAGGCACATATCCTCGTAAGCGGGAAAGGGTCTCTCAAACCACAGAGAGGGATAGGTCATGTTGTAATAATAGATAAAGACAGAACTTTCTTTTGGAGCAACATTTCAGTCATCACATGCACACCTTCTGTGGAGAAGCAGTAGAGTAAAATGGCTAAGTCAGACATCAGAGAGGTCTAGGTTTAGGTCTTCCCTTCACCAGTGATTGGCCATGTGACTTTGGTCATTTTTCCATTTCAGAAACTTAGTTTCCTCATCTGTTAAATGGGAATAGCAACAAGAAAAATGATCCCTGTCTTAATCAGGGCTTATTATGAATTATCCTGTTCTCAGCTTTGCTTGTCACATCCCCCTAGAGACAGAGGGAGTCTTGTCTGTAAAGCATTAACCCTGGTAACCAAGCACATGTACATGCTTGATAAATGCTAATTATTTATGTAGCTGCAGGAGTAGAAGTGGTACTTTAGTGTGTGCTCAATAAATGCTAATTATATAGCTACAGGGGTGGAAATGGTAATTATTTATTTAACAATCATTTCTGTCTATAACTCACACAGCTCTATATTATAAGCAGGGAGGGATTGGAAGATGAATAAGATACTTTCACTGCTCCCAAGGACTGTGTCTGACTGTGGGGAGTAACCCAAGGAGAAATGCCGAGTAAGGTCTCAGTATAAAGGGGCCAGTGGCATGGTGCCTGACTGACCTCAGGCTGTCTGTTGTGGATTCTGCCCCGGTCCTCGGTGGTGTTGCTCTTCCTGGGATCTGGGGACAGGACGCTCCACAGACTGAAAGCAGTCACCAACCAGCCCTATTTTCATGCAGGAAAAATTTGGAGCAAATATTTAACTTCTACTTTGAAGTTTATCATAAAGTTGGAGTGCTCCTTTTGACTTATCTACATCTGAATGTCAAAAAATATTCATGTCCACTGACAAGATAAAAGAGTTGTCCTATTGTTTTCAGTCTCCTTAAGAGATGGGATGCCTTAGATGACACTTTTTTTAAAAACACTTCCTTTTTTCCAAACATGAAAAAAATTGGTCTATAAATAAGTGAACTTTGAAGTTTTAAAAATCATATAACCTGGTACTGCATTGTTCTTCTATATTTTTGAGATATATTTCAGATCAGTTGAGTCTTCCAACAGTCTTCTGAAGTAGCAAAAAGCAGTGTTATTAATCTCATCTTGTTGACAGTGAAAATGAGATATTCCAAGGTTAAATGACCCTTCAAAATCATGTAAAGTGGTAGAATTGGGTTCAGGATCCAGGATTTTTGATTCTCAGCTTTAGGATGTTTTATTTCCATTATACTCAAAATATGTTTTAAGACATTTTACAAGGATGAATTACATAATCTTTCTATTTGACGCATTGAAAGAGTACCTCCAATTTTCTTAAGCTAGTCAAGAGAGGTTTTGTGAAAAACTCACTCTGATATCTCACAAGCCTGCATTGCAGTCCATGCTTCTCACTGATTGCTTCCTGAACCACAGACACTACTGATCATTCAGCTCCCAAGGCAATATGCAAAGTCTGGTGGAACTGAAACAATACACAGCCCTACTGAGCCAAAGATTCAGAACCCAAGGCTCCAAAGAGCCCTACAATGGAGACAGATGATATGGTAATTTGATATTTATTAAGTTATTCTTTCCTGTTTAACACTTATGACTATGGCCTGTGAGTAAAACTAAAATTGCTTCTCAAAAGAAGGGGTGCAAAGCACGTGTTAAAAGACTGTGCATAGTTAATAATGAATAAAGTTGCAGAACATTTGGCACCTCTGTCTAGATATAGTAAGGCTAGGATACTATTTCTTGGGTATTTGCCACATGGGGGAAGATGTAGTTTCTAGGAGCAGAATTTAATATATTCATACAATGAAAAACAAAATAATAAACTTTTCCATTCCCAAAACTTCAACCATTTTAGGGAAGTTAAATAATTTATTCCATAAGAAGACTGTTAATAACCCAAGAAAATTCATATGATCTAATGCTAATTTTTATTATTTAACATAGCCATGTTATTACTTTATTAAATTCAAAATTAATTTTTATGGTGACTAATAATACAAGTGGGTACCTGTAGATTTGCTTCCATCAAAAGTAGCACAGATTTTTTAAATTTAAAATGCCATATACATATCATTAAGAAAATTATATAAATGTAGAAAAGCATAAAAAATAAACACATAATCCCACAACCAAAAGAACACAAGAAGAAGAGTAAGAGCAAGAAATGGGAAATCTAATTGAAAAAATAATGAAAGAAAACTTCCCTAATTTGATGAAGGAAATAGATATGCAAGTCCAGGAAGCACAGAGAGTCCCAAATAAGATGGATGCAAAGAGGCCCACTACAAATAAAATGGCAAAATTTCAAGACAAAGAGAAAATCTTAAAAGCAGCAAGAGAAAAGCAGTTAGTTATCTACAAGGGAGTTCCCATAAGACTGTCAGCTGATTTCTCAAAAGAAACTTTGCAGGCTAGAAGGGATTGGCAAGAAATATTCAAAGTCATGAAAAGCAGAGACCTACAACCAAGATTGCTTTACTCAGCAAAGCTATCATTTGCAATTGAAGAGCAGATAAAGAGCTTCCCAGACAAGAAAAAAAAAGTTCATCATCACCAAACCATTATTATATGACATATTAAGGGGGCTTATTTAAGAAAAAGAAGACTCAAAACTATGAACAATAAAATATACACATCTATCAACAATTGAATCTAAAAAATAAACTCAGCAAACAAGAACAGAGACAGGATGATGGATATAGGGAGCATTTTGATAGTTGTCAGATGGAAGAGGTTTTGGGAAGGTGGGTGAAGAGGTGAGGGGTTTAAGAAGTACAAAGAGGTAGTTACAGAATAGCCATGGGGATATAAAAAACTACACAGGAAATGGAGTAGCCAAAGAACTTATATGCATGACCCATAGACATGAACAATGGTGTTGGGGTTGCCTGAGGGAGCGGGGGGAGCTGGATGTAGGGGGGCAAAAGGGGGAAATTAGCACTGTAATAGTATAATCAACAAAATATAATTTTTAAATTAAAGTGCTAACATTCTGTTATCAAATTTAGGAAGTTCCAAATGGAGATTTGGGGATAAGTCACTCATGATTCATAAGGAAACATTCCTCTGCCTAGCTTTCCTCTGTATACATTTATCTTCTTTATGGGTAGCAGTTGAGTAAGGGTCCACTTGTTGGATTCTAAGATTCTCCTTTTCTGGAGATAGGCTGATTTATACCTACTTAATTCTGAGTTTTATACTCTGAGCTAGAGAGTTTTTTCAAGACACTACCTTGGGCTTCTTTTTTCCTTCCTACCATTTTCTGAGGAAATTCCATAACAGCCATGGATTCATTTCTCAACTAAACAATTACTTCTAATATTCTTCTACACCCAAGGTATACCCTCTAAATTTAAAGTCCTCTATCCTACCACCTAGGAACACTATCCATTTGTATGTGTTCTAGTCATCTTGAATTGGTCATGCCAACAGAGCTCATCCTCTGTTCCCTAGACATGGTATTCCTCTGGTATTCCCGATTTCGGGGAATTGTGAAGCCATTCAACTAGGTGTCTCAGCCAAAATGCAAGAATATGTTTGAGATCTGCTTTTCTTTCTCTCACTGTATTCAATGAATTACCAAGTCTTTGCCTATTTGTTCTCTCTCAGATTAAATTATCACAGCTCTCTGCCACAACTCACTGGATTACTGTAATAGCTTCCAAATGTATTCTTCTTGGCACTTTCTAATTCTCTCTACACACTGTAGCTACTCTTTAATACACACAGATATAGCTCTACTCCTAGTTTTTCCTTGCTTGAAGTTTTTTAAGGGCAATACTGAAACTCCTAACATGTCTTATAGATATGGGGTAGCTATATAATTTGTCATCTAAAATGGCACATGGCACACACTTGAAAGTGAAAGGGGGTTCTATTTATAACTACTCCTATAATTAGGACAATCTGAGCACAATGGGAAAATGTGAGATCAACCAAGATGAATAGATACTCTTCCTGCAATATTCTTCATGATTTACATTTTTATCAACATTTTATGGTACACTCTTTCTCAGCCACTACCCACCAGAATATTTCTTTTAAATCCCATAACATATGCATTTTCTTATCAGAGAGCTTTTGTATAGTTGCTTTTTCTGCCTAGAACACATTGCTTCTAACCTCTGTGGATCACATGTTCTCCAGGGTGACTCCCTACTCGCCTGTCAGAGAAGATGCTGTTTCTTTAGGAACACTGCCTTCTTTCCCGTTGTACCTTATGGTTCTGCTTCCTGGTACTGCTTATGGTATCACATACGTCATGATTTTCATAAACATTTATTGATCGAGTGAATAAATGCAGTACAATTAAATTATTGATTTTATTTATTTTTTAAATTTTGTTATTGTATTATGTTTGTTCCAGTTTTTCCCCCTTTGCCCTCTTCTACCCAGCCCTTCCCCCTCTCCCATAGTCAATCCCCACATTGCTGTCCATGTCCATGAGTCATTCATACATGTTCTTTGACTAGTTCCTTCCCCTTCTTTCCACCAGTGTCCCCATCCCCCCTCTCCTCTGGCAACTGTCAGTCTATTCCATGTTTCATACATTGGGTTCTGTTTTGCTCCTTTGTTTATTTTGTTCATTAGGTTCCCCTTATAGGTGAGATCATATGATATTTGTCTTTCACCAACTGGTTTATTTCACTTAGCATAACATTCTCTAGTTCCATCCATGCTGTTGCAAAAGGTAGGAATTCTTTCCTTCTTTCTGCTGTGTAGTATTCCATTGTGTAAGTGTACAGTTTTTTGATCCACTTATCTACTGAATGGCGCTTAGGCTATTTCGAGCACTTGGCTATTGTAAATAGTGCCACTATGAACATTGGGGTGCTTAGGTTCTTTTGAATTGGTGATTTAGGATTCTTACGTTATATTCCCAGCAGTAGAATTGCTGGATCAAAAGGCAGTGTTGGTGGTCATGCACACTGGTGCAGCCACTGTGGAAAACAGTATGGAATTTCCAAAACAATATTGATTTTAGAGAGAGAGGAAGGGAGAGAGAGAAATATCAATGTGTGAGAGAAACATCAATCCATTACATCTCATACACACTCCCACTGGGATTGAACCTGCAACCTACATATGTGCCCTGACCAGGAATCAAGCCCACAGTCTTTTAGTGTATGATAGTCCAATGAACTGACTCACACTGGCCATGGCTATAATTCTTAAAATATGTGCCCTGCTGGGTAGCTCAGTGGATTGAGCACGGGCCTGGAAACCAAAGGGTCACCAGTTTGATTCCCAGTCAGGGCACATGCCTGGGTTGTGGGTCAGGTTCCCAATTGGGGGCACATGAGGGGCAACCACACACTGATGTTTCTCTCCCTCTTTTCTCCTTCCCTTCCCCTCTGTCTAAAAAGTAAATAAATAAAACATTAAAAATATACATGTCCTTCCTCTAGGAATGTTTCATGTAAACAGTGGCCATGCCAGCATGGAAAGTGTTTTGCACATTCAGAGCTATTCTGAGCCAGCTTTTTCTGGTTTGCAAGTGCAGGTTATTGAATTTTCAAGAATTTTATGATTGGGTTGTTAAATAAAACTACTGTTAAAGTTGTTATAATCAACTTACAATTATATAACGTATAATAAAAAACAGGTCGTAAAAATGCACATTCCATTACTTCCTAATTACTATATGCGTTTTCTCATTCTTTGCTCTGGAGATGATGTGCACATCGTATCCGCAAGGCTGAAACACTGTGTAGTGGGGTGCAACCACGCGTCGCTTTCCTGCTCCGCACACAATGACACTGGTAGGTGCCTTCAAGTTGGCCATGGTGGGAGTTTTGCACCACAGAAATCAGCAACCTTTACCATTTATTGTTGTGTTGATGTCTCAACTTAGGAAAATGATGGAGTGAACGTTACTAAGGCAGAAAATATTACTCTATTACCTGCAGCCATTTTACATTGTCACTAAGACTGTGATCTGAAGAAATATCCTTCTAGTATTTAAATATTATTGTTTGATTCAACAAAGGAAGTTGCTCATGTCATCGATTGATGATGTTGTGACAAGTATCTTAAGTGTTATTTTGTTAACAAAAACAGAGCGAACATTTATGTCAGAACAACACTTTTTTATCAATTGCGATCATAGTATGTGAATAGAAAAACTCAGCAAAATTCAAGGAAATACAGTCTGATAATTTATTGACATTATGGAATATATAACAAAGAATATTGCATATTTTATCATTATTTGTAAATTGCTGCTACATACCTCTATCAGTGAAAGTCATTTAAAAGATTTTATATATATGAAGATTTTATATATATATATACACACATACATATACATAGATATATTTATACCTTATTTTCAGAGAGCTGGTGGTTAAATATTCACCCAGGTGCCCCGTCTCCTTGTAGAAACCTAGTAAATATATGAATACATTGTTGACTCACTCTGCTTTGTCTCTCTTCGCTTTGTAGATCATGCCTCCAGTGAAAACAGCTGGATTGCGGAGGAACTGGGGGTGGCAGAGGGGTGGTGGTACTGCCCTGCATGTGGCTGGTGCCCTGACTTGGGAGATAGTCAGCGAGGGACAGTGGATGCCCCTATTTTCTACTATGTTTTTATTTGTGAAGAGATGATATTTTTAAAAGCATTCTGAGTAGTTTTTTTCTAAATATAACTTGATCTGTCCTGTTGATTATTAATTCAGATTTCATCTTGATTCTGATATTAGGATGCACCTTAGCCTTGGTTTTGGGTCTCTGCAATATTTGTCTTTTTTCCTTAACAAGTTTAAATTGTAACTGTTCTTTGCTTGGGAGAGTGTGTTCCTCGTAAGCACTCTCTTACAGCATTCTTTGGAAACAGTTGTTTTTGCTTTTATTCACCTCAGTGTTTTCCCTTTGAGCCCTCTGCCTTGCTCATCAGTGCTGTTGTTGGGTCAGCTCCCTTCACGTCAAAGTTCTCAGAGAACTCTGGTATCTCCTGCTCAAATAGTGTGTGCTACCTACTCTTTCAGCTTCTTGGTGCAACCTGTGGATGTATGGCAGAGCTTTTGAGCTGACAACACACCTATTTATTCTCTGCAGGGAAGAAAATGTATTGAATCCGTCCTCATGCCTCCATCCAGACTTACTTTAGAGATATGCTATTTACTCATTTCTGTCATTTGAATATAGACTCTAAAAAACAGAGAAATTAACATTTATTGTATATTTGCCTTAATATCAGATTTTATTTCTATTTTATTTTTATTATGTAAGTTTCAAGTACATGATATTATCATTTGACGTATGTACTACAAAGTAATCACCCCAAAAGTCCAGTTATTGTCCATCACCACAGAACTGACCCCTCCACCTTTTTTGCCTCCCCTCTACTCCCTTCTCCTCTGGTAACCACTAATAATGTTCCCTGTAAGTTTTTTGTTTGTTTTACTTGTTCTTTTTATTTATTTACTTTTCTAAGACTCAACCTATGAGTAAAATTGTATCATACTTGTCTTTCTCTTTCTGACTTATTTCACCAAGTTTGATATCCTCAAGTTCCATCCATGATGTCACAAATGAATGTCAGACATTTTATATAGACTTGGCTTCAATGGCTTTAATCAATTCTCTTACATAAATTGCTTACATAAATGAGGAAACTGAAAACTAGAAAGATTGTGAAAAACTCAGAGACAGTGGCAGAAGCTGGATTTGAGCTCATGTCTGTTCTTTCCACTAAAATGGGGTTATTCTGTTGTCATTGATCTTTAAAATATAAAAAAAGAAACTAGTTGTAAAAATGACAGCATAATTAGTTTTAGAATGATTCTGGTACCCGGCAAGGAGCAGAATGCTGTATAACAAAGCCCAGAACATCAAGAAAGAGATTCAAAGGCTCAGCATGGCCCCTCAAAGGCTTGCTGTGTTGGGGAAGTTATTTTGTCTTATTTTTGTGCTTCAGTTTCCTTCTATTTAAAATTAGAGGGAAAACTAGAAGAGCCATTAGGTTTCATTTTAATGATAACACTCTTAACTTTTCTTTAGTGCCAATACTCCTCTCAGAGAAATTATGAAAATATTTTCTTCATGCAGAAAATCTTTTCAAATGGTAAGCAGGCATCTTGTGTTATTCTTGAGAATAACATAAGAACTGAAGAATGTTGGCTGCACTTTGGACATAAAAGACTGATTGCACTCTGGCCCAAATTATGTTAGAACAGCATTTTGTCATTGGGTCTTGCTCTGATTGATATCAGGCAGCTGTCAGCATGGGCACGTGGTCTTTCCCCTTGACTGAAAGCAGACCACAGGAGCCTGTAATTTAAAACATTCAAACAGGAAGGAATTGTGGTTTTCACAATAGATGGTCAAAAGGTCAGGATGGTGATGGGGCCATGTCTCCTGAGGGTTATTACCATGGTTACTAGGGCTTCATATGATGCATTTAATGGACAGCCAAGCGCTTCCTGCTGTGGAGCAGCTGGGGTGCTCAGACAAGGGCATGACCTGAGGCTGGAAACAGGCTGAAATGATCAGACGGTATTGAGATAAGGGATTGCCCGTAAAGCTGCAGAGTCAAATGCTGTCTCCTAGAATTCTGCAAAGACCGATTAATCAAAGGAAGCAGGACAGCTAGCCTGGAGAGAGATCCACAACCAGAGATTCAACTGCAGTTCATTGACACTAAAGACCATAAAAACTATGCTCTGTAAAATACTTTTATCTGTGTCATTGGACTTATATTTTCTCCCTCCCACTGGATCATGGATTCTCACTAAGCCCAGCGTGTTAATTCCCTTTATGACATCCCCAATACAAGCCCAGCTAGGAATTTCAGAGTTATCCCTAAGCTTTTACCCATCTCTATGGGGCTAAATGTATGGACTTTTAACTCTCTACTTGGCACTGCGCTATGTGCTTTGTATGCATTATTTTATTTTGTATTCATAACAACCTCATGAGATATGTGTATTGTTATTTTCCCTTTGTTACAAATGAGGAAACTGAGCCATAGATTTAAAGTGACACGGATAATATTCACGGATAGTAAGTGGAGGAACCAGAACTTCCACCTCTGTCTGTATGACTCTTTAGCTCATTTTCTTCCAGTCTCCCGGTCAACAACCAAATCACATGACTTCTACCTCCCTAATAGTCCTTAGTTCATTCTCGTCTGCATTTTCCCATGGCCATTCATCAACCTGCGCCTAGATTATTGCAAACAGTCTGCTGAAGATTTAATATATAAAACCTCCACAGGTTACTTTTCTGCTTGAAATCCTTCAATTGATGACTGCTGGGTGTGCTGTAAAGTTCAAACTCTGTAGTCCGGCAACAGTATCCTTTACAACCTCCAACCTACTGGTCTTTGCTGCCTTGTTTCCTGCCACCTCTCCTGAGAACATCCCTCGCTCCAACCACACACTTCATGAAAGCCTTGCCCTTTCCTGAATGTAACATATACTTCTACTTGTTCATGTGTTTGGGATTCTAAGCTCAAGTGTTTATGATACAATAAGTAATGCCAGGGTACCTAAACTTGTTAGGGGTGGGGCAAAGAGGGCATAATTTACAGTGTAAATAGGAGAAAAACCAGGGATTTTTTTTTGTTTGTTCACTTGTTCAAAATTAAAGAAAAGCTTTTGAGTTGTAGAGGCCCTCTGTTCACTCCTGCCAAAGGTCAGCACCTCCTCCTATTGTCCCGCTAGATCTCAGAAGCTGCCTGCAGGCTACAGGGGCAGCTGAGGGCCGGGCTTGCGAAGAACACTGGGTGAGGGATTCGTACTGACGCAGCCTTCTGCAGTTCAGCAGCAGCAGGCCTGTGCAGACGCATTAAAGTACCAGCAGCCAAATGTATACAACTATGTGCACATGCATATAAAGCATCATGGAAAATGTTCACCTACCAAGTCTATTTTCAGTAAAATACAAAAGTTTTATCCTACCATCTATTCAAATTTAAATGTAATTTGTAAGCCAAGCTATTTAACTTTATCTCTAGGAATTTTATGTTTCTCAAGTTGTATATACAATAAAATATAACCTTTGAATATTACTCAAAGTATTTGCTCAATATTTCTTTACAATATACTTGAAATGTATGTCTTAACATTATTACACCAGTAAATTTGTCTTTCATTAAATAATAAAAATAAAGTCAGTAATGATAAACTATTCCAACTCTGCACTGTCCATTATATTCTTTTCAGATAGTTTCTACAGATATGTTAATATATTTAAATTGAATTAGTAAGTAAATATATTTCAAATAATCATAATTTTTTCAACTAACTTGTAGACAATATTATCTATAGTATCATATTCAGTGAGCACAAGTAATTATTCTGTTAATAGTTTCCTAAATGAAGCTGTCTGAACATGATAGAATATACTATGTACATTAATTTATTCATTCACTGATTTTGCCACCCCTATATGCTTTAAAAAACATCAAGGCGCGCGGGCTGGGAACCAAAGTGTCCCAGGTTCGATTCCCAGCCAGGGTACATTCCTGGGTTGCAGGCCATAACCCCCAGCAACCGCACATTGATGCCTCTCTCTCTCTCTCTCTCTCTCTCTCTCTCTCTCTCCCCTTTTTTCCCTAAAAATAAATAAATAAAATCTTTAAAAAAAAAAAAAAAAAAAAACATCAAGGCCTCAGAGACAATAATTATAAGCAAGTCCATTCTGCCATTTGCTTTCTGAAAGTAAAGCCTGTGGAAATTTTTATTTTTTTGTGTTGTTGCCTTGCCTCTTGAAAGAAGAAATAGAGATCTGCTGTTCTATGGAGAGGTTAGCTTACTTTGGGTCCCCTGTCATAACCTAGGGAAGACGATAACATTTATTTTGTTAAATATAGTAGTTGACAATGGTTTTGAAAACAACCAAAGCCAAAACATTTGTATGCAATTGTATGCATATGCATATGTATGTATATATGAGTATGTAACACACACACAGTCTTTTCATCCCTACAGCCTTATGAGGCAAGTATACTATTATTATTCTATTAACCCATGAGGAAACAGAAGAAAACTCAGAGGGGTTAAGGGCTGTGCCTAAAGGCACACAGCTAGTGCTAGTAAGTGACAGAGCAAGATTTGCAATCAAACAATCAGGTTTGAGGTAAAATTTTAATCACTATAGTCTACTGCTTCTCATCATTTGAGAAATATATATAGAATGTCTATTACATGCATGGCTCAGTGCTACATTCTGGAGTGAACAAAATGGGCACAATATCTGATCTCACATGGACCAAACTTTACTGCGAGTTGTAAACAAATAAATGGACCACTGATAACCTGGTATAACGAGCTAATGTGAAAGCATCTCTTTTGAATCAAGCACATATGATCACTAGATAAAACATAGTAATATTTGATACATAGCCATTAAAAATAGAAAGCAATTCCTAAAACCCAGTCATGATAGATGAACTCTGAAAACAACAATCAAGAGGCATGACTG